>NC_037339.1:27935604-28579562 GCF_002263795.3 Bos taurus
AAGGAGGTGTCAATATGAAGCCTGAAAAGAATGATTGCAAATCCTGGGAGCAGAGTTTCATAGGATGTTTCTGGCAGAATTTATTCCTAAATTAGTGCAGTCTGGGTTTTACTAATAGAAACCGTTATGCCAAAGAGAATTTTAAAACCTAGAACTCGTGAACCTAAGAGGTATGGATTTGTTCTTGTTTTTGTTTTTTGTTGTTGTCTTGGGACCATTAACTTCAAATTTGCTGATATCATTAGTGTGTTATGAAGTAAGTGACAGTTACGGAACATGTAATTAAAAATATGCTGTTTAGACTATAAATAGAAACCACACTTGACGGCGAAGAGAAGCACAGAATTTAAAGCAGTTATGAACATGAGTACCTACAGGACACACAAGGGTATTTTTTGCACCAAGAAGGAGGAAGTCTTTTAGAAACATCATCTTTCCTACTTGTAGTCAACTGCGGAATGTTTTAAAACTATATACTTAGGTTCTTTAAGGGCATGTAAGAAAGATTTGAAAGTTTCAAAGAAAAGATTAACCACTGGAATTTTAACGTAATTCTTGAGTGCTTCCTTGACGAGGAGAGAGTTCTGTTCGCTACTAAAACACTCTGTTGGAAATGTGAGTAAGTGGAACATACTTCACCTTACATTTTAGTTCTGTTTAAGAGTTTGATTCATGAGAAAATGTGTGGTTCTTTCTGTTCCCAAGGTAATCCTCTCTCCCGGTGACTGTACTTTGAGGCTGTGGTGCAAATCCATGGTGTTCCTTTTTTTTCTTTTTTTTTTAAATGTGAATGAAAACAGTAGGGAAGGAAGTGTGGAGGTTTGGAATCTTTGCTGCTGCTTCACAGGTCACAGGGGAGCAGTGAGGTTCTTCCTCGCTGTCAGAGGCCAGAAGCATGGGGGAGACTATCATTTACTCCTTGCTCTAAGTTTCTTTGAGCCTCTGTGCTGGAAGTTTCCTCGGTTTGTAATGCAAACGTTAATCAAGCCCCTTTGGGGGACCGGGCACTGTACTGGCACGGGAGACAAAGACCATGCCTGTGGAGGGAAACAGAAAAGCAGAATAAACCAGAAATTCCAGTGCCAGGGTAAGTACCGGGCCAGAGGCACACAGAGGGTGCCAAGGAGAGACGACTGGGAGACCCTTACTTACTTGAGTGGTGGGCAGTGGGTGGTCAAGAAGGACTTGGCAGAGAAGGTAAAACTAGAGCTGAGAATTAAAGAAATAGACGGGAAAAGAAGAATAAGGCTTAGCTAGTCAGATCAAGTGGGAGAAAGTCTTTCTAGACTTAGGGAAAGTACCTACCAGGAGCAGAAGACGGGAGTGGCTGGAGGTGGCAGTTTCAGTGCCCAATTGAGACGCAGGAGGACACATCAAGTCCTTCACGAGGTCGCTGCGCTCAAGAATCGTACGCTGTCCTCAGAAGTTTGCATTTTACTTTGGAAGGATTTATGAGTTCTGAAGGATTTTATGCAGTAGAGTGAGGGATCAAATTTGGGTTCCATCTCTGAAGTTATCCTTGAAGGATGTTGTTTGCGTTCCTGAACAAAATGCACAGATTGCCTTCAGAACATGAGCTCTTGTACTCTTTTATAGAAATGTATTTAAGATGTCTTTGTTTTCAAACCAGCATCTTACACTGCTGAGCAGAAATTCTGCCTCCGTCCTGTGATCTAGCTCAACTAGCTGTCAGCTGCCCAATGCCTGTGTGACTCGCGGTTCATTCTAGTCAGACTTACGGGTCCAGCAATGTCGTCCCGTCTCAAATGGAGTTGGAATTCGCCCAAATTCCACAGTTCCTAGTGTTCGGGGAAGCCATTATTTTAAAATAATGATAAATCATCTCTCTAAAAATGAAATTCCCTTTTAAATTTACATCTAAGTCCCTTCAGGGCCCCAGAAAGTCCGTGATGGTGCATCTTGGAGCATTGGTCTTCTTAAAATTCAAGGGAAAGCTTTTTGCAGTCCTCTCTATGGGTGGAAATGGCAAATAATTCATGGAGGACATCTGTTTATTTTCTTCTGCCATTTGAGTATGTCGGTGGGAAAATGTGAAAAGTACTCATTTCAGTTGATAATAATAGCTCCAACTTTTAAGTGCCTGCTCTTTGTCAATTTACATAATTCATTTTGTCCAACAAATGTAAACATAGAGGAAAGTCCAAAGCCTTGTGCCAGGGACCAGAACTGTAGCTGTATACAAAATGCCCTTCCTTGTTATGGAGTTTCTCTCACATGCTTCCAGCTACTCTGAAGTGTGTAATGTTACACACATAATGAAGTTTGTTCAGAGACCCTCTGCAGGGAGCATCTACTCTGTGCTGCTCTCCACTGCTGCACTCGGGGTGGAGATGGGGGTGTCAATCTCAACTTTCCCATATCTACTCCTGCCTTTACTTTATTCATTAAAGAATTTCATTCCTTTCCCCTTGGCTACCTTCCTGTCTCTAGAAATTGAACAAGGGCTAGCAATCATCACTACCATCATCAATCAATCAATCAATGTCCATATATGAGCTTGTTATTCTGTTAGTTATTAACAGTAGCCATAACAGCCACAAATCTATATTGAGTCCCTACTGTTTACAAATTCACTGTTCTCAGACTTTAAGTCTACAAAGAAATGGAAGTCACAGCTCCATATAATAAGTCACATAACAATTCAGGATAGCCAGAGATCATGCAAGGGTAGAGAGCATAAGTGCTGTAAGGGTTTAGGGAAGGCTTCCTGAAGGAGGTGTCCAACAAGCCACATTTTCAAGGAAGGAAAACCTTTAACTAAACAGGATAAAGGGGAGTGTCTTCCAGGCAGACCCAACTAAATCGATTGCCCAAAAGAAGGTGACCTCAGTATATCATACATTTTTCCTCTGTTCCTGAGAACTGAAATAGTCATGGCTGGGTGTAGTTATGTTTCAACAAAGGAGATTACTCTACTCCATTTCTCTACTCTAGTGTGGTTACATTTCAAGAGAGGCATCGTTTTACTCTGACTGAAAGCATGCCCACTTCCCTATCAGTGCTGTCATGGAATGAGTGAATGATTCCCTTGGAGGAATGAGTAGGGAAGCCTCAGGGAACTGGCTGTTTGCCAGGACATATCCAGGGAGATCTTGGGTGATCCAGACAGAACTAGGGTCAGATCTGCTCCTGAGGAGACCCAAGTCGTTTTGCTCATCACCAGAACTGCCCTCCTTCTCTAGAAGGTCATCTGGAAGACCTAAGTTGCATGAGATCTCATGTCATTGATTTGTTATTGATTAAGATTGGAGCTGGCATTCAACCCATCCTCAGCTCCAGCAACAGTAGCAGCAGACTTCTCAAATGGAATGAAACAGGAAGGTATGACAACCCAGCATGTGCCCCTCAGCCTACTTCAGTCAAATCAGGAAAGGAGAAAGCAAGAGAGCTTTTTACAGGAGCCAGAGATACCGTCACCAAAAACCTTTGACCAGCAGTACCTGGGGGTCGTTTACTATGAATTAATAAAAGGAGCAACAGTCCATTCCAGTTTAGGATGAATGTCGAGCAATGTTGGTGAAATATGGGTACCCAAGGGATACTGAAACAGAAACAGAACTTCTCGGCTCCTCTCCTTCAGCAGATTTATTGAAGGATGTTTGCCTGAAACACACTAGGTTCCAAGTAGTCTGCCAGGCACTAGAGGCAAAAAGTGAATCAGGCAACATCTGCCTTTGAAAAGCTTGTAGTCTAATGGGGAGACAGATGTGTTAACAAGAGCATTTCAGTCTAAACTTGTAAGGACTAAAATGTACAAAAGTCCAGAAAAGGACAAGCTAACCTGGGATTCAGAAAGTGACGTCTTAGCTGAATCATGATAGAAGAGTAAGACGAGAAAAAGAAGTAGGAAGAATGTGACAGACAAAAGGGAAGAATTAGCACAAGCTCTTTTGTGGGACATGAGACCTCACCATGGGGCTGGTGGGCAAACTCCCTGCCATTCCAGCAGCTGACCCCAGAGAGGGCATTGAGCCCCTGGAAGCAGGCAGAGGCCAGGTGAGGGGCGGTACTGTGGGCCAAGCCACGGGGCTGTGACTTTGTTCTGTGGGTGACAGAGAGGCACGAAGGAGTCCTAAGGAGAGTGATCCTACAGCAGGGGGACCTGTTAGAGGAGTCTGTTGCAGTAGTCTGGGAACACGATGAGGCTCTAAACTAAGGCAGAGAGAATGGAGGTGGGCAGGTTGGAGTTTGAGAAGTACATTTAAGAGGTGAACTCAACAGGTCTTGAGGTTGAATTTCTGAGAATACAAAGAATTCATGAGTGGGAAGGAGTCTGGGAAGACCACCAGCTGTCAGACTCTTAGCACTAGACTCAGTTTATCCATTGATTTAACCAGATGCTTCTCACAGAACAGTGTCATCTGAGGCAACGCTCTTTAAACTGAGGGTCATGAAGTCAGCTAATGGGTATTCATAGCAATTTTTAATAGAAGGGAAGAGAGCAGAAAATGTCATGTGGCATTGCATATGTACAAAGTGCAATTATTACTTTGTGAAACTTTGTTTCATTCTGTGGTTATGTGAGTACCTGCTCAAAACTCTGTAGTTGTGTGCATGAGTGCTGTCACTTCAGTTGTGTCTCACTCTTTGCGACCCTATGGATTGTATCCCGCCAGGCTCCTCTGTCTATAGGATTCTCCAGGCAAGAATACCGGAGTGGGTTACCATGCCCCTCTCCAGGGATCGAACCCGCGTCTCTTAGGACTCCTGCATTGGCAGACAGGTTCTTTACCACCAGTGCCACCTAGGAAGCCTATATGTAGGATGTTTCTCACTCAAGACCGTGGTCAAAACATTTGAAAATGTTATGCTGTTCTTTGTGGTTTTGTCTGATTGTTCTCAAGTATGAATGAATATGTCCCAATCAGGTTTGTTGATCTTAACAAGGGGAGAGTGATTCCTTTGTGCAAAAACAGGGAAATGTTTTCTCACCATTATTCTTCCAAGACTAAATCTTGCAGTAATCTCTGGCCTTGGAATTCCCAAGGATTCCATGCAGAGGAAAGGGAAAGGGATGGCTGCCAGCAGGAAGGACTCTCCCAGTGCATTCTGGGACTGTGCCAAATGCCCCGCCCTTCAGAAAACATCGGCAACATTGACATCTACACAGATGTTGCTGCTCTAGGATATAATACCTTATTTTTCTTTTTTTTGCATAGAGTTTTACAGTTTGCAAAGTACAGTCACAATACACGTTCCCACATTTACAACAGGCCCTGTGAGTTTGGAGGGACCTGAATATCTGAAAAACGCTTTAGGTGTTTATTGGCCTGTAAATATTTAAAGCTATAAATATTTTCCTCATAATATAGTCATTCACTCTTTTAGTCAACATTCATTTGCCAAGCCCTGGGCCAAGAACTGGACATGCAAATATGCTTTCCAATCTGGTAATGTGTACTTGCAATGTTATAATTTAAGAGGATACACAAATCTATATATTTATTTAAGGATGCTTGTAGTTTTACCTGTGACGTGTTTATAGACTGTATTAATATGTGTGCCTATATGCCTGTTTGTGTGTGTGTGTGTGAGAGAGAGAGAGAGGAAGACAGAGACAGAGAAATAAATTATTTAACTTTCTAAGTTCCAAAATGAAAAATTAGTTGCTTTCAGGGAACAAAGCAGGAAAAGGCTGGCCCTCTTTTAAGGTACATAACTTTTGTCTTTCTTGGGCTAAATGGAAGTTCCTTAGTGGTAGAATAAGTGGATCCTAGAATTCCATGAAAGGTATGTAGCCTCAGCAAATAAAGCACTGATTTAAAAATGTTTACATACAAAGGAGTTCCCAGACCTCGGTTCCTTCTAAAACCTCTGGATTCAGGCCCTTCAATCCATGCATTAACCTAAAGAAGACAGACTTCATCTCAATTTAAAAAATATGTGTGTGTTAATGTGTACTAACTGTTCCTTATTTTGAAAAAACAAAAGGCTCAAAGAAGACTGCTTTTGAAATTTTCTCTTCACCATTGGGTATAATTTGAGTGATCATGAAACATCCATTATAATCATTTTTAGCCTGAGTAAAATATTTCTTTTCTTTTGGATGTAAGTGGGGACTGAAGTATCTGAATGGTATTTAAACTAGTTTCCCAGTTGACTCCTTACAAAGTAGATCCCTGAAAAAACACCTGGGATGTTTTTAATAGTGGGAATGACCTTGACAAGAAGCCTTTTTGGGAGACTCGTGACCTCCTGAGGCCAGTGACCTTGGGCTCCACATTAACCCTCAACTTCTTCCAGCAGTTAATCCACAGGAAGCTCATATCGCTTGCTCAAGATTTACTTATTTGTTCAGTTTTTTTTGCATTTTGTTTTTTTTTTAACTTGGAAAAATAACCTTCTGACAGCATATCCCTTAATGAAGACTATGTGTCTTAGACAGATTTCTTTCCCAGGATTCTGATGTGTTTGGTATGTTTAAACATATCTTTGCCCTTGAGAGCCTCGCATATCAAGCTAATTTTTAAAATTAAAAATATTAAATTGTTAATATTTTACTTATTAACTGGTGAACAAATCATAAAGTATCATAGGCTATAATCACAAGACTGTCTTTCCCAATCTGGTGTTCATATCCTGAAAGCAGCAGCTGGTAGAGACTATTAATACCATTTTCAAAGTGCCACATTTCATTTATGATTCTCATTACATCTTGTTGAACAGCATTGTATTGTGAGAAGCAAGGCTTCGTGTGATATATTACTTAACAGAGTCTAACGAAATCTATAGAATTAAAAAATGAATTGAGAACTGTTGGATTCTCATCATAAGAAGAATCTGTATGTAGGAAACAGGTGGTATTTGACCCTGAGACCCTCTTATAGGCATGCTGAAATGAATCCAGCCAGAGACATGAAGGTAATGAGGGGGTGGGGGTCAGTGCTTCTAACCACTGCAAGCCATGTTACCTCTTATATTCAGTTAGCTTGCGTATGCCCTCAAATAAAGGAATGTTTTCTAAACAAATTGACAGGCTCTTTTAAAAAGTTAATTCATGAAATGAAGTATATGTATTGAACACGAGAAGAATCTTTTCTTTAAGTAATAGATATGCTATTAGTTAAGAGCAGAATGAAATCAGAACGTATCTTTGTTTTGAACTCCTCTTTAAAGCAATAACATTAACCCTGCACAAAAATAAAGCTATTTTGTTCTAAAGAGACACACTCTTGATGAATTTGTTAGTTTTAGAAATTAGGTCACATTTTGCTTTTGATTATTTAAAAGATTTTAGGAGTCACATAGAACTCCACATATTCATCTAATCATTAAAACAAGATGGGGAGTTTTAGTTTGTTTTGTTTTTTAGATGTAACCTTGAAACTGCAGCAACAGCCTTTAGAAAATGCTAATTACATAAAGTTTTGAAATTCATCTTGGGAATTATCTAAATACATACGCAGGAGGTCAGCGACAAGCAGAGTAGCTGTTACATAAAATCTCCACTTTCCAAATACCAAGGAGGAAGAGGTGGGAACGTGGTCCAGGATCTAACCTCAACTTTGAACTTCCTGACTTGTGTTAGTTTAAGACATCCCTGTAGCATCATTTAAACATAGTTCTGGTGTATTAATAAACTTCCACTTGGAATTTCCTTTTTGAAGTCTGCTGAGAATATAAATCAAAACCATATGAGATGTGTCTTAATCCGGAATGTAGAATAATAGAGAAATATCAACCCAAAAGTCCTGAAGTACATTTACCAGGATGCACATTCTGGCAAAATTCTTTATTTAGAATGAAGGCCTCCAGAGAACTGGATTTATTGTTTTTAACCTGTGATTACGGAAGCCTGAACTGATAAAAGAAGATGCTCTTTAAAGTCATGGCTACAGTAGGAATTTTATTCAGCCAAGTAGAATGTTTAAGAAGGATATCTGTTGGCATGGAAAGAGGTTCAGAAGGCATTGTCAACTGAAAAAGCAGATTGCAATTTTATTGCATACATGTACACATCTTCATATTAAAAGAATGAGAGATTATATATGTGCCAACAAACTATTAGTTGATCTCTAGATGGTAGAATGAAAGCAATTTTTCTTTCATTTTTTCCTTCCTTCTTGCAGGTGTTTCAAATCTTAGATTTAGATTTTTATACTCTTCTGTTTGACTTCCTTCAAGAGGAAATTTTAAGTTGCTTTTATCTCTTATTCAACTCTGTTCTTAAGGGAAATACTCCTTTTATACCAGAATTCAGTGAGTACTGGAGCAGGTTAGTCAAGGCCATCATTAATAAAAATTGTTATATGCTCAAAGGTATGGGCTTCCCAGTGGCTCAGTCGGTAAAGAATCTGCCTGCAATGCAGGAGACCACCTGCAGCACAAGAGACCCAGGATCAATCCCTGGGTTGGGAAGATCCCCTGGAGAAGGAAATAGCAACCCACTCCGTATTCTTACCTGGAGAATCCCATGGACAGAGGAGCCTGGTGGACTGCAGTCCATGGGGTTGCAAGAGTTGGACATGACTTAGAGACTAAACCATCACCACCAAAGCTAGTCAAGTAATTAAATTACAGTTATATTGTACAAGAGTTAGAGTTGCCCAGACCCCTTCTGTTTATAAGTAGTCATGTGTTTACATAACTACATATTTCCACCATTTCCTACTATGTTCTTAAAATCTGGAGAGGTCCAATTAAGATTTTGTAACAATAATTACTAAAGCTCAAAGAATTCTTCAAAATTAGAAGTTATCTACTATACAAATTGAACTATTAGAGGATTTAAAACTTTTATCATGTTTTAAACTTTTAAAGTTTTTTAATAGTTTATATTACTTTTAAAGCCTATTTGATTGCATTCATGGTATATCTACGGGATGCTTCAGTTGACTTTTCTGTAACATTTATTTGTTATTTTATTATTATTTTTAGTCGACTTGTCTGGTCTTGTCGTAGCACTAAGGATCTTCCTTGTGTGGACTCTAGTTGTGATGCACTGGCTCAATAGTTGTGGTGCAAGCACTTATTTGCCCTAAGGCATGCAGAATCTTAGTTCCCCCATCAGGGATCAAGCCCACATCCCTTGCATTGGAAGGCGATTCTTTACCACTGGGCCACGAGGGGGTCCCACTTCAGTTGACTTTAATATCAATAGGCCGTGTGGTAGATTATAGTGTGATACAAATCAATAATGTATCACTATGTTTGATGAAAAAGGGAGTTTTGGTGTACAAGCTGTTTTTTATTCCTTTAATTGGGAGCTTAATCTACCCCTACTTTAAATCAGGTAAAAATATTTCAACTCCCTCTATTCATTTTAAATTGCTTTCTGTAAGGAATATATAATGTCAGTGTCTATTAATGATTTGCAAAATAGAAATCCCAATATTTAGAGCGTGAACCTCTAAGCTCGGTGGCCTATTTGGCCTTGAAGAACACGGAGGAAAATGAATCTGTAGCTGAAGACCTAATAAAAACCTAATTTCTTGAATCCAGCCCTGATTTTCTGGGATAAATTATACATGTTTAGAAAATCACTCACAGAACCATTGCCACTGCATAAAAGTAGAGAGCATTCCAGAAAACTGGCAAAGATATATTGAAAATTTCTCAGGAAATATTTTATCCCAGTAAATATTTAAAAATAAAATACACACACATACACACACCATCAAGCTTTTATATATAGTCAGATAGTGAAATTACACTTGAGTTGTGCACATCTGATCTTGGGATTAAATTAAGTAAACACTAGTTGTGATTGATCTAGATATCAGAGCTGCACAAAGCCCTAAGCTGGGAGTCAGAAGCTTTGGTGATGTTGTATCTTGCTGTGCAAGCCCTTCAAGGAGTAAAAAGACATAAAAAGGTTATTGCAGTTATTTTATCCAGACAGATCTGTGCTTCTTCTGATGCCTGTGTGGTACAGTTTTCCCTGATATCGTGAAAGCTTCTGGTGTAATTGGAGTACCCACAGCTATAAAAGAGTTGGGCTAAGCAGCTGGAATAGCAGATAAGCCTTTATAAATATAGACCTCCACATATGTCTGAAAATAGATAAGAGAAGGGGTTTGATTCCCTAAAGACATGAATAATTTTTTGTTAACATTTAAAGAATGTCTTAAAGCTATATAGGATAGAAGAATACCAGTCTAAGGCCAGGATACCTGACTTCCTAGTGGTGGTGGGACTTGTCCAAAACTGTCACCCTTCCCTGAACAGAAAGTCACGGGCACGACACAGAGAGTATGTAGGGTCCCTTCTGATACCAGCAGCTGGGCTTACCTTGTGGTAGTTACCTTGTGAGCCTCTGTTCCTGAGAGCCAGCATCAGGTCAGCTACCAGGGACTCTTAGTCTCCACCTTTCCAAGAGAAGCCAAAGAAGCCAAGTAAGAGAGAGAAGCTATCTCCAGAATCCCATACCCTTGTCCCAAGATTCTGTTATCTTGGTGGGTCAATATGGAGGCACTTTGACCAAGGCTGGCAAATTACAACCCTATCTGTAATTGTCTGAATCCGCTCTCTGTTCCTCTACATTGCATTTTCAGTTGCATAACTGATTCCATCTCCAAGAATCTCCTGGGATTTAGTGGTAGGCAGTGACTCGACGAACTCGAAGAGCTGGGGGTGTTCATGTGCTTGTGTGTGCATGCAGCCTCCCTGAGAGATACCGCACACGCCTGATGGGAACAGTCTGTACCAAATGAGAGGCGAGGATAAGGAGCTACTGTGCCTCATGGAAAACTCAAGTCCAAACAATCTGGTCAGAAACTATTTGGCTAGTAGAAGATATATTTTCTGTTTTCTTTTTCTTTGAGATTGATTGGAGGGGCCAGGGGTATAATCTCTTTTTTTTCCATACTCTTAGGAATATGAGCCAGGGGAATAGTATTTATATCCCTTGTTCAGTTGCTGAAATTTTGATTTTCTATGGTGTAAGTGTATAGGTGAGGGGAAGGTGTATGTTTGTAATGTGTGTGCACACACATGTGGATGCACGTGACAGATGAGTGTGAAAGAATTGTTTACATTTTAACATTCATGACACCCCACTCCAGTACTCTTGCCTGGAAAATCCCATGGACGGAGGAGCCTGGTGGGCTGCAGTCCATGGGGTCTTGAAGAGTCGGACACGACTGAGCGACTTCACTTTCACTTTTCACTTTCATGCATTGGAGAAGGAAATGGCAACCCACTCCAGTGTTCTTGCCTGGAGAATCCCAGGGCCGGGGGAGCCTGGTGGGCTGCTGTCTGTGGGGTCACACAGAGTCGGACACGACTGAAGCGACTTAGTAGCATCAGTAGCAGCAGAGATCAGGCACCATCAACAGGGAAGCAGACTTCGAGGCGGAAATTCTTATGCAATCTGATCATGTTCATTTCTGACACACTAATGGATGTCCAGGAACAGCATCAAGTTGAAATAGAAGTTCTCAGCACATCCCTCTGCTTCATTTATAAAAAGGAGCAGCTGGCAGCTGTGCTAAATTAGCCTAAGTCAGATTATGCCACTGTAACAAGTTGTCCCCCAAGTTGTAGTAGCATAAAGCAACAGAAGGTTATTGCCTGCTCACATTACATGTCCACAGATGCTTGGCTGTGGCTTTGTGCCCCTGTGTCATCATTCCGGGGCCCAGGCTGAAGAACAGCCTCTGTCTGAGATGTTCCAACCTCATGGTCAAGGGAAGGGGAGGGGAGCTGACAGAACTAGGGGATAGCTCTTGAAGAGTTTTGCTTGAAACTCCCATTCATTACTTCTGCCCATGTTTCATCGGCCAGAGTGGGTCACATGGCCAACCCAGACATCAGTGGGATGGGAAGTACACATTTCCCAGTCAGCTGAGAACTGCAAGCTCCCTGGCAGCTGGAAAGAGTAGGGGACCATTAAGAACATTTTAGAGTGTGTGTGTGTGTTTTCATTATATATTTGTAACTACATAGATACAGAATTCTATTTAGAGTTTTAAGTTTATGATTACATAAAATGTATGTATGATTTATATAAAAATGTATGTATGATTTATATTAAATGTATTTTAATATATAATTTAATTTATAATTATCTTAAAATTTGATAGTAAATAATTAATTATATATATATATTATATGATTTCCCCCCAAAAAAAGGCTGAAAAAGAGAGATTAAAAACAACTTTTGAGTAACTAAGAATAGACCTCCTATTTAGATATAGAATTTGCCTGATTCTTTTTCACTGTGACAGAAATTACTTTTAAGTGACTAGATTTGCTGTGAATCCAGCTTGCAAAGATATTTCATAACCTGAGAAATAAGACTAGTGTTAAAAATTGGTGATGGAATAGTGTGTCTCAGCATGTCTGTAACTCTTGCTTTCAGGGAAAAAGTACACATAAATACAGCCATGAATCTCCATCTTAGTAGAGTACTATTAGGTGTCTTGGGGATATATACATCTTCCTATTTCTTTCTTCTATGGTTATCTATTAGCTGAGTGCAAGATACTTTTCTACACATCAGAAAAAAAGGTTGCCTTAAATTATAGGGAGATAAAATGAGTGATTATCACTTGGTTCACTGATTTGGATATTCAGAGATGAATAGTCTTAAATTTATTCTAAATAAAACCTGTATTTTAACTCGATTAGTAACTTGGAATCTCATAGAAATAAAGTGTTATCCACATTAGAAAATAATTAAATTTGGTGTACATTTAAGACTTATTCAGGCCTTTTACACATTGTTGTAAATGCACTACGTAATTCAAAGGATGCAAAAAAGATGCATCTTGATGCCCTGACAGGGAATCTAAATCAAAGTCCATTGCTACTACAAAACTTGATGTTCCTCCTGAACCTGTGATTAGGGTTATAAAGCCCTCCCAGGAGAAGGACTGTGGTCATAGTGCCTGGTGCTATATAATATCAATACTTGCATCATTCACATCTCTATATAGATGGGATGGATGCTTTGGCATTGGTTTTAACAAATCTGGCCTAGCCTAAAGTGAAGTGAAAGTTGCTCAGTCATGTCCGACTCTTTGCGACCCCATGGACTGTATAATAGAGTCCATGGAATTCTCCAGGCTGGGTAACCTTTCCCTTCTCCAGGGGATCTTCCCAACCCAGGGATCGAACCCAAGTCTCCCGCATTGTAGGCAGATTCTTTACCAGCACACTCTTTACCAGCTGAGCCACCAGGGAAGTCCAAGAATACTGGAGTGGGTAGCCTATCCCTTCTCCAGCGGATCTTTCCGACCCAGGAATTGAACCAGGGTCTCCAGTTTTGCAGGCGGATTCTTTACCAACTGAGCTATCAGGGAAGCCCTGGCCTAGCCTATGGCCACATAAATACAGCTTCAATAAATAGGGACTTCACTGGAGAAATTCCATCTGAAGACAAAGGAGTCATTTGTCTGAAGAGGTTCGTTACTAATGAAGCTAACTCAGCCATGTAAACAATCCTAAGCCAACAGCCATGAGCCTGTTGAAATGTTAATACCTTGGATATGCTTTAATAGTGATAATTGTGTCGACTGCAGACATCTTGTGGTGGTTGAGTCATCCATAATCTTTCAGAAGCAGGTTGCCCACCCTGTCAGCCAATTTAAATGGAAAAAAAAAAAAAAAAAACCACTGTTCTCAAGCCCACTTTTTAAAATCACATGGAGAGCCATGAATTCTTTTTTCCCCCACTTGTCTTGAGTACTTTTAATGAGTATTTAAGAATGAATGTTAAGAATGTTTAAGACATTTTTAAACTGAGGTCAGTTTGTCCATCAACATTCCAGGAGATTTGTAAGAACAACATCAATACAGGTGCCCTCAACTTTCCATGGTAAACCAGGTTTCTTCTAGCCAGCTAATTTTCTGATGACAATACCATTTAATTTGGCCCTAATTTGAATTTTTGGTCATTTAGAAAGACTAGCATCCCTTTGGGTTAGCTCTGGAAAAAGTATTTTCTATGTCAAGAGTAATGTAAACCAAAAAAATGTATTTAAATTCTTAGCTGGGAGAACACACTGTTCTGAGCACTTTGGAAACACCAGTTTAAAAATTGAGCGAGCTTGTGGCATGAAAGGAGGCCTACAAACCTGGGTGGTAAATCTGCTGCACTCAGTATAACTCCTGACTTAGGCCCTCTGGAGCCTTGTCCACCTGAAAGTGCAAACATCACATCAAAGAAACAGCTTGTAAATCTCTTTAAACTCACATAGACTTCTAGCCTTCACTACAATCAGAATGTGTTGACGAAGCCCTCCTGAACTGTTTCCTCTTGGCTACCTTGATGTCATCAGCTCAACAGGCAGTATTCACAGAACAGGTATTTTAAAAAATAAGTGTTGTTCTCAAAACAATCTTTTTACCAACAACACCGTGATATGGGAAAATATTCATAGTGTATTTTCTTATATGCAAAAAGTAGTCAACCAAAGATATTACCATCATTACCATTTTGACAAATAACATGTATCTAATTATATATTAGCAATGGGGCAAGGGTTGACTTTTGTCTTTCATTGTGCCTTTCCTTGTTATGATAAGTTTTTAACACTGAACATGTGTAACTAAGAAACATGATAATACTTTGCAGAAACAGTGTCACCGGCCACAACAGTTTCCACGGTGACTTGGTGCTCATGCCCATCGATGGTCAGTGACTTGGGCAGCCAGTGGGACAGCGTCCCTTTGCTGTGTCTGACTCTGGTTGGAGGTCCTGTCAGGGTCCAAACATGTAGGAAAGGCAGCTGAGGCAAAGTAAGTGACCTTCCCCCAAGCAGAATCACAGATATGTGATGGAAGAGCGTGCCAAGCACCACACCATCTTCTGGATTTATCAACTGAAAAAGTGTGCTTGGTTTTTGTGCACGTCAAGCTATACCGATAGAAAAACTGAATACCTCCCTTTTCAACCAGTTGATTTCAGCCCCCAAACAACTGTTGATGTGAGATCCCAAAGCTCCTTGGTCCCCTTGGACTTCGGGGAATGGGGCCCTTTTAGGGAGCAGATCATTCCATGTGGGCAGTGGTGATCAGTTAGTCAGTTCAGTTGCTCAGTTGTGTCCGACTCTTTGCAACCCCGTGGACTGCAGCACGCCAGGCTCCCCTGTCCATCACCAACTCCCGGAGCTTGCTCAAACTCATGTCCATCGAGTTAGTGATGCCACCCAACCATCTCATCCGCTGTCGTCCCCTTCTCCTCCTGTCTTCAGTCTTTCCCAGCATCAGGGGTTCTTTTAAGGAGCAGATCATTCCATGTGGGTGGTGGCGATAGAGCCAAGGAATGTGGTTGGAGGGGACCAGGAGTGGCGGCCCCACCTGAACCAGCAGAAGAGGCTCTGTTATTGGAGAAAGGGGGAAGGACATTGGGCAGGCAAAAATAGATACTCTAGAGTAAAACGGAAATTATTTTTACATGTAATAATTGCAGTAGTTCTATTGAAATCCTATCATGATCCCGAGCCAAACAATTTTCTGTAGTAACAGTGCGGTAACCATGCCTGAGATCAATAGGCTAGTCTGTCAAGGGCATTCTCTGGTTCCTCCCCACACTTAAGTTTGCTGCAGGAGACGGTTGGTGTTTTGCCTGATAGCCCTGGACCTGCTGCAGGACCAAGTGTGGGTTGCAAATGGAGAACAAACAAAACCGTCACAATATAATTTTGTGCTGGCTATCAACAGCTCAGCAGAAAAGAGATTTTCACATTCTCCTCAAATGTCGTTTATATCTCTTCAGGTAGATATTTGTGAAGTGATGACAACTGTCAATAATGATTCCTTCCTAATTCTCCAGTCATTTTGGCCATTGCAGAGTGACATTCCCTGGGAAACATTAGCATTTGGCTGATAGGTGTTAGAAGGCACTGTGGAGAATCAGTAGAAATTATGTCTTTTTTCCTCCAACTCAACTTAATGGGCAAAATCATCTTTGATAGTGGTTAATTATGCTCCATTTTTGTTTGTTTGTTTGTTTGCTTTGGTGGTAAACAAGAGTGTGTTATGCCCTTAAACTGAAATATCAAGAGTTGGGATTTCCTGGTGGTCCAATGGTTAAGACTTCACACTGACAATGCAGGGGTCTCGGGTTCCATCTCTGGTCAGGGAACTAATATCCCACATGCCTTGCACACAACTGAAGTATTAAAAAAAAACACATACACACACACAAAAAAAAACCAAAATAAACAAGCAAACAAAACCCAGAAAATATCAAAAGTAGGGGGAATGTGTTCGGGAGATATTCCAGATATAGAACAGCAAGTTGGGTATGGGAAGTGATGGTTGAGGAGTAGGTATCCATCATGACTGGGACATGGCTTCTTCTTATTATTTACTAATTGCAGTTTTCTATTGTTTGCCTGGAAGACTTAAAACAAAATGTCTATCCATTGAAAACAATCAGTTTATTTAACTGGGTTCTGATTAAGATTTGACTATTCATGTTTACATATGGGTAGAGTTTCAGTTCATTATCTGTGTTGCTCTTATGAAAAAAACAAAACAAAGTTATGTAGAGAGCCTTGTAAATAAAATCTCCCAGGCTAGCCCAAGCCCTGTTTCACTGCCCAACCAGAGTCTCAGTCCCAAAGAGAGTCTTTCTGTGAGGACCCTGCTGCCCGCCTCTCCCCCAGCTCTCCGTCCTCCTTACCCAGCATCCGGCGGAGTGTGTGCTCTTTTACGAGCTCACTTCCTGCTCCTCTTTGAGCTTCCTGTGTAGCAGAGCTCCTGCCTTCCAAGTCTCCCCCATTTGTTCCTAATGGTCTGTCTCTCTGGGGCTCTTCTGCTTAACACTGCATTTCGATGACAGTAAAAGCAAAAATAAAGTAGAAAAAGGCATGCTATTCAGCTACTTGGTGTAACAGAATTTTGTGCTTCCTCTCTGAGACTTGCTGACTCATGACTGTTTAGAGCATGTCTAGAAATCGGGTATTTTCTCATCACTAGGTACTGTAGTATATTGAAGAAGAAAGCAAATCTGAAGCTTGAAAATGTAGAAGGCAGCAGCCTATCTTTGACCAAGAGTAATCACATTTTCTCCGTGTAACAGTCAGAATGTGTGTTTTCTCCTTCCCCTGAAATACTTGTGTAGTTATCAAAGTGGAAGCCTTCACATAAGGACTCTCAGTGTGTTAGTTGCTAAGTTGTGTCTGCCTCTTTTCGACTCTATGGACTGTAGCCCACCAGGCTCCTCTGTCCATGGGATTTCCCAGAATACTGGAGTGGGTTGCCATCTCCTTCTCCAGGGGATCTTCCCAATCCAGGGATTGAACCTGGGTCTCACACATTACAAGCAGATTCTTTACCATCTGAACCACCAGGGAAGCCCAAGGACTCTGAAATGAGTCTTAAATACAACTTTGGAGACTTATAATAATTGCCCTTTGTACCTTTCAAAGGGAAAACCCAAGTTAGCCAATACAGTACAATCCAGCCAATTCATTTTGAACTGCAGTCATGGGGCTCACCCCTCCTCATAGAAAAGCTTTCTGGAGCTTTTGTTTCCAGCTTGGTGCCCCAGATAATTCTGAATAATATGTACAAGGCAGGAATGTGTACCTATTTGGTCAGTGCTGGCAGTAATTATGCAAAAAAATCCTTGTGTCAGAGGAAGAAACTCAAGATTTAGAAATTGTCAGTCTCTCAAATGGCAAGGGCTTAGAGGATGCCAAAAGAAGCAGGGACTCTGGGATGGGGGCCACAGCACACTGTGTCTCCCTGAATTTAATGATATATCTCAACCCTGCTGCTAAGCTGCTAAGTCACTTCAGTCATGTCCGACTCTGTGTGACCCCACAGACGGCAGCCCACCAGGCTCCCCCGTCCCTGGGATTCTCCAGGCAAGAATACTGGAATGGGTTGCCATTTCCTTCTCCAATGCATGAAAGTGAAAAGTGAAAGTGAAGTCGCTCAGTTGTGTCCGACTCTTAGCGACCTCATGGACTGCAGCCTACCAGGCTCCTCCGTCCATGGGATTTTCCAGGCAAGAGTACTGGAGTGGGGTGCCATTGCCTTCTCCGATATCTCAACCCATGTCCAACCAAATCAGTGGGCCTATAAGTTTTTCCTCTTCCCTTGGAGCCTGTGGATGATCTGGCCTTTGTCTGTTTTCCTAACATGGATCAGATAGCTCTGTCACATTGAACATCGTGCTGCATAGACATTGAGCTTTCAATGTAGACTGTAGCCTCTGGCCCACAGCTGATGCTAGCATGGATTGTTTCAGTGCAGCGACCTAAGAACACCCTGTACTCTCCAACTTTGGCTACAGGGAGAAATGAACGTCAGAGTAAATGAAAATGCAATGACCTGACCGGGCTCTCTCCCAACAGCAGAGAAAGGGGCCTGGGTAGAGACCTGTTATAATCAGCTGTTTAATTTTGTTTGGAGAACCTAGACTTCTGACAGATGAACTTCTTTTTCCCTTGCATTCGTATTTATCTAAGAGTTGTGGTTGGGAAATGATCCAGGATTCACAAGGTCAAAAAGTGACCTGGTTCACATACTGGAGACTCTCCCATCCCTCTCCAAAGTTCTCCAGGCAGGTGGTCCTGTGCACTCTTGGAATGTCCACACCAAAACTGGTCACCCAAAGGACATATCAACTGCTTGAGGCTGGCTCTCGGAGATTCTAGCAGCCCCATCAAACACCTGTCTCATTTCCAGATAATCAGCTTCTCTCTTGCCTGCTGCACTCTGCAGCTTGAAATCATTCAAATGTGCCTGATGAATGAACATCTTATTACAAGGCATTTGGAATTAAAGCATTAGTAAAACTAAAGCAATAATAAAACACTGGATTTTTGTAATAGCTTTCTTCATGAGAAAATACATTTTCACAAGCCTGCCCAGTTGTATTCGTTCTTTCATTATCCCCAGAGTAAAAGAATAAAGGAATGTAGCATAAATAGTCTTAGCTTTATCTATGAAAGTTTAAAAAAAAAAAAAAAGAGCTTAAGGAAGTACTTCCTCCTTCTCCCTAGTCCTCGGGTTCCCTAGTGTATAAATAATACATTTTTCCCTGCCTAAAACTCAGCCTCTAGGTTCTGCAGTCTGTGGTTTTGCTATTATCCAAATACGTACGGATTGACATCGAAGATAATCTTAGCAGACATGAAACAAGCACCTTTGTGATGCCTGCTCATTTTACACCCATTTCTGAGTAGGCTTCTTGTACAGACTTACTGGAGAACAATTTTGCTTTGTAATAACCTGCACAGTGCCCACCAGTTCCTATTGATTGAGGAGGTAGAGGCCAGTGGGTGGCCTGAGACTCAACGCGTTTCCTTTTCTTGTGTTTTTCAGAAATCGAGGCGAAGGAAGCATGTGACTGGCTCCGCGCTGCTGGCTTCCCGCAGTATGCTCAGCTATACGAGGGTAGGTTGGGCTTTTCTTCTCTCTTTATAAAGAGAATAAATTCAAATTTTTTCCTGTGGTGCTTTTTGACTTGCAAGTCTTTTCTCAACCATTTTTTCCTGGCTTTCTCCTTCCCCCTGCCTTTGCAATGCCCAGGACATAAACTGATGCCAGTTTAGGAATTAGGGTCGCTTCCTGAGACTGCTTCACCTTCTGCCCTTCCCTGTTTCTCCTTTCTTTTCTTTTGCTTCTCACTTTCTGCTTCTCATGTCTTTACCACCAATCACAACTCTACCTTTTCCTTCCAGTGTTCTGCCAGCAGCAGTTTTTTTCTGCACTTCCTCCCTATCCTCTTACTTGTTTTTTTCATCACTGCTCTCATTTTTCTTGAAAGTAAAATAAATGAATTTCTTAGAAATAACAAAGCTAATTTATCTTGAGATTTTTACCTCACATGAAAATGTTTAAGACGTGACATGAATCAGATGTTATTTTTCAGGGTTTTAGAAGTAAAATGTTTTTATTGCTAGCATCATACTTTGTTCCATTGATGTTTTCATTGACAGTTAATAAACTTATTCTCCTATATCTTACTAATATGCACTGCTCAGTCACTCAGTGATTTCCCACTCTTTGCAACCCCATGGATTGTAACCCACCAGTCTCCTCTGTCCAAGAAATTTTCCAGGCAAGAATACTGGAGCAGGTTGCCATGTCTTACTCCACAGGATCTTCCTGACCCAAGGCTAGAACCCACATCTCTTGTGTCTCCTGCATTAGCAGGTGGATTTTTTTTACCACCACGCCACCTGGGAAGCCCCATATCTTGTCTACACCTAAAGTTATAACCAACGCATCTCCTTCTTGGAGAGTCCTAATGTATAGTGAATTACTCAGGATCCCAGCACTGAGCGATGGCACACTCAGGACAATCTGTGGAGGCCTTATTCCTAAAAGCGTTCATGATGGAGGTGTGAGCAGGGCATAGGAGACCACAAGGAACAGTTCAGGAGCCCAAAGCTTGTAGCAGCCCAAAGCTTGTACCCTAGGCCCAAAGCCATAAACGGAAGGTGAGATGAACCCAGAAGGAGAGGGGATCTCAGAGTAGGCTTAGGAGTAGAGGATTCAGCTGTGATGACAGCTCCCCTGAAGAAGACCCAGGAGGGCAATGCCCTGATGTCACACTCCCTCCTCCCTCCATCTCCAGCTGGGGCTTCCCATTGGCCAAACAAAATAAGGCAGTGGGCATGGACCCCACTGAACGCCATCCACACAGCTGATCCTGGGCACAAACCGGGTTACAGAAGAGCGGAGCATGCATCTGTAGGGCTCAATAGAGCCTATCTAGTACACTGAACGATATAGTTTCTCATGGCATAAAATTCACATAGGATGGAAAGAATCAACAAAGTTAACTTTTACTCACTGGTGAATCACACCTACTCACCTAGAAGCTCAGTTTTCTATTTTAAAAAAGCCTACTTCTCTCTCTTAAATTCTTTGAGGATGAAAGAGAGCATATCTATGAGGGTGCTTTGAGGTCTAGAATTTCTGATAAAAACTTTCATAAAATCATAGCCTTTTAGACAAGAAAGAGGGTCTTACAGTTTTGGGCTAAGCAACCATTATTCCCACCCTCTACTACCGACACACTGATTATGAAAGAGAGGCCCAAAAGGGTTAAGTGATTTTTACAAGATTATAAGATGGAAGAGTCATAATTAAAATCCCAGTCATTCATATGCCTTTTATAAATGTAATAAAAATTAGAACAAATACTTCTACAGAAAAGTTACAAGTTTGGAACAGGATTTTGCTACAGAGACTTCTCTGGTGGGCCAGTGGACCAGTGGTTACCAATCCACCTTCCAGTGCAGGGGACAAGGGTTCAGTCCCTGGTCCAGGATCTAAGATCCTACATGCAACTAAGCCTGTGACCACAACTGCTGAGCCTGTGCGCTCTGGAACCGTGTACCACAACCAGAGAGAAGCGTACTCACTGCAACTAAGACCCAACACAGCCAAAAATAAGTAAATAAAATATTTTTTTAAAAAAAGAAAAAGGTTTTGCTACAAAATAAAATACTTGAGACCATTGAGCTGCAGGTCTTTTTGGAAACTTCAAAAAAGAAATCTGCCAAACTTCTATCCTGATCAGTATCTCATGAACTGATCAGGAGAGAAGTCAGCAACCTCCACCTTAGGTAGATGGTGAGAGTGTAGAAGTTCTCCATGCAGGCAAATGTCTATGATAACGATGAGCTATAACAGGTAAAGAATACACCTGCAATACAGGAGACATAGGAGACTTGGGTTCAATCCCTGGACTGGGAAGATCTCCTGAAGGAGGAAAATGGCAATTCTCTCTAGTATTCTTGCCTGAAAAATCCCATGGACAGTGGGGTCATAAAGAATCAGATAAGGCTGAGCAACTGACGCATGCCTGGATAAAAATACAGGCATTTAGCAATCCTATCCAAGGTCAAGCACTTGGTTATTTTCATATTGCATGTTTTTTTGTATCCTTAAAAACATTTATTGGGGTTAAAGTAAGCATCCTGCTCTCTAAACATTACCAACACACCCGTCAGTGGAGAGTAACTGCAGTTAAGATTAGCCATGAGTACAGAAATGTGGTGGCCTGAAGATATCGTTGCTGATTCAGATAAAACAAGCCTCATAAACTCCGTTGTCTCTCTTTCAGATTCGCAATTTCCCATCAACATTGTGGCTGTCAAGAACGATCATGATTTTCTTGAAAAGGACCTTGTAGAACCTCTTTACAGGTAAATCATGTGAAATATTTTTGTTTCTTTCAATTGTTAAATGTCTATAATAGTTGTCACTGTATTAAGGGGTGAGTTCAACAACAATTCAGTAAGTCCTTATTGAATGCCTACTGTATGCCAGGCTATAAGTGTCTTACTGTGAGCATGATCAGTCCCTGGTTTCATAGAATTTGAGTTCTAGTATGAAGCTTCATGCTTTGGAGGAGGAAATGGCAACCTACTCCAGTGTTCTTGCCTGGAGAATCCCAGGGATGGCGGGGCCTAGTGGGCTGCCATCTGTGGGGTCGCACAGAGTCGGACACGACTGAAGCAACTTAGCAGCAGCAGCAGCATGAAGCTTCAGACTACAGATTGAGTCAAAGAGATGGTGAGTGAGAGAAAAAGAGAGGAGAAGAAGATATTATCTCAGAGAGTGTTAAATTCTATTTTTAAAAATGTAAAACAAGCTGAGGCTATAGACAGTGATGGAATGTGAGTGGATTATTGGGAGGAGGAAGCATGAGGGACCAGAATATGAGTGGTCAGAGAAGGCGTTGTTAAACTCCATGAGTATGTCAAACTTAGCTGTATTTTTTAAGACAAATGATTATATCAGCAAACTGAAATATGTAAGCTCAAGTAATTATATCTACTTTCAGAAATAATTTACACCTTCAGTATGTGATAGGTGATAAAAGGAGACAAAGATGTATATATGAATAATTCCCTCCCCTCAAAGAATATATAATCTGGTTGAAGAAATCTAATTGAAGAATTGATGCATACATGAGCAAATAAAACAATTGTAATTTGAGTAATAATGAAAGATGCCAATGCAATCAAATATCTCTGAACAATTAAATGTGCATGTGAGGTCATGTGTGTCTGTAGGAAATTAGCTTGGAGGTTTTTTAACTAAAGCCCTGGAGAGAAGTCAGAGCTGGAAATAAATATTAGCTTCAGGAGGCGAGTCCTTTTTCCAAGGCTACAGAGCTAGTAATGGGCTGAACTGACCTTAAACAAGTTTTCGTCACTTGTAGTCCAATGTTTTTTCTCGTACATTCTGCATTTGACGTACAAAAGATAGCAGTTTAAGAAGAAAGTAGTGATGAGGAAACTTGTCAAGATAGGAGAGACAAATGTGTGTTAGAATATTGTGAAATAATCATAGGCTTGCTGATTCTTTAGACATATATTTATATTTCTGTGTTCATAGCTGCTTTCTCTAGGGTTGCTATATGAAGAGAAAATAGAGTCGTGTTAGGAAATGGTCTCTGAATGTTCAAGGAAAGCATTGCTGTGGGTTTGCTTATGTGGGTGAAGAGAAGAGAACTAACTCTTCAAATCACAAATTGCAGGGATGGGCTATTTGAACTCGAAAACAAACAAGCACAAAATGCCATTTGTGAGCATTTATAAGAGGATTGGATAGTTTTGTTGTAATTCTTTAAAGGCAATGAATTGGAAAAGCAGTGTTTTCTCCTCAGGATGTCTGATGCACACCCCAAGCCTTCATTCACCTCAGAACTATTCCACCAGCACCTCATCCTGAGTTTTCCCTCTGAGTTTTAACCAAGAGTATTTTTACTAATCAGTTGACATTTAAAAAAAAAAGATTGATTTATTTACTGGCTGTGCTAGGTCTTCATTGCTGCGTGGGCTTCTCTCTAACTGCAGCGAACGAGGGCTGCTCTTCGTTGCAGTGCGCGGGTTTCTCATTGCGGTGGCTTCTCTTGTTGAGGAACACAGGCTCCAGGTGCTCGGGCTTCAGTAGTTCCAGCCTACGAGCTCAGTAGTTGTGGGTTGCGGGCTCTAGAGCACAGGCTCAGTAGTTGTGGTGCATGGGCTTAATTGCCCCATGGCGTATGGGGTCTTACCAGATCAGGGATCAAACCCGTGTCCCTTGCATTGCAAGGTGGATTCTTAACAACTGGACCACCAGAGAAGCCACTTGACACTTTTAAAAGAAATATTTCTTATTGTTAATTGTATTGCATTAATTATCTTTTTCCCAATTGCATTTTCTTGCATACTTATAGATATTTACTTGATTGTCAAATTATGCCTTTTGTTGTTTTTCCCCCGGTTTCACTGAGATATAATTGACATATAGCACTGTTTATGTTTAAGGTTAGACTTACATACATGATGAAATGTTTATAATTGATTTAGTGAACATTTATCATCTCATATAGATATAAAATTAAAGAAGTAGGGAAAAAAAACGTTTTTTTCCTTGTGGTGAAAACTCTTAGGAATTACTCCCTTAACTTTCAGATACAAAACACACAGCAGTGTATATTATCTTTATCATTTTGTACTTTAGATCTCTATGACTGATTTATCTTATAACTGGAAGTCTGTACCTTTTGACCACTTTGATTTAGTTGCCCCTTCCTCCCACCTCAGGTTGCCAGAAATCTGATTTTTTTTCCTCTGTAAGTTTGTTTGTTTGTCTTTGAAATATTAGCCCTACAACACTATGTTAGTTCCTAGTATTCTATATTTCTATACACTTCAAAATGATCGCCATAGTAAGTTTGGTTGTCATCTATCACTATACAAAGATATTACATAATTATTAACTGTGTTCCCCACGCTGTACATTTTATACCTGTGACTCATTCATTTTGTAAATGAAGATTTGTACCCCTTTATCTCCCTCGCCTATTTCTCTCCTCCTTCCACCCCTCCCATCTGGCAACCTGTTTGCTTTCTATATCTTTGACTCTGTTTCTATTTAGATGTATTTATTTATTTTGTGTTTTTAGGTTCCACATATAAGTGAAATCTATGCAATTAAATTTTTAAATTCAATTTAAAATCATCTCAATGGAATTTTTAAATCTATATCTTCTTTGAGTCAAGGTGTTCTATATATATCTAAAGTAAAATTCACTATTTTCAGTTCTTTGAGTTTTGACAAATGCCTACAGTCATGTAGTTACCACCACAACCAAGATATGAAACAGCTTTATCACCTAAACACTCCCTGGTTCTCCTTTGTCATCAACTCTACCCCTGCTTCCAACTCCTGGCAACCACTGATCTGGTTTTTGTGCCCAGTGTTTTGCCTTTTCCAGAATGCTATGTAAGTGAAATCAAACATTATGCAGGCTTTTGAGTCTGGCTTCAGTTTACTTAATACACCTAAGATTCATCTGTGCTGTGTGTATCAGTCACAGTCTTCCATTGTGTGGATATACTACTGCAGTTTGTCCATTCACCAAATGAATATTTGAGTTGTCACCACTTTGAGTGATTATATGGGCTTCCCTGGTGGCTCAGATGGTAAAGCGCCTGTCTGCAATGCAGGAGACCTGGGTTCAGTCCCTGGCTTGGGAAGATCACCTGGAGAAGGAAATGGCAGCCCACTCCAGTAGTCTTGCCTCGAAAATCCCATGAACAGAGGAGCCTGGTGGGCTACACAAGAGTCAGATACGACAGAGCGACTCCACTTTCTTTCTTTCTTTTCTTTCTTGGTGATTATATAGCCCTTATAAACATTCATATTCAAGTTTTTGTATAAACATAAGTTTTCATTTATTTTGAGTAATTTCTTAGGAATGGGGCTTTGGGATGTATTTGATAAGTATATTTTAACTTCATAAGAAACCCACCAAACATTTCCAAAGTGACCATACCATTTTGTATTACCACCAATGATGTATGAGAGTTTCTGTTGCTCCACACCTTTGTTAGTACTCTGTATTGTTTGGTTTTGTTTAGCTCTGTTTTTAAGCATTCTAATAAGTGTCTAGTGTTTCCTTGTCATGATTTAAACTTGCATGTTCTTAATGAGTAATGATGCTGAATGTCTTTTCTTGTGCTTCTTTGCCATTCATATATCTTCTTTTGTAAGATACATCTTCTTTTGTCTGTTCAAGTCTTTTGCCCATTTAAAAAATTTTGTTGTTTGTTTTTTTACTGAGTTTTGAAATGTCCTGCCAGCATGTAGCTTGTTTTTTCAATCTCTTAACAATGTCTTTCGAAGAAGTTTTAAGTTTTACTGGAGTCCAATTTATTCATTTTTTTCATGTTTTTAATGTCACACATAAAAAATATTACCTAACATAAGGTCACTATTTTCTCCTTTGTTTTTCTTCCAGAAATTTCAGTTTTGTGTTTTATGTGTAAGGTGATGATCCATTAATTTTTTATAAGGTACAAAGTATGGATCAAGATTCATACTTTTGCTTATCAGTATCCCATTGGTTGACCGCCATGTTGAAAAGCCTATACTTTCCTCATTGAATTGCCTTTCCACTTGTATTGTAAATCAATTGACCATATATGCATGGGTATGTTTCTAGACTTTCTATCCTGTTCCATTTATCCACGTGTCTATTCTTTTTATCACTATGGCACTTGATTACTTAGCTTTGTGTATGTCTTGGAATCCAATAGTGTAAGTCCTCCAACTTATTTGCCAGGATTATTTTGTCTATTCTAGATCCTCTGCCTTTCCATATAAATTTAGAAACCATTCATGGATATCTGTTTTTAAAATGCTCTGGAGTATTGATTTGGATTGTGTTGACTCTACAGATCAATTTGGGGATAATTGATATCTTAACAGACAAGTCTTTTGATTCATAACACACAGTCCTATTTATTTAGGTCTCCTTTGATTTCTTTCTATTTAACCCTGACTTGTCATTTTCAGCATATGGGTAATATACATACTTGAAGGTACCTAAGAATTTCATGTTTTGAGGTGCTGGGTTTTTTTTTTTAATCATTTCAGTCTCCCATTATTCACTGCTAATATATATATATTGTTCATTTGTATTTTGCAGCCTTTCTAAAATTAGTCATTAGTTCTAGTAATTTATGCATAGATTCTTAAATTTATATTGTGAAATATAAATCAAAGATTACATTATAAATCAAGAATACAAATCTGTTACATATTTTTAAATCAGGATTTCAGGAGTGAACATTGCTTCTAAATGTGCAGTTCTGTTAATTTGATGATGTATGTGGCTGAGTGGGCCACACTTTAAGTGTCAAACATGTGGGTGATAAATCCTTATCTGCTCACTGCTGCATGTGATCTAAGGTCCCTTGACTAAGTTCTGGACTTTTCCATTAAAGTCTACTTAAAAAAAAAAAACATGCCTTTCAGACATGTTATAGATTAGCCAGTACAGGAATCATTTCAAGATATAAGGTTGTGAATAATAATAGCTGTCAGCCAGAAAAATCAGAAAGCCGTATATTGTAGAGGGCTTCCCAGGTGACACTAGTGGTAAAGAATCCATGTGCCAATGAAAGAGATGCAGGAGACATGGCTTCAATCCCTGAGTTGGGAAGATTCCCCAGAGAAGGAAATGGCAACCCACTCCAGTATTCTTGCCTGGAGAATTCCATGGACAGAGGAGCCTGGTGGGCTACAGTCCATGGGGTCACAAAGAGTCGGACACGACTGAGGGACTGAGCAGGGATGCAACAACACCAGATACCACAATGCCCTTGATAAGGGCTCAGCTTGCATTAGAGTGGCAGGAGGTTATCATTGGAGTAATTCTTTAGGCAGCTGTTTCATCCTTATTATGATATAAGGAAAGCGTTTGGCCGGCAGTGTGTGAGCTGAGATTCTCAGGGCATAGGAGCAGTGGATAGAGCAGAGGCCAAAGGAATAGTCTCAGCAGGTGGATCAAAGGACGCCAGTGGAATAGGAAGGCAGAGATGGAGGTAGGTTGGCTAAAGGAACACACACGGAATTTCCTTGCCTTCCTTATGAATTCCTTCAAGACACAGATTTCCTGAAAGCAGGCAGAAGGAAGACTTCCAGCCTGAGGGGAGTGACAGCACTTTTAAAATTTTGAGTTTGATGAGTGGTTAATTAGACACTCACCCACTTATATGGTATGTTATGATTGATGCCTAGAGAGAAGTAAGGGCTTCTGATTTTATTCGTTTTCTTCCTCGTGCACTGCAGACACAGTGATGGAGCTGGTCTCGTGTTTTATTTTTAAAACTTTTGTGGGCTCCACATTTCTCATGCATATTTGAAATGCTGAGCCAATGGAGAATCCTAAAGGAAACAGGGAACCATAGCCAGAGGGCAGGTGGCTTCTGGCAGGTAGATAAACAGAGACCAGAGGTCTGAAGGTCTCCTACTGTAAATGTAACCCACAAGAACTTTATTCACCTTTGGTTTTCTGAAAGTTTCTCTCATGTTTGGACAGACAGTTAATGTCCTGCCAGACAATTAATGTCCTGGGTCCCCATTTATACTTTGAGAGTTGTTGAGTAGTATTAGCCTTTTATAGATTTATAAAAAATTTGTAGATGGTAGTAAGGACATTGCTGACAGGGAGGGCTCATGCCTGACTGGGTACATGTGGGTGTGTGGCTCTCATTTTCAGGTCTTGCTGAAGACAGGACAGGTTTGCTGTCTTTAGTGAAGGGGTGAACCTCCAGAATGGTGATCGCCCCTTACCATTGCTTCTCAACTCTGCCAGCACCAGTGCACAGAAGGCGTCTGTAAATATCTGTTACTGCCAGTCAGAATAGTAGTGCAGTCTCTGCTATCTTAGCAACCACATTATAATTCTGTTTTGATGGTTTTTGATTGAATTTTTAGTTGAAAAATAATTTCCCCTGTGAGTAATGAAAAGCTAATTGCAAATCTAAAATAGCTGGATGAGCTACTGGAAACTGTAACAGTATCAGAATATAGGCATAGCCAAGGTGTCGCAATACCTTGCTAGGTTTGTCACCTTTAAGGCAAACTGCAGCACATGAAAGCTCCCAAAGGAGACTTTTTAGAAGTAGCATGTTCTGTTCGCATTTTGGTTTGGGGTATTTGTTCAGACTGCTGTTAATAACATAGAGCTTTGATGCCCAAGGTGATCTCTGAATTTCTAATTTAATGTTAGATCTGCCTAACTTATGCTGTTAATAAATACTCATTATAGCATGTATAAAACAAAGACATTCACCTTGCTCAGTGCTGTTTCGTGAAGATATGGAATTGACTAAGGTTACAGTTCATCTGTCACTGCCCTTTGCGTTTAAAAGAACAACTAATGGCAGTGTTATCATGCGGGACGAGGGAGACTGTGCCCGAGAGTGCCGACAAAAATGATTTTTACAGTTTACCTCCACACACAAAGGCACACCATTTGATCTGAGTAAATTAAATAACATTAATAATTTTAAATAATAGTGGTTTTTATGAAAATTGATAATATACTTTTAAATTTCCTCTTAAAGAATATCATATAAAATACAATATTTTGTATAATGTGTTTCTGTGCCGTGCTTAGTCGCTCAGTCATGTCCGACTCCTTGTGACCCCATGGACTGTAGCCCACCAGGCTCCTCTGTCCATGGGGATTCTCCAGCCTAGACTACTGGAGTGTGTAGCCTTTCCCTTCTCCAGGAGATCTTCTCAACTCAGGGATCGAACTCAGGTCTCTTGCATTGCAGGCAGATTCTTTACCATCTGAGCCACCAGGGAAGCTCATTTATGGCACATAATAATTTGTGACAATTACCTGAACTGAAACCACAGACAAATCATGGGGAGAAGGATATAGATGATTACATAATAATCACAGTCACTTCCACCTTTGAAATTCTAACTCTATAAGTTAAATACAAATCCCAGTAAGCAGTGATTTCATTTCTTCAAAACACAAAGTGCTGGAGAATTCCTTGGTAGTCCAGTGGTTAAGAATCTTCCTTCCAATGCAACAGATAGGTTCCACTCCATATCAAGGAACTAAGATCCCACATAGCTCAGGGCAACTAAGCCTGTGCATTGTAACTATGGGGCCCACACACTGTAGAGCCTGAGCTCCTCAAGAGAAGCCCTCGCGTCTGAGCAGCCAAAGCAGCCAAAGTATAAATAAATAAATAAGCCACAAAGTGCTTGGCAAGCACTCCTCTAAGCATTTTATAAATATTTACTCATTAAATTCCCATAATAATCGTATAAGATAGACTGTAATATCTATTCCCATCTTACAAATGAGGAAACAGAGGCACGGAGGTATGAAATAACTTGCCCATTTATGGCTTGTAAATAGCAGTGCTAGGATTCAAAGACACACAGGCTGCTTCTGGCATTTTCCAAAGAAAGCTTAGGTCTTTTTGTGAAACACGATTTGGAGTGTTTTTTGTTTTGTTTTTAATTTCTTCCTTTAAAGGTAATTCTTCCCCATCTATGTTGCCTTGTGATTTTTCCGAATTTAACTCATAAGTCCCAAGGTTAGAAATTCTGATTGCATTTGTGCCATCATGGACCTCAACTTTTAAAAATAATAATAATTAGAGTAAGAGTTTAAAGCACACTCTGTTCTCTTGTGAAGAGTTCAGAACTGATTCACTGTGGAGAGTGGTGGCACTGTGTCATCTCTTCCTTAAGGTCACTTCATCAAGGCTGTGTCTTGAGGGCCTTACTTTGCTATGGAGACAAATAAGACAGAATTTTCACCTGAAGTGGTTCTCAGTCCGAGGTGGGGGCAGCGTTTGATCCTGTCTTCAGGCCTGGGAATATTTTTGCTTGTCACAACTGTGGTGATACTACTGGCATCTAATGGGTGGGGGCCAGACATGCGGCTCCCTCCCACAAGGCACAGTGTGCCCCCCAACAAGGAATTATCTGTCCCCAAATGCCCATAGTACCTAGGTGGAGAATTGAGTAAACTCTGACTCACGTGGACAAGTGGTGTGATCGCTATAAGTACAGGTGCAGGAGAGCTAAGGGGGAGAGCGTTTTAGAAAAATGACCAGGAGAACTTCCTGGAAAAATGACCCTAAAAGGCCAGTAGGAATTACTCAGTCAAGAACACATGAAATTTGATGTGGTTATTTTGAACTTTCACTTTTGTTTCTTTTATTTGACTAATTCATGTGCAGAAAAGGCATCTTCATCCCCACCCCCACTTTCCATCACAAACCTCACCCCAAGGTAGTCTATATAGAATGGGGGTGGCCAAGACAAGTACAGATATAGAAAGGTCAAAGGTAGGGATTTCATATATACGTGTATAAATTTATATTAAAAATTGATCTTTACATTTTTTAATGGTCTCTTATATAAACTTTTCCAACCACCTATGCAAAATAACTTTAGGAAGAATACCCAAGAAGCTACAAAGTAGAATAGCAGGCTAAAGAAGGAGTTTATATCTCTCTCTATATATGTGTGTTTAGCTATTTGTATTGCATTATGTAAAAAACATTAGCAATATTTTTTTAAAATGACTTGCTTTGGCACATAAAAAATTGATGACCATGGTTATCATTTTGGGAGTGTTTACTATGTGCTGACTAGCATACTAAGTTCTTGACATTGACTTCATTTTATTCTTACCAGAACCTATGAATAACAGGTATTATTATTATTGCTGTTGTTGTTCGGAGTTCAGGGGCACCAGATTCCTCCAGGTTTGAGCAGCTGTGTGGTGGTGACGCCTTTCCTTGAGTCAGGAGACAGCCGAGGAGAGAGGCAAGAGGAGTCCAGTTCGAGGTGGGGGAAGGGGTGGTGAGCTGAGGTGCCTGGAGGTGCCAGTGAAGGCGTCGAGTGTGCAGCCGGGCATGTGGGGCTGGAGCTGGACAGGCCCTCAGCTTGAGACAGAAATGCAATGTCATCCACGCACAAAAGGTACGAGGTCCTGAGAGTGAAACAGTCAAGGGAGGAGAAGACCGGGGCTGACCAAGGGGGACTCCACTTCTATAGGGCAGGCAGAGGGGGAGCCGAGAGATGCCCCTCGGCACCTGGGAGTGAGTGTTTCTTCCCCCCCAGTTTTGCTTTCTTTCAGTTTTCTCAGAAATCTCTGGTATGACCCTTGCTTCAACCCAGCCTAATTCTCACAGGAGAAATTTTATCTGGATTAGATGCAATTTTTGTGAAAAGCTAAAAAGCTAAGGAAGTTAAGAAGCTATACTTCTCTAGTACAGGCATATGTGAATTTAAACTTTGAAATCCACAAACTGAAGAAGTCCAAGAAAACCTGTTCTTTTGTTTTTGTGTGCTTCGTCGCTCAGTCGTGTCCGACTGCTTGTGACTCCATGGACTGTCACCCACCAGGCTCCTCTGTACATGGAATTTTCCAGACAAGAATACTGGAGTGAGTTGCCATTTCCTCCTCCAGGGGATCTTCCCGACCCAGGGATGGAACTCACGTCTCTTGTGTCTCCTGCATTGGCAGGTGGATTCTTTATCACAAGTGCCACCTGTGAGGCCCCTATTCTTTTGTTTTAGCTCTTTACCTGTGGGCCACTGTGGCTGATGTCCTCGATCAGTTTGCGGAGGGAGCTTGCACTCTTCCCCAAAACTCTCATCATTAGAGGCTACTACTAATTTCAGATTATTTTCTGGGGATGTAATGTACAGCATGGTGATTATAGTTAACAATACTGTATTGCATATTTGAAAGTTGCTGAAAGAGTAGGTCTTAAGAATTCTCATCACAGGACAAAAAGATAGTAACTATGTGTGATGATGGACGTTAAACTTATTATGATGATCATTTCAAGTATCAAATCATTATGTCATACACCTTAAACTTATCTGATGTTGTCTGTCAACTGTAAGTCAATTAAAAATATATATTATGCAACTCATACAGTGCCACATGTACATCCTCTCCCCCTTGAACGACATCATATAGCAAGATCAGTCCATGCTTTACCATCCCTCTCCCACACCTCCACTGATATCCAGGGCCAGTTTGTGGGGTTATGGGCCGGAAGAGGAGCCAGCATTTCTGCTGTCCCAGGACCACTTGCTAGAAGAACAGCCAGAGTGAACAGCTCAGCAAGGGGGAGGCATGGCCTCCCCTGGCTCAGCTGTGGCCTGATGACAGCCCTTTGTGACTTCCGGTGACACCTTTCTTTCCCCTCAGACACCAGAAAGCCGTCCGGCTGGATGGCCTGTGGTATTTGAAAAGCCTCGCCCTGGCCGAGAACACACCGGACACGTGTGTGTGGCAGAGGTCTCCACCCTGCTCTGCAGAGTCTGTTCTGTGAACCCCCAGACAGACAGGGGACCTTTCCCAGGCCCCGCAAGGAGGAGCCGCTGCTCCCAGGGACGCTCACCTCTGAGCCCTGGACCAGGTGACTTGTTCTCGACTGTCTCTGAGGGCCACGCCCAGGGCACTCCTCAGCAGACGGGGCTGGAGAGCTTTCACCTCTGACCCTGGCGAGGAGGGTGAGAAGTTCAGGCTTCAGCTTTAATCAGAATGGCATGTCAGAGATGAACCCGCACCCCTGCCTGTTATTCCTCTTGAGCTTTTGGCAGGAGTATTAGAAAAATAGCCCAGGAAACTGACCATTAAGTCAGCACGGAAGACCTCATGAGCCGTCTAGAGTCTGGTGGTTTAAAGGTAAAATATGCATCTAAGAGGAGAAGGAAAGGGCGCCACTGCTCCCGTACATGTGCCAAGTGCAGAGGGCCTCTCTGTGTCTCCCCAGCTCTGTCACAGTGACCGAGTGGGACACCGCTCATACCGGGCCCTGACCACCTTCCCCATCTCCCTCTGGTCCCCACGCCCCTGGTAGGCACCCTGCCTGCCTTTCCCTCCTTCCCCTCCCGGGTGTCCCGTCAGCCAGGGCAGCCCGGGCACAGCTCGCTGCGCGCTGGCCCCACTGTCACACGGGTTTAGCTGGGGAGGCGAGGGACGCCCCGCAGGCTGCACAGTGCTCACTGCTAGGAGCCACATCTCGTTCGGTACGTCATGGGCTCCCGGTGCTCTGCGGCCATGTGCCGGGCAGGAATTCAATACATGTTTGTTAAATTGCATTGGAACCTGGAAGAAAATAACCTGTCAGTTCACAAATTATTTTAACGCTTCTACCTGTGAGAGGATATTGTGTGGCAATCAATTATTCATTTTCTCCTCAAATGCCCTAAATCTCTCTCCTCCAGAGCTACACTTTTTCACGGCAATCACTCACAGCTCAGCCCTCTACTCAGGCTTCTCTGAAGCTGCTGCCTGCAATGACTGCTAACCCAAGAGGCATATTTTATGTTATGTATCACTTACTCTTAAATATTTGATACAGTGAACCAACTGCTCCCTTCTCTGTGTAATGCTCCTTCTGTGGCTTCCAGGACCACTTTGAGCTGATTCTGTTGACCTCCCATGTCTCTGACTACACCTTCCCCCAGCCCAGCTCTTCCTGCTCCACTCAGGCCTTTAGCATGGCAGTTTCCAGGGCACTGAATTCTCCCTGGAAGATTGGTTTAATGATTATGTATCCTCTGTGTATATCCTCTACTTGCTGATCATTCCGAAGTGGGTCTGGATGTCACAAGGCATCCCAACATGACCTCATGTCTCTTCCCTGAATCCCAGTCCCTGGCCCCTCCCTACTGCTTGGTTTTCTCTGTTAACTGACACAGGCACATTGACAAAAGCCTGAAACCCAGGAGTCACCCTCTATTTCTCCCCGGCCCCCACACTTCTATGTCAGTGGCCAAGTCCTCATCTGTTCCCACTCCCCTCTGCTCCTCTTTGCCATCTCTGACCTAAACTGTTAACTGTCTTCCATCTGTTCTTCTTCAGTTCCATCTCCATCCTGCCCCCAGTTTTGTCTCCGGCATGCAGTGGCATTACATTACTCTCCTAACTCCTTCAGTAGCTCCCCTTTGCTGCAGATTGCTCTAACATCTTCATTTTGGTTCTTCGTGATCTGACCCCTGCCCATCCCACCAGTGATTCCTGCTCACATCCTTGCACTTCCGAGACTAGAGAGCTCCAGTTAATGACTGCTGGCTTTGCCTGTAGTCCTTTTCATCTGGGCAGCAAATTTCTCTCCGTCCTTCATCGCCTTGCTTAAATACTGCCTCCTCTGGGAGGCTTTGTCTTTCTGTGTCCTGAGAGTTAATTGCTTTTCCTTTTGTTCATCATATTTATATCCCACTCAGGACTGTGAGATCCCCACGGGCAGGGACCATATCTGGTTCACCTCTGCATTCTCAGCCCCTCAACTTGTTCCTGGAACGTGGTGCCCACTGTCAGATGGTCGTATCTCAGCTTCTTCTCTTCCTGTTGACTTTCCCTCCAGAACTTCAAGTTTCACTTTTAAAATGAGACTTCTGACTGTTTCTCCTTTACTAATGCATGAACCCTTCTAAAGCCTTCTGAAGACAACAGTAGAAATTAACAGGTTCTGGTAGCCATGGACATTGTGGGCGGTCCGTCTGAAAGGGTCAAACTGCTTTGCTTATGTCAACACGTAAATCCAGTTTGCCCAAAGCACAAACTGCACAGCTTCAATATGCGTCATGGGTTTCCTCTTTCCATGGAAAATGTAGTGAGGGGAAGGAAACTATCATTTATTGACCAGCCTGTGCAAGGTCCAGGACATAGGCTGTCATGTCCCAGGCCTCCTGGATCCTCCTTGAGGAGGCTGGAGTGGAGAAATCTCTGGACAGGGCCAAGTCCAGCTGTCTAGCTGATGCATGGTTCCCCTGAGCAAGTGTTTTCTCTCAGAGCCTTAGTCTCCTCATTTGAAAATAAAAGAGGTCAGGCCAGTCGGTCCTCAGAGCCTACCAGGTTCTAGTATTTCCTTAGCAAACATTTACCTAGTGGATTCTCTCTGAACCAGAGCCTGTGCTGGGCATTAGAGATGCAAATGAGGTGCAGCTCTCAGCCTGTCATATTCAGTGGGGAATAGTTCTGCTCTTCTGACTATACAAGGTCTATTGTGACTAAAACCAGTCGCTGATTGGACCAATGTAAACAAAGTGTGTTCAGTTTAAAAGAAAAACCTACAGAGACTATCCTGTATAAAATTTCCTGCTAGGTTTTAGGTGGATTAGAAGAATAAATTATGGTTCCTCTCAAAAGAGGCTCTAATCCAGTGGAAGACACACTGTTCATGCAGCAAAGAAAACACATTTTATAATTCCTGTTCATGCAGGGATAGTTTTCCAGGCCACCAGTGACAGACCAACTCAGGTTTTCTGAAGGGTTTTATGTTACTTACCATTAAGTGCTTTTTGTTGTTTGTTGTTTAGTTGCTCAGTCTGTCCAGTTCTTTGCGACCTCAGGGACTATAGCCTTCCAGGCTCCTCTGTCCGTGGGAGTTCCCAGGCAAGATTACAGGAGCGGGTGGCCATTTCTTCCTCCAGGGGATCTTCCTGACCCAGGGATGGAACCCGCGTCTCCTGCATTGGCAGGCGGATTCTCAATTAAGAATCCGCCTGAGTCACCTAGGAAGCCCCATCATTAAGTCTGAGGGAAACAAATACTGATGCTAATATTTGTCCTAAATGCAGCCTGGCTATAGTCATAGCAGAATTCATGGTGGTTTTGATAAAGGGCTGTGAATCCTTCTGTTACATGACATGGTCTTTTACCTGAAGCAGCCACTCCTTAAAGAGGCATCTCCATCTCACCAGGGTGTATGTTTTATCCATTTTGTATTCTTGGAGAGTCTAGCCACTGTTTACATTATAGAAGATAAATACAGACTGATGCTACACCATGCTGAGAATGTCTGCCTAGTCTCAGATCACCATAAAGAGTGTTTTCCCTCTTTGTCTTTTGTTCCCAGCTGAAAAAATCAGTTGGGTTTTTTCAGCTTTATTGAGGTATAACTGACAAATAAAATTATAAGATATTTAAAGTATATGGCATGATGATTGGAAAAACGTATCTGTCATGAGAGGAAGAACTGAATAATTGCGCATATGATATTTGAAATTGTATCCAGAATTTCTAAGATGTCTTAAATCATAGCAATTTTGTAGATAGAATTGAGTACTAATAAGAAAGTAGATTCAGAGCAAAAGAAATGCAGATCGCTTTACATCAGTAATTTCAAATTCCAAGAAATAAAATGACTTTTAAATGAATAAAACAAAGATTACATTTTTAAATAATAGGTTTTATTTTTAGAGCAGTTTTAGATACACAGCAAAATTAAGCACAAAGTATGGGGAGTTCTCTTCTGCCACTTGTACCCCCATATACACAGCCTCTCTCACCATTAACATCCCCCACCCAGGTGATACCTCACAACTGTGAACCTGCATTGACACATCCTTGTCACCCAAAGTCTATAGTTTGCATTAGGCTTCACTCCCAGTCTTATACATTTTATGGGTTTTGACAAATGTGTAGTGTCATGTATCCACCATTATAGTATCATACAGAATATTTCACTGTTCTAACAATCCTCTACCCTTTCTGTCCATCCTGGGATTCCTCTCTCCCTCCTAACCAGTAGTAACCACTGATCTTTTTACTGTCCCTATACTGACTGATCTTTTTACTGTTTTGCCTCTTTCAGAATCCCATCTAGTTGGAATCACATAGCATGTAGCCTTTCAGATTGGCTTCTTCCATTTAGTAATATGCATTTAAAGTTCCTCCCTGTCTCTTTATGGGTTGATGGCTCACTTCTTTAGGACTGAATAACATTCCATTGTCTGGATGTACCACAGTTTATCTGTTTACCTACTGCAGAACCTCTTGGTCACTTCCAAGTCTTGGCAATTATGAATAAAGCTGCTCTAAACATCCCTGTGCAGTAGCACCTCACACCCACTGCTACTGTGGGCATGTTGGCTGCAAAAGTTGGGTCACAATGGTTTATATTTTAAGTATATATGTCCTTCAGAAATACAATATTTATCTTTATGGATTAAAAAATAATTCCTGTGCAAGTTTTTGCGTGCACTAAGTTTTCAACTCTTTGAGTAAATAGCTAGGAGTGCAGCTACTGGAATGTATAGTAAGAAGGTGTTTAGTTTTATAAGAAACTGCCAAACTGTCTTCCAAAGGGGCTGCACCGTTTTGCACTCCCACCAGCAGTGAGTGAGAGTTCCTGCCGTTCCTCATCCTGGCCTGCGCTTGGTAATACAGTGTTTTAGAGTGTTGTCGTTCTAATAAGCATGCTATGGTATCTCACGGTTGTTTTAATTTGCAAGTTTGTAATGATATATGATGTGGAGCATTTTTCATACGCTTATTTGCAACTAGTGTATCTTGTTTTGGTGAGGTATCCTGATTTTTGTCTTTTTTTTTTTAATTGGATTGTTTTATTATTTTGATTTTAAGAGTTGTTTTGTGTGTTTTTTAGATAACAGTCCTTTATCAGATGTTATTTTTATGAATATTTTCTCCACGCCTATGTCATACCCTTTCATACACTGGACAGTGTCTTTCACAGAGCAGAAGTTTTTAATTTAATGAAATCCAATTTGTCAAGTATTTATTTCATAGATTATGCCTTTGATGTTGTATCTAGAAAGTCATCACTAAACCTAAGGTCAGTTAGATATTCTCCTATGTTATCTTCCGGGAGTGTTACAGTTTTGTGCTTACATTTACTCCGTGATCCATTTTGAGTTAATTTACGTGATGCGTATAAGATCTGTGTCTAGACTGACTTTTTTTTGCATGTGGATGTACAGTTTTTTCAACGTTGTTTGATGAACACCTATCTCTTCTCCACTGTGTTGCCTTTACTCCTTTGTCAAAGATTGCTTAGCTCTATTTGTGTGGGTCTATTTCTGGGCTCTTTATTCTATTCCACTGATGATTTGTCTCTTCTTTCACCACTATCATACTGTCTTGATTACTATAGCTTTATGGTGAGTCTAAAAGTTGGGTAGTGTCAATTCTCCAACATTGTTCTACTTCAGTATTGTGTTGGTTCATCTGCAAGCTTTCTTCAAAATATTGCAAATCTTAAAAAAATTTTCCTATTTGTTTATTCATTTGGCTCCACCAGATTTTAGTTGTGACTTGTGGGATCTCGTTCCCTGACCAGGGATTGAACCCTGGCCCCCTGCATTGGGAGCATGGAGTCTTAGACTTTGGACCATCAGGAAAGTCCCTCCAGTACATTTATTGGAAAAAAATGTGTTGAGTGAACCCACACTGTTCAAACCTATGTTGTTCAAAGATCAACTGTACATAATGCACCTCAGATAACACTTTTAGTTCTTAGGTAGAGACCTTAACACATTTGGAACTGGCTATCAGCTACAGGAGCAAAGGACCTGCAGAAGATAGCTTCAGACTAGGTGACCAGCTTCTAGTCCATAACTGCCCGTCGTAGTTGACACTAATGTATGTCTAGTAAGTGGGGAAACTGGAGATGGCTGAAAATGAGGATAGTTATTAAATATTTTAAGTAAATATCACGATAAGAAGCTGACAAAAGAACTAGTTTCAATGTGAAGCATTAGTGAAACCAATTTAACAGGCTGTCTGTCTCCTGACTCTAAGTAAAAGATGAGACGAGACTGACTACGACCCAGAAGAGGCAAAATTCAAAGACATCATGGAGCTCTAATTAACAGGTAGATGACTCTGTTTTCTAGCTTGGGTGACTTGACTTACTGGTGATGTTGTTAATCAAGACAAGACTTTAAACAGGAAAATCAGGTTTTGAAGAGAATACAGTGAGTTCAGTTTTCATAGGTGAGTTTGAAGGGCCAGGAGGACCCCACAGATGAATGAGACTAGTGAGTAGCTGAAAATGTAGCTCTGGAGCTCAGGTAGGGTGTCCAGGCTAGAGAAAGAAGATAACCATCATCAGAATCTAGTTTATTTTAAGAGCTGATATCTCTTTATTCCTATGCAGAGTAAAAAGAACCCACATGATGTGGTGGATGTTACAGTCAAACACAGGATAAAGGGTTAGCTTTGAAAAAGAATCTGAACATCTTGCGTTTCCCTGGTGGTACAGTGCCTAAGAGTCCATGCTCCCAATGCTGGGAACCTGGGTTCAATCCTTAGTCAGGGAACTAGATCCCTCATGCTACGACTCAGAGTTTGCATGCCATACAGTCAAATAAATAAAGAAAAATATTTTTTAAAAAGAATATGAACATTTCTTATGATGAAGGAAAGAACTGTTAAAGTAATTAATGACTTAAGCTGTATTTTCTCACTGGCAATGGTCTGTTGAGGAATTGTGATATTTTTCATGATATGAGAATGAATGCCTACAGAGAGAAAAAAAATGAAATAAATGCTGGGTAGCAATTTGAGGAGCCCAGCTGAGGGAGAATTTCAAAATGTAAGTATTGCTATGTACTAGTCATCACAGACTGCTAAAACAAAATACCACAGACTGGGTGCCTTAAACAACAGAAGTTTATTTTCTCACAGTTCTGGAGGCTGGGAAGTCCAAGATCAAGGTGCCAGTGAGGTTTGGTTTCTGGTGAGAACTCTTCCTAGCTTGCAGACAGCCACCTTCTTGCTGTGTCCTCCCATGGCTGATTGAGAGAGAGGGAGGGAGTGCTCTGGTGTCTCATCCTTTGTTCAGTCACCAAGATGTGTCTGACTTTTGGCAACCCCATGGACTGAAGCATGCCAGGCTTCCCTGTCCCTCACCATCTCCTGGAGTTTGCCCAAGTTCATGTCCATTGAATCAGTCTCTTCCTTTAAAGACATTAATTCTATTGGATTAAGGCTCTACCTTATGACTTCATTTAACCTTAATCATTTCATATTCCAAATACAATCACATTGGGGTTTAGGGCTTCAAACTGTGAGTTTGGGGAGGACACAATTCAGTTCATGGCATATATAATTCAGCACTATAATGTGAGTTCTTTTCCCATTTATACACAAGAGCAAGAGAGAAGAGAGATGGTTGAGTTGATCCAAATTTGGGGACTAGCAGGATAGACTGGAGAGGTCAAAGTGGCAGATGAAATGAGGGGCTGGTGAAAATATGGCTTAAAATTACTTCCCATGGGTTCCAAGAATGATGGAAAGGGAAGCAGCAGGGTTTGGTAAGCTTCATGGAAGGTCCTCTCAGGTCTGGAGAACAAAAGGGAACACTTTATCATGTACCATCTCTTGGTAGAGTCCTTTCTTGGGATGTAGTTGGTTGTTTCTGCACTTTCAGCTTCACTGGCAACCAATGAGAATCATCAAACTGGAAAGATTTAGGTTCATTAGTGATAGCAATGATCACATTTTTCTTTCCTTTTAGACGACTAAATACATTGAACAAGTGTGCCTCAATGAAACTTGATGTGAACTTCCAAAGGAAAAAGGTAGGTGCAATTTACTATACCTTACTAAGACCATGGCTGTACCAGCAGGACGAGCTGCGTTCACAAATTAAAAACAACACACACCTAAGCGAAATTCTGAAATGACTGACCGTAATATGTGTTTATTCTCCAAAAATCTCGTCTTATCATAAGCATCATGATTCAGCCCGACAGGAACCTAGGCTAACATCTGTTTCACTTTGCTTTAGTTTTGATCAGAGGGTTTGCATACAAACGTAAAATGCCTTGTTTATGATAATCTTTCAGAAGTTTGTTTAGCTGTAAATATCCACTCTATATTAGACTCAAGTTCTCCGGTGATTTGTAGATTAAGAGAATGCAAAACAGAATCTATGGGGTGGGCTATGCCCGGTGTCTTCTGCTTCATTCTTTCCTATGGCATTTTATTTCAAGTGCAGTTCAGGATGTGATCATTGTCAGGCTGGTTCATGTCATCGTGGTTGAGCAGGTGGAGGGAGAGGGTAACAACAGGATTCAGAACTCACCCCATCTCTCCATTCTCACCCCTTGCCCTTTTCTCTAGTCACAGGGAGCGTCCTTCAGTTTCCCGAATCACTACACTTCCTCTCTCTTATAGGACTTTGCAGGCATTTTTCCCTCTGTAGGAGTAAGGCTGGCGATTTCAGTTCTGAAACAAAGCTATACTTTATTGAGGACTTAACTGTTTTCCACAAGCTATGTTATGGCATTTCATGCATTGTGGCAGAGGGTCTCTGTTTTCTAGAGAAGGGAAATAAAACCTGAACTGGCTAAGTCCCTTGCCTGTGATCTATTAGCTGGTGGAGGAGCAGGGTTTCAACTTCAGGTGTGTCTGACTCCAAAACTGAGGCTCATAACCACTGTGCTGAAAGACCTCTCTTTCTCACTGAATTGATCCTTTTAGGAAACTCAGAATTAACATCGTTAGCTACTTTTTTCATTTCACATCTTCAGTATGTAACAAGTCAAGCCGCACTATATTTTGAAGAAGCAGAGAAAACATCCCTGAGTTGTAAGAAAGTGTTCTTTATTCTGGTCTACACAGAGAAGTCATTACAGCCCATGGATTTTAAGTCACTCCCGAGTAACCAAATCTTTAAAAATAACTTTAGCCTGAATTTCTGCTCTAAAATAGCACCCAAAAAAAGCGCAAATGAATTTTGGTTGACCTCACCTTCAAAACAATTTGGGGTTTGAGCTAGGAACCAAAGATTCAAGCTAAGGAGGTAAAATGGTGAAAAACAATATCCAGAGAATATATTAAAACACGGGCAATTTGTCCGGGTCAAAGAAAAATGAAAAATGTGGGAATAAATGTCCCAACAGCTGTCTGGCTGAATAGAGCCCTTGAGAAGTACACACACTGTTTGAAGCAGGAAGGTCAGATGTTGTTTTGGTTGTAACACATGGTTCTTATTAAACCAAGCGCAGCCACGCCTGTGTGGCTGGTCTGTCCGGCTGCCAGTGCAGATCCTTAGCTGCTATGTATCACAAACACAAATGCCGAAGACTAACGACACGATTTGTTTTCAACCAAGTGGTGTGATTGAATTCTTCCCTTATCACCAGCATTTCAAAACCCACATGTGGGACAGGCTTGAATAACATGCATTAGGCCATGTTACCTTCACAGAAGCTCCTCTGTAAATTGGTCCCTTCGGTATTCTGACATTCTTAATTTATGCCTTACGTTGGCTATGGTGGCATATACCCTTACAGCCCCTACTTAGCTGTGGGCCCCACAGATGCAGGCACTTGAATAAAACAGGGCTTTCCACACTGTAACACAGGGACTCGTGGCCTGAATTTTGAAATAAATAAATCCAGTGAGTGATCTCCACCCACTCGTGAATCTTAGCCGTGATGCATATTGGTGGCTGTGGTCTAAGCAGCTACATAGGAGACCCTGGTGGTGGCACATGTCCCTACGATCTGCTCCTTACACAAGTCACAGACCAGCCCTTTGTCATTGTTCAGTCTCTCAGTTGTGTCCAACTCTCCATAGCACCATGGACTGCAGCACACCAGCTTCCGTGTCCTTCACCATCTCCCAGAGTTTGCTCAAACTCACGTCCACTGAGTCAGTGATACCATCCAATCAACTCAACCTCTGTCACCCCCTTCTCCTTTTGCCTTCAGTCTTTCCCAGCATCAGGGTCTTTTCCAATGAGTTGGCTCTCACATCAGATGGCCAGAGTATTGGAGCTTCTGCCAATCCTTTATTTTACTGGAAAAAAAAAAAAAAAAAACTAAATACAGACTAGGACTAGGCTAAATGATCAGAGGTAGAAAGTGAAACTTGAGAACCAAACACCACAAGAGCTTTAACTAACTGTGGAATTAGTTTGGCAGGAAAAAAAAAAAAAGACAGTAGCATTTCCTCTGGGCTTGTCCCTATTTTAATCAATCCAAGAAACAGAAATATAATGCTCACCTTCAATCTGCAGAGGCCCAGACGTGTTTAATTCCCCAGAATGTCATCCCCAAATGGCTTCACCACCGGGAATGCGGTCATGCTTCTCCCTCCAGGGCCTCAGGAAGGCTGTGTGTGCTTCTTAGCACTCTGTGGTGTGATGAGAAGGTGCCCACAGTGCCCGCTCCACGCCAGGTCACTGCTCATCATTAACCCCACGTCACAGATGCAGAGATCGAAGGACAGGGAAGCCCAGAGCCACTCAGAAACGGCACAGGCAGGATCTGAACCGAGCTGTTCTGCCCCTCCTGGCCCTTGAGAGAGATTCAGAAATGTATTGTCATGAGCTTCTGGCCCTCTGCCTGAGACCCGGAAGGGCTTCCTCAGCAATATATACAATTAGGTATTTTTATTGTTGTTTTAGAAGAGGGATATTTCTTGCTTTTTGTACTCAAGTCCACAATTTATGTAATGTCTTCGTGGAAATTTACCTTTGGATCTCTTGTGGTAAAAGAGTCATGAGTTTCATTGCTCTGCTTTGAATTTGGTTCTCACCTGATTTTGTTTAATTCTGAAGAGTTTGGTGGGTTAACCCAAGACAGGGGAAAAAAACAAAACAAAATCCAGAAATAGATGACAATGGTGAAGCCTCATACTTAGTTAGGCAGGCACTTTCCTTGTACATCAAATACCACTCACTCGTAAAGCTCCAGGACAACTGAAATCGCACCTTACACTTTGCAGAAGAGAAAAGCAGTCCTCTAAAGATTCAAGATTACTTTCCCCATGAGAAGCAGGTAGAGTGTCCTCAATCTTGGCCATGCATCTCACTGAAAGACTTACTAAACCCCCGCATTTCTGAGAGCCTGAGGACCCAGCCGTTGCCCACCACTGGCCTCAGGCTCCTCCCCTTGCAATGCGGCAAGTGGCAGGGCCGTGCTTCTGAACAGGATGGCTCAGCCACCCAGCTCCAGTCAACTTTAATGGAAGATACACATCTAAATTTCCATGTACTTGTGGAGTAGCCAACTCTTACATCTGTGGGCTCATATGGGCTCCTGTTTCCAGTGTAAAGAGATGGTCAGATTTTGTTTAAAAAAGACAAAATCCTTCCCTTTGCGGTGTCTGTTTTTGGCATTTGTCTCTGAAGCATATATTAATTTCAGCTATGACTTCTCACTTTTTTAGAAAAAGCCAAAAGAAGTTTGAAGTTTCCTCTAAATTAAAAACGCCAAGGCACATGCAAAGCTACTCTTTCTCAGAAAACTGTTCCTTCATTATGTCCTACAGAATTCACACTTGCTTTATGACAACACTGAAATCCCCTCATTACAGTCAGTGTTAATGTGATGTGGGTTCTATTCAAAGTTAAAGTCAGAGACTAAAGACTCCAATAAGGATCTCTGTTAAATGAAGAAAGAGAGAGATGTGTACACACACAGGACTCCTACCCAAGATTTCCTGAGGCAGGACGAGCAGCTTCCAAAGAAGGTCCTGGTTAAAGTCACGGTTTTAATAAAGCTCTCTGAAATCATGACCCCAAGGTGGAAAGCAACACAGAAACCATGACTAATCGCCACGTTGCAGCCAGCACCTCCTGGCCTCGATGCCGTGGGCATTTCAAAGGAGCTGCAGCTGTTGTGAGGGGGCCCGGTCTGAGCCTCCGCCTGCACCCTCCCCCCCATTGCCTTTCATAACCTCAAATGTCCCGTCAAATAAGACACCACCAGACAGCTCCAAACAGCAGAGCAAATGAGAGAAGTTACTTTTCATTCCATCATTCCCTCGGCTAAAAAGTAGTACATCTTACATTGAAGAGTGTTAAGTGTGAATATCCTCGAACCTGGATCTTTGAGTGAGAAGAGCGCTTCACTCATCTTTTCCAACCTCCTATCCAGGACAGGATTTACTTTCAGAGCATCCAACAATTCACTCAGCCTCTGTTTATAAATATCTAGACTTGAGTTCATTAAAATGCAAGGCAATTTATTTTCTCCTAACTACTGGAAGTCTTTCATATAATAAGCTAAAAGTTGACTTGATGTAAATGTGCCCGTCTGATTCCAACTCTTCTCTCTGGAGAGGCACAGAATATGGATTTCTTCTTTGTCTAGATGAGAGCTCAGCAAGCTACTGCTCCTGCTGTGGTAAAGAAAGTTGTACTGGAATAAAGCCACACCCATCCTTTTGGCTGCAAAGGCAGAGTTGATTAGTTGTAATGTTCTAATATTTACTATCTGGCCCTTTACAGAAAGTTTTCTGACCTCTATTCAATCTAGAACAAAGTTTCTTAAACTGTCTAGAGAGAATGATTGATTTTTTAAAAACTTCCCAGCCTGCCACTGACCAAGATACTTCTGTAAAATTCATTACAAAACAATTATTAGAAACATAAATAATATTAGAAATATGAATGATACAATCATTAGATAATCTCTAAGAATTGTACTAGAGAAAATACAAGACTAAATGTTTTAAAAGACTGTGCAGATACAAAATTGCATTCCAATAAATATAACTGGAACAAATATAACAGGAAACAGAAAAGAATTACAAAAATTGTTCATATTTTTACTAAAAGTGTATACTTAGGCAATTAATATGCAGAATCATGATTGCATTTGCAACTTTTTTTCTGTTGTTCAGCTGTCAGAACTAAACAAAAAGTTTACTTTGAAATACCAATTCCCCATATTAAATGTCTATACACACATTTCAATCAAACACTATGACTATGAGTATTCCCCATGGTGAGTTTTCTGTTTGCTTTCAAATTTAGGTTTGATTGACAGAAACCACTCACAGGGGAAAATGTGTATCTCATATGCTTCTTTGTTTTAATATTAACCATCATAAAGAAGCCAGTCTCACAGGATATGTTGAGTGGGGCTTACCTGACGGTCCAGTGGTTAAGACTCTGCCTTCCAAATTGGGGGGTGCAGGCTCAATCCCTGGTCAGGAAGCTAAGATCCCACATGCTTTGCAGCCCAAAAAACCAAAACATAAAACAAAAACAATATTGCAACAAATTCAATAATGACTTTAAAAATGATACACATTAAAAAAATAAAAATAAAGAGGTTTTTAAAGTAATTTTTAAAAGCTTTGGCTATTCTTTTTTACTTTTACCAAAATGAAGTAAGTGATGCTATATTGTCAAAATTCATCTTTAATCCACGTCACTAGCTAGTTTCTACAATAGTCTTTCTGTAAAACAATGGATCCTGTACATTATACACTTTGGGTTATGCTAGATAAACTGATCTTGAAATGTCACATGTAACATGGACCTTGTGAGCCCAACACACAAGCTGGTCTCAGCCCCATTTAGTAAGATAAGTCCAGTGATCATGAACTTGGATCACACAGCCATGCCAAATGGTGACAAATGGTTTTAATACTTACTCTCAGTGTCTGAACTCACCTCTCTGAAGACTGCTTAGGGGACTGTCAGCCCCTTGGCCACACTTTGAGTTGTACTGTTCTCGAGTTCCTTTTTCCTAAACCAAACCATTAGTCCTTTCAATCATCCTTCATAGAAGGTTGTGATGTCTAGATCACTGGCCAACCTGATTACTCTGCTCTGGAAATATATCCCATTCCCTGTGCACTTTAAGCTGTGGCCCATTGTTCCTAATATATGTTACCAATGCAGAATACAATGGGGCTGCACCTCCCAAATGTTGAGATCCATGCTTTTGGTAAGATATCCTAAGGTGGATGTCTTGGTTTGGTTACCACATTACATGGTTAACTCATATTAAGCCTAAATCTGCTACAACTCTCAAGACTGTTGATAGGAACGAAGACTGTTTCATCCCACACATTCTATAATAGATTTGTGAAGTTAAGTTCTTCGTGTTTAACTTCATGAAATTTCATCTTATTAACAGGCCATCCTTCAATTCTGTTCAGATCGTTACGCATCTCAAATCAGTATTCTCTAAGAACAATAATTAGTTTCATCTTGCACTTTAAGATTTATCTGGCATTTTCACATATAATCTCATTTGATTCTATTGGCAAACCATGCCAGATGTGCGTTGTTATCATTTCCATTTTACAGCTGAGAAAATTGAGCCTCAGAGTGAGTGCCTTGCTTAAGATCACTTAGTGAGACCTGAATGGATGGGATGGGGGCGGGGTGGAAGGGAGGTCCAGAAGTGAGAAGACACACTTATACTTACAGCTGATTCACTTCACTGCCCAGCAGAAACTAACACAACATTGTAAAGCAGTCGTCCTCCAATTAAAAATAAATAAACAACAACAAAAAAGATCACCTAGCGAATAATCTGTGCCATCTTCACAGTTTAAAAACATGAATCCTTCTGAGTCATTCAACTTATTCTTAAAATGGACACGGCCTGAAGGCATCCTGCATCATTCGCTTTCAGTCTTTCCATCACCCTCTCTGGTGGAGGTACTCAACCAGCTACTCACAAAACGCTCTGTAGCCTCCAGCAGTTCAGTGTCTTGGCCTTTTGTCAGTTCCTGGCTGAAATCCAGACACACCGTGTCCCTAGTATTTCCCTGGTTTACTAAATGGTTGAGATAAGAGAATAAAGTTAGTTTGGTGTGTCTTTTTCTCATAAAAACATCTGACTCCTAGAGGTTTCCATTTTGCATTTCTAAATAATCACAAACTATTTGTGTTTAGCCTCAAAAAAAGAAAAAAAAAAAAAAAAGATGAAATCTGATCATCTCCTAAAGAGTACACCTTACATTTATTATTGGAGAGTCTGCTATGTCCCTAACCATCTGCTGGGCCATGAGTGTATAAAAAACTAAAACTGGTGTTTTTCATGCTGTGAATCAAGGCCCATTGGTAGGTTATCAGGTGAATCTAGTGGGTTGCAAACAACATTTAAAAAAAAAATGAAATGGACTAAACTAGAATATAAAAAATCAGAGGATAAAGATAACTGTGACAGCATAAATTTATGTATTTATTTATTTAGCTTTAGTGTAATTTGTATATGTGCCTTGAGTTGTGCTGGAATTTTTTTTTTTAATGAATAGCTAGCATGTTTTGAGCACTTAGTATGTTCCATATACTATTATCAGGGCTGTATTACTTCCTTTTTTCCTTCTTCAGTTTTATTGAGGTATAATTGACATATAGCACTGTATCAGTTTAAAGTGTGCAGCATGATTTGACTGACATACATCATGACTACCACAGTAGGTTTAGTGAATATCCATCATCCCAGAGATACAATGCTAAAGAATAGAAGAAAAAAAAATGTTTTTCTTTGTGATAAGAACTCTTAGGACTTACTCAGTTAACAACTTTCATATACAACATACACAGTGTTCATTATATTTATGGTGTTTTACCTTGCATCTCTAGTATCCATTTATAACTAAACAATATATTTCTAGTTGTATGTCACTATCAGTTTCAAAGATCCTGCACCAGTGGGAAAAAACAGACACAGAATCATGTCAGTACCCTCTGGATGTACTCTGATAATTGCATACTAAAGAAGATAGATATCTTTTCCTTTTTTCTCTGTTTTATTTTTGTTTTTTATTGCTTTGATTTTTGTTTGTTTGTTTTGGTTCAAACCATCTAAATACTGCAAAATTTCCCTGAACTGTTTGCCTTTTTCCCTAGGAGTTTACCACTTTTTCACATGCCTTGGTTGGGTTGTAAATATCTCTTTTTGCCCAGAGCCAGTATAATAAGGTCTTAGAGCCCAGCAGACAGGAGTGGGCTTTCCATCCCTAGCCCGCAGTGCCCGGCTTGGCATCTTTTCTAAACCAACATAAAGAAGTCCTTCTCCAACTAGTATGTGGTTTGCTAGCATCAGTAACCAAGTTTGGGATTGCTTTAGAGAGCTCATTGGAGCCAACACTAAATGTTGTAGTTTCTATTTTAAAATATCTGTATTTTCTTTAAAAGCATATCCTTCTTTTGCCTTCTCAGAAACTATTTGCTAAAAGGTTTTTTTCAGAATGTTTACTTAATATCAACTTCTCCTAGCTTCCTGAAATACGACATGAAAATCCAATAAACTCAACCTTCAAACTGTCACAGGACCTGATATTTAAATGGCCCTCAGATGTCAGGGTTTATTGTATCCATCACAGGGAAAGAAGAGGTAGAAAATACTATGAAGAAAGGATATTTTTGAGTCTTCATCCTAGAGTCTTGCCCTTTTTCCATTTGGGCAACTTTTTAAGCTCTTTCGCTAAAGTTTTATGCAACTTTTTTAAAACTCAAAGCTAATTTCCCACCATGCTGCCACAGCTATGAAATTCTCTGTGATTGCCATGGTTTTCTACTTTCTTCTACCTTATACTTGAAAGTTCAAATTTGTCATTTAGTCTAATCCCTGTGAACCTAGATTTTCAGGGAATAAGAATGGAAGAATCCCACATTCACTGACTGAGCATCTGTTTACTTTTCCTTGAAGTTAATAATTGCGATGTCCAGAGGAGTTAAGGTGGATGCCAGATATATAGAAAGATGGATAAGCCGTCTATCTTACACGCACAGGAAGCACAGACGCAACTGAACAAACACGAGAAAATAACCAATAAGCAAAATACTCCTCAGTGAAGGATTGGTCAGTGCATTATTTCATGTAATCCCCGAAGCAAACCTATGATGCAGAACCAATTTTCAGTCCCATTTTATAAATGGTAGAAATGCACTTCGGAGAGAGTAAGCAACTTTCAGACAGTCACCTAAGTCTAACTGGTACTGCTTGCACTGGCAACCAGGGCTTGGAACCGGATGCCAAAGTAAAGTGAAATAACACTTAGTCCAATTAATATATATATACATACACACACATAGAGAGAAAGAGAGCAGTTACTCTCTGCTCGGCATTGGGGAGGATATAAATATGAATACAACACAGAAAAGCAGGCCCTGGTCCTGCTCAGTTTATCTGTAACAGTTGAGAGTAGGTGCTTGGGACATGAGATTAAGATAGCATTATAACAAATGTTATAAAGATCTAAACCGAATGCTACAGGAGCACAGTGGAAGCATAGTCACTGCCTTGGGGCTGTCAGGAAGGCTTCAAAGAGACCCATGAAGCTGAGTACCCAAGAATGGTCAGGGATCAGGGAAGGACAGGGGACAATATAAACCCTTTAGGCTCTTGATCCTGTCGCAGAGCTGGGTGTTGGGCCTAGTTGCAGGTCAGGGAGCAGAATGCAGAAGATGGGGAGGAACCGCTAACATAAGAAAAGCACACTGGAGTTAGGTCGAAAGAGCTTCAGGTTGAAAGTCAGGTTGAAAATGCCATACCCAGACTTCGGAGAGCTAAGGGGAACAGAAAGTGTCTAAACCGGAAAACCCTGTGATCATACTTGGATTACACTGTGGAAAGCCGTTTAGATGGAGAGGATGTTGGCCCGGTTTTCACTGTAATAACCCAGCCAGAGGTGCCAAGGGCCCACACTGGGGAATGAGAGTGAAGATATGAACGAGGGAGCAGATTTGAGAACCATTTCAGAGTCGGATCTTGGTAATACACATAATGAAGAGAAGGAAGGAATGGATGATCCAGTTCATCTGGAAAGGAAATTAGTTATACATCTGTGCTGGGCCAGGCCCAGGGATTTGCAAAGATAAACAAAGCCATCTCTGGATTCAGGGAATCCAGACTCTCCTATCTCAGGGGCTACAAATTCAGGCAGAACCCAGACGTAAGAGAAATGTGTGAGGTGTATGACAGGGGAAAATGGTGGGGCCATAGCACCCAGATACCCGTGTTCCAGGAAGGCACTCGGATCCAGGGCTAATTAAAAACAAGAAGGCTGGCCTGGTGGTGCTGGCTGAGATGGGACCTTCCTCCACCAGGAATCTCTAGAATGGCTCCCAAATTTCCACTTGCAGGAATTTGGAGATAATTTGGCTGTTAACTTACATGGGAACATATGCTAAGAATCAAGTCTGGGAGACTAAGGAGTATTGGCTTGAGATCTAGTGACTCTGAGGCTCAGAAGAGGAAAGCTAGAAATATGGTCCTAGGGCTCCGTAAAGAGATTTAGGGAAAGAAGTGAGTGCCTTCTATGGCAAGATTAAGTTTCTACTCAAAAAGGGAGAACTGCAGGTGTTTTATATTTAGCCTGTCTAGCCAGATGATTAGGCTTCCCTGGTGGCTCAGACGGTAAAGCGTCTGCCTACAATGCAGGAGACCGGGGTTCGATCCCTGGGTCGGGAAGATCCTCTGGAGAAGGAAATAGCAATTGGTCCACGAAGCTTCTTAGAGAGGAAGGAAGGAAGGAAAACTGAAGGGAAGAGAGCTGGACGGGTTGGAAAGGGATCTTCCAGCTTCTGGGAAGGAAGAGGTCATCCAGGACAATAAAGATGGTGGAGGAACCAGCAAAAGGGTCCACCCATGGAGGGAGGGAAGGAGGAGGCAGGGGTACCATGCCCACGCTCCCCAGACTGCCCTCTCCACCCCCGCCACCCGTACATTATTAGCATCCTGCTGCTGTTTTCCAGGGTGACGACTCTGATGAGGAAGATCTCTGCATCAGCAACAAATGGACTTTCCAAAGAACCAGCCGCCGGTGGTCTCGCGTGGACGACCTCCACACACTGTTTCCTGGAGGAGACAGAAATGGGTCGTCGGGAGACATTAGGATGAAAAACACGACCAGCAGTGAAAGCGTCCTCACGGATCTGAGCGAGCCCGAGGTCTGCTCCATTCACAGTGAAAGCAGCGGTGGGAGCGACGGCCGCAGCCAGCCTGGTGGTCACGGCGTCGGCCGGGAGGCCTTCGAGGGCCCCGGGCAGTACTGCGTTGACGGCCCGGTCATGCTGGACGCCGCGCTGGTGGGCAACAGCCTCCTGCCGTCCTCCAAAGACGGGCTCCAGCACCCTTTGCACCCAAAGAATGAGAAGCCCAGCCGGGCCAGAGCCAAGTCGTTCCTGAAACGCATGGAAACGCTGCGAGGGAAAGGCGCGCAGGGAAGGCACAAGGGGCGGCCCGGGGGCCTGGTGATCAGCGGGCCCGTGCTGCAGCAGGAGCCCGAGTCCTTCAGGGCCATGCAGTGCGTCCAGATCCCAAACGGACACCTCCAGAACTCGCCCCCCGCCACCGGCAGTGCCGGGCTTCCTGGCGCCACCAAGTGGGGCGCTGAGAGCAGCCCCTCGGAGAACAGCAGCAGCGGGGGGAGCACGCCCGGCCTGAAGGAGCGGAAGTGCCAGGAGGCCCACAAGCGCGGGGGCATGTACCTAGAAGACCTGGACGTGCTGGCGGGGACAGCGCTGCAGGACGCGGGAGACCGAAAGCACCACGCGCACGAGTTTCACTCGCAAGAGAACTTGGTGGTGCACGTCCCCAAGGACCACAAGCCAGGGACCTTCCCCAAGGCGCTCTCTATCGAAAGCCTCTCACCAACAGACAACAGCCACGGGGCGAGCTGGAGGACCGGGAGTATCTCCCTGGGCAGACAGCCCGGCCCGGGGGCCAGGGAGCCCAGGCTCGTGGGGTCCTGCCACAGGGCGAGTAGGGTCAGCATCTACGACAACGTCCCCGGCTCCCACCTGTATGCCAGCACCGGGGACCTTCTGGACTTGGAAAAGGATGACCTCTTCCCTCACCTGGATGACATCCTCCATCACGTCAACGGGCTCCAGGAGGTGGTGGATGACTGGTCCAGAAACGTGTTACCCGAACCACAGACACACAGCTCCGGAGAGGCTGGCTTCTCCCCTTTCCCCTCTCCCAATCAGATCACCTTGGATTTCGAAGGCAACTCTGTCTCTGAAGGTCGGACCACACCCAGTGACATGGAAAGAGATGGAGCATCTCTTACTGAGTCAGAGGCCACTGGGGTCAGAGAAAGGAGGGACTCAGGAGTAGGGGCCTCTCTGACCAGGCCAAACAGGTTGGTGGCATGGCTCTGTGAAATGAGGTTTAAATCCATTTCATAATAATTATGGTCTGTTTAACAAACATTTATAGAGTACCTTCTAAATATTTAACACTGGTCTAAGCGATGTACGTGGTTGGGAATTATTTGAACAGTAGTATGTCTTTTGTGCAGATTGAATCCATGTTAACTCACATTTGTTTCAATCTTGGTTTTATGCAAAAAAAAAAAAAAAAATTGAGCTTCTTATGTGCAAAGCACTGATAACCAGGCCCACTGCCCGTGCACAGGCTCTTCCCATGACCTTGCCAAGCATCTCTTTTGCCAAATCTTAAATTTTTAAAAAGTTCTATGAGAAATTTCTGAGATCTAAGGTGTATGCAGTACTTCATATGTTTATTTTGACTTTAAAATGCAGAATACAAAGCACATAAAAGCTGTTTTACTATGATCACTTCACAAGCACCTTAGATAAATGGCCTGGAAGGGGGTAACCAGTAGGAACAGCCCTACTGTACGTGTTGCTGGGTCTCTCCCAAGGCAGTGATGTCTCTCGGGCTCACTGCTGTACAGTCACGTCAGGAGAGCTTCATCTGCACCTGTCACAAGTCAGAGTGTGGAGTCAGGACGGGAGTGTGACTGTACTCTACAGCTCCCAAATGTGTGTAATCTCTATCTCTGCCTCTGTCTGTCTGAACGTCTCTCTCTTTCTTACACACACAGTCTCAGGTGCTTTCAACACTGTGGGAATGGATTTAGGAATAAACTAACATATAACATTTATTATATCACTTATTTAAGCCTCCTAATGGTGGCACCTACAGTAAAGAATCTTCCAGCAATGCAGGAGACCTGGGTTCAATCCCTGGGTCGGGAAGATTCCCTAGAGAAGGGAATGGCAACCCACTCCAGCATTCTGGCCTGGAGAATCCCAGGGACAGAGGAGCTTGGCTGGCTACAGTCTATGGGGGTCGTAGAGTTGGACACGACTGAGCAACTAACACCACCAATGAAACAGATAATGACTTCTTCCAAAATAGTTTCTTCTGTTTGTTCTGTGCATTTTGTGTCTTTCTGCTCCATTTGCTCTGTAACTCTCTTGGCTCGGAAATTATTTTGATTAGCTACTTAAAAATCGGTAATATCCCATGTTTTCTGAAAAACCCATCCCTTTTGTGACCGGCTTCTCTGACGGTCTTTCCGGTAAAGGCGACTCCGGTGGAACAGCTTCCAGCTCTCACACCAGCCACAGCCATCTACGGCATCACCCCACATCAGCGGACAGACAGCCGGCCAGCTGAACCTGCTCCAGCGCTTCTCGCTGCTCCGCCTCACGGCCATCATGGAGAAACACTCCATGTCCAACAAGCACGGCTGGACGTGGTGCGTAGCCCATTCGCCTTGGAGCAGACCATTTATTCCAGGGCTCAGTGTGTGATGGCAAGCACTTCAGTGTTTGCTTTCTGAGTTCTGAGGAATCTGTTTGTTTTCTTCACTGCCAGTTTTCTGGAACAAAAATTGCCCAGAGTTCTTCCTCAGTGTCCATCCCTGGGCTGCCAAAGCCTGGATGAGATGTAGCCTACAGGAAGCATTACTTTATTTGTAGCTCTCTGTCAGTTTCCAGGGAAGGCAGTCAGGCTCCAAGTAAAGAGTGATTAGTTGTGAACAGAGACATTAAAAATAAACTTGCCATAAAGTAATTCTGGCAGTTTGCAAAGAAAACATCTGTTTCTTGTACCTCCTGGCCCAATGCAGAGCTCCACGCTTAGAGCATTGCTTCATTCTGAGAGCACTGAACTCTTCAAATACAGTTCCGCTCTTATTTCATTGGCTAATAAAAACAAGACTATGCAGTAAACCTTTGGAATAAGGAACTCACAAAAGCATATGTTGGAACTTGAATGTGGACCGATTTTAGACAATTTGATGGATTTGGAAAAACGTAAGATGTGCTGCTGATTGTCATATGTTATATATTATGCACAAAGAAGAATCGGCAGTTTATATTTTATAAAATATAATAAGTAAGTTATAAATTGTGTGGTCAAATCAACATATGCTTGTGCATTAAAATTTTCTTTAAAAAGTACAACTGGTTCTAGAAAAGTAAGGGAAGATATTAACATAATATTTTATCTTCTCTTCTTTCTCCCCCAACCCCAACCAAATTTCTTCTTTCTGATGTAGTTTTTAATTTTGTTTTGTTTTGTCTTATTGGGGACTTTAAAGTGTTTATCATTTAAGAAGTGTGTCCGTCACAGTTAAACTGGAATGTCAAGCACTTAGAAGCAGGGCCATAAATCCATTCTGCTAATGTGAATCACCCTGTTTAACAGTTAGAGGCACAGGGCACAGACAGTCCTTCCAATGTAATGTGAATAATCAAGGGAGAAATGTTGAATTCCCCGGCGCCTGTCAGATGTTCCAACAAAAGCTTGGCTTCCCTCTTGCTTTCACAGCCTCTCCCCGCAGTGTGCTCCACGAGGCGTGCATGACCTGGTTTCTGTGAATTCTAGGGCAGTTCCAAAGTTCATGAAGAGGATGAAAGTTCCTGATTATCGAGACAAGGCGGTCTTTGGCGTTCCCCTCATCGTTCACGTCCAGAGAACTGGGCAGCCCCTGCCACAGAGCATCCAGCAAGCGCTGAGGTATCTACGCAGCAACTGCCTCGATCAGGTAGGGTCATCAGCCCCAGGCACAGGCCAGGCAGCACAGAGCACCAGCCAGATCAGATCTGTCCAGGGTCAGACAAGACATGCGCCTCCGAAAGAAAAGGCACTGTCATCTTTAGAGGTCACTGTTTAATTTGACCAAGTGACATCCTCATCAAGCCATGCGAGGATGTTTCCTCACTGGCAACTTGAAGGACACCCTGGAGTGACTGCAGAAAGCTAACACTGATCATTTGTACCTGTGATGGCTAATTTGTGTTCCCCGGAAACTGGGAGTAAAGCTATCTACTGCATTTCCTTTTAATTACGGTCTCAATGCCACCACTGATTTCATAGCATTCTTTTATCCCTGTTTGTTTTTAAACTAGAATTAGGTGTTTATATCTCCCTTTATTAGTTTTTTTTTGAAGCAGCACCATAACTGTTTATATTTTTAAATTTATTTATATATTTTTTAAATGTGCAAGTAAAACATGAAAATAATATCAGCTAAGTTAAATGTCCCTTCATCTTGTGGAGTTGATTAAAAAGCTCAAGCTGAACAAAATTTTTGGAGACCATTTTCCGTCTCCAGGACTGTGGGGGCCGCCTCAATGGTGGACAATGAATGGCCCAGAGTGCAACCTAGTCTATGATTAACCAGGCCAGGCTTTTGCTCCTCCTAATTAATACTCATTAGTTTCTCTATTAGACATTCTGTCCAAAATAAAAGCCATGTTTCTGCTTGATCAATTGCAACCTTGAGTATTGAGGGTATTTTCAGGTAACTATTCTATAATGGCTTCTATTCATCTTACTCTTTAATACCATGTGAAGAATCTGTGCCAACCTAAGGTTATTTGCACTTTTCATTGATTTACCCTTGGCCTTAAGCTAAGTAGACAGGAATGAGCTAAGCCACCCGAACTCATGAACTGATGTCGTCTCCACCCCAGTGCTGAGATCATACTTAGAATCAGGATGGTCTCTTGATGAATCAAATAGCAGTTTTCAGTGGAAAAGAACAGGAGTAACTTCTTCATTCAGTGCCATCACTGATTGAACTCAATGCCTCATGCCCTTTTCCCTTCCCACTCTTAATTCAGATAATACGCACATCTACATTTTTGCATATTTGGATGTCACAGTGGAGGTAAACGTGGTTGCTGTTACCGTTGCGGTGGTGATGGCTGCTTTGTTGAGAAATGGCCTGGATGGCTTGCCTGTTATTTCGCAGAAAGAAAAGCAACAGACCACTTGTCTAAAACCAACAGCACTCATCTTTGGCAGATGCCCCAACATTAATTGATTTGTGAGTAACATCCCGATGGAGCAATCCAATGAAGCTGATAGTTAAGCGTTAGATTTTTTTTTTTTTTTTAATTTTAGAACTTTAACCAAAGGCACACATTAATCAAAAGTAGAAGGTCTATGGGTATTTTACTGAGAAAAATTTTTGGAGAGGTGGGCTCAAACATTTGCCAATACCCTGGGAATTCCCTGGTGGCTCAGATGGGAAAGAGTCTGCCTGCAATGGGTGCGGGAGACCCAGGTTCAATTCTGGGGTCGGGAAGATCCCCTGGAGAAGAAAATGGCTTCCCACTCCAGTACTCTTGCCTGGAAAATCCCATGGCCAGAGGAGCCTGGCAGGCTAGAGTCCACGGGGTCGCAAAGAGCCGGAAACAACTGAGCAACTCCACTTTCACTCTAGTTAATCTCTTGCAGTCCTGAAAGCACTGCCACCATGCCCTTCAGCACAGGACTTTGAAGCTTCAACTGTACTTTTATTGGACTATTAGTATAGCAACCCACTCCAGTGTTCTTGCCTGGAGAATCCCAGGAATTGGGGGAGCCTGGTGGGCTGCCGTCTATGGGGTTGCAGAGTCAGACACGACTGAAGTGACTTAGCAGCAGTAGCAGCAGCAGTATAGACCCAGGATTGTGTTTTGTGGAGAGTTGCCTGCTATTCAGACACGTTTTTCCAAACTTCTCAATTTTCATAAAGGTATATAAGACCCATCTCCCCTCTTGGCTGATTCTCTTCGAGTCTTTGGCTCTAATGCTTATCAGCAAATGTTCTATTAAGAGAAAACAGGGTTTGTTCTGGAATGCTTAAAGCAAATGCTGCAGTTCATCTACACTCTTCACTCAATAACTGTAACCTTTCCTAAGTGCCCAGCATGTTTCAGGGATATTAGGTATCCTGTGCTCACTGCCTCATTCAATCCCATATCACCCAGGGCTAGCCCCCATGTGTCAATGGTGGAGCCAACATTTGCTTGAAAATCTATCTCCAGGGTCCAAGTTTTTAACAAATGCATTTCACTACCACCCGTTAGAATTGCTTGTCCCCAGTGATTTTGGGGTTACGCCACCTCTGGCATTGAGGGACACTTTCAGAAGTGCCCCTAAACAGCTTACTGATGGATTCAGTGTCAGGATTGTGCTGATGGTGTTATTCATTGTGTCATGTGGTGTCTTTTCTGTAAGAACCAAAGAATTTTTCTTCCTCAGCCCCCAGCACCTGAAAGCATTGTTATTTTGGGGATAACTGACCTGTCTATATTAGGTACACCAGGCTCATTCAGCTGGATATGTTTTCCTCTCTACATTGGCTGCGAGAATTATTGAAACCAAATGCACATTCTGCCTGTAGTTAATATATGTAACATGGGGGCATGCGTGAATTTTGTGTGTGAACCTCATTCCTACTTCCTGCTCTCCTTTTCTGTCTTTATTTTCCTATTGCTCTGATGGTCTCATCTGTGATCCTTAATTTATAGATCACTGTAAGTCACTTTGAATTCTTTTCCTATACAAGACTGGCTACACATGTGTTGTAATATCACCACCCCACTCACTGCATAGTCTTTATGTAGAACGGAAACCAGTCCTGCCCTCTGTAGACTCTGAATAAACGTGTATCACCAGCACTGCTGCTGTTATTGATGCCAGTCTCCTGTTTGAAGCAAAAGTCATTCAAATGGAGAGAAGGAAAGTGGCGCCAAATCCCCATCAACCCCTGCTCCCTGGCTTATGCTTATTCCCTGTCTCTGTTTCAGGCCTGTAACTATTTTCTGTCTTTCTTTTTTAATCTGGACAAACACTACCCTGAAAAACAGTATGCTGGCAAAGCTTTATAAGAAAAAGGCTCATTTCGTGGACGTGGATACTGACTGTAAATGTAAACACAATGACCAAGTCAGCCCTTCTCTTGTCTCCGTCCAAAGAAAGAATCTGTCAGATGCCAAAGGGACTTTCACCTTAGCCAGTCCCTCCCTTAGGAAGCACTCAGTGCTGGCAAGGACCCCCTACCTTCATCAGCAAAGAGTGTGGGGGGCACACAGAGGGCCCCCTCTGGTCCCTGCAAAGAAGGCAGGCAGTAACAGTAAGAAATGAGGGGAAAGCAGAGAAACATAATAAGAAAACCAGGCTCAGGAGAAAGACTATCCTAGAGATTTAAGAGCCAACTCAAGCAAATAAAAGCCAGTGAATCCGAAAACAAAGAGAGACCAAAGAACAAGGAAGGAGAACCCGCCAGATAAGTGTTCTTCCTTCACCAATGGCACCTCCTCTGAATCGAAGACTCAGGTCTACACAGGATCCTGAGACCCCAGCCCCACGACTGTGCAGGACCAAAGGGTCTAAGGTGCCCTTCCTCTGAAGCACGCTGACCGACTTCTCTGCTGCTCCTTTTACGTGGTCCCCTCCAACCACCTTCTCAGGCTGTCCCAAGGCTCAGCCTCTCACCCCAGACAGGGAGGCTCCCTCCCTGCTCCACTCCTTCCCCTCAGGCTAAGCATTCTTCTCAAACAGGAGGTTGTCACAAAGGACTGAAGACAGCCAGACAGAGGCCTGAAACAGGGCCGCCTACATCCCCAAGTACAGAACATCTTCTTCGTGCTGAAACACAGTGTATCCATTTTCACCTGAGCAGTTGGCTGGAGATGAAATAAGGATGTTTACCTTCGATTATGAATCATTGCAGACATGGCAGTGTGTGAAAGGAGCAGGCTCTGTTGGCTGAGCTTTTATTTCTGCCCTAAATCAGCTACACAGAAGGGTAGATGATACCCAAGTTATACCCAGCTCCTGATGAGTATGGAGTCATGGCAGTGAGTGGCCAAACCTGCAAGGCTCCACATAAGAACCCGCTACATACTGCTCTCAGGCATCTTTCTCTCTCTGGATAAAACCAACCTTTCTTCATTAGTGGCGCACATCCCTAAAGAAGAGGAAACACAAGTCCTGATAAACATCATTAAGTGCTGAAAGGATTAGCATAAGCAGGATGCCAAGTAGGAGATTTAACATTATTTAGATGAAACTTGAATTCTAATGCAGCACTCATGCCCACGCTCTCCTTCTAATGGAGTAGCAAGTTTTAAAAGCCCAATTATGCTGTGAAGACACTTCATACTCAGCACAAGTGTCCTCAACCTGCTGCCTACCTAACGTCATAAAATGAGATGTTCCTGGGTCTGTCTTTTTAAATTACACGTTGAGTCCTTGCTTTTCAAAGCTGAGTGTTTAGGTGGAAGACCAAAGAGAGAGGACAGTAAAACCAGACCAGAGGGACACTCATCACTCATCCTTTTACCCTGAAAATGAGAGATGACGTGCAAGAGAGAAGCTTATGAAATGGGTTTTGCATTGCTGACCACTACTCTTCCCTATTAAGAGAGGATGTTGGAGCCATACTTTCTGGTACCTGAGAGCAGGCCCTGCTGTGTAATTTGTGGAGTCTTGTGCAAAATGAAAAGTGCATAGAGATTACGAAGAATTTCAAAATGGCAACCACAGAGCATTAAACTAAAGGTGCGTCCACATGTGACTACCCAGGTCACCGGGCCGCCAGCGACAGACACAGAAGCGAATGAAAGACATTTCACACTTCTTGGGTCTTCTTCATAATGAAGCTGAAGGGCCTGGGGTCGCCTCCCATCGGCCACAATGACCATGGTGTCCCTAGAAGAAACGCATTTTCAGTGGTTTATTTGGTCCTCCACTTTTTACTTACAAAAAGAAATTAGTCAGAAATGTGCATTTTATCGCAGCTGTGAAAGCTTTTTGAAGAGGAAGTGATGGTTGGCAATCCTGGGAACCCCTAGCCCTGGCTGCTCTACGATGATGGATAAGAAAAGCTCTTCCCTCTGGTCCCAGAAAAAGCTTCTACTTACCTCACCAGGAAGTTTTCCATTGCAGGGACCTGTAGCCCTGCCCCCAAATGGCTTAAACAATAGAAAATTCCCATGGTCACATAACAACAAGGCAGGTAGGAGGGCACTTGTTCCATCAGCTCAGTGCCATTTTTTACGACAGGGGCCCTTCCCATCTGCCTCTTCTGCCATCCTCAGTACTCCATCTGGAATCTGATTTCAGACCACCTTTACTTTTATTAGACTTAGAAAAAAAAATTCCTTTGGCACTTCCAACAGAAGCGCCCCAAATCCACAGAACCCACAGATATTTCCCATGTCCCCTGGAAGATAAGGGTGGGATGGGAAGGTTACTGTCAGAATTTGAGGCTGAACAAATAAATACCTGACAACCCTCTGGACATCCTGTGAGATCTGAAGTCGGAACAAGCAGCACAGACCCGGCGGCTGGAGAGCTCCAGACACGTCTCAAATCGTTGAAATAACAGTATCTGCTGAAACTAGAAAGAAACTTGGAGACAGAACAGTACAAAGAAAGCATCCCTGGGATGTGTGTGTACCTGCACCTCACGTGCACCAGAATCCACGCCGGCGAGGCACAGAGGACAATGAGGAACCTGGTCCCGCCACGTACACACACACACACACACACACACACACACACACACACACACACTCACTCACTCACACACACACACACACACACACACAGTTGTCAGCATTATTCTTTTTATAGAACACGATCAGTATTTCTCCACCGTCAAAAACAATAATAACAGGAATTCTTGGATGGAATACTCCCAACTCACAGGAGGAGCCCTGTTTGTGAATCACACTAAGGAATTCACCTCCGGGGCACTTGGCTTCTGAGAACTCCCGTGTATCACGGCCCTGAGGCCCGGTCCTGGGCCTCCTTCCAGAATTAGAGATGTAAACACACTGAGGCCGGGTCTCACTCCCGATAATCACTTATCTGACACCTTGAACTTTTCTTTTGACAGTACATGCTTTCTTCTCCTGCCTTTTGATGAAATTTGGAGTAGTCGCCAGAGGAAGAGAAATGTTCTTTAGATTCTTCTTGGCAACGTTTGTGCATTTTCTAGGCATTCCAAACCTTAAGAATCAAAAAGAAAGTGATTAATGTTTTAAATGACACTCCGCCTGAATATCCAATTCTGTGGAATTGGGGTGGTAAGCCTCAGAATGCAGAGAAGGATTACTAAGGATTCTGTCTTTATTGCCACAAAAAGTAGTGGTGTATAATTTCCCCTGTGTTCCGTGCCTCTGACGTATACAAAACCCTGAGTATTCCCCAACTGCTTGGAATTCTTCCCTTGCTGTTACTGCAGTTCGAAAGAGTGAGGGCTGCTCTCCATTTATAGCAGCAACTGAGAGAGCTCTCCTCAGACGCCGGAGCTTGGGTCGAGGCCGGCCTGGCACACGGAGCAGCCAGGGAGGCGTGACTCTCCAGAGCAGGAGAAGAGCAGCCAGCATTGACTCCCGGTCCGGCCACTGCCCACCTCTCTGACCGCTGGGAGCGTGGAAGCGGGCCAAGTAGGGAGCCCTTGGGGAGTGAGAAGAGTGCAGATGGAGGGTTGAAGAACTGGTTTTGAGAAACTCAGTGCCCTGCAGGCATTTAAAAATAACAGACATACTAATGCACTGTAAGCCTGGGCTCCCAGAGAAGCTCAGTTCTTTTGGGGTGGCGGCAGATCCACTCGAGGGGAGCCTACAGCATAACCTGGAAACCACTGCAGGACCCTGCATCCCCACAGGGCTCTGCTCCCCCTTGCTCATCCCTGTTGGGGCATCATCCCCATGGTGCCCTACTGCTCCATTTATTTGTCAAGCAGAGGAGTGTAAGTGCTTAAAAATAAAAAAGGCATAAGACAATGTCTTGAAGTCTGAAGAAAAGCCACTCAGGAATCATTCTCACCAGAGCCATAACTTACATACCTAACAACTCACCAGCTAGAGTAGTAGGTGCATCATACGAGAAACCTATGTCACAAGGATTCTGGAGAAGGAAAAGCATAGAAGTAAGACTTTTCAATCAAAATACATGCTTATGATATTATTTTGTTTCATGAACACATTCCCAATAAACCTTTCCCTCAAAGGGGCATTGGATATGGTTGCTTATCTGGTATCTATCAAACCTTCCATTGACGGAACTTTTTCAAAACCCCTACTAAAGTGCACACAACCAGAGGACAGGGAATTTTGTCTGGTCTGCTCACTGATGACTCCAAGAAGTTATAAGTATGCCTGATACATAATGGGTATTTAATCACTACTTGTTAACTAAATACAATACAATAAAACAATAATAACATCGGTGGTGTTTTAAGACTTGACAGGTTACAAAGCACAATCACATCTATTTTCTCCGAAGCCCTGTAAGATGGGGTACTATTATTATTTTCATTTTGTGGGAGAGGAAGTCAATGTTCTGCTACTGCCCAGAGTAGCTAAATTAGTAATTTACAATTGACTAGTTTGGCCACAATTCCAGCTTACCAAGTCCTGGTCCCACTGCCTTCCCATCACCCCCCAGGTGCTTGCCGTAGGAAGAAAATATCTGGGGCCAAAGGCAGCCTCACTGACACATCCCTGTGGCTTGTTTCAGGTGGGTCTTTTTCGAAAATCAGGTGTGAAATCTCGAATCCATGCCTTACGTCAAATGAATGAGAACTTCCCTGAGAACGTCAGCTATGAGGACCAGTCCGCTTACGACGTGGCGGACATGGTGAAGCAGTTCTTCCGGGACCTTCCCGAGCCTCTTTTCACCAACAAGCTCAGTGAGACCTTCCTCCACATCTACCAGTGTAAGTGGTACAGTGCCCAAACTGTTCTAAAGCGCATCCATTCACCTAAAAAAAAAAGCACACAGATTGAATTTTAATTGTACAGGTAATACATGCATGCGTGCTAAGTTGCCTCAGTTGTAGCTGACTCTTTGCAGCCCTTTGGATTGTAGCCCACCAGGCACCTCTGTCCATGGGATTCTCCAGGCAAAAATACTGGAGTTGGTTGCCATGCCCTTCTCTAGGGGATCCCCCACCCAGGGATCGAACCCACACATCCTGTGGCCCCTGCATTGCAGGCAGACTCTTTACCACTGAGCCACCAGGGAAACCCTACACGCAATGCATGAAGTATATAAAAGTTACAGGAGTAAACTTTGTTCACACTTTGATATGAAAATCTCCAGGCTGTATTTTATGCATTTGAAAATACTTTTTGACATAAAAACCTTCCTTCTCTCAATAGGGGTTTGTGTAAGATATATTTAAAAAAAAAAAAAAACTAACTTTCAATGTAATTTTAATAAACTTAAAATGAAAAGGGACACAATAGAATTTATTTTACATACAGGTGTTTTTAAAAAGAAAGCATTTCCTTGGTATATATGAAATCCAGATGTGTTAAAATGACTAGAAATCAAGGGAAAATTGTATTTTAATACCATGCATTTTAACTGGTGATAAGTAAGCAAAGCAAGGCTTAAGCTTAATTCAACTAATTTATATTTTCACTTAGAACTTTTTAAGTGATGTGAAGTTGATAATGCTCAGTGAAGCCCCTATAATTAATAATTAAAAATAGCAATTATTGATTTAAAGGCACACCCTGCTAAAGGTAGTTGCTAAGGGCAGAAATGAACACGTGGCTTTTTCCCAGCAGCACTGTTATGTTTACACAGCATCCGCATGGGCTTCCTTTCAGGACTCCCCAAGGACAGTCAGGTCCCACCGTCAGTTTTCCGTATCCTCCATTGGGCATCTGAGGATTCAGACAACTTTAGGTCATAAACACAGTACAGGATTCACAGTTCATTGAATCTGCAAATTCAAGACCCAAGTATAGGAAGAGCTGACTATGTATTTATCAGGAAAAAGCACTTGCCTGTTAAGTGAACCTGTGCAGGTCAAACCATGTTGTTCAAGGGTCAGCGATAAGTATTTAATGGTCCAAGTCTCAATTCCTCAGGAAAAAAACACTCAGCCTGTGGACTTTCGAGTTTTTAGCAACATATGCATGAAATGGACCTTGACGTGAAATTGATCCAACTCGAAGAGGATTCCTGCTTATTGAGAATTCTGTACTAAATGTATTTTAGGAGTTTGCAATCAAAAAGGATTATAACAAGTACCACTTGTCAAAACAGGATAAAGTAGTGACCCACTAAATAAATATTATCTTGTCAAAATGAGTAGGTTAAGTTAGTGATACAGGTTGCTGGAGCCTAAATACAGGGAATTCATGTTTCTGCCATAAGAGGTTGAGCTGTGTTTTTTCAGTAAAACCTCCCTTATGGTTTGGAAGTAGCATATATGAGCCTTTACATGAAATCGGTTCTTGGGTTATGGTTGACATCAGTCTAAGGTTAAAGCCAGATTATTTCCAAGAGATAAATGCTTTCAGCTCTTTGTGAGACGCACAAGCAAAAAAAAAAAAAAAAAAAAAGATCAAAGCAGGGTTTATTTTAGCTGAGCAGACATCATTTACTGAGTTCAGCTTATGTTCAGGGCACTGTGCTGAGCACTGCAGAGAACATGGATGAGTAAGACTTAACTCTGCTCTTAGGCATCTTACAACTTAGGGAGACAAGACATACATAGATAACTGTAATACAGCAAAACTGGAGACATTCCATGATAAGTTACAAAAAGCACCCAATGGGGTTGAGAAGAGGAATAAGGACTTGATGGAGAGGTGACAACTCAAGGTTGAGATACACAAGGAGCACGTGCTGAGTGAAGCGAACAGCACATGTGTCAGGCGATTATAGGATTTCCGTCTGGCTTGCAGAAGGGTAACTGTCCAGTGAAGCATCAAATGACTCCAAAAGTTAGACTGAGGCCTGTACCCAGGAAGGGCACTGAACATTAGAGCAAAGGGCTTATATTTGGTTCATTAATCACTGGAGAACCTCTGGGCGTTGTTGAGAGAGATGACCAGTTACAATGCTCTCAGCTATAAACACAGGATCCAACAAACAGTTGTTTAAACAACAAAGACATCATGTAATCGCACAAGACAGAAAATCTGGAGTTGAGTAATTCCAGAGTTGGTTAATTCAGGGACACCATGGCTGAAGTACGCCTCTCTTGGTTATCCCCTTACGGTCACAATAGGACGGCCACAACTTCACATTATCATGTCTTCCCAAAATCACATCCAAAGGCAGGAGGTCAGCAGAAGGGGTCTCCTCAGGCATGTGTCTCTTTCTATCAGGGAGATAAATTTACAGGAGCGCCTACCTAACATTTATCTTGGTCCCACAGGCCAGAAAGTATACATTTTTCTCCCCTAGATCAATCACTGGAGAGAAGAACGGGGTTACCATTTTTGGTTTGGGCCAGTGTGGGTCAGAGGGAAGGGCCCAACCTCCCTGAGCACAATACAGCCCAAACCTGAACAGAAGATGGCCTTTCTTAGAGAAGAAAGAGAGAGCAAATATATCCCAGGCAGCCAAGCTTGTGCTGCAGGGCCAGTGTCCATCAGAACTGCTTATTTGACCCATGAATCCAGAAGTGGTGAACAGGAGCTACCGGACAGGACAAGAATGGAGGGTCAGGTAGCCAGCACATTGATTGAGGCTCTGAGTTACCTGCGGTGACTTCTAGTAGCCAGACTAGAAATAACAACGTTCCAGGATAGACTCTGGTGTCAAGAGTTTTCCAATGTCTGTGGGGAAGAGGCCACTTCTCCCAGATGGCTCAGACGGTAAAGAATCTGCCTACTAATGCAGGAGACACGGATTTGATCCCTGGGTGGGGAAGATCCCTTGGAGGAGGATATGGCAACCCATTCCCAGTATTCTTGCCTGGGAAATCCAAGGACAGAGGAGCCTGGTGGGCTGCAGTCCGTGGGGTCAGGAAGAGTAGGACATGACTAAGCTATTATCACTTCACACTTCTTAACTCAAGTGAGCTCCTGATGGTGTCTTTCACAGTGAGGGGAATAAGGCAGTGAGTCAGTCCTAAAAGCGGAAAAGGCAATGGCACCCCACTCCAGTACTCTTGCCTGGAAAATCCCATGGACGGAGGAGCCTGGTAGGCTGTAGTCCATGGGGTCACTAAGAGTCAGACACGACTGAGCGACTTCACTTTCCCTTTTCACTTTCATGCATTGGAGAAGGAAATGGCAACCCACTCTAGTGTTCTTGCCTGGAGAATCCCAGGGCCGGGGGAGCCTGGTGGGCTGCCTGCCATCTATGGAGTCACACAGAGTCAGACACAACTGAAGCGACTTAGCAGCAGCAGCAACAGTCCTAAAAGATCACTGATAGACACAGCCAGGGGGCAGCAAAATGCAGCACGGAGCACCCATTTTTCTAGGATTTTTCCCTCTTAGTTACCTCTTACTGTTCAGGCCAATTCTCTTTCAAGCCTGCATGACCAGGGCTCCCCGCCCCACCCCCTGCCCCACCACCACCTTCATCACCACGGGGACCACCCAGAAGGAGAAAGGCTTGAGAGGAGGGGGGACCTGGTTCCCCTTCCCACAAGCCCTGGGCATCCTGAGAGATACTTCACAAGCTAGGGAAGGGGGGCGATGGGCAAGAGGCAGCAGACAGGTGAGTATCGAAAGCCAGCACAGCGTGCTCTTTGGGAGTCCAGCCTCGTCGTTAAGACCGTGAGTTCTGGAGTGAGACTGGGGGTTCTGACACCGGGTCCAAAGCGATGATTTCTCTGTGCTCCTAGCTGTCCTCACGGTCACTGTTGATGACGACGAGGACCCCAAGGACCCCAAGCATGTTCGCAGGAAGGTAGCGCACTCTCCCCCTACCCTGCCGGCTCCTTCTGCAGCTGGCCCTCTGACAGCCCGGCACCCACTTTTTCACAGATGTCCCCAAGGAGCAGCGGCTGCAGGCAGTGCAGGCGGCCGTCCTGCTGCTGGCCGACGAGAGCCGGGAGGTGCTGCAGACGCTGCTGTGCTTCCTCAACGACGTGGTCCACGCAGTGGAAGAGAATCAGATGACGCCCATGAACCTGGCCGTGTGTCTGGCCCCCTCCCTCTTCCACCTGAATTTACTGAAGAAAGAAAGCTCCCCCAGGTGGGTTTTTCTCGACGGGAATGCTAATCCCAAATCAGGTATTCCCCAGGGCTACTAAAAAAAAAAAAAAAAAAAATACATGCGTTGCACTTCAACCTGGGGATCTGTTAGCACTTCGTTTATAATCAGAAAATGTTTGGAGTTGCGGCTCAGAGTCAGAGAATTACCAAGGTAACATTGAAGAGTATTCTCTGTGATTCAGAAAACCTGGAATTCTGTTTTGTATGTGTTTTACAAAATCTTCAATTTGAAAAGACTGGATTTCAGGCCCAAGCATGGCAGCCTGCGGTGAAGTAATTTCAAACTTGGGGAAAAATGAATTAATTTCTCCCCCAACAGTTATTCCTGCCCTTGTGTTTTTCCAAGGTTTTCCATTTGTCAGACTCGTAACCTGCCTCGGGATATCTAAGATGTGTGGTCACTGTTTTTATTTGGAAATGAGAAAGTTTGGGATCTGGGTGGCATCCAGGCATGAAGAGATAGCAGAGGGGTGAACTGGGTCCTGTGAAATGCTCTGGGGTTTGGGATCCGCTGAGCGTTGTCCCCTTCAATTACAGAGTCATCCAGAAAAAATATGCCGCTGGGAAGCCAGATCAAAAGGACCTCAGTGAGAATCTGGCCGCGGCTCAGGGGCTGGCCCACATGATCATGGAATGTGACAGACTTTTTGAGGTGAGTGAAAGGCTCCAACCGTCTTCCTTCCTTATCGCTCTTGGAACTCGATAAGACAGTTGGAATGGTTACTGCATTTATGGCTTATTTCTGAGTTGTTTTTTTTTTTTGACAATGGTACACTGAATAGTGCCTCCCAGAAATATGAGGAGGCAACCCCGAAGTTGAGGCTTTGACAGTTAAAGACACTTGGGTTTACCATGATGATGATGTTTATAAAAACGGCTGCATCAAGTTTCCGTGCCAGGTTCTGGGCCAGCCAACTACAGTATATTTAATGTGACCTCAGGACTTGATTAGATTCAATGTATGTGTGTGTGTGGAGGGGGGATACTGAACAATTGCGGTTAACTCTGAATCAGTGACAGCTTATGAATACAGCCACAGACATGCTAAAGGAGTAAGTGAACTAGACTTCTGGCATCCTTTTTGTGGCAAAACTGGCATTTGCAAAAGGAAAAAGTGTGCTAAAAAGGTAAAGCTGTTTTCTGAGTCATGTTTGATGTTCCCCTTAAGTCTGTGCACTTTTTAAATTTCCCTAGTCCAAGTTTTGCCAAACTGAATAAAAATATATGACAAGTAAAATCAAAGAAAAATGGAAAGGATGAATGGGAAGTCGTGGCGATGTTCTGAATAATAAATGTAGCCTCAAACAGATCTGGGTTTCCTGACTTTCAGAAGCCCTTTCTCCCAACTGCTGTCACTGATCTCAGACAAACACCTCTTGCCCTGCGGCACCCGGCCTGTCACCAATACAGTGGTTTTCGGTGACGCTACTTCACTTTCTCTATCAGTCTCAACATTTCTGTGTTGCTCTTCTGTGTGCCCGTTGGTTCAGGTCCCGCTTGAGATGGTGGCCCAGTCTCATAACTCGTATGTGGAGGCTGAGATCCATCCGCCAACTCTGGAAGAGCTGGGGGCCCAGCTGGAGGACAGCGGGGCCACTTTCCACACGTACCTGGAACATCTTGTCCAGGGCCTCCAGAAGGAAGCCAAGGAGAAGTTCAAAGGATGGGTCACATGTCCAAGCACAGACAGCACAGAGCTTGCTTTCAAAAAGGTAATCTTGGGTCTTGGAAAAATAATTTACTCCCAAAGAGCCACATCTAACAACGTGGAATTTGTTTTGCTTCGAAGGTGGCCCCTCTGTCTCCAGGGCTTGTCACACATAGGAACTGGTCAAAGCTCTGCACCAGAGTCTGACTGTGTAACCAGGTAGCAGACTGTGGAGCCACCCTTCTGGACCCAGGCCGGGCTCTGCCCCTGAGCTGTGTGACGTTGGGCGAGTCACACTCCTGTCTGTGCCTCCATGCTCTCATTTGCATAACGGACATAATAACAGGACCACTACCAGAGAACATACATACACTGTGGATACTATGTATAAAATAGATAACTAATCAGAACCTACCCTGTAGCACCGGGAAGTCAGTGCTCTGTGGCAACCTAAATAGGAAGGAAGCCCAGAAAGAGGAGATATGTGTATACGTATAGCTGATTCACTTTGCAAACACTAAGGCAACACTGGAAAGCAACTATACTGCAATAAAAATTAATTTTTAAAAAATGGAAAATAAAAAACTAAGAACAATGCTTAGCACACAGGGAGCACTGTGTGCTGCTGGTTATCGTTTTTACTGCCACTCTTCTTAAGCTTAAGGGTGAACATTTTAAACCTGAGGTGTACAGAATCACTGTCAAGTTCCATAATCGATGAGGCTTCTTGAACACCCAGTGAAGCCTGGTAGGTTCTGAAGAGCCAGGGACCTCTCAGCCGCTGCGGGTGTCTTTCCCCAGGTGGGAGACGGGCCCCCGCTGAGGCTGTGGAAGGCTTCCGCTGAGGTGGAGGCGCCCCCCTCGGTGGTTCTGAACCGCGTGTTGAGGGAGCGCCACCTGTGGGACGAGGACTTCGTGCAGTGGAAGGTTGTGGAAACGTTGGACAAACAGACTGAAGTCTATCAGTACGTGCTGAACAGCATGGCACCCCACCCCTCCAGGGACTTCGTGGTTCTCAGGTAAGCCTGACCCTCTGCTCCAAAAGCAGGGTGAGAGCTGCAGATGGAAGCATGTCACTGCATTCTCCCACCTAAGTTCAGCCTCCACCGGGAACACTGGCTCCGGCCCTCAGTTCACTTCCCTCAGTGAAAACTGACTGCAGTATTCATGCCCGACATCCTGCTTCTTTCACCCAATTCACAGTTCTGCCATGCTCTCTTATGGCCCCTTTCATTATGGAGCATACGGTTTATTAGGCCATAAATATCGTTCATTTCCTTAGAACAGAGTCCCAAGAAGAGCTGCTGTTTGTCCAGCTGAACTTTCTGCCAAATTATGCAAATTGAATCTCACTGGCTTTTCTCTTGATTTTGTTTTTCTCCGCCTGGAAAAGGCAAGTCTTCAGTGGTGTGGCTCTCCATCCAGAGTGTGTGTAACTTCAGAATTCATCTGTATAACTTCACACGTTCAGACTATGCTCAGTCGTGTGCAATTCTTTGCGACCCCATGGACTGTAGCCTGCCGGGCTCCTCTGTCTATGGAATTCTCCAGGCAAGAATACTGGAGTGAGTTGCCTTGGTCTCCTCCCAGGGATCTTCCAGACCTAGAGATCTAATCCAGGTCTCCTGGATTGCAGGCAAATTCTTTATCCTCTGAGCCACCAGGGAAGCCCATACGTGTTTATAAGTCATCCCCATGCATGGAAACCTTGGCCCAGCCCTGAAGATCCAACTATGCTGAGACACTCGAATGTCCAGAAAGATTTCAGGGCCTGAGAAGGCTTGAGACTCTGATCTCGTCTGCTGAAATATTGCTTCTAATAGATTTGTGAGTTGAGTTCCAGACCCCTGTTCTCTGGATTTAGAATGGGATGCTTGACTAACAGTAGGCAGTGGGACAGTGGAGCTGTGTATGTTGGCTGGTGAGTCTGTACTGAATCGGAAAGAATGGGGATGGAGGATACTGACAAACCCAAATAAAATATAATTAAGTAAAAAAATTTTTTTTACTGATAACTGATGGTGAATACCATCTCTTCTCATATATTAGCAGTATTAAAAAAAATCACTGGTGAAATTCCCAAATGCATATTTAAAATAGTTTCTTTATTAAACTAGTCTTGATGGCAAACTAAAGATTGCTTTTCACATGAGCTATTTCTGCCTTTGGAATTGGTCCTTAGGACCTTGAATTTCAAGGGTCATTTTTTTTTTTCACCCAAATATACATGTTTATCTTAGCCACAATGGGATGCTGGTGGAGAATGTGGGAAATTGTAAGCATGGCTTCTTGACACAGTTATTGGGACATTACTCAGCTCATTGGAAGTTAAATTTTACACCTTCAGTGCTGCAAGCAAGAAGTCAAATAGTTCCAGGATGGCAGCCCTGGGAACTGGTAGGTTAGAGCCCTGCCATGGTCCACTCTCCACTCCCCTTAGAGGAGGCTGAGGGCCAGAGTCCATTCATGGAACAGCCCTCCTCCCACTCTTCCTGCAGTGCCACCCGCCTGCCATTTTTAGAGTCCCATTCCATCCCGGCCTTGTGCCAGGCACTGTTGGAGACTCAAGATACTGCTGTGAACAGACCACAGTCCTGCTCTCTTGAGATTTATATTTTATTAGGAAGAGTCAATAAAGAATAAGCAAGGGGACTAGGATTTCTTTTCTGTTGTTGTTCAGTCACTAAGTCGTTTCTGACTCTGTGACCCCATGGATTGCAGCTTACTAGGCTCTCCTGTCCTTCACTGTCTCCCGGAGTTTGCTCAGATTCATGTCCATTGAGTCGGTGGTGCTATCTAATCATCTCATCCTCTGCCACCCCCTTCTCCTCCCGCCCTCAATCTTTCTCAGCATCAGGATCTTTTCTGTTGAGTTGCTCTTCACATTAGATGGCCAAAGTATTGGAGCTTCAGTTTCAGCATCAATCTTTCCAATGAATATTCAGGGTTGAGTTCCTTTAGGATTGACTGGTTTGATCTCCTTATAGTCCAAGGGACTCTTAACAGTCTTCTCCAGCACCACAGTTCAAAAACATCAGTTCTTTGGTGCTCAGCAGTCTTTATCGCCCAGCTCTCACAAGGCTGTGATCCATGAAGGGGTTACTTATCTTAGGGTGATACGTAAGATAGATGGTCAGAGCAGAGTCTCACTGTGTTGATATTTGATCCAAGACTTGAAGGAGAGGGTGGGTGGACCATGAAGCTGAGGAAGGAAAACTCGGCACCCAAGAAGATGAATAATGAACCAGACATGTTGCTTGTAGCAGGAATTCCTTGTGGTTGTGATACAAGAGGTAGAAAGTGCCATGGATGGTCTCCTTTCAAGATTACCACGTTCATGTCTCACTTCATCCCTTTCTCTAGTTCCTCAGGAGGTTCCAGTGGTAGTCACTGAAGGCTTTTTCCATTTTATCCCCACAAATCTATACAACTTTCCGTCTTTGTTCTTAATTATAGCATCATGCATGAAAAGAGAATGCTCATACCCATGGAGAAGTTGCTAAGAAATTTGTTGGGCTTGCTTATTCCCAAGTTTCTTGGTAATATGTTTCTTGTGTGGTAGAAGAAGATGAAGTTATAGATAAGATAACTAAGCAAGGGGATAGGATTTGTGACTTAATAACTGAGATTATAATAATCAAACCCATATCCTGTGGTAGAAATGGTTGCTACAGAGATGCTCCTGACTTCCATCTACAACCTTTTCCTAAGTGGTACCCGCTTCTATATCTTCCCTGGTGACTCAGAGGTTAAAGCATCTGCCTCCAATGCGGGAAACCTGGGTTCAATCCCTGGGTCGGGAAGATCCCCTGGAGAAGGAAATGGTAACCCACTCCAGTATTCTTGCCTGGAGAATCCCATGGATGGAGAAGCCTGGTAGGCTACAGTCCACAGGGTTGCAAAGGGTCGGACACGACTGAGCAACTTCACTTACTTTCCCCCTTCTATGCTTAAGTAGCTCCAATAACAATGAGCTCACTACTCCTCATACAGCCCATTCCATTTTTGAAGAGTACACATTGTGAGACAGCTCTTCTCTGCACTGGATTGAAACACACCTTCATATCTCTGCTTTCTGGAGTCAAATCAACTGTATTTATTTCTTCTCCCACTCAAGAGCCTCTCAAGGATTTGAAAGCAGTTAGCAGTCCACATGTGTCGAGCTTTCTTCTAACTGAGCATCGTCAGCTCATGTATCCTTTCAGACTTGAGTGGAGCATCACCTCCTCCAGGAAGCCTTCCCGTGTGCATGATCTCAGTTCTCGTTGCACAGCCTTATCACTGTGCTTGTCAGCGTGTTTCAGAGTTCTCTCTGGAGGTCTCTTTCTCCTCCTGATTGGACCTTTGTGTCTTCAGTGGCTTCTCATAGCTTGCACATCCAGTAGATGTTTGGTGAAAGAATTGAATGAGCAAGTCCCGATTCCCAAATGGTGGGACCAGCAGGCCCTTCCGGAATGTGCAGGAGTCTCTGCAGCCTCAGTTTGGAATTTGGAAAGAATCTCTAAAAATTGCAAAGTCGTTTCTGACCTCTGGGTCAGAGGGATGAGACCCCTGCTTTGAACCGCACTGTATAAGCTTTACACACACTTGTGAGAACCATTAGCTGAATCCAAGTAACTGGGCTAGGAATTTGAGCAAGAAAATGTCAGCGTAAGCCTCAGCGCCGTGCTCAGGGTTTTCTTTCTCTCTCCGCCGTAATTCCCACGTGTGGGTTTGTTTCGCTGCAGGACCTGGAAGACCGATTTGCCCAAAGGAATGTGCACCCTAGTGTCCCTGTCCGTGGAGCACGAGGAAGCCCAGCTCATGGGCGGCGTGCGCGCTGCGGTGATGGACTCCCAGTACTTGATAGAGCCATGTGGCTCGGGCAAATCGCGGCTGACCCACATCTGCAGGGTGGACCTGAGGTGAGTGTGGGCTCCTGGAGGTGGCAGGCACAGGGCCCTCTTTCCCATCTGACCCCTACTGCTCTGTCCTTTCCTCCTCCTGACCATTAACACATTGTCTCGATGATTACGAATCATGCCCCTCACTTCTCGTTCCAGCCGTGCTAAAATTCTGCCTTTCAGGAGAAGGGCCCATGCCCGTCTTTATTTTCCGTTTGTCCCACGTGTGTTGTGCTGCTCTCACGGGGCGAACGCCAGCACTGGCGCCTGGCACATAGCAGATGCTCAGGAAATACGAGTCCTCTTAAGTTTCTTTCCAGCCTGTACGCTTTTCTGCTCCCTCCAGTTGCCCTCCTATGAGAAGGAACTAATTTAAATCCAACCTTTTTCAATGCATTCATGATGCTAAACTGAGTTCTTGGTCTGGGTGGATATAAACTGGGTTTTCTCTGTAAATTCTTGAATTAAGTCAGACTCGTCCCTGAGAGTACGCTATCATTTGAAAGCACCTGGTGAATGCTGCAAAGACAGACCAAACCCTTAGCCAGGAAGGCTTTTCACGGGCCGCATTGACAGGATGAGGTTCGCAGGTCCTCGGAGCAGCAGCCCCTCGGGGAAGGCAGGCGAGCTGACAGGCCGGGCACGGGCGCGCCATGTTGACCGTGACAGACTGTTGTGATGTGGAAGAGGCTTTCCCACTTCCCTGCCCGTTTTTGTCCCCACAGAGGTCACTCCCCAGAATGGTACAATAAAGGCTTTGGACATCTGTGTGCGGCGGAAGTTGCCAGGATTAGAAACTCTTTTCAGCCCCTCATTGCTGAGGGTCCAGAGACTAAAATCTGAGTTTTCCCAAGTGTGACATCAAACTCAGGGAAGAGGAAGCGGAAGCAAACTGTGGGAGAGAGTGTGAGTGCAAGGAAGCAAGGGAGAGAGAGAGACCGATTGACAAGGTTACTGCTCAAAAGCAGAAGCACTGAGAAGTCGGAATGTCGAAGATGCAAGAATTTCTGAGAACTTTTCCTAGCCTTCCTGGAGATGGCTACATCCCTACTAATATAATATTTTTAAAAATCAAGAACATTTATCTATGTTACTTAAAATTAAATCGATTATTCCTTGTGCGTTGCCTAATTTTGCTATTTAAAGGCTTCTAAGAAGCACTATCATTAACTGTAAATAAATGTATGTAGAGCGTATGTACATATGTGTGTATATCTTTATCTTTACTGTATATATGTAAAATGTCAATTTTATATATAATTGCGTATTTTGAAAAGGAGTGCATCTGATCAGGTGAGCCCTTTCGGCACACGGTTCTTTCCAAGCCTCTCTGGGCCCTGTGTCCCCGCTGCCCTGTAAGCTGAGCAGAATCTGCTGCTAACACCAAAGTGTGAAAACAAGTTGTCCGCCCTGATATTTTACCAAAGATTAGCCAACCAAAGGAAAACACATTAAATGGTTCTCACGTGTTGTCAGCTTGTATCATTCAAAACCTGAGAGTGGGGCGTTGGATAAAGCGCGGAAAAAGTCCTCTTTAAAGCCAAGAAGTGGGTGAGTAGTCGTTACCAGGTTTAAGACTATATTACCAGTTGCCATGGGGCCGGCAGATACAGTTTCACTGAAATGCCAGATGCCCGTGGACCACTGGAGTCAGCTCCAGTGACTGAAACAGAACCTGTATTTCCCTGCTGATTAGAGCTGAATATAATAGCCTTGGCATATTCACAGCCAAAGGGAGCCTCTGTGTTTTGTTGAGGTTTCATAGATACATTGCATAATGTTCTTAAATGTCATTCTATTTGACCAGTGGCCTATTTAATGGTCACAGTTAATTGACATTTTCTTACCAACGTCTTGCACTGAATTTAACTCTGGACACCAGATAAAGGGAGATGCTGGTCACTCAAGAGTCCTGGACCATTACAGCTTCAGGGAGTTCTAATATTGCTACGTATGATGCTCTTAAGATATTACTCATTAAAGTTCTGCAATCTGAAAGACAGGGTTTTAAACTAACATTAAGACCAAAACTGTGTTCTTCAGTTAGCTTTAGAAAATATACACAGGTTTGTTAAGTCCATGTTTCTTCATTAGTCAGTCAAGCTAGCTATGCATTTGACCGAACCTTATTTATTATTGTATGGACTAAGCAAATTGACTATCCTTAACCAATCGCTGATGGATTTTAAGTTGGGTTTTTTTAATTGTAATTCAGCAACTCTAAAGAGGAAGATAATTTATTGTGTTTGATTTCAGGGAGAGATTGGTATCATAATTTAGCAATTGGTGTTGGAGGGGAAAAAAAACTGAGTGTTTTCTTTTTATATTGTAATGTTTTCTTTTATCAGCATTGTGCAATTCTTTTATTGAGAGGAATAAAAATGCTATAAATGAGTTCTGGATGGTACAAGTAAAATCATACTGTCTGAATTGTAATCGAGGAATTTTTTTGTTTCCTTGCCTACCGAAGAAGGTGGTGGCAAACTCATAGTTTTCCATTTGCGCAATGCTCTGTGAGCAAAACAAATTCACATCCTAAATTTAACCACATATGCCAGATTACATAGACAGGATCGTTAGTGAATTTTAATGTAGCTTAATGCTGGTCCCACTCCAGAGATGGGCCCGCGTGTTTTCAGGAGGTGTGACAGGCGCACAAGGATGAACAGCGTCCTGTCACCGAGAGCAGGGCTTTTCCAGCCTCAGCAGCACACGGATCACCTGGAGATCTTGTTACCATGAGCCTCTGATTCTGGCAGGATCAGGCAGGCCTGAGATTCTGGATTCTGAACCAGCTTCAGGGCAAAGACCACACCCTGAGAAGCCGAGATCTCGAGGACACTTAGAAACAACGTGATTTGATTTCTGACTCCCCTTCTCTTCAAATTACCTTTTTATTTTTCATGCACATACGAAGTACACCCCTGCTGCCTACAACACAGTGCATCTTAAAAACAACACAAAAAAGGAGAAAGGTGCATCAAGCTTGTTTGTCAAATGCCACAGTATTTTATGCATTGTTATCTTGCCAATGGAAATAAAATATACTGCCTTTAAATAATATATTTATACCTCATGTATATCTTTACCTCGATTGTTGGTATCAATCATCAATTGTAAATAAATAATTGCCAAGGCAAATAAATTTATATACATTCAATATACCCCTCTTTTCTCTATAATACATGTTGAGTTTCATGCTTTATATAAATGGAAAACCTGCTTCCTGAAGAAGATTTCTCTATAAAGTAGCATGCTATTAAAAAAAAAAGAAAAGAGAAAAGCTCACCATGAGTTTCACACCTCTGTATTGTAGTCAAATCTCTCCCAAATGTAAAGATTTATATAAAAGTATAGATTGTTATCAACAGACCTTCACTAACAGTAAGTGAAGAAGTGAAGTCGCTCAGTCGTGTCCGACTCTTTGCGACCCCATGGACTGTAGCCTACAATGCTCCTCCGTCCATGGGATTATCCAGGCAAGAGTCCTGGAATGGGTTGCCGTTTCCTTCTCCAGGGGATCTTCCCAACCCGGGGATCGAACCTGGGTCTCCTGCACTGTGGGCAGATGCTTCACCATCTGATCCACCAGGGAGGCTAACAGTCTGGGTGCCTTAACCTGTATCTAAGCCATTATAGTGATGGGTAGGGATTTCTTTTACATCTCACTGTTCTAACATCTGGAAGTTGTAAGAACACCTTTAAAGTATTTTATGAAGGATTCTGTGAGCTCTAGCTACATTCCCTTTTGTTTGAGTGCTCAAGAAATTGAGACTTGATGACGCAACTTATGGCGGCACCACTGGAACATGAAGAGTAGCCAAACCTGAGTCTGAGCCTCTGGCTCTCCATCCTTGTGCAGTACTGTCAGCCCTCCATATCTGCGGGTGCTGTGTCCAAGGAGTCAACCAACCACGAATCAAAAGTACGCCAAAAAAAAAATTGAAAAACAATTTCAGAAAGTTCCAAACGAAACTTGAATTTGCTGTGCACTGGCAACTATTTACATAGCATTTCCATTGTATTTACAACTATTTACATATCATTTGCATTGTGCTAAGTATTATAAATAATCTAGAGATGATTTAAAGTATATGGGAGGATGTTTGTAGGTTATATGCAAATACTACAACACTGAATATTCATTGGAAGGACTGATGCTGAAGCTGAAGCTCGAATAATTTGGCCACCTGATGCGAAGAGCCAATTCACTGGAAAAGCCCCAGTGCTGGGAAGGATTGAAGGCAGGAGGAGAAGGGGACGACAGAGGATGAGATGGTTGGATGGCATCATTGACTCAATGGACATGAGTTCGAGCTAAAACTCTGGGAGATAGTGAAGGACTGGGAGGCCTGGCATGCTGCACTCCATGGGGTCGCAAAGAGTTGGACACAATTGAGTGACTGAACAATGAACAATAACACCTCTTTATATAAAGGACTTGAGTAATCCCTGGGTTTTGGTACTTGAAGGGGGTCCTGGAACCAATCTCCTGCATACACTGAGGGGTCACTGTACTTGTTCTAAGCTTTACTTCTAAAAGATGACAAAGGTAGCCTCTCATTAAGCCAGCAGGAGCTCTCAGTCTCCTCTAAGGCTAAAAAAGTCACAGCAGCCCCAAAAGACCATATGCTGCCATAGAAATGATCCAAACTCTGCTCTCTGCTCCTCTCCTTCATGCCTTTTCCCATTACTTGCAAGTTTTGCTTTCATAGGCAAAAGGAGGAATTCCCACTGTCCCTTTCCCTCCTCTTTGTGAAAGAAGAACATGGTCGTCATTCTAGCAGCCACACACAACCAGTGTCTTTCAGGGACCCTAGAGTATATGAATTCAAACTTCATTATGAGTCTACCTCATGAAATTCTTTGGTGTGAAACTGTTCTACTTCACTGTCTTTTGATATCTGGCCACAAAAAAAAAAAAAAACAAAACAAAACCAGTCATCTGATTTCTTCGCAGAAAGTTAACGTAAAGAGATAAAACAGACCCTGGCCAAGTGGAGTAAGTCTGTTCACCCAGCAATGACTTGCAATGACTCTGAACTGCCCAGGTGGTGGTGCCCAGCCACCAGCCACCAGCAGGATGCATCTGAAACATTAAGAGTGACCAGGACCCACAGCTAGAGGTACAACCCACGCTCACTTCAGTTGTGTGGTCCCTGCCTCTCCTGATAAGCACAGAATGGTCCAGTGATACCAAGCCACTCTTCCACGTCTCTTTGAGTTGGCATGGACCTTCTGCCCATCTTGTTGATCATGTGATAGCCTACCAATTTCTCAAAACCCTATTTGGGCATCATTGGTTCCATGGGCTTTGCTGACCACCCATCTGAAATCCACCTGCTTCCTTAATAGTACTCTTATTGCATGAACCACATCATTTGGCAATAAATCTAACTCTCCCACTAGACTGTGGGCTCTTAGGAACATGGACCATGTCTTGGCTCTGAAACTCCATCTTTTAGGACACTTTATGCTACACCATTCTATAAGTATTTAAAATGAACTGGGCATCTGAAAACTGGGCATAAAGATGACAGAAGCCATTCTGGAAGTCATAACCTAGTGTGGAGTATTCCAAGGCTAGTGAAATAACTCACATTCTGCATGTGGCTACTTCAGCTCTCCCATAGCACTGAGAATGGCGCATGAGCTGGTCTTCCAAGAAGTTAAATGTGGCTGTTTCTGAAATTAGCAAATGCTGAACATCTGCTTGCAGAAAATAGGACAGTTTGATTAGTTCATTCATTCGGCAAGTATGCGTGGAGAACTCAAGATGTGCCAGACACTGTTCTAGGTATTCAGTAAATAAAACAGTGAATAAAATCAGTGAACAAAACAGACCAAAAACAAAAACAAAAAAAACCCCTGTCCTCACAGAACTTATGGTCTAGAGGAGAAAACAGCCAAGAAACAAGATAAATAATTGACCAGGGGAGCTCCACAGAGGAAAATAAAATTAGAGGAAGGAGACAGATGAGATAGTCAGGGAAACACTTAGCAAGGGCCTGGAGTAAAGATCTACTCAAAAGGACGCGCTTGATTATCTTCCCTCTGGCTCCACCGGAGCTGCTACAATTACAGCGGTGGGAATGATCAGTTCATCAGTTTGCCGAGACCTCTTCCTTGTGAGGGAAAAGCAGCACAGTGACGGGCGGAAACGGCGCCTCTGAGAGCTAGGCTTGCAGGTGTGGGCCCCTTCTTCCACACCCCCGGGAGGAAGGTGGGCCTCCCGCAAGCACCGCAGACGTGCTGGACGCCTGCCTGTCCACCCGGGAGCGCTCAGTCCTCAGGTCTAGATGATCAAATCCTCGTTCTGAGTTCCAGATCCGAGCCTGTCTCCAAGCCCCCCCAGATACTTAGGGGCGTTCTCGAGAGGAGCGCCCCCTGCCTGTGAGCTCACAGGCTTGGCTGTCCTCACACCACCCCGGCTGACCTTGACCGTGACCTGTCGGTGCACTGCTGGGCCCCACAGTGGCATGAGGGTCCGGGAGGAACGCTCCTGAAGAAGACCCAGTTCTCCCCTTGATGCCTCCTTGATACTGCCCGAGTGCCTTCCTGAATCCCACAGCATACCTGACACCAGGTGTCACTTATGCTAAGACGACACACACATCAGGGAAAGGACCAAGTAAGAGGCAACTTAAAGCTTCAACCATAAAGGGCTCGGGTTCCAGCTCACGGACCCAAACCTGACCCCAGAGGTGCTCACCTTCTGCAGGGAACGGGCGGAGGGACCCCAGGCCACCTCGCTCTCATGCCCAGGTCCCCAGGTTTGGGATGTGATGAACAACCAGCGCTGACAACAAACAGGAACTCAGCCAGCGGAAGACCCAGCACTTTATCTGCGCGCTGGCCGTGTGGCTCCACCCTAAGGCCCAGAAGATCAAGACACCATGGACTCACAGATGTGCCCTAAACCCGAGCCATCTCGGGAAGCCACACGCGGTTCCTGCCGGCACAGTGGTGCCAGAGCTGTGCGAGGGCTTCCTCACCTTCCCTTTCCCGTGCCTGTCCTCACGTCAGGGGTGGCAGACACCTATGCTATCTCCATGGGCTACCAGTCACCCCATCAGCTGAAAAGCTGGTTGAGGATATTTTCATGTGAATAAGTTTCAGATGGAGCTGCTCCACTGGAGATTTGCATAATGAAGTCTTTTATCTCCTTGCCTGGCATGAGGGACTTTCCTGTTACAAGGATTTCAGGCATCAGCAGGTAGATGGGAGCTATTTTTGGAATGGGCTTCCCTGGTGGCTCAGATGGTAAAGAATCCACCTTCAATACAGGAGACCCAGGTTGGATCCCTCAGTGGGGAAGATGCCCTGGAGAAGGGAATAGCACTAAGGAAGAGCCTGAAATGATACTATGACATAAAAAAAAAAAGAAAAGTAACCCTGAAAGTCACCTGATCTTGGTGTTCTTAGGTGGTTAAAGCAGGCAGGATTGTTCCTCCACCTGGTCACGGCTTCTCTGGGGAGGCTGGGTGCTGTGCCTCCGGACAGTCAGGGGTGGGAGCTCTGCCTGAATTCAGGAGGGCTCTTCCATGGAGCCTCCTCCCACCTGCCCCTGCCTTCCCCCCCACCCCCGCCCCCTCCCCCCGTCTCTCTTCCCTCCACAAAGCTGTCTAACCTCATCTCTCATCTTTTCTTCTCTGAGACGCCCCACCCCCAACTCCTTCATTTCGAAGCACTTCTGAAGAAATATCCAAAGTGGTGTGTCGTATCCGCTTTGTCTCAATCCTGTAATGCACAGCTTTGTCAGGAACTTTGTACCCAAGGAAAACCCAAAGCAGTGCCCATATCCAGAGGTACCAGCCAGGGAGAAGGGACCCTGCCTTTCTGGGGGCTGGATTCCTGCACACTCCAAATGGACAAAAGTCGGTGAGGACGCCCACCCACTTTAACCATCTAAGAACAAGACCAGGTGATTTTCAGGGTTAGGCTTTTTTCTTTTTTTTAATGTGGTAGTATCATTTCAGGCTCCTCCTTATCGCCATTCCCTTCTCCAGGGGATCTTCCCAATTCAGGGATCCAACCCAGGCCTTCTGCATTTCAGGTGGATTCTTTGCCATCTAAGCCACCAGGGAAGCCCATTCCAAAAGTAGCTCCCACCCACCTGCTAATGTCTGAATCCTTATAACGGGAAAGAAAGCCTCTGATGCCAGACAAGGAGACAAGGCGGGCACTGGAGCGAAAAATAAGACTACTGGAGATATGGGGGTATCATTGGTTTTACTCACGGTCCTCCAGTTTCTCTGCAGTTCCCTCATCTACAGAGAAAAATGAAACAGGCATAGCTATTGATTCTATCTGAGCCACAAGTAGAGTGTGCTGACTTCCATAGAGATAGGCAGTTCAAGTTATTTTGGAGAAATTAAGTTATTCAGTTGTCTGAAATTAAATGTGCTCTCCAAAGAGCAGTTACTGGGGAGGAGACTGCCCACCACTGGGATCTACTGGAGCCACCCTCTGGGACCCCACCCACAAGAAACACATACTCCAGAATAGGGTTCCTCTCCTAGAACTGCATGAAACTGAACATTCGACTCAAATAAGACTTGAGGACTCCCCTGGTGGTCCAGTGATTGAGATCCGCCTGCCAGTGTAGGGGACACAAGTTTGAGCCTTGATCTGGGAAGATTCCACATGCCACGAGGCAGCCACACCTACGGAGCCCACGGGCTGCAGCTACTGAAGCCTGAGTGCTGAGAGCCTGTGCCCCACAGTGAGAAGCCCACGCCCTACATGCAGCGAAGACCCAGTGAAGACAAAAAATAAATAAATAAAATTATTTAAAAAAAAACAAAAAACTTGAAAGTGGCAAAGGAGAACAGATGTGTCTTCAGTTTTCTATCAGCTCGCGGTGTTCCAGTATAAAGCCAGCAGCGAATGTACGAAGCATAAAGAACGTTAAAGCAGTGATGCAGCATTGCAGTTTGGCTGCCTTGTTTACTTTTCAGACAGTCGCCGTTCAGGGTTCAGATAATCACAAAGCAAGCATTTAGCATGCCTTTACATGAAATGAAGGAACTTTAACCAATCCTAAACACAGCAACATCTGTCGCTTCTCCAAACTGAATGAGAACAAGATGGGGACAGTCTTTCTCTGAGAAGGCAGAGAACACTTTGTAATTTGTGTTCAAGGATTAGGGAGTGTAAAACAAACACCTCCTCATGTTCCCACATTCCAGGGTCAAGATGCTATGCAGAGATTGGAAACAGACCCAAGGTGACATCCTGTGAGCCATGCAAACGGGGAAGAGACTCTCCCACAGCGGCAATTCCCAGGACAGAATTCCGAGTGGAATTTTGATGCCTAATGAGAGGGAACCACAGTCAACCAGAACTTCAAACCTAGAAGTATAAACATCTGGGGAACTTTCTGATGCCCTGTATGCTATAGGCTTTCTGTCTTCCTACTTCAGATCATCACCAACCAGACATGGAATAAACTTCCCACTAAGTAAAAAGTGGTAAGACAATGACAGCTGCATGCACCATCCGGGTCTTGCTGTTTACAAGGAGATTTCATACATACTCACATACATGAATACATGTATATACAATATAGCAGGCGTCAACCTCACCACAACCCAGTGAAATAGATACCATTATCTCTATTTTTTACAGGAGTAAGTTCAGGTGCAGAAAGGACACGTGACTTTCCTGAAATCACCCAACCAGGACTGAGGCACAGGCGACCTGAACTTTGCTCTGCTTTTCCCCTTAATGAGGAGGGTCCCTCTAGGACAGGATGATGAACTCAGGGACCAGGCGTGCAAGTCTGGAAGCTCTGTTGGCTGTGAGAACACTCAGAGGGATTGGCTGAGTGGACCTTCTAAAGAGTGACATTTTGAGTATAATTGCAAATAGCCTCCATCACAAGGGCTTCCTGGTGGCACAGATGGTAAAGAAATCGCCTGCCAATGTAGGAGACACAAGAGACGCAGGTTCGATCCCTGGGTTGGGGAGATCCCCTGGAATAGGAAATGGCAGCCCACTAAGCCTACACAGCAAGCTACACGGCAGGCCTGCTGGAGAGGCCAGGCTTGGAAACGGTGAAGGGCGTGCAAGGTAGGGACAACACACACCCCTTCTCCGGCCGGGCCCCTCTGTCCAGCCCCTCGCAGCCCCTGCCGGCGGGGGGGCGGTGCAGGATGAGAGTGTGATCACTGAGCCCTGTGACCCTGTTTGGACATGATCACAGCACTGCCAAGTGGTACCAGACCTACATGCTCCCCGCTTCTGTGCACGCAGCCGTCCCAGTAAGTGCAACCAGATACACGGATGGCTCCCCAGCCAGCCCTGTGGCAAGGGAGCCCTTGCCCTTGACGATAATTCTCAGCCATTTGCACAGCTGTTAATCAAGACATCTTTTGATTCATTTCTGCCTTTGTTCCTGTGCACAGAGAGCCTTCCGAGCCTGCTGGGAAGGAACATCCATAAGAGACGATCAAGATCTCAGCATTCTCAAGGGCCCTGGTAATCATAATATCTAATGGCATGAAAATTACCAAAACACCGAGAACAGATTCAAAAGACGGGCATAACACCTAGCAGCAGCACCAGGAAGTCTGAAACCCAACGTGTATGGAGATTTTCAGAATGTATTGGGGACAGCAAAAAATAAACAACAGCAATGAAGACTTGTGGGAGGTATATTTAGTGCAAGAATAAAGAGAAGGAAAGGATGGGTCCATGCTTAACATGGATGATGTTATATCAGTTGAAGACAAAAGGAAAGCATAAATATTTCTTCCTTACAGCATCAACTTGCCAACAGTAAACATCTCCCTCCTGAAAAGTGTAGAACCATACCTGGCTCAGAGGATGGTTTAAAAGTGTGTCCACAAATTATGTGACCCCTGCCTTCAAGAGCTGGAGCTTAATTCTCCTCTCCCTGAGTGTGAGCTGTATTCCGTGACTCCTTCTAAGGAATAGAATGTGATAGAAATAGGAGTTGGACCATAGGGGAGGGGAGATGCTAGTGTGATTCCACTGCTGCTGCTGCTAAGTCGCTTCAGTTGTGCCTGACTCTGTGCAACCCCATAGACGGCAGCCCACCAGGCTCCCCCGTCCCCGGGATTCTCCAGGCAAGAACACTGGAGTGGGTTGCCATTTCCTTCTCCAATGCATGAAAGTGAAAAGTGAAAGTGAAGTCGCTCAGTCGTGTCCGACTCTTAGCGACCCCATGGACTGCAGCCCACCAGGCTCCTCCATCCATGGGATTTTCCAGGCAAGAGTACTGGAGTGGGGTGCCATCGCCTTCTCTGGTGATTCCACTAGCTACCTAGAATTGATGCTCCACATAGTATATCTTTGTTTAACATTTTAAGAAACTACCAAGCTATTTTCCAAAGTGGCTGAACACAAGAATTCCAGTTTCTCCACATCCTTGTCAACTTGTGACTGTCCATCTTTTGGACTTTATCCATCTAAGTAGGTGTGAAGTCATTCAGTTTTAAATGTTGGTCACTGTTTTAAACTTTAAGCAAAAATAGAAGTTTTAATAGATCACAGGAAATGACAGAATTCAATTAACTCAATCACTCATTGTTTATTTCAGATCTACAGTCCAAACAATCACAGGGTTGGAAACAGGAACTGAATTATTCCCAAAGCAAGGTAGAACAATTCCAGACTCTCACTTGGTCTTGCTCTGATTTTCTTACTATCAGAACAAACCCATGGAGCCAAGTCTGCCTGTGTCGGGGGCTGACTGTAGCTGAGGGTCTTTGCCACCCCATGGACTGTCCATGGAATCCTCCAAGCCAGAATACTGGAGTGGGGATGCCATTCCCTTCTCTGGGGGATCTTCCCAACCCAGGGATTGAACCTAGGTGTCCCTCATTGCAGGCCAATTCTTTACCAGCTGAGCCACCAGGGAAGCCCAAGAATACTGGTGTGGGTAACCTATCCCTTCTCTACCAGATCTTCCCAACCCAGGAATCAAACCAGGGTCTCCTGCATTGCAGGTGGATTCTTTACCCACTGAGCTATCAGGGAAGCCCTTCCTGTGAATAGGGAAACACACTAAATGAACACATCTTCCCCGGGACCTCATAGTCAAGAGACTGAATTAAGAAGAGCAAGGGGTGAAGAAAGTCAACTGCATTCCTTCCAGTGCTGTGGGAGGCGGTAGGGGCATGGGGAGTGCGTGGGGATGGGGGGGCCGGGCCTATACTGGGGAACCTTTCAATCTTAAGCATGCAGCGGGGAAACACCATTGGGAAACACACTCAGGGGTCCACACAGAACAGTACAGACACCTTGAAACAACCAAAAGGCTCCCAGTTCAAAGTGACTGGAAGCTAGTTCTATAAAACCAGGAGGAATGTTCTGCCCAGAGGGACAGCTGGTCAGTCTTGGAACCACAAGAAAGGAAAGTTCAGGGGCGAACTCTGGCAATGCCCGTCGGATGGGCCTGCCTGGGAAAGATGGCATCGGGGCAGTGGGCTTGCAGAGCCTCCCTCCCCATCCAGTGGCCTCTCCCTGAGGACACATGGGCCACCAGCAGCCCGTCCCCCATCTCGTTGAATTCTGTCCTGTGCCCAACGAGCACCCTTCTGACTGATTTCCTGCCCCAAAGTGGAGCCTCGGGGGGAGATCACGCCCAGTGTGGGAGGCTGGTTTTGGTCCTCAGATTAGAGTCACAGCTCTAAATGGGAACAGAGGGATTGGGGAGAATATAGAATGGGGAAAAAGCCTCAGAAAGGGCTTCCAGGTCCCCGAAAGCATCATCTCACCGCCTCCTCTCCACCCGGTGCCTCCCCCAGCATCCAAGCACTGAGACATCAGGCAGTGCCTAGCAGGGCACCAGGAGCTTTAGAGAATCACTGTTTCCACTCCTGGGGGGACATTTGCATGATTGCAGATCCTCAAATATCAGAGCCCACAGATTAAGGTAGAGTCCTCAAGAGTGGACATCTCAGGAGTCACAAACACTGAGTCCCTGCAATAACCACAGCTTCAAAATCCGGCAGGTTTCAAAGAACAGATGCTCAAAGCATCATGCTGTATGCACATTTAAAACTGAGGCAGCCATTCTTCTCGGTGGTATTTGAACATCTCTGAAATTCAGATTAAGGCCGGGTTGGGGGGGCGGGGTCATGCAAAGTGGCAAAACCCACAGGGAGTCTTTTGTTGCTGGTGTTTAATGTGGCCATGCTCCCAGAAATACTTTCCCCATAATTGCCCATCTCTACAGGAACACAACAGTTCTAAGCAGAATGTCAAGTGCAGTTTCTGAGAAACCTGAAATTCCTAAAGCTTGTTTTTTGGGCATTTGGCTTGTTTGTTTTTTTTTTTTTTTTCCTTTGAGGACAAACTATGAAAGGTTTATTCCCCAATACTCAGACTTGACCCTCCATCTTTCCACATTAGTATGAACACCAAAGTAATTTATTGAGTTGTTTTCTAACACACACAAAAAATGTTCATCACAGGGCGCTCAGGCTACAAACAGGCAAGGAGGGAGTGAGGTACGAGTCTGCTAGGAGAGCATTTGTGGCGGAAAACAACGCAGCACTTCCCGTAAGCAGAAAGGAGCACCCCCCACCCTACCCCCTTCACCAGTCAGTGTGGTCTGGATCGTCCCATCCATTTAGCTTTGAAAGCCTGAGTTTCCCTTCCAAGATCTGTATCAAGCGTCCTTAAAAAGTACATTTGCCTTAAAGGGTAGTTAATACAACAAAAGGTTTAAACTAACCATGTGATCTATCAGTAAGGAGACATGGTGGGTCTTCAAAAAGATCATTAGACAAAAGTCAAGGAAACCAGGGAGATAATGCTGGCCCCAGAGAAGAAGGAACCACCCAATAGGAAGAAGAAAATCAGGGAGGGAGTAACTGTAAGGCAGGACCACCTGGAGATGTCAGTAACACCCCCTGCAGATGCTCTTTATTACCCGAGTGGCTGGCCTTGAAGATCTGGTCTCAGGGATTTTACTGGCATTCCCAGCGTCGGGAGTTATCATGCAAAGCCTTCTACAGGCTCGATTCCTGCTTCTCTTCCCACTATGCTGTAACTCCAGGAATTAAGAGAATTTTAGCTCTCCAGAAGTTCCCTTGTATAGATTTCTAGTTTTGTTAAAGTATTTAATACCATGAAGTCGGGGCAACAGTTGGCAGGTCCACTAAAAAGTCAAGCACAACAGAACGTCTGCGCAATGCTCTGTCTTTCTCTGTGGCTGGAACACCACCTGACAAATGGAAGGATAAAGAAACGCAAAGCGCCTGTGTTTACTTAGGCTGCAGAGATGAAAAAGAACTCTCCCCAGCGCGCCAACTGGAACGTAACTGCTGACAGAATGGCAGCCACAAGAACAGCAAGGTGGCAAAGTCAGGTCTTAGGAAAACGGACTGAAAGCCTGACTGTTGGAGCCTGGCATTCTTTTACTTTTATTATTCCACAGAGAGAACATAAATGGGGATCATGCTGGCTTTTTAAATAGTTTAGTTCCTCCGCGCCCCTCAACCCTTATTTATTTCTTCCTTTCTTCCTAAACCACACTAAGTCTCCTGGGTTAGCAACCTAGTGCTGTAAACACATCTCCATATTCACAAACACACACACACACATATATGTACATGGCATGCTTTTTCCTTGCGTATTAGTATTATTTACAGAAATAGAATACCATACATCTCCACAACTAGATTTTTGTCACTCAAAAATACTTCATAGGAATCCTACCCAACTATACAGACTCTGCTAAAATTTATCCTTTGTAATGGCTGCATACTATTTTATGAAATTTTTCTAAAGTTTCTTTCAAAGATCAATTCAACCACTCTTCTATGGAGACTCTCTTTGTTTCAGAATTTTAATTGTATGAACAATGCTCTAATAAACATCATGGTCCATATACTTTTATGAAATTATATTATGTTTTCATTTCTTTGGAATAGCTTCTTAGGAATGAGACTGGTAGATCCAACTGTATGTGAATTTTTATTTTCAGAAGATATTGCCATACTGCTGCTGCTGCTGCTAAGTCGCTTCAGTCGTGTCCAACTCTGTGCGACCCCATAGACGGCAGCCCACCAGGCTCCTCCATCCATGGGATTTTCCAGGCAAAAGTACTGGAGTGGGGTGCCGTTGTCTTCTCCGTGCCATACTGCAACTAACATTTAATTTGCAAAGTATGACAGTTCCTTTTCCTCTGCATCCTTACCTCTTAAGACAGTGATGGTATTATCCTTCTATTATGCTTTTATTAAATACATGGTTATAAAGGGAAAATGCATTGTTACTTTAATTTGCATTTCCTGATTACTGATAATTTTGAGTATCCATGTGTTTATGGCCATTATACCTACTTTTGGATAAATTATTCTTTCATATCTATTTTCTATTATCTGTTGCTCCTTAGTAGGAACTCAGTATTTTAAAGATGTTAACTTTATTTTAATCATCTGTGATACAAATACATTTTTAACTTTATAATTTCCCACTGACCTTATTTACATTTTCTATAGCTGTCGGTTTTTTGTCTTACTTAAGAACAATCTCCACAATCCCTACATTGTATGTATACGCTCCTAGATTTCTTTCTATAAGTAATTTATTCATTATCTATTCATTGATTTATTTTCACATTTAATTATTTGCTTTAAAGTCTTCAATTATCTGTAGAACTTACTTCTACAAATGCTGAGAGATGTGTACACTTCCATCCTCGTCCAGATGGATGGTCAGATGAGCCTGTATCTTCCTTCTCCCACTGAATTGAAATGTCAACTTCATAATAGATTAAAGTAGTGTATATTGTGAGATCTAGATTGGGATTTGCCTTCAAATTCCACTACCATCTTTATTTATTTTAAAAACTAATACCCTTATATTATATTTATAGTCAGATAAAACTGTAATTCAAGAAGATATATGCACCCCTATGTTCATAGCATCACTATTTACAATAGCTAAGACATGGAAATAACCTAAATGTGCATTAACAGATGAAAGGATAAAGAAGATATGCTACATGTATATACAATGGAATACTACTCAGCCATGAAAAAGAATGAAACAATGCTATTTGCAGCAACATGGATGCAATTAGAGATTATCATACAAAGTAGAGAAAGTCAGAAAGATAAGGACAAGTGGCATACAATATCACTTATATGTGGAATCTAAACTATGAAACAAATGAACCTTCTATGAAACAGAAACAAAATCAGAGGCAAACAGAATAGACTGGTGGTTGCCAAAGGGAGAGGGTGGGAGAGGGTGGGAATGGGAGCTCAGGATTCACAGACACAAACTGTATATGCAGAGTGGATAAATGACAAGGTCCTACCATATAGCACAGGGAATTATATTTAATATCCTGTGATAAACCATAATGGAAAATAATATGAAAAATAATGTGTATCTGTTCAGTTCATTTCAGTCACTCAGTCGTGTCCGACTCTTTGCAACCCCATGAATCGCAGGACACCAGTCCTCCCTGTCCATCACCAACTCCCAGAGTTCACCCAGACTCACGTCCATCGAGTCAGTGATGCCATCCAGCCATCTCATCCTCTGTCGTCCCCTTCTCCTCCTGCCCCCAATCCCTCCCAGCATCAGAGTCTTTTCCAATGAGTCAACTCTTCACATGAGGTGGCCAAAGTACTGGAGTTTCAGCTTTAGCATCATTCCTTCCAATGAACACCCAGGACTGATCTCCTTCAGAATGGACTGGTTGGATCTCCTTGCAGTCCAAGGGACTCTCAAGAGTCTTCTCCAACACCACAGTTCAAAAGCATCAATTCTTCGGCTCTCAGCTTTCTTCACAGTCCAACTCTCACATCCATACATGACCACTGGAAAAACCATAGCCTTGACTAGACAGACCTTTGTTGGCAAAGTAATGTCTCTGCTTTTCAATATGCTGTCTAGGTTGGTCATAACTTTTCTTCCAAGGAGTAAGCGTCTTTTAATTTCATGGCGCAGTCACCATCTGCAGTCATTTTGGAGCCCCAAAAAATAAAGTCAGCCACTGTTTCCCCATCTATTTCCCATGAAGTGATGGGACCAGATGCCATGATCTCGTTTTCTGAATGTTGAGCTTTAAGCCAACTTTTTCACACTCCTCTTTCACTTTCATCAAAAGACTTTTTAGTTCCTCTTCACTTTCTGCCATAAGGGTGGTGTCATCTGCATATCTGAGGTGATTGATATTTCTCCCAGCAATCTTGATTCCAGCTTGTGATTCTTCCAGCCCAGCGTTTCTCATGGTGAATGTAACTCTGCATAGAAGTTCAATAAGCAGGGTGACAACATACAGCCTTGATGTACTCCTTTTCCTATTTGGAACCAGTCTGTTGGTCCATGTCCAGTTCTAACTGTTGCTTCCTGACCTGCATACAGGTTTCTCAAGAGGCAGGTCAGGTGGTCTGGTATTCCCATCTCTTTCAGAATTTTCCACAGTTTATTGTGATCCACACAGTCAAAGGCTTTGGCATAGTCAATAAAGAAGAAATAGATGTTCTGGAACTCTCTTGCTTTTTTGATGATCCAGCGGATGTTGGCAATTTGATCTCTGGTTCCTCTGCCTTTTCTAAAACCAACTTGAACATCTGGAAGTTCATGGTTCACATATTGCTGAAGTCTGGCTTGGAGAATTTTGAGCATTACTATATATATGTATAACTGAGTTACTTTGCTGTACAGTAGTAATTAATACAATATGATAATCCAACTATACTTCAATAAAATAATTTTTTAATGCTTTATTTGATTATAATGACTTAATAGTTGCCATTAATATCTGCACTCATTAGTCTTTTTTATACATTTTATTCTTGGGCTTTTTATTTTCCCAAATAAGCTTTAAGATCATTATATATTATTTTGAAATGTTATATGATTCTAATTGGAATTGCAGTATATATCATAATTAATTTTATATGTAAATATTATATATACATGTATATAGTGAATTTGAGAAACTCTAACATTTCAGTTATTTTCAGCCTATACACCTAAGAAGTTAGTATGATTTTCCATTTGTTTGAGTCTTGTTTTCAGGACAGTTATTCTCTTACAGTATTTCTTTTCATTTTATTATAACCACAGATTATTTTTTCCCATTTTCATGTTTAGGTCATTTTTTGCCTTTGATGTATTTTTATACCTGTATATGTTACAATTCAAGTATTTTTTCTTATGTCGTTTGGATTTTCCAAGCATACAGTATCATCAAGAAAAAGAGTTCTTTCCTTTCTTTTTCAATATTTAGACAAATTATTTTACTGTCTTTTCTCACTGTGTTTGCTAGAACTTTGAAAATAATGTTGAGTAATAGTGGCAAGAATAAGCAGTCTTATCTAGTTTCTGACAATAATTAATGTGATTTGCATGGTCTGTTATTTAGAATCACATTTGCCAATGAAGCAACAGTTAGAACTGGACATGGAACAACAGACTGGTTCCAAATTGGGAAAGGAGTACATCAAGGCTATATATTGTCACCCTGCTTATTTAACTTATATGCAGAGTACACCATGAGAAACGCTGGGCTGGAAGAAGCACAAGCTGGAATCAAGATTGCCAGGAGAAATATCAATAACCTCAGATATGTGGATGACAGCACCCTTATGGCAGAAAGCGAAAAAGAACTAGAGCTTCTTGATGAAAGTGAAAGAAAAGAGTGAAAAAGTTGGCTTAAAACTCAACATTCAGAAAATGAAGATCATGGCATCTGGCCCCATCACTTCATGGCAAATAGATGGGGAAACAGTGGAAACAGTGACAGACTTTATTTTTTGGGGCTCCAAAATCACTGCAGATGGTGACTGCAGCCACGAAATTAAAAGATGCTCGCTCTTTGGAAGAAAAGTTATGACCAACCTAGACAGCATATTAAAAAGGAGAAACATTACTTTGCCAAAAAAGGTCCATCTAGTCAAAGCTATGGTTTTTCCAGTAGTCATGTATGGATGTGAGAGTTGGACTATAAAGAAAGCTGAATTCTGAAGAACTGATGCTTTTGAACTGTGGTGTTGGAGAAAACTCTTGAGAGTCCCTTGGACGGCAAGGAGATCCAGTCAGTCCATCCTAAAGGAAATCAGTCCTGAATATTCATTGGAAGGACTGATGCTGAAGCTGAAACTCCATACTTTGGCCACCTGATGCCATTGGAAAAGATGCTGATGCTGGGAAAGATGGAAGGCGGGAGGAGAAGGGGATGACAGAGGATGAGATGGTTGGATGGCATCACTGACTCAATGGACATGAGTCTGAGTAAACTCTGGGAGTTGGTGATGGACAGGGAGGCCTGGCGTGCTGCAGTCCATGGGGTCACAAAGAGTCAGACACGACTGAGCGACTGAACTAAACTTGCCAATGTTTTATAAACTTTATCTTACTTACCAAAGTTCCTCCTGTACATATCTTCCTAAAATTATTATTAAGGATAGCTGCTGAATGTTTATCAAGATGGCTTTTCAACATCTATTGACATGTTCACTTATGTTTCTGCTTTAATCTGTTGATGTAATGAGTCTCATTGCTTGATTTCCTGGTACTAATGCAACCTTGCATGCTTGCAATAAACTACTTGGCCATAGTTTATTAGTCTGTTAATACATTTCTGGATTATTGTAGCTAATATCACATTTAGAATTTTCTGCATCTAGTGTACTATTGATTTTTTTGCAGTATTATTTTTAGCATGTTATAGCAATAAGATTGAGCTTCCTTGGTGGCTCAGTGGTAAAGAATCCACCTGCTAATGCAGGAGACGCAGGTTTGATCCCTGGGTCGGGAAGATTCCCTGGAGAAGGAAATGGCAACCCACTCCAATATTCTTACCTGGGAAATCCCAAGGACAGAGGAGCCTGGCAGGCTAGAGTCCAGGCTGGAGTTGCAAAGAGTCAGATATGACTTAATGACTAAACAACAACAACAGCAAAGTATTAATAATAAGACTGGTCTCATAAATACAATGAGAACTTGTCTGTCTTCTTCTACAGTCTTTAAATTACATCAGAATTGTTTGCTCTTTAAGCTTAAATAGTGTTCAGTTATGTAATTCTCAAATTCTGTTAACTTCTTCAATAATAGATTTTTAATCTCTTTTCTAATCTCTCCTATGGTTCTCGAGCTATTCAAAATTTCTACTTCTTAACTGAATTTTAACAATTTATATTTTCTTAGGAAATCAATGATGTTACCTAGCTTTCCAAATTACCTTACTGAGATTAAGATTTTCTGTGTGGTCAAAAACATGATCAACTGTGTTTGTAAATGTTACATGGACCCTAAAAGACTACATGTACTTTAGGATTCAATACATAAATAAATCTGTGTTTAATAAACAGGAATTTATTGACTCCTCCTTGTTGTTTACAATAGCTATAGGCTTAGGAGAAATAGGCTAAATTTCTACCTCTCTCCCTTTGCCTGTCTTCAAGTTTTTATAAAGGTGTTCACCACACATGTCCCCAGTGGCTGGGTAACTTGTATTTACAGTTAGGTCTCAGTTTTATGTCATTTTCCCCAGGAAGTCCTTCACACCCTAGACTCGATTGGGAAACATTGACAATACAAAGAACGTTTTCTTCTTGGAAGTTGTCTTATTTGTCATTACCTTGTATTTGTATACAAAATAAAGAAATATCCTACTATCTAGTAACCTCCACGAGGATGGGATAACGTTTGCTTTATCTTATCCTCAAAACATAGTTGAACACAGCAGAGTGCCTGGCACATAGTAAGCATGCAATATATATTTCTTATGTGACTTTAACTGACTCAATGGATGAATGGCCTGTTAAAGAGGAGACACAAATCGGGAACCGTCACTGGCAGTTTTCCACCCAGTGGTTTCCAACCACATCAATAAGCCTTGAAGCAGACATTCAAGAAAGAAGCAGAGTTGAGAGACGGATGAAAAGAAAACACCCTGGCTCATGAGAGCACATGAGTGAATCAGAGGCCCCACTGCGTCCCAGTCCTTGGGGTCGTGAGACCTGCTGGAGCCTGGTAATTCCACTTTTTGCTGAAGCTAAAAACAAAAGCAGATTTCCTTAGTTTCTTCCTAATGTCCATCTTCTCTCCCAAGATGCCATCCAGGACATAGCATTTTGTTTAGTTCTCACGCCCCTCAGACCTCTCCTGGCTGTTAGCGTTTCTCTTCCCTTGTTTTTAATCCTCGTATTTTTTTTTTTTTTTGTAGTTTATTTTATTCCTTCTACTTTTATGTTTACTTTTTACTCACTTTGGTTTACTTTGTTGTCTCCTCTTTTTTCTTTTGCTATTTGGGGGGGTGGTGCTGGGTTTCTTTTCACTGTCTTTTTAAATTTTGTTAGTGCTGTTGTTTCGTAACTTTCTATACCTTAAATGTTTGCATCCCCTTTCTAGGACCTCATAACAAAACACATATTTCTGTAATTCTCTTTTAAAAAAAGATTTAATTTACTTCCTTCACTCAGCTAGTCTAACTAATAAGGTCAGCCTTTTAGAATATTTTCACTGCTGTTCTTCTCAAATGTGCCCTCACCCAGACCAAAATAAAATCTTTCACATACTTTGCTTCATAATTTTTCTCCCCATTCACCCCTAACTTCTAGATTTCTCTGAGATAGTCCAGTACTTTTCATCCTAGATTATTATTAGAATTACCCTTATATGCTGCTGCTAAGTCGCTTCAGTCGTGTCCGACTCTGTGCGACCCCATAAACGGCAGCCCACCAGGCTCCTCCATCCATGGGAGTTTCCAGGCAAGAGTACTGGAATGGGGTGCCATTGCCTTCTCCTACCCTTATATAGTTCCTTTCTATTTTAAGAATTCTTCTTTGGAGTAGCTAGCATACATTCCTGGTCTATTACTGTCCACTTAAATTTAACTGTATGTGCATTGGGGCTTCCCAGGTGGCCCAGTGATAAAGAAACTGCCTGCCAACGCAGGAGACACGAGAGAGGAGGGTTAGATCCCTGGGTTAGGAAGATCCTCTGGAGGAAGAAGTGGCAACAAACTCAGGTATTCTTGTCTGGAGAATTCCATGGACAGGGGACCTTGATGGGCTGTAGTCCATGGGGTCGCAGAGTCAGACATGGCTTAGTGACTGAGCATGCACAGATGTTCCTTTTTGAGCACTCCCCTCTCTCTCTCATGTTCTCCTGTCTTTGGTGGTGGGGCAGGTGGAGGGTGGCAGAGTATTGGCTATGGCAGTCATTTGGTTACATTTGGTTACATAGTCCTCCCTCTAGTAGTCTCTTCTGGTACTGATATGCATGAGAGATGTATCTTCTGGAGTGTCGCACATCACACACTCCTCTGTTCTGAAAGGGGAAAGACATCTTGAGGGGATACAGGAATCCGGGCCGCAGTCCTTTTCTCTCTGCTGCCATTCTGTCATCTTCCAGCTAAGGCGCTTCATACAAAACAATACGGCGGGCTGATTCCTTAAGTAGCTGGTTATCTCTGTCTACGGTTTCTCTTCATTCTTGGTAGTTGAAGAATTTTCCAGACAAGCTTAGGGGACTTTTTCTTTTTCTTGCCCCTTCTGCTTGGAACTTGGTGAGTAGCTTCAAGTTTCACCTTCAGATCTTTCTTAATCTCAAGGACATTTTCTTCTTTATTAGTTTAATTAGTGCCTTTTCTTCATCTGTTCCTTTTCTACTCTCTGGATCTTCTTTGATTCACAGGTTAGTTCTTCCAAATACATCCTCCAACAGTCTTTCTTTTAACTCATGATTGTTTTCTCCTTATATTTTTTGCTCTATGTTTAAAAATATTACTTCCAGTTGAGTTTGTAGGCCACTAAGTCGAGTCCCAACACTGATTTGTACTCTCTTTCAATTTATTAGCATTTTTTTTCATAAATCATGTAGAAAGTCTTTTAAAAATATGACTGACGACTCTTCCATGTTTCTATATTTTGGTTCGAGTTTTAATTCTTTCATGTCAGGGCTTGTCCTGTGTGTTTCCCTTATTTTCCTCTCTCAGCTTTCTGGCCCCTCTCTGAATGCTAGAGCTTAGCATCAGCTGTTTGGAGGTCTCCAAACGACACCAGGGAACAGTGGTTCTCAAAGGGTGGTCTGCTGAGTTCTAGAATCCCTGAGACTCTTTCAGGGGATCAACAAAATCAAAGCACTTTTATAATAATACCAACACAGTATGTGTCTTTTTCCCTGTATTGACATTTGCTCTGACAAACACAAAAGCAATAATAGTAGGCAAAACGGCTGCTTCCTTAGCATGAATCAAAACAGTGTCACCAAAAATGTATCAGCTGTCATCGCCCCTTCACCACCACACATGAGAAAATTGAAGGATGGTTTGTAAAGGTCTCATTGCAATAAAAGGCAAAGCTGGGCTCATGTAAAAATCTCAAGCCCAGGGTCAGACACCTGGCTCTTTGGTGATCCCCCTCCCCTGAGTAAAGTGAAGTGAAAGTCACTCAGTTGTGTCTGACTCTTTGCAACCCCATGGATATGCTGTCCATGGGATTCTCCATTCGCCAGAATACTGGAGTGGGTAGCCTTTCCCTTCTTCAGGGGATCTTCCCAACCCAGGAATCGAACCCAGGTCTCCCACATTGCAGGGGGATTCTTTACCAGCTGAGCCACAAGGGAAGCCCTGAGTAAACCAGTTCTAATTCCGGAGAGAAGAAAAAGAGGATGAAAATAAAAATAAACATAAAATATACCAGTACTTTTTACCAGAGTAGTGACTAAGCAGAACGTTCTCCTCAGGCTTTCTTCCTCTTCAACGTCACTCCACACCTAACGTGCTGCTGTGGCAACCAGAAAAAAAGCAGACTGCTTCCAAACCCAGGCTTGCCCTTCAGGTGCCTGAGTTTCACCAGTCCCTCTGACTCACTCTCACCCCAGTCCCAAGCTGGCCAATCCCTCTGCTTTGGGCTGTATTTTTTTGTCAGGATGAAAAAGAACCTGGGACTTTGGGTAGAAAACCTTACCCTCTTTGTTCTCCTATAATATCACCTCTTTCTTCTGGGAGCAGGGCTGCATGCTGGAAGGAGTCAGTACAAAATGACAACGCAATCCCCTTGTTTAAAAAGCAGGGCAATGTGCTCATATAAAGGTACTAAAACAAAAGGATTTTTTCCTTTAAAATATTTTGTTACTTTCAGAAGAGCAGTAGGGGTAATAGTGATACATGAGAAACAACTAAATTTTAGAAATTTTTTCAAAATAACATTTTGGTGTCATAATATTATATAATACATGATAATACTTTATTAGTGTGATAGCTTGATTTTAAGATTTCTTTTTTCTGGCTCACTTTTCTGTAAAATTTATTAGATCATCAAAATCTTTACTTTCAGCAATTTAATTTCTAGTAAATATACTTGAAAGCAATATTGGTTGCTCTTAAAAATACAAGATTATAAATACTTCTTGACAGTTTTCAATTTTGAGGTCCTTTCTGCCTATGCAACTCTTACCGGAGCTATGAAGAGTAACTTTTAGGCTGTGACATTGTTGGGATTATTTGGGGATATTACATTGGGATAAATTTCTGATGAATTTGTCAAAATGTCCATTTTATTACATCTAGAACTGATTGTTGAGGAATGATTTTTCTAGAAGATTTCACTGTCTGTACAAATGTGTTTCATATAAGTCTCAAGTTCACTTTATTTTTTATTTTTTTTAATTTTTAAAATAGTGGGTTTTTTATTTATTTTTATTTTTTTAATTTTATTTTATTTTTAAACTTTACAATATTGTATTAGTTTTGCCAAATATCGAAATGAAGCTGCCACAGGTATACATGTGTTTCCCATCCTGAACCTTCCTCCCTCCTCCCTCCCCATACCCTCCCTCTGGGTGGTCCCAGTGCACCAGCCCCAAGAATCCAGTATTGTGCATCGAACCTGGACTGGCAACTCGTTTCATACATGATATTATACATGTTTCAATGCCATTCTCCCAAATCTCCCCACCCTCTCCCTCTCCCACAGAGTCCATAAGACTAATCTATACATCAGTGTCTCTTTTGCTTTCTCGTACACAGGGTTATTGTTATCATCTTTCTAAATTCCATATATATGCGTTAGTATACTGTATTGGTGTTTTTCTTTCTGGCTTACTTCACTCTGTATAATAGGTTCCAGTTTCATCCATCTCATTAGAACTGATTCAAATGTATTCTTTTTAATGGCTGAGTAATACTCCATTGTGTATATGTACCACAGCTTTCTTATCCATTCATCTGCTGATGGACATCTAGGTTGCTTCCATGTCTTGGCTATTATAAACAGTGCTGGGATGAACACTGGGGTGCACGTGTCTCTTTCCCTTCTGGTTTCCTAACAAACACAAGAAAAGATGCTCAACATCACTCATTATCAGAGAAATGCAAATTAAAATCACTATGAGGTACCATTTCACGCCAGTCAGAATGGCTGCGATCCAAAAGTCTACAAGCAATAATTGCTGGAGAGGGTGTAGAGAAAAGGGAACCCTCTTACACTGTTGGTGGGAATGCAAACTAGTACAGTCACTATGGAGAACAGTGTGGAGATTCCTTAAAAAACTGGAAATAGAACTGCCTTATGATCCAGCAATCCCACTGCTGGGCATACACACTGAGGAAACCAGAAGGGAAAGAGACACGTGCACCCCAATGTTCATCGCAGCACTGTTTATAATAGTCAAGTTCACTTTAAATGTGGATTTATAGTGTTGTTCCAATATCTCCTCTAACATTTCCTCTGACTTGTAGCGTTGCCTGTTGCCACTTCTGCTGTTGTCCCCGTTATTGCCACTAAGTGGCCCCTGTACCGTCCTGGCCACTCCCTCAGGACCCTGAACTGCCCAAGTCACCATGGGTGTCCTGAGCCAAATGCGAGGAGCCGGGACTGTTCACTGGACCCCAACCACCGACTTCTGTGCACTGCTGCCTGGCGCATCTCCGTGGCCTATGTGGAGCACTGGCCCATCAGCCTCCTCACAAAACACAAGTTCAAAGATAAAATTATATTAGGGATTTTAAGACAGTCACAGAAGAACATTAAACCGAGCACTGGGCCCTTCTCAACACAGGCCCTGCCCGGCAATCCAGACACATAGCAATGGTGATTTCTGGTTTTCCACCCGCTGGTGGTTTGGACTGGAGTGTTTAATGCACTTTTTATTGCCAATCTAGTCAGTAATTTGTCTCATAAACCTGCCATTTACAGTCTGTCCTACTAGAGGCTTTCGGCAGCTCTCTAAGCCAGCAATCATCTCTCTTCTTGTAAATCAGTTGGCACCTCTTCTAGAAAACCAATGTGAACCCTAACTTTAAATGGTTACTAATGACTTAAATTAGTGGCTGTCTCTTTCTGAGCTCCTCATTTTCCCTGAGACTAATTAGCTCAGGCCAGGGAAGTTCTGGATTCTTCCAGCCATTCACCACATGATGGAAATAAATTCAGTCCATATCATAATTCAGCATGCAAGCTCTGGAATAATCCTGCCTGTTCAAATCCTCCACCTTCCTGCTGTGAGCCTTCGGTGGGTGATTAACCTCTGCAAGCCCCGGTTCTTTCATTTATAAAACAGGGATAACGGCTTACTTTTAAAGATAAAGCTTGACAAATGTTTATTATTACTATTCAATTCTAGATAAGCAGGGCTCAGTCTCCTAGTTTACAGCAGGGATGTTCCTAAGAGGACAAAAGGGCTAGCTTTGACTAACAAATTTTTGGTAAAATATATGGAGAGTCCCAGGGATGGGGGAGCCTGATGGGCTGCCATCTATGGGGTTGCACAGAGTCGGACACGACTGAAGTGACTTAGCAGTAGCAGCAGCAGAGGATGTTCACTGCTGCTTTCTGACAGAGTCCATGGGGGAGCAGAGACAGAATCTAGTTTAGGAAGGTCGTTCAGAAAGTACAGCTGGGAGAAGCTACTGCAGAATCAGCTGAGGGTGTGGAGGGTGTGTGAGTGTGTGTGTATGAGTGACCATGAGTTGGCATGTGATCAGCCCTGTGTTTACCTGAAAACAGGCTGTGAGTGTCCGTGTATACAACCGAGAAACACACATGGCTTTTGTTTGATGTCTGCGATTGCTCCACTGGGTGATACGGCACCTGTCAGCAGAGTTCCAAAGGGACAACACTCAAAGGTAATATACACAGAGACAAAGAACAGGCATTTTCTGAAGTTGGCTTTTTTTTTTTTTAAACGGGGATGAGCCTTTTCAAACACCTGATGTTTGGTCACATATTCCAAGCATAAGCCAACAGCAGGATTTGGTAAAAAGGAATTCTGAATTTAAAAAGAAATTCACACTTAGGTGTTTTCAGCTTTACCACTAGTACTGAAAGGGTAACCACCATTAGATGGTAATTGGTAATAGGCCAATAGATGTTGTTGTTTAGTCACTTGGTCGTGTCTGACTCTTTGTGACCCTATAGACCGTAGCCCCCCAGGTTCCTCGGTCCATGGGATTCTCCAGGCAAGAATACTAGGGCGGGTTGCCATTTCCTTCTCCAGGGGATCGTCCCCACCCAGGGATCAAACCAGCATCTCTTGCATCTCCTGCATTGTCAGGCAGATTCTTTACCACTAGCACCACCTGGGAAGCCCCTGAAATCTAGTTTTAAAGAGCCATATTTTGTTTAATGGCTACCGAAAAAAGTGATTAGATACCTCACTGTGCATCAATTACAGCGAGCCATTATCTAGCACAGCGAAAGCACAAGGCATTTCCAATACACATGAACTGACTAAATAGAACATCCTGCTTAATAACTCTATCAACGTGTACATATTTAGTGTGTGCTAATTATTTGTTGAATGAACTAATCATCAAAGGAAGATTAATGTTCAGTGTGATATTATTGTGAATTTTAATTACATTTTAATTATTTTTAAATGGATAATCCATGATGATACATATAATGAATCTGTTAACTAGAAACAAACATCTTAATATGATCTTCTTTTAAATAACTGAGAAGTCATTTCAAGACTTTGTACAGCCCTGGGGTAATCACTATGAACACCAATTATCATTATAAATATTACTAAAAAGAAGTCTGATTGGCAAAACTCCAGGTAATAGAGTTCAACTGAGCCTCAGTAACTGGAAAAAAAAAGTGAACTCTTTTCAAATAACCACCTATAATGCATTTTTATCCCTTTTCATTAAGTATTTATTCATGTAAGAAATATTTCTCAAGCAACTAATATACACGCTAGGGAATAACAAGTCAGCTAAGACGCAGTCCCCCGCTCAGAGCATTTTCTAATCTAATGGAAACAATCAGACAATCGCATGAGTCCTGGTAAGAGGTGGTGGGTGCTGATTCTAACATTCAGCAAGGCTGAGGGTTAACAAGCCAGAGGTCCCGAGAAGACAGACTTGACAGCAAATGTCAGCTGACTGTGGGGAGCCGTGACACACATTGAAAGTATTTGAAGAGAGAAGTGACCGAATCAAAATGATGTGCAGAATGGACACAAGCCAGGAAACCATGTAGGGATTACTGGAAAAAAATGTAAGTGAAAAGTTCAAAGAGGACAATGGCAGCAAGTATCCAAATGAAGGTAGATGCTAGAAATACCAGAATGAAAAAAATCCACAGAATTTCATACCTGAATGTCTCCACCGACTGACTGGAGAAAAGGAAACAAAAGAGTTCATTGGAAGGAAAAGAAAATGAACAGAAGGCTACAGAGACATCCAACAAGAGACATCCATTATGAATGCACGGAGAACGCTCACTGTTTGCAAAGTCATTTTATGATGATCTTGACATTATGTAACGGTATTCAGAAATAAAATACTCACTTGTCATTTGCATTCCAAAATATTGTGGATAAAAACATAAATTCATGGTAGCACGATATTCTTAAAGACTTTTAAAGACATCAGTGCAAGTCATCTTTGTGTGTGTGCTCAGTCACTCAGTCATATCCAACTGTCTGTGACTCCATGGACTGCAGCCCATCAGGCTTCTCTGTCCATGGGATTCTCCAAGTAAGAATACTGTAGTGGGTTGCCATTTCCTCCTCCAGGGAATCTTCCCAATCCAAGGATCAACCTGCACCTCCTGTTTGGCAGGCAGATTTTTTTACAACTGAGCCACCTGGATACCCACGAGTGATCTTCACATGCATCAGATATGCACAGTTTCCACTTAACTTTACCAAAATCACAAGGGTGAATCAGGATGATGGATGTTGAAGAGAACCAGATCCAGCTGTCCAAAAGTCCATCATATAAACAGCTATGATCCTTCGTGGACTTTGTAGATTTGTGCTTTACTACCAGGGCTGGAGAGATTGCTGAGATGTTCGGTTCAGTTCAGTCACTCAGTGGTGTCCAACTCTTGTGACCCCACAGACTGCAGCATGCCAGGCTTCCCTGTCCATCACCAATTCCCAGAGCTTACTCAAACTCATGTCCATTGAGTCAGTGATGCCATCCAACCATCTTATCCTCTGTCCTCTCCTCCTGCCTTTAATCTTTCCCAGCATCAGGGTCTTTTCAAATGAGTCAGCTCTTTGCATCAGGTTGCCAAAGGACTGGAGTTTCAGCTTCAGCATCAGTCCTTCCAATGAATATTCAGGACTGATTTCCTTTAGGATGAACCAGTTTGATCTCCGTGCGGTCCAAGGGACTCTCAAGAGTCTTCTCCAACACCACAGTTCAAAAGCATCAGTTCTTCAGCGCTCAACTTTCTTTATGGTCCAACTCTCACATCCATACATGACTATTGGAAAAACCATAGCTTTGAGTAAATGGACCTTTATTGGCAAAGTACTGTCTTCTGCTTTTTAATATGCTGTCTAGGTTGGTCATAGCTTTTCTTCCAAGGAGCAAGCATCTTTTAATTTTATGGTTGCAGCTATCATCTGCCGTGATTTTGGAGCCCCAAAAAATAAAGTCTCTTACTGTTTCCATTGCTTCCCCATCTATTTGACATGAAGTGATGGGACCAGATGCCATGATCTTAGTTTTCTGAATGCTGAGTTTTAAGCCAACTTTTTCACTCTTCTCTTTCACTTTCATTAAGAGGCTCTTTAGTTCTTCACTTTCTGCCATAGGGATGGTGTCATCTGCATATCTGAGGTTACTGATATTTCTCCTGGCAATCTTGATTCCAGCCTGTGGTTCATCCAGCCTGGCATTTTGTATGACGTACTCTGCATAGAAGTTAAATAAGCAGGGTGACTATATACAGCCTTGACGTTCTCCTTTCCCCATTTGGAACCAGTCTGTTGTTCCATGTCCAGTTCCAACTGTTGCTTCTTGACCTGCATACAGATTTCTCAGGAGGCAGGTTAGGTGGTCTGGTATTCCGAGCTCTTGAAGAATTTTCCACAATTTTTTGTGATCCACACAGTCAAAGTCTTTGGCGTAGTCAATGAAGCAGATGTTTTTCTGGAATTCTCTTACTTTTTCTGTGATCCAACGGATGTTAGCAATTTGATCTCTGCTTCCTCTGCCTTTTCTAAATCCAGCTTGAACATCCAGAAGTTCTCGGTTCATGGACTGTTGAAGTCTCACTTGGAGAATTTTGAGCATTACTTTGCTAGCATGTGAGATGAATACAATTGTGGGGTAGTTTGAACATTCTTTGGCATTGCCTTTGAGACCTGGGTTTGATCCCTCGGTTGGAAAGATCCCCTGGAGAAGGAAATGGCAACCCCTCCAGTATTCTTGCCTGGAGAATTCCATGGACAGAGGAGCCTGGTGGGTTACAACTCATAGTGTTGCAGAGTTGGACATGACTGAGCAACTTTCACCTTTTACTTTCTTTGGGATTGGAATTAAAACTGACTTTTTCCAGTCCTGGGGCCACTGCTGGGTTTTTCAAATTTGCTGGGATATTGAGTGTGGCACTTTCACAGCACCATCTTTTAGGATTTGAAATAGCTTAGCAGGAATTCCATCACCTCCACTAGCTTTGTTCATAGTGATGCTTCCTAAGACCTACTTGACTTCACATTCCAGGATGTCTGGCTCTAGGTGAGTGATCACACCATCATGGTTATCTGGGTCATGAAGATCATTTTTGTACAGTTCTTCTGTGTATTCCTGCTGCTGCTAAGTCGCTTCAGTTGTGTCTGACTCTGTGCAACCGCATAGATGGCAGCCCACCAGGCTCCTCTGTCCCTGGGATTCTCCAGGCAAGAATACTGGAGTGGGTTGCCATTGCCTTCTGCGGTATTCTTGCTACCTCTTCTTAATACCTTCTGTTTCTTCTAGGTGCATACCATTTCTGTCCTTAATTGTGCCCATCTTCCATGAATTGTGCCCATCTTTGCTGAGATGTTAGGGATTATATTTTGCAATTGTATTGCAGTTGGGTTGACAACAGTCTCACAGTTTGCTTTATAAACTCTACAGCATTTCACTGACTCTATCCTTTCTTTCTCTATCTCTTTAGTGATGATGGGCAGCAAGTCATTGCTCCATCCTAACAACAGGTAAAAGGCTGAACAGACTGAAAACTCAGTAGTTGTTCTGGGATCCATAAAACAGGGTAGGACACAGGGCACACTGCTGCCCCCAACTGGAGAGAGAAGACAGACAAACAAAGGACATCACGCCTTCCCAAGCAGAGGCTCATGAAGGGAAACCACCCCAGGAGTCAATGAAAGTGAGTGAAGTCGCTCAGTCGTGTCCGACTCTTTGCAACCCCATGGACTGTAGCCCACCAGGCTCCTCCATCCATGGGATTTCCAGGCAAGAGTACTGGAGTGGGAAGTCAGTACAGGGTAAGAAAACCTGAACTGTAATTCACGAATTGCCAGAGGTTCCGGGTGGACAACTCTGAGAGTTAAAAAACTTGCTGGTGGTCCAGTAGTTAAGACTCCGCGCTTCCACTGCAGGAGCACGGCTTCGATCCTTGGTCGGGACCATGCCACAGAGTGCAGCCAAAAACTAACCAACCAAAAAGCTTCAAGCAGACCCCGTCATAGGAGAAAAGAAACCATTTTGAAATATGCCAGAGCACTCTGGCATATTAAATGTAAGACCAGTTAACTATAAAACTTTTAGAGGAAAATATAGGCAGAACACTCCTTGACAGAAATAGAAAGACTGGATCCACTCTCTATTTTAGATCCACCTCCTAGAATAATGAAAATAAAAACAAAAAAAAAAACAAATGGGACCTAATTAAACTTAAAATAATTCAAAAAGTACATACACCCAGTGTTCACTGCATCATTATTTACAATAGCCAAGACATGGAAGCAACCTGCTGCTGCTGCTTGGTCGCTTCAGTCGTGTCTGACTCTGTGCAACCCCATAGACAGCAGCCCACCAGGCTCCCCCGGCCCTGGGATTCTCCAGGCAAGAACACTGGAGTGGGTTGCCATTTCCTTCTCCAATGCAGGAAAGTGAAAAGTGAAAGTGAAGTCGCTCAGTCGTGTCCGACCCTCAGCGACCCCATGGACTGCAGCCTTCCAGGCTCCTCTGTCCATGGGATTTTCCAGGCAAGAGTATCTAAATGTCCATTAACAGAGGAATGAATAGAGATGATGTGGTAAATATATACAATGAAATACTACTCAGGCATAAAAATGAATAAATAATGCCACTTGCAACAACATGGATAAACCTAGAGATTTTCGTACTAAGGAAAGTCAGAGAAAGACAAATATCATATCACTTTTATGTGGAATCTTAAAAAAATGATACAAATGAACTTATTTATAAAACAGAAACAGACTCACAGATGTTAAACACAAACTTATGGTTACCAAGGGGGAAAGTTTGGTTGGGGGGATAGATTAGGAGTTTGGGATTCTTACTAACTGGTTTAATAGATGTTGGAGAGGAGGTTCCTATATGGTTGTTTGAGGGATGGATATAGTTTGAGATTAACATATACACACTGCTGTATATAAAATAGATAACCAATAAGGACCTACTGTATAGCACAAGGAACTCTACTCAATACTCTGTAATAACTTAAATGGGAAAAGAGTCTGGAAAAGAATGGATCTATGTTTCTGCATAATCGAATCACTTTGCTGTATACCTGAAAATATCACAACACTGTAAATCAACTATACCCCAATATAATAGAAAAATTAAATTTAATAAAGACATAAGCAAGTATCGTTCGTATCATCATTTTAGATTCTTTCCTGCACTGTGTCCAGTCTACTTTACAGAAGGGCTTAAAACCCATCAAGCGGTCTTCGTTTCTGATCCAGTGTTTTTGATCTCTAGCACTTCTTGGAGGTTCCTTCTGAGACTCCCATCTCGCCCCTTACACTGCCCATTGGTCCCTGTATGTTGTATTCTCTATCCACTAGAGTCCTTGGGATATTAATCATAGCTGTTTTACATTCCTGGTCTGATAATTCCAAAATTCCTGACCCCCTTCATCCTGCTTGATGACCATGACGCCCTGCCTTCTTCACCTATTTGGTGCTGAGCCCAATCTCAATCCTCTATTGCAATAATCATGATCCCTAGTCATTTGTCTTGAATAATAAAGTTGGAGAGGTACTGTTGTTGTTTTCTTCTGTTCCTGTTTGCCGGAGGTTTCTGTTGAGACACTCTCAAGCTCAGAGATTTCTGATTCACAGTTTAAACTTTCCATTTTAATCACCTGGGAGCTTTAAACAATACCTCTGTCTAGATCCCACCCCAAGAGAATCAGATTTAATCAGTCTGGGGATGTTTAAAAGCTCCCACATGACTCTAATGTGTAACCAAGGTTGAAGCCCACTGGTGTTGATAACTCCCTCTCTATACATACTAGAACAATAAGACTCCATGGACTTGGTGACTTGCTCCAGGTTATAAAGAAAATTGAAGAACAGGACTAGAAACCAGGAAATTCCGATCGGGTTTGGGGCTTTCCTTCCACATTGAGGCCTCTGTTCCCAGCTGAGGAACTGGCTTGACCCTTGTTCCCCAGAGACATCTCCATTCACCTGCTATTGTTTCTCATCTTAGGAATGTTCTGGTTTTCTTGTTCTTGTTCAGTTGCTGTTGTGTCCAAGTTTTTGCGACCCTCATGGACTGCAGCACACCAGGCTTCCCTGTCCTTCACAAAGTTCCCAGAGTTAGCTCAAACTCATGGCAACTGAGTCTGTGACGTCATCCAAACATCTCATCCTCTGTCGCCCTCTTCTTCTTTAGCCCTCAGTCTTTCCCAGCATCAGGTTTTTTTTTTTTTTTTTTTTTAAGAGTCAGCTCTTCGCACCCATGGCCAAAGTATTGGAGCTTCAGCTTCAGCATCAGTCCTTTCAATGAATATTCAGGGTTGATTTCCTTTAGGATTGACTGGTTTTGATCTCCTTGCAGCCCACAGGACTCTCAAGAATCTTCTCCAACACCACAGTTCAAAAGCATCAATTCTTTGGCACTCAGCTTTCTTTATGGTCCAACTCTCACATCTGTACATGACTACTGGAAAAACCATAGCTTTGACTAGCCAGACCTTTGTTGGTCTGGCTTTCTGGACACACCTTAAAGCCTCTCTCACCATTTTTGTTTGTTTGTTTGTTTGTTTTTAACTGAAGGATAATAGCTTTATAGTATTGTGTTGGTTTCTGCTGAACATTGACATGAATCAGCCATAGGTACACATGTGCTCCCTCCCTCTTGATCATCCCACCCACCTCCCTCCCCATCCCACCCCTCTAGGTTGTTCAGTTCAGTCGCTCAGTCGTGTCCAACTCTTTGCTACCCCATGAATCACAGCACGCCAGGCCTCCCTGTCCATCACCAACTCCCAGAGTTCACTCAGACTCACATCCATCAAGTTGGTGATGCCATCCAGCCATCTCATCCTCTGTCGGCCCCTTCTCCTCCTGCCCCCAATCCCTCCCAGCATCAGAGTCTTTTCCAATAAGTCAACTCTTCGCATGAGGTGGCCAAAGTACTGGAGTTTCAGCTTTAGCATCATTCCTTCCAAAGAAATCCCAGGGCTGATCTCCTTCAGAATGGACTGGTTGGATCTCCTTGCAGTCCAAGGGACTCTCAAGAGTCTTCTCCAACACCACAGTTCAAAAGCATCAATTCTTCAGTGCTCAGCTTTCTTCACAGTCCAACTCTCACATCCATACTGACCACAGGAAAAACCATAGCCTTGACTAGAACGAACCTTTGTCGGCAAAGTAATGTCTCTGCTTTTGAATATGCTATCTAGGTTGGTCTAAACTTTCCTTCCAAGGAGCAAGCGTCTTTTAATTTCATGCCTGCAGTCACCATCTGCAGTGATTTTGGAGCCCAGAAAAATGAAGTCTGACACTGTTTCCACTGTTTCCCCATCTATTTCCCATGAAGTGATGGAACCAGATGCCATGATCTTCGTTTTCTGAATGTTGAGCTTTAAGCCAACTTTTTCACACTCCTCTTTCACTTTCATCAAGAGGCTTTTTAGTTCCTCTTCACTTTCTGCCATAAGGGTGGTGTCATCTGCATATCTGAGGTGATTGATATTTCTCCCAGCAATCTTGATTCCAGCTTGTGCTTCTTCCAGCCCAGCGTTTCTCATGATGTACTCTGCATAGAAGTTCAATAAGCAGGGTGACCATATACAGCCTTGACATACTCCTTTTCCTATTTGGAACCAGTCTGTTGTTCCATGTCCAGTTCTAACTGTTGCTTCCTGACCTGCATATAGGTTTCTCAAGAGGCAGGTCAGGTGGTCTGGTATTCCCATCTCTTTCAGAATTTTCCACAGTTTATTGTGATCCACACAGTCAAAGGCCTTGGCATAGTCAACAGAACCCGATTTGAGCTTCCTGAGTCATACAGCAAACTCCCATTGACTATCTATTTTACAAATGGTAATGTATGTTCTTCCATGTTACTCTCTCCATACACCCACCATCTCTTCCCCTCACCCCACTCCGTATCCGTAAGTCTGTTCTCTATGTCTGTGTCTCCAGTGTTGCCCTGCAAAGAACTTCATCAGTACTATCTTTCTAGATTCCATATATATCTCTTAGAGGAAAACACAGGCAGAACACTCTATGATATAAACCACAGCAAGATCCTTTATGGCCCATCTCTTAAAGTAATGGAAATAAAAACAAAAATAAACAAGTGGGATCTAATTAAACGTAAAAGCTTTTGCACAGCAAAAGAAACTATAAACAAGGTAAAAAGACAAGCCTCAGAATTGGAGAAAATAACAGCCAATGAAATAACTGACAAAGGATTCATTTCCAAAGTATACAAGCAGCTCATACAAGTCAATACCAGAAAAACAAACTACCCAATCAAAATCTGGGAAACAGACCTAAACAGATATTTCTCCAAAGAAGACATACACATGGCTAACAAACACATGAAAAGATGCTCAACATCACTCATTATTAGAGAAATGCAAATCAAAACCACAATGAGCTATCACCTCTCTCACAGTTTTCATCTTGGTTTTGCATCCCTCCCCTCCTCCACTGGGCCCAGTCTCATAGCACTGAAATCATTCTCAGACTCTTCAGCCTCTTTGTAAATAAACGCCCTTCCCTTTACCCTGGACTAACCTTCTCTGAGCATCGCTTCTCCACATGACCCTCTTGATACGAACCCAAAACTCATTGTGAGTTCTGACATCCCAGCTACTGGCTCAGTCCTTTTGTCCTTCTGTCTCCCTCACCTTCTTGCACCCACTTCTCTCGGGGGACCCCCTTTGCCAAACTGCAGGTGCTGCAGCCATCTTCCCAAGGGCACTTCAGAGAGTGGGAACTGTGGTAAAAGTCATCTGCATTTTGAAATCGCACCCCTTGATTCTGAGGCCCAGCTCCACCCACAGGCTCTCCCCAATCCAGCAAGCCTTCATGGGCTTCCTGGCTTCCCTCACCTCCTCCCTTCCTGTCTATGAACCACTTCTGCCCAGACCCCTGCACTGCAAGGAGCTTGCAGCTCTAATCTTGTCAGTCTGGTGAACCAGTAACCCCCACTGTGTTGGTTTTGTTAGTTCATTAAATCCAAGACAGGCACAGATAAAATAAGGACATTTTAGAATGGTACCACTTTGGAAGAAAATCTGGTCATGTTGTCCTTCGCTAATGGAATATTTTCACCTGACTCGTCAATCTTTAGCTCTAATTATATCTCCATTTCACCGCTCCGTGGCTTACCACTACTGCCCCTGTCGATTGAAATGTTTTATTTTGAAGTCTTTGGACTACTTGCCAGAGACTTATAATACCCATAATTTAAAGAGGGGAAAAAAAAAAACTTATAAAGCCTCCATGTCTTAGATGAAACATCAACAGCCTTGAAACACTATAGAACTTTCAAATCTAACAACTCAAAACTAAACTAGCTAAAGCTTTGATTCACATATAGATGGAGATCAAAACAGGCTGAAATGCTTTAGGCAACATTTATGCTTACGGCCATAATTAGACAACCGCTATAATATTGAAAGGAAAACGAATTTTACAAACTAATCAATTGAGCCTTTCAAAAGGAAAAAAAAGTCAGCTTATTCCAGCAATTAATTAAGGGGCAATGTTTCAGTTGCAAATAATTTATATCAAATAAGTAAACTCATTTAAAATTAATTAGCATTACCATAAATAAACATACTGAAGACTATACCAAAATCCGAAACTCTACCAAACATTTTTGAATCACATAAAAATTTAGCTAATGGGCCTCCAATTATTACCAACTAAATAACAAATAAACAAATTTAAGTGTTTTGCCTGTCATTAGATTATTTCAAAAGGGCAGATGGCACAACAAATCTGATATAGAAACATCTTCTGTCAAATCATCTTCAGGATTCTAACAATCCAACATTTGTAAAATTCAAATCCAAGAAAAGAGTCTAGTATTACTAAGTAAATGTGGGCACTGATTTTTGTTTGTTTAGTTTTACCAAGGACTTTCTATGAAGATGTATATTCAAAGCCACAAATAAAATAACTAAAGGGCTTCTGGGTGTATCATTTGACTGCAATAGGCCCTGGTTTTATGTTACTGAGCTCTAAAAATCTGATTAACGAGAAGGAAACCACACTCACATTAAGTGAAATTAGTCTAGGAAAAAATACTTCTAGGGTAGGTGCTTTATTTACTGAATATTTACTATGTTCACCACTGTGCTGCAGCAGGTTATTCCCATTTTACATATGAGGAAACTGAGGCTCAGTGAATTTTGAACATGGGTCTTGCTGACTCTTTCCCCTATACTTTTCTGACTCCATTAATATGTAGGTTGAAGTGTTTTTTCTTCTCTAATCTATTGGATCAAAAAAGGAGCTGAATATCAATCACCATGTCACAGTCATGTCGTGAAACGGGATTTCACCATGTTTTAGGTGTCTTGTCACAGTTGTTACTGGCATTTCCACTCTTTATTCAAGGTTCCTTGTGGTTTTTCTTGACTTCTACTTGATATCAAAGGGTATTTACCACAAATGTATGAAACAAAAATGGTTTAGGAATTGCACTATAACAAATAAAACTCCAACAATATTTAATGGTTATAAAAACTGATAAAGGTAATGGGTCTGAGCAAAAAGCTACATGTTCTAGGAGATTACAAGTATCCACAGACGACGTAAAGAGATTCCTTCCAAATGAGCTCCCTATTTTTATTTACAGATAAGGGAATTTAACCTGATAACAAGTCTTACAAACAAAAAAGGTTACTGACTAGTTGAGAGACAGTGTGAATGATGAAGAGCTATAATCCTCTCATCTAGTTATTAGTCTAGAAGTGATGATAGGATAGCTATTTACTGCCTTGCCACCTAGAAAGACAGGTTATCAAAGGTTATTACAAGTAAGTCATCATTCGCTCCTCTGAATACAAAGAACCGAGCTGTGTGTCACCTAATACACAGCAGTTTCTCTTTCTTGACAGATGGTCCCTACTAAATCAGTCTCTGGACAAAGGTGGTATCAGCGAGCTGATTCTATTCATTCATTAACTCCATCATTCCTTCCCACATCTTTTGAACTAATAGTGTCTTTTTATATTTTAATGTGACTACTAGAAAATTTAAAATATGTGGCTTGTATTATATCTCTGTTGAAGGGCTCTATAAAATTTTTTTTTTTTAAGAAATGCTTCTGAGGCATTAGTAGATTCTAATTACTATCTGTGCAAGTCAAAAAATAAAATGAAAAATGACCTTAAATGAATCTGAAAGTCCATCCTTCCAAACTAAGGCAAAATGAACGGGGCATAAGTGCAGGGCCCCCCACCTCCATTTCCTCCCCACCCCACTGCCAGTTCAAAGGAAGAAACCAGGGGCAATATGGGGGAAAAGCAAATATAACAGAAATTAGCCCAGAGACCTTGGGAGCCACGCTTACCACTAATGCCCCTGCAGAGCTGACCCCAAAAAGTTCTAAGGGATGCAGAATGGTCTCTCTCTATATATATAGAGAGAGAGAATATAGAGAATGTCTATATATAGACAGTCTATATAGAATGTCTATATATATAGAATATAGAGAATGGTCTCTCTCTATACATATATAAAAAAAAATATATATATATATATATGTTTTAAAACACATGTAAAGTAGTGAAAAATCCAAAATTTATCAACATAAAGCATTAATGAAAAATGTAAGGCCCAGAGAAGCCGGTTAAGAAATGAGGATTCTTCACCCCATTGGACTAGAAAGGCTTTCTAGCCCCTCCCACTGCCACCCCCCCAACCCCACCCCCCCCAACCCCCCGCCGCCCCCGTTTCCAGCCTCATCTGGGAGGTGCCCTCTCTTCTTTGCTGCCCATGGGGAACCACCAATCTCCCACTGAGGACCAAAGGGTCTCAAAGCTAGCCTGATGCTCACCTGATAACTTTGTTGAGCAGTGCTGAGGTATCATTTCCCTTTGGTTCTTTGGTCTCTCTTTCACTGTCTGAAATTCCCTCTCAGATCAACCATAGGGACTAGCCTGGGGCACCCTCTCCACCCTTACCTTATTCCAACCTCGAAGTTCACTCCTCCTGTTTTCAGATCCCTTTCTTCACCACTCAGATCATATTCTATGTGGTTTAAGTAACTCAAAAGAAAAACCCTTAAGAAATTTATCTAGTCATTTGATCATGTAAGAAGACAAAGTTGCAAGTAGATTTATTACAAGACTTTATCAAGGGACAAGATTACTTCTCTCTACACTGAAGGAAATTAAATACTGTAGCGGGAAAATTATTTTTAAACAACATCCATTATTTCACAGTAATTAACAATAAGAAACTGGTCTAACAAATAGGAATGATTAAATAAATTGTGATAAATTCACATAGTGGAGTTACTCCACAACTATTAAAAATCACGCTTTTGAAGACTAATGACAAAGGAAATGTACACAATGAAAATTAATAAACACGTAACTATTTACAATAAGATCTGACTATACAAAATATCATACATACACCATGTTAATAGTGACTACCTCAAGGTGGTGAAATTACACGTAATATTTTTTCTGTACATATAGTTTCTGTGATTTTAAATTTTTTACAATGAGCATATATTACTATTATAATCAGAAAAATATACACATAAAATAAACTATTATTCCCTAGTTTGTGATTTTTATGGTAAGCCCGATTTTTAAAAGAGTACCACCAAAAAGCTTATCTTTCATGGAAAAAAGTCATACCACCTCTAAAGATGATATATAATACAGTACAGTTTTTTTAAATTCACTAGAACCCTGTGTCAGCAAGATTAGTTATACCAGATATGATATTGGTTTATCTTGCTTGATATCATTTTGGCTTATCTATAAAATCATCCTCAACTCCAGTGTAATAGACTTCCCTGTTTGAAAATCAGCAAGATTTATTTAAGGGGCATTAAAGGATAAGACCCGATTAGCCCTTCCTAAAAAATCAGTAGCCCGTTGCAGTATAAAAGTTCAAAGCAAAACTCATGTAAAGCTAGCTCCACAGAAGTAGCAGCAAAAAATGTAAAATGGACCTCAGCAATTACAGAAACAAACCTTCCAGGGTTATTAGACCAAAGGCTTTGGAACCTATTAAGAATTTCAAAACTCAATTCAAAGAAATTATGGCACATTCTAAAGAAGAGAAAGTGGAGTCACTCCTCATAAAATGAGTTATTGTTTCATTCTTATTCTTTCAGAAAAGGTCACCTCATTCATTCCAAGGTCTTCTCTAAATAAAAGAGTTTATAATCAAATTAATTGCAGTGTTGCTCATAACAAGGACTTTTTCCTCCTTTCTGTCCCCTCCAGCCACTGCGCTATAATGCATTTCACAGTCGGTTTATGCTTTCTTAAGGGCCCAATATTGCATAATTCATGCTTATTTTTCTGCATACATTTAGTAAAAGTCCCCTATGTGCAGGCCCTCGATAGTGACACAAATCCCTCAAGAACTTGGGGCTTAGAGAGTGTCTCAAAATACAAAGAAATATATTTTATACTTACATAAGATACAGAATTCTGTAATTTGCTCTGCTAAGCACATCATTAAAAAGATATATAAATTAATACTAACAGTATTTGATAGAAACCTTGCTTTTAAAAGGAACGTTCTAACCTAGGGCCCTTTGTCATCTGTTATATATTCTGCCATCTTCTTTTTCAAGGGAAACTTGGATCCACAGAGACCATTAGGCATATCATGGCAGTTCAGAATGGTTATTCAGGACTAAACATTTGATTCCAATACTTGCAATTATGATTTCAAGGCAAACATTACACACTGGAATGGGCACAGATAAAAATATTCTTCATCTTAGTTTATATAGAAATATTACAAGATGGTCTCCATTCTTCATGCTTTGTTATAGAATGTGTACAGAAATGATGGCCCTTATCAATCTTTTTTAACATACCTCCCCTGGAAATAGAACAAATTCAGGCACTATTCACATTATTCAATATTCTACAATCACGCTCATTTCAAAACCTAGCACATGTCATGAAAAGGTTTTCTAGAAGTCAGATATATAAAATCTACCTCACAACACTGAGAAGTGCAAATGTTAACAGCTGATGTGTGTGTATAATTATTTCAAATAAGAAAAATATCAAGACTATTTGTAACCTCTTCTGCCTTTCTTAGAGTAGTAAAAAATCAGAGAAAGAGAAATAACAAAGGCAAAAAGTAGAAAAGCTATGAAAGCCAGTAAAGACTTTCGGGTATGAAAAAAGCTGCACTCTGTACACAGGGTGAATTCTTCTGGACAAAATCTTCCCAGAGTTTCAGGACCTGGAAAGCCATTGTTGTCTATAATTTTCCTGTAATGTTTCATTGATGGTTTGGGCTCAAACTGATTTGCCGCATAACGATAGAGGCCAAACTTCGGAGCTGTGCGGTCGTTAAATGAATAAGCAAAGTATCCACAAAGATTGATACCATCCAATATATAGGCTAGAAAAACAAAAGGACAGGAGAAAAGTTATTAAAATATTTTGCCCACAACATTTTGCCTTTACCAAGCCCTGGTGCATCAGAGAAACTGTCAATACCATTTCAAACTACTTCCGATAAAATTAGATTTCATCAGTAAAGCTCCTTTTATCCGAAGACAAAGTGGCAACCATCAAGACAAATACTTAGGTACATTTAACATAGTAGGTTTTACATACTTTAATGATGTACTTGGGTTCAATCTTTAAGTACGTCAAGTAGGCAAGACTGCTATGAAGCCATCTAATATGGAGAAGAGATGGTCAGGGATCTGAGCAGCCTAGAATAGTTCCGAGTTATTTTTTCATCTTCCACTTTTAGTCAAACTCCTCTTTCCTTGGGGAAACTAGCTAACACTTGGACTGTTTCAGTGTTGTCAAGGAATGGATAGCACCTGCTCTGTGGGTGACGGTCTGTTTATATGTTTGAGAGTTTCTATGTATCAGGTTCTCAGTTGGCATAACCCCCAAGAGACCTCTGTACTGAGTGCTCCTTACCTTTCAGAGCTTCGTTCACGTAAGTCTGCATGTAATACACCCTCAGATTGTCCTGGGCTGCGTGCGGATCATCATCGATGCCGTTGGATATGATATACATGGGGAGGTCTCCGTACTTGGCCTTCAGCCAGTTCAGTACCTTGCGTAACCCCCAGGGCACCACGGCCACCTGACTGGGGGAGTTGAGCCAGGTGATGTCGGTCATTTCTTGCACGGCCAGGTAATCGTTGTATTTTATGGGATCTTCTTTCTCCCAGTCTACAAGGATGGTAGTGTAATGGCTCAACGCCAAAAAGTCAAAGGAACCCCGGATTAGCTTTTTTTCCTCGTCAGTGAAATAAGGGAGCAGGAAATTGTTTCTCTGGTTCAGCCAGTCTCTCATCACGCGTGGATAATCCCCGGAGCCGAAAATGGGCTCGGCCAGCCAACCGATGTCAAATTCCAGAACTCGCTCAGCCACCTCGCGGTCCTCCGGGGAGAAAGGGCAGGCGGGTTCTATCCAGTCCGCCTGCAGGGCGATGGATATTTTTCCTTTCTGCGAGCGCCTGAACCTCTCATCATACGTGCGCCAGGCCAGCGCGTGCGCCTTCAGGAGGTTGTGCCCCGCGCTGTAGGTCATGTTCCGCGTGGACGGCTCGTGCATCGTGATCCAGAACTTGACGTGGCGGCCGAGGTCTTGAAAGCACAGGCTGGCATACTCGGCAAAGGCCAGGGCGGTGTGGGGGTTCTCCCAGGCGCCGTGCCGGGCCAGGGGGGCCGGCAGTCCCTGGTGCGGGGCGGCCGGGCGCCACAGCGCCACCACCGGGGTGATGTTGGCGCGCACCAGCTCGCTGGCCACACAGCGGTAGAACCCCAGGACCGTGCGATTGACCTGGGACCGGTTCCCCAGCGGCAGAATCAGCGCCCAGTCCAGCGAGAAGTGGAAATGAGTCACGTGCATTTCCTGGAGTAAGGCGATCTGGGGTCGGATGGCGGCGAAATCCACGCAGTAGGATTTCCTCGTCTTGGTCAGAACCCCATCCACCTTGATGAGCCTCTTACTGCGGTGGACATCCCACAGGTAGACGTTGGGGTCAATGAACTGAGACAGGGTGGTGTCCACCTGGCGGGAGGAGAGGAACCGTTAGCCTCGCTTGGACAGTCCTGAAAAGTCGTTCGGTGCGGCTCTGGTTCTGTCAACAAACCAGCCAGCACGGTGGGCAAAAATACTGTAGAAACCTTCCTAGCTGAATTTTTAAACTGTTTTTCATAAATAGTTAAGTTCCTGGGGAAGAAAATATTCCACTTTGTTCGGTGCACATTGGTTTCACCCACAGTTCTCTGTAAGTCTGGAACTGTTACTTTAAGAAATCTGAATTTTTGGAGGTCACTTCAGATGACAAACACTAATAATCCTCACACATCTCTGGTCTGTGTTAAGCAAGCAGAGTATTTTGGACATTTTTCTTTTAGAATAAAAAATCACCAATGAAATGAGACTTTCAAATAAAAAAAACAGACAAAAAATGATAAAGCTTAAAACCTGAGTGAGAGTCAGAAAATGAAATGATACTTAAAATTAAATTGTGTTTCTTAAAATCACATTCTAAATGGAGGTTTGCTAAAGGTCAAGGACATGGGAAGTATGCAAAACTACTGCCTTTATTGGCATTAGTGTCTATAATACAACTTAGCAAATTCACTCTGACTGATGGTAGAAAAAGACAGAGAATGTGGAAATCATCCACGTATAATGGGATATTTTAAAATAGCTTTTAAAAATTTCTAAATTCTTTTTCTGTGATGATCATGAGAACAATGGTTCTCAGTCTCTGATCTGTAAGACTACAAAATGAAAATAAGTATTTAGGAAACCTGGACAAACTACAAAGTCAAAATCACAAAATCCTCCCTCCACTTGCAAACAAAAATTTAAGTTTATTCCAAGGTGTGTGTGTATGTGAAAGTCGCTCAGTCGTGTCTGACTCTTTGTGAGCCCATGGACTATATAGTCCATGGAATTCTCCAGGCCAGAATACTGGAATGGGTAGCCTTTCCCTTCTCCAGGGGATCTTCCCAATCCAGGGATCGAACCCAGGTCTATTGCATTGAAGGTGGATTCTTTACCAGCTGAGCCACAAGGGAAGCCCAAGAATACTGGAGTAGGTAGCCTACTCCTTCTCCAGGGGATCTTCCCAACCCAGGAATTGAACCAGGGTCTCCTGCATTGCAGGTGGACTCTTTACCAACTGAGCTATCAGGGAAGCTCTTATTCCCAAGGACCCACCACCTAAGCCAGTTTTCTCCTCAGAAATAAGCCTGTCAGAGTTGGTTCCTGAGTTTGACCCTCTATATAAAAGCAAAGGTCAAACTTTGGTTTTGAATCTCTAGCAGAGGTTTCCTTGCACTTTTCAGGCCCGTTGGAAATAAGCTTCTGTTTCTCTAGAGGGGTCAGTGCTGTGTTTATAAAGGAAAGTAATAAAATACAGCGTGTCAGAGGGAAATTGCTTTTTCTGGAGAATTGTCCTGTGTAGATCACCCCCGCATACATTTCCTCTAATTTGTGGGAATGCTGTCAGAAGTATTTTTCCACTGTGATGCACCCACAAATCATGTTTCCTCAACTTCGCAAGAAAAATATTTGCATGCTCTTTGGAAGTGAAACTGTTCATAGCTTGAAGGAATTCTTTGGATTATTTTTATAGAGCTCTGAGTTGACAAAATTCGTAACTTTTCTACCATAACTGTTCCAAAACAACAGCTCTTATTCAGTCCATCCGAAAACAAACATGAGATACAAAGGTGTCATTTCTGAGCAAAAAGTCTGTTTCTTTAAAATACAGGTCATTTATAAATGTGTATTTAGGCAATAGAATCTCCATTAATTTGTTTGACTTATTTATTAATAAAAAAATAATTAAGTCGAACCTTTCAGAAGGGTATGATGTTATGTGTTTAGTATATTATGGAAGAAATGTCTCCCTAATAGTAGCCAATGTTAAAAAAAGCTCTCCGTCCCCAGTACATAGCAGATTCTGTATTTACTATGAACATTAGTGGTTATGGAAAAACAAACCTCTTTGCTGGGGAATTAGGTCCAAGGACAATGACAATCCATGTGAATAAGCCTAAGATCAGACTTCAGACAGGTGTGTCATCTCAGACAGGTGAGATATAATTTAAAATTTTTTTCAGGTGAAATGCATGCATCATTCATACTGGGAATTTTTGAAATACTAGCCAGAAGTGAAAAGATAAATTTCAGTGGTTTAAAATTCAATTTTCACGACTCTAATATAATGCATTAAAAATATAGAGATCCGCTTGTAAATTAAAACATACCCATATACTTATCAGAACTTCCCTAACAAAAAACTCATTTTTGTTCTGTCAGTTAGGAAGTTAGCTTAGAAAGCACACTGCCAAAACAGTACAAAGCTCAAGGTGAAAAGCAGAAAGAATAAAATAGCAACTGCAGCCTTTTTCCACTAGAGAGCTTCTGGAGGAGTTCATGGTCATGGTGGTTTGTGTCTGGCTGGGTCAGCAAAGGAGACGACTGTGCGGCTCTGCAAGGTAGAGGTAGCCATGACCCTGAGCGGTGCAACCCGAGAGCAAAGCCCCAGGGCTGATGAGTGGCTGGCACTGGATCAAAGTCTAAACAACTGCTTCTAGGAAGCAGAAAAAGGAATTCTCTCCCCATCTCCCTTCCTCTTTGCTGCCATACTTGTTGCTTCTGATCAGTTTTCTTCTCTCTGGAGGAAACAGGATATATTCTTAAAATGTTCTCACCACTGACCAGTTCCCAAGACAAACACAATCCCTGGATGGGGAACAGAGCAGAAGTAAAAGAGACCTCCCCACATCATCCCCACTGCTCCCTGAGTTCACACCATCTGCACAGAAACACTGGCAGAGCCTTCTCTTCCTTCACAAAGGATGAAGCTGGGAATTACAGCCCTGGCTGGGCTGCTGTTGGAAATGGGACAGAGCACAAGTCCTCAGTGACTATGGTGGCCCAGGACCCAGCAGGAAGCAGGGCTCAGCAGAAGGTCGAGAGGCAGAACAGGGTTCAGGGACCAACCAGGATGGACTGCGGGATCACCTTCCTCCTCTCTCCTCCACCACTAGCACCTCTTCTGTCCCTTCAGATCCTACTTGAACCTCACCATGGATCCCACTTGCAGGAGAGAAGTTAGAATGGGGAGTTTCTAAATAGCAGTGGGTTGAGGGAGACGGAGCAGACAGAGGAAAACCCCAAAGGAGCCAGGTAGAGCTCAGAGGACAAGCTACTGGGCTCAGATATTCTTGAGAACATAGCGTTCTTGGTTGCCTTTGAAATATAAGGAAGGGGGACTTCCCTGGCCATCCAGTGGTTAAGACTTTGCCTTCCAGTGCGAGGGGTGGGGCTCGATATCTGGTCAGGGAGTTAAGATACCACATGTCTCATGGCCAAAAAAGCCAAAACATAAAACAGAAGCAATACTGTAACAAATTCAATGAAGACTTTTAAAATGCTTCATATTTTTTAAAATCTTTAAAAAATCTTAAGGAAGGGATTACTATGGTTGGATGGCACCATCAACTCAAAGGAAATGAGTTTGAGAAAACTCTGAGAGATAGTGAAGGACAGGGAAGCTTGGCATGCTGCAATCCATGGGGTCACAGAGTCGGACATGATTGAGCTACTGAACAACAACAAAGGAAGGGATTAAAGTCGAGACTGTCCTTAAAACTAACTGGAGGTCTGAATAAGATGTAAGCATAATATGACTCAGCGGGAAAAAAAAGTATTAAGGATCGTGTTGATTTATTTCCTAATGAATCAAAGATTTCAACTAGATATTTACCAGGAAACAGCAACTCGTTTCAACTAGAAGGCCTTTTCCCAGATCCAAGCACTCTCTTCAAATATCTCTTCTGAACCAAAAGGTAACAGAATATGATGCCCCAAAATACGACTGTAGAAGTCAAGGCACACCACCCCTAAAATGCCCCTTCAGGATATTATTTTGAGCTTCAGGCACTTGAAAAAATAGCAAATGCAAGCGAAGGGCTTTCTTTGAATTTCCCTTATCTGCTAGAGATGAATCCTCCAAAAGAAACTCAAAAGGATTGTCATAAATCTCCTTGTGGGAGTTTTGCCAATGAGGGAAGCCTGACTGTTATCACAGAAGAGGGCATCCGAAGTCAACATCACATTCAGGCAAAGTTTGTCACAAGCTATCAGAGCTCCCATCTCTTCTTTTAAGGGCCTATTCATCTTTCCTAAATATCACTTACTTCTCCCCTTTTCCTATTAAGATGATATTTAAGCCTGAAATTTTAAGCCAGCTCGGCGAGTTACTCATTCTTCTCAGGGTATCTCCCATACATAAATGAGGTATACATACTAATAAACTTCTGTTTGTTTTTCTCATGTGAATCTATCTCTTACTACAGGGGTCTCAGTTAAACACTCAGAAGGGTACAGGGGAAGTTATTTTTCCTCCCCTGCAGAACCAACAAAATGGCTAGAAGCACCCAACGTGCTATAAACGCTCTGTTCGTCTGTGGACACCAAACTTTGTTTCTATCTTGGTCTCTGTTTTCACACACAGACTCTGTTCAGCAACACCTCCATCCCCTACCACCCTGCTCACTTGCCACCACGCTCTGTTCACACTCATACTATTTGTGACCCATCATTTCCCCTCAATAGACTCCTCTGAAAGCAGGAATCATATCTTCCTCATCTCACTGTGTACTCCCCTTAACTGAGCCCTCTTCCCTCCCACAATTAACAAGATACACACGAAGCTTCCAAAAAGTGCTCACTAAAGTATTTAATCAAACCCTAGAAAACAGATTCCTTTGAAGCTGAAAAAATGAAGAATGATACTGAGGGCTAACTGCATAGAGGATGCTCAATAAATACTTGGTTGACCATTTTGAAGAACTTCCTTACCATTTCAATTTGAAAACTGCTGTTAGAAATGGCATTCCGATCAGTGCATCACTGAGCAAGGGCTCTCATTCGGGGGTATTTCCACAATCTTGGGGGTTCCACAGGTATGCCTCAGGAGGGCTCTGCCTAATGTCCCTGCCTCCTTCTCAGCAGCTCCAGCGAGATCTCAGATAGTGTGGAGTTCTGTATTACATCTTGTTTATGGAAGAACTCAACAACTACTTTAAAAGGGATTGAAAACCACGGTATTAAAGAGAGTATTTTATCTTTTACTATCTTATCAGATCTTAAAGATGGATGTATTTTAAATCTGTTCCCTTTCGAAGCTGATTTAAAGTGCAAGATGAAGCCAAGAACATTTTTGGAGAGAAGTGTGCAGCATTCCAAATGATGCCTTTTGTGCACTCACTAAGGAACCATTTTGGCCTGAGGAATGGACCACGTGCCATGACAACCTAATAAGGAAGCACTACTTACTAGAGATAGGGCTTGGTGAGACTGCGGATTGGTTTTGTCAGCTGACTTACTTGAATGCAGTTGTCAACAACTCCCCAAGCAAAGTCACAGGGAAATGTCCCTTCTAGGGGTTGGTTTTCAGGTAAAGGAGGGAAGCCATTGTTCTCTATCAGCTTTTGGTAGAACAAGGCTGAAGACTTCGGCAACAGCTTCTTGTCCTGGCTTAGAAAGTCAACGTAGAAGAGTCCACGTCTGATGCTGTAGCCCCGGTGCCACTCGAAGCCATCCATGAGTGACCAGGCCGTGTACCCAATGACATCCACCCCGTCCAACCTGATGGCTGCAAAGGAAAGAGGACAAGAGCATCGTGACCCTGTGATGGGCACTTGCCACATGATTCAAGAGCATTTGGGGATTTTACTATTTCAGGAAATAAATTAAGTATAATGTTTAATGTTTAGTAAACTGATGACCTTTCTCACTGATGAAGGGCTCTGATAGAACCTAGTTCACGCATGCTCACTCATGTTCAACTCTTTGCAACCCACATGGACTGTAGTCCGCCAGGCTCCTCTGTCCATGGGATTTCCCAGGCAAGAATACTAGCATGGGTTGCTATTTCCTACTCCAGGTGATCTTCCCAACCCAGGGATCAAACACATGTCTCCTGCGTTGGAAGACAGATTCTTTACCACTGTGCCACCTGGGAAGCTAGTAGAACCTAGAGAACTCTGCAAATAAATGTCCTCACAAATAAGCTTATCTTCAAAAATTTTTTATTTGGATTTCCCTTATTTCTAATGGGTGCTCTTTGGGCCAAGGTGTCTCGTTCTACTTTTCTATCCTAAGTACCTACCTCTGTGCTTGATGGTGTAAATGAATTAAGTCTTTAAAGATACGGACTACTTACTCTTTGCCAGAAAATATTGATATCCCTTTTTAAAAAAAAAAAACAAATACGAAGTGTTTTATTCAGTACAAGCAATCTAAGCTGGAAAAATGTATACAAGGATCTAAATATCTTGGGATTTACTTAATCTTTAATATAATGTAAAAATCTGGAGTAGTAACTCTGAAAGTCAAGTAATTTTAAACATTATAACCTTTATAATTACATAAACATTATAACATTTCTCATTTATGAAACACACTTAAAAAATTAAGTTCCTCAAGCCCCCAGATGAGAAAGGTGCTATATAAATGCATTCCTACTGTTGCCAAAATGAATTTCTACATTCTGATTAAAAACTATAAATTCACACAGTTTATTAAGATCATCTTAAGGATTGTTTTCCCAGTGGATTTTGACAGGAAATTAGGATTTCGTCTTCAACCCTACCTTTTAAGGTCTCCATTATGAATTTTTTGAGGTAATACATGTATTTGGCATCATCTCTCTTGGTGGTCCCGGAAACAAACCAGCCATTCTCCACAATAAAGATTTGAGGGTGGTTATACTCAAGGTCAATCCAGGAAAGGAGTTGCCTCAGGCTGGGAGATTCCAGTTGGCGGAATTTCATCTGAGGGTCCAACAGTTGAAAACTCAAGGTCGGGCCAAAGGAAAGAGCAAAAAAGTCGGCTGTTCCCTTGATGAACTTCTTCTCAGATTCAGTAAAATCAGGCAGAAGAGATGAAAGGTTATTCTTCATGCTCTCAGGATAGTCTCCATCAATAAATATGGGTTTGGCAAACCAGCCCAGGACAAAGTCAAGAGATTTTTGACATTCTTGGATGCTGTGTTCAGTCATTCTTCGAGGACTGATCCAGTGGGAGCTTAGGGCAATGGACACCTGGCCTCCCTGAGTGGGGCGGAAGGAAGTATCGTAGAGATGCCAGATTTTGGCATGAGCCTATAAAGAGAAAAACCATGGTGAATTTATCTCTGATTGTGAGCAGAAAAACAACACATATTTGAAATTCCAGTTCTAGTTTCTCATCAAGTCTAACTAATGACTAATCCCTCAATGTAAAAGTCACCTGAAACCAATAAATAATTCCAGAGGTAAGTCAGGTCACAGTGAGCTGCTACCATAACTGGAATCATTGTCATTGTTTTTTAGCAGCCCATGGAAAAATATGAATTTCTAGTGTTGAACGTATTATTATTATTCATACTTTGAAAAGTTAATGGAATAAGAACTTGTAATATCTTACTACTTAACTGACTTTGGATTATGTACTTTTTTAATTAATAGGTTTCATGAAAAGAACCAATTCCACATGTGTGATTACACCAGGAATTTCTAAATAGGATTATATTTTCTTTTATCCTAAGAGACAGGGAGTTTTCAAGTTGACACAAGTTGTTGGAGTCAATTTAATATTTTGTATTTATCTCTCATAACAAAATTCTAACACGTGTTCTCACAATCTTTGTTCTTCTCTTTAAGAAGAATCAGTGCACTAAATTAAAGAACCAACTCCAATATCTAACCTTGGCCCACTCTCCAGAACTCTGGGACACTGCTGACTTATTGCCAACCCTTGCAGAGTGCAAGACACAAGCCAAAAGCAAAAAACACTTAAATGCAGCTTCAAGGAAATCAGATGTCCACAGTCAGCACTCAGCTGGGAGTTTCCTATAGCAATGAAATGGGCTTGGCCTCCATAAGATCAGCTGTAGACTCCCATAAGACCTTGCTGACTTCTGATATCTTATTTTCATTTGTTTCCCTTATATTTACAAAGAATAGTGGTTTTTTTCTTCCTTAAGTTTCTCTTACTTTTGAATTCCTGATTTACTCCCCCTGTTTGTATCTAAATACAAGAGCTATTTATCAGCCTTTTGCTCTCCTAACATATTCTCTTAGGAAACTCCATCCTAATTCTGTTTGATTCATATTCTCCCAATGAACTTGCCAATTTTCATTCCACTCCCTGGTCCTGAAGAAGCTCTTGCACTCATATGCCAAATATCCTCTTCCTTGCCCTTAATATTTTTCTCTTTGTTTATTTCAATGCAAGTGTCCAAGAATGGCCTCATCCTCATTCTTACGGGTTCAGCCAAACATTTCAATGGAATCAAATAATGCATTCTTTCATTTTTATTTTCTTAGTAAATACCTGCTATTCTTCATTTCATGAAATATATTTTATTTATGACCTGAGGCAGCTATCTATATGCTAAGAAGAAAAAAGAGAATAAAATATTGATCAGAAGAATAATGGCCTTTGCCCGTGTGATTCAAGGAACTAGCTGGATTTGTGAGGTGCCCCACCCTTCTCTGTCTTCCTCACCTCTATCAACCTATCTTACCCTTCCCAGCTGACAAGAAATCTCATCAGTGAAGAGTTAAACAGAACAGAAAGGGAGAAATTCAGGCTACAGTAGGCAGAATGTTAGACTAGAGGAATTTCCTAATTTGGCTGGTTTGAAGCCTACAGAGAGTCATGACCTAAACCTAACAGACATACCTCCACAGAATAAATGCTGTGATGGGGAAAGTCAGAAGGCCAGGGAGAAGTGTGAGTAGCCAAGAATTCCCAATCTGGGTCCGTTTAGCAGGTAGCCGAGTCAGAGCCATACAGTAGAACATCTACACTCACACAGCACTCTTCTAAGCTTGAGTGCTTTGACATGGCTCAGAGGAGGTTTAGCAAGGAAACAAATGACCTTGGCTATAGAAAAGTGCATATGCAGTATTTGATGGCAGATAAAATTCCTGTGCCATCACTTTCTGTGTGTGCTTTTGACCATATACCTTAACTTGAGTAGGTAAGACTAACATTCATGTGTCTCTCACAGGCTATGCATGCATGCTAAGTCGCTTCAGTTGTGTCCAACTCTGTGCCACCCAATGGACAGCAGCCCACCAGGCTCCTCTGTTCACAGGATTCTCTAGGCCAGAATACTGGAGTGGGTTGCCATTTCCTTCTCCACTAATAGGCTATACTACTACTACTACTAAGTCACTTCAGTCGTGTCCGACTCTGTGCAACCCCATAGACGGCAGCCCAACAGGCTCTCCCATCCCTGGGATTCTCCAGGTAAGAACACTGGAGTGGGTTGCCATTTCCTTCTCCAATGCATGAAAGTGAAAAGTGAAAGTGAAGTCGCTCAGTCGTGTCCGACTCTTAGCGACCCCGTGGACTGCAGCCCACCAGGCTCCTCCGTCCATGGGATTTTCCAGGCAAAAGTACTGGAGTGGGGTGCCATTGCCTTCTCCACTAATAGGCTATAATGAGGATTAAATGAAATACTTTATGTAAAACACCTAACAGAGTTTCCATACGGTAGGGTCTCCATGAATGCTTATTCCTTCTCTCCCTAAAGGATCAACAGAACAAAAAGAAAAACACAGCAGGCAAAGGAAATTCCACCTGCTAAGGAATTCGGCCCATGGCAGTGACACGATATGACCTGGAGTCTGCATTAGAAGACTCTTAAGTTGGGCTCCCAAATCCTCTTCCCATTACCAGTGTGAGCCTCAGGTATTTCTTTTTTATTTATTTATTTATTTTAATTGGAGGCTAATTACTTTACAATATGGTAGTGGTTTTTGCTATACATTGACATGAATCAGCCATGGGTGTACATATGTCCCCCATCCTGAACCCCTCTCACCTCCCTCCCCATCCCATCCCTCAGGGTTGTCCCAGCGCCCCAGCCCTGAGTGCCCTGTCTCATGCTTCTTTGTACAAATGGGAATAGCATCTGTTCTCCTACAGGAACGTGGCAAGGATTAAATTATATGAAACAATTCAAAGTGTTTTTCTAGTGGTCAATTATTTTAGAAAAATGTAGTATAAATTTGTAGCATTGGAAAGTGTGATGATTAGTTTTATGTGTTGATTGACTGGGCTAAGGGACCCAACCAGATTGCTGGTAAAATACGTGTCAAGAGTTTAACTAAGCCACCTCATGGTGTTCTGCCTTGGCGTCCCTTTTGTTGAACCTTGAGTCCTGCAGGAACCTTGTGTGCACTAGCCCCATCAAGGTAGCACATGCCCTGGATAACAGCCCACAATCACAAATTACTATGAGTTCCCAATATGACTTCGCCACCAGCCCTTGTGATCAACAGTTCTCCCCTGCCTCCCACCATCTACATGCCATATGCACCCCTTAGGTGAGACTCCCCTGGTGCTTACCAAAAGCCCGCTTTTGGTTTGAATTGACCCGTCTGGCCCAGGAACCCCAAAGCACTCACACATGGACCCTCTTAAAGGCATGTGTCCTGGGTCCTGTCTCTCTCTCTCTTTCTCTGTCATCCTGTGTGGTCCCTCAAGGAGTCCACGTACTTCCTCCAGGACCTGTCAGTGACAGACTTCTCTATTTCAATTTCTCTTTTGATCTATTATTAAACCAAGGCTCAGCTTAGGCACCCTGTGTTCCACTTAACAAATGTTAAGTTCTGTTTAGGTCATGGGTTCATCTCAGTGAAGATGCCTGGTTGGCAGCTGGGTAAATAAGTCTGAAGTTGGAGAAAACATGGATGGTATTAATCACTCAAATGTACCTCAGAGGTAACACTTAATGGGTCACTTTTTAAAATCATTCTTTAAATTTTTAAAACATTGAAATGGAATAATTCTTAAAGGATTAATTTAATCCTACAAATAATCTTAATTAAATGGACTGAGACCAATGATGAAATAACTGAAATACAGGCCATAAAGAGAAAATCTTTCAGTTCAGTAGAGTTCAGTTGCTCAGTCGTGTCTGACTCTTTGCGACCCCATGGACTGCAGCAGGCCAGGCCTCCCTGTCCATCACCAACTCCCAGAGTTTACTCAAACTCATGTCCATTGAGTCGGTGATGCCATCCAACCATTCTCTGTCGTCCCCTTCTCCTGGTTCAATCTTTCCCAGCATCAGGGTCTTTTCAAATGAGTCAGTTCTTCGCATCAGGTGGCCAAAGTAAATCATTCTGATGGCTAGTTTCTGCCCACTACCTACCCAGGAAGAGCCCTCAAGATGTTGTTTTGGTTCTAAAATAAAGGTGCACTCTTCCGAGAAAGGTCAAAGGAGCAGACAGATTTCAGGGAGCCCTGGAGACTTTTTTCCCCCATTTGGCATCCTCTTACCACTAAGAACAGTATCACAATTACATATCTAAGGACTTTTTCTTCAAAGTCATAGCTACCCTGCACTGTTACACAAGCACACCATCTAGCCTAATATTCCTGATTGTAGACCAAAGTATTACTCTTACTTCTATCAGCACAGCCTCATGGATTATAAACTGAAGTTCATTAAGATAGAATTTCAAGGCGCCTCCCTCCAAAATAACCATTTAATAGTGCATATAAATAATTTCTGGAAAATAGCCATCTATAGCTTTTATCCCCCCAAATAACCAGTAGTTCTGTGTGCAGTTTGTCAAAAGTTTCCTGGAACCTGCTTCTATCACCCAGGCCGTAACCTGTGCCCAGCACCTCAGGGTGTCACCCTCCCTGACACCTTGTCACACAAATCATGGATATAGGAAGCATCTGAGCTTGCCTGACTTCATTTTGTACTTCTTAGGCCATTCCCTTCTCCCAGGGATCTCCCTGACCCAGGGATCAAACCTGGGTCTCCCACATTGCAGACAGAGTCTTTACCATCTGAGCCACTTGAGAAGCCCTCTTAGGCACTTAAACAAGTAAAATTTCTAGCTCAATCACCAAACCATACAGTCCCACAAATTAACACTTTCCTATCAACAGGTACCTCATCACTCCCCAACTCGGTTCTTTGGTTACTTTCTCAGGTCAATTTCTCATCACCCTTCATCCAGGCCTGTACCTAACTTGGATGACAATCTGTCAATCCTGAAACAACATTCTACTTTTTCCTCTATTATCTATATCCCTCTCTGCCTTCTGTTTAGACTTGTCTCTTCCAAGAAGCAGTCCCTCATTAATCCTGATCACTCTTACTGCTGGGCTTCCCTGGTGGCTCAGTGGTAATGCATCGCCTGCCAATGCAGGAGACATGAGTTCAATCCCTGAGTCAGGAAGATTCCCCAGAGAAGGAAATGGTAACCCACGCCAGTATTCTTACCTGGGAAATTCCATGGACAGAGGAGCCTGGCAGCTACAGTCCACAAGAAAGCAAGAGTTGGATACAACTTAGCAACTAAACCACCATCACCACCACCACTCTTACTGCTGTTTTCCCCAGTTATTACTTCTTTGATGGTAATGGTGCTTTTCAAGATCGATCTCCAAAGTCTTTGGAGCTCAGTTCTGTGACTTGTTCCAGCATCTTTCTAATAAAGTTCCTTTTCCTCTTTAACCTAGTTTTAGTTGGGCTTAGTCATTTGCAAATATAGAATTCCTTAATATACATGTAACCAAACGAGATTCTATTAGAACCCACTCAAAGGCATGCTTTTACATCTAGACAAGATAGAGATCAAGGTAGATTTTTTAAAACCATGATGTAGTTTTGGAGTTTTGTTACTTATGATCATTTTGTCTGGATTTTTCCAAAGTAGGTTACAGAAAAGGCCTTATTCATTTGTTTTACTTCAAATGAAGTTAAAAATTATTTCATAACTCACTCTGGGAAAATATGTCAATAAATCAGAGATTAGGTTTCTTGCCTCATTAATTTATCTGTACAGAACCAATCAACATCAGTTAAATCATTCTATTTAACACTAAATCACGCTGCTACCAAAATCCTTCTAAATCACTGATGCTAGGCTGTTAACAAAATATCCGGCTTATGACCAGAATCTGTCTGGTCCATTAATCACAGCATTATCAGAGACACAGAGGAGTTCCAGTTCCTGGTGTTTGCATCTGTTTTTTCTAACAGCAACAAAATGAGAGCTGAGAAAGGAACAGGTAGGGGAGACCTTAGGCTAGATGAGAAAAAGCGACAAGAAGATCAAGGCCTCAGATAAGGGATATATTCACAAGATCAGCAAAAGCATCAGAAGTTCCATCAGTCAACCAGGCTCTTTTCAATAAACATCTATCACTCTAATCACCAAAGTAATCCTATAATACCCTCATGAAACAGCTACTCTCTGATTTCAACAACGTTGAGAAAAGTGGGGTTTTTTTCCATAACAGTCACCTTTACTTTCTAAATATTTACCTCTGTCTGCTCCTCTAATTCTCCTGCTTTGACTTATCAACAGCAGATGCCAACCAACTGACTCTCTCTGAGACTTTAAGATCATTTCTCAGCTCCCAGGCTCATTTCTAGCTCTTTGCTTTGGAAATAACTCATTTTTATTGCAGGAGAGAACATTTTTCACCTGAAGAAAAAGTGACATGTGGATGTGTCATGAAGGCTTCTATACTGTGAGACAGGATAAGATTACAGAAATAGGAAATATTTAGCCAATAATGAAAGTAATCTGCCTGCCCCCTTTCCCCTTTTTTCCCATCTGCCTTACGTGGCAGCAGTTTCTACACGGTTTTAGGTCAACGTTTTTCATACCACAGATTCCAGTTGTGAAATCAAGTTCTGTGTAGCCACAACAATTTTCAAAATGGAAATAAAATAGAACTGATTTGAAAACATGAGGGGACTTCCCTGGTGGTCCAGTGGCTAAGACTCTGAACTCCCAATGCAGGGGACCTGGGTGTGATCGCTAGATCCCAAGTGCCACAACCAAGAGTTCGAATGCCACTGTTAAAGATCCTAGATGCGGCAATGAAAGATCCCACAGGCCTCAACAAAGATAGAAAATTCCACGTGCTACAACTAAGATCAGCGAAGCCAAAATAAACAAATATTTAAAAAAAGAAAAGAAAAGCGCACCACATGTCATAAGGCTAAGTAGTGCTTTGTGAAACCTCTCTGTTGTGCATGTGTCAACATGTGAAATGCCTTTCTTACTGTTGGGGCCAAGGTCAAAAGAGTTTGAAAGTCACTGATCTACATTAAGGAATATTTTCCTTCTGCAAGTATTCATGAAGCATCTACTATTTGGCAACCCACTCCAATATTCTTGCCTGGGAAATCCCAAGGACAGAGGAGCTTAGCAGGCTACAGTCCAGGACACCAGGAAAGAGTCGGATACGACTTGGTGACTAAACAACAGCTATAGGCTTGGCCCAGTTCTTAGGGATCCAACAGTGAACAAGTCAGAGAAAAACATCTGCCCCCATGGACTTCCATCTCAGGAGGAGGAAGGACAGCAAACAACAAACATAACAAACGTGAACTAAAAAAGAATATTAAAGGGTGATAAGTGGGGAGTTCCCTGATGGTTCGGTGGTTGTGGGGTCCACCTGCCTATTAAGGGATGCGGGTTCAATCCCTAGTCCAGGAAGATCCCAGTGCCATGGAGCAGCTGGGCTGTGCGCCACAACTACTGAGCCCACGCTCTAGAGCCGGTGCCCACAGCCAAAGAGGCCGGCGCAATGAGAGGCTAGCGCACACAATAAAGGGTATCACCTGCTTGCAGCAACTAGAGAAAGCCTGCGTGCAGCAATGAAGACCCAGCATAGCCCAAAACAAGTAAATAATTTTTTTAAATAGGTGATAAATGGTATGAAAACAAGGGAGGCCTGGTGCCAAGGAGAGGAGATGCGATTGTTTTTGGTGACACTCACAAGAGTCTTCCTTTCCCTTTCATTGACTATGCCGTCATTTTAATCTTTTCATTTTCCATCTTAATAAGACAAAATCCATATATGGATTGCCTATTAGGCAAGAATCTTTTCCATTAACATCTACCCTTATAGAACTTAAAATACCCTGATGCACAGTAAACTGCAAACCTAACAAAGGTGCACTCTCTTCTTTACCCGCAGAGAATCAGAGAACGGGATTAACCTGGGCAGGTGCTCAGGAGGACACCAGTAATCCCTCTGCCCCATTTCCAAGTCTAGGGAAAATGTTCCTTGCAGTCTCCCTGTGTGATCATAAATAATCCCCAAAGATTATTCTTTATCACACACAAAAAAAGCAGGTCCACTTGGGCTTTGGTCAGATTCATTTACCAGTGTTCATCAAGGGTGTTAATTAACACACATAAGCCTCTTGCCCCTGCAGGGTTGCTCAACTACTAAATGCAAAGAATGAGCTTCTGTGGGGGGGCTGCATAAGGAATCGCAGGCTGCCTCTTTAATAGCCACTCTGATGCCAGAGGTCGTGCGTTTGTTTTTGTTTTTTAATTGCTCTTCTAGGGTCTTCTATTCTGAAGCTAAAAACCAAACCCCAAAAATTTGTGTTCACGCATTTTATCTGCCATACCTACGAAGTTGATGAACTCCTCTCTCCTCCAGGTTCCCAGGAAGCGCTTCTTGAGCCAGGAAGGGGTCCCTGTTAAGTCTGGGGTGCTGGGAGAAGCATTTTAAATGGGGTGTTCAGGATGTGGCTCATTTGAGAAAGTGGCTTCTGAGCACAGGCTTACAGGAGGTGAGGGAGCTATGGATCTGGAGGTGGGGTGGGGAGGAAGAACATTCCAGGCAGAGAGAAAAACCAGATAAAAGGGCCCCAAGGCACAAGAGCAAGTCCTTCCTGCAGCTGGAAAGCAGTGGGTGAGGGGACAGGGACTGAGCTGAGGCCGGATATGTTAAACAGCTGTGAAGTGAGGATGCGTCCAGCACAGGGAACTGGAATCCTAACTGCTTGATCTGTCTTCCTCTATGACGAAAGGGAAAATTCAAAACCACAGGGCTTAAACATGAAAGGAAAAGAAAAAAAAAAAAGAAGAAAACCTTTTTAATCAAATTGTAAATGACATGGTTTTCATTCCCCCATCTTCTTTATTTCTCACAGAGTAGCAATAAATACCAGGAAACAGCCACGTACGGTTCCTGCTGTAACTCCTCCTCAGAGACTGCTTGGTTTCTTTCCGTTTTCAGAAATGAGAATGGTGAAGAAAAAAAAAAAGAGCTCTGAATTGAAATGCACTTTTTCGTGACTATTATTTGAATTATCATGGAATCATTATCTCACTAAGCAAATATTTACACAACAGGCAAGTTATTATGCAGGGAATATGCAGAGATTGCAGCACCGGTAAACAACGTGATGATGATGACACCAGAATGAAAGTGTCATAAGAAGGATCTTTAAAAAAAAAAAAAATTAAGGAAGGACTTCCCTGGTGGTTCAGTGCAGGAGGTGTGGGTTCAATTCCTGGTTAGGGAGCTAAGATTCCATGTGCCCCATGGCCAAAAAAAACAAAACATAAGACAGAAACAATATTGTAACAAATTCAATGGAGATTTTAAAAATGGTCTACATCAAAAAAAATTAAAAATACAGCAGGGATTCAGAGAAAAGAAAAAGTGCTTCTTGTTGAGGGACATCATAGAAGTCTCTGTGGAGGAGGAAGTTTATAAACCATATATTGAAAGATGTGTAGGTCCTGGGGAGATGGAAAAAAGGCATTCCCAGCAGATCACAGTGAGCTAGAAAGCCTGAGATGCTATGCCAAAACGTTTTTTCTGAAGATAGCACATCCCCCAAGGCTCTCAACATTGTGACCTTGGCACTCCTCACAGGGTGGGGGGGAGTGGGGGGAGGGGGGTGCTGTGACTTCTCTGCCAGAAGCTGACACTGCATGACATCGAGGCTAATCAAAAGTCAGCACCACATCCTCCTAGTTCTCTTGGGATGCTTGCTGGGGGAAGCCAGCTTCCGCACAGTAAGTCTAAACTAACTTGAGACCACCGTGTTGGTGAGGCTCTGCGACGTCTGGTCATTTTGGACGCCCAGCCTGGTCAAACCCTAAATGACTTGCAGCCCACTGAAAAACTGCCCAGATGTGCCTTTCCCTAATTCTGACCCACAAAATTAAATGTTTTCTTAAAGCCAATAAGTTTGGGCATATTACACAGCAATAGTAAGGAGAACAGTTGTCTGTGGGTTAGTAGTGTTGTTTTGTTTTAATTAGCAGTGATGCGTCTCCAGATGTTAATGAAGGTTAAAGACATTGATGACTCGGAACCTCCCTGGTGGTCCCATGGTTAAGACTCCGTGTTTCCACTGAAGGGGGCACAGGTTCGATCCCCAGTCGGAGATTTAAGATCCCACATGATGCCCAGCAAGCCAAAAAATAAACAAACAAATAAATGAAGGCTTTGGTGACTCCTCCATTCTGAGCACTGAATGTGAGGACAAGGAGGGAACTCAGTCTTGGAGTAAGGCAGTGAGCACTGGAAACAGGAATTCAGAAAACCTGAGTTCTGATTCCAGTTCAATCCCTTGGTAGTTTAAATCCCTAAACTCTGAGCCTCTCAACTCATTTACCTACCTGCCCCACCCCCCAAAAAACACAAAAGCATTTCAGAAACTTTAAAGCATTATTCAGTGGTACAGGTTTTTTCAAAATTATTTTAATTAAATAAATCCATTCATGTAGTTTAAAAATCAGAGGCTTATGAAAAACAGTAAACATCTTTCCTACCTCATCTCAAACTCCCACTTCTGCTCCCTGCAGACAACTACATTTAACTTTTTGCTGTTTCTTTTAGTAAGTACTACCATATTTCTAAATAATATGCTTCTTCCAACATTTAATAATTCTTCATAATAATGAAAAGCCAACTTTCACACCTCTCAATTTTCTTCCCTAATTCTCCCAAATGTTTGCTCTTATTCAAATCATTAATCAATAACCATACCCAGGATCTCATATAAATATTGTTCACTGCAGAGCCAGATAGGAGTCTATAACATTTCCTTTCTCTTGTACAGCTTCTTGTTTTCCCTTGAGTAAATAATCACCTCATTATTAAATTTGTGTAATATTTCCTATGTGTTTTAATGTTTTTGTGATTCTCCATCATATTCACTACCATATCCTCTATTCTACTGATTCTGCTTTTTCACTTAGAGTTCTTCCTTCTCTTGAATCCTTTTGGTTCCACCTGGACTAGATGCTGTCTAGAACTGCTCTCATCCTAGGATTTTTCTTTATTTCTTACTGATGATAGTCATAGTTTTCTAGATCCGACTTCTCCCCATTTACTCTGTAATTTTGTTGATACATGCCTTAGCTTCTTGGGAAAGATTACACAGAAGGCAGCTTTCTAAACCCCTATATAGAACCGTGCATCCACCGTGCTAGGAATTCAGAAAGATCTTTGAAGCTAAAGGCTTGTGTTCTTCAGTTCTGGAGGATTTTCCTTATTAGTTCTTAATTTCCTGCTCTCCATTGCCTTGTTTTCTTTCTGGAACTCCTGTTAGTTTGACGTCGGACTTGTGTGTTTCATATTTTAAATCTCTTCCCCGTTCTTTAATGCTTCCAGTTCTTGGTCGTTTTGTACTACTTTGGAGGCGTTTCTTTTCCTCTCTTTCAATCTTTTTACTAAACATTTTATATCAACAATCACCTTGTTGATGTTCAAGAATGTTTTAATATTCTCTGATTCTTCGTTTTTCAGTTTGCATGTATTCAATTTCCTGCATAATGTGTTTTTTCCTGGTTTGTTTTTCTGTGTATTTTATTCTCACTGTTTCATGTTGAGCACTTTCCTTAAATATCTTTTGATGATTTGCCATCCATTCATATTTAAGAGAAAAATACTTAAAAACTGGTCAAAATGACAGGCATGGGAACACCTTATAGGGAACAAGCTATACCCTACGTTGATTTACCAGGAAGTCAGTCACTTCCTTAGGGTTTGTGTATGCGCTCAGCTGCTTGACCCCATGGACTGTAGCCCACCAGGTTCCTCTATCCATGGGATTTTCCAGGCAAGCATACTAGAGTGGGTTGCCATTTCCTGCTCCAGAATATCTTCCTGACCCAGAGATTGAACCCGTCACTTGCATCTCCTGCGTTGGCACGCAGATTCTTTACCACTGTGTCACCTGGGAAACCCATGTCGTGCTTACTTTTATTTTTTTGAGATGACCTTCAAAAATCAAGAAATTTCACTCAAAATTCAAAGTTTCTAGCTTCTTTTACAATCAGAGAATCTGGCAGAGCCATCCCTTCTCCCTCCTGACAGAGGTTTACTTGGGGTACATGCACCCCAAGGGCCACAGCTTCCCCCACATCAGCCCACTTCACTCGAGTGAAACAACCTCTTTGCCCTGTTAGGCATTACACTTCTCAGCAGGGCGCCCAGCCAGGCATGAATTCATCAAGATATCAACCCCCATGTTACTCTGAGCTTGCTCAGCAGAACTGAATCTATGTGAAATAAAATCTAGGATTACAAACTGCGTATACAGTACATGACTTGTACAACGGGCACAAACGCTTAATGATATTCGAGTGGTTGAGCTTATTTGTACAAAAGACATCTATTTCTAAAAATCAGTTTATTACCCTCAACATAATAAAGTTGATTTCAACGGCAGCACTGCGTTGGGAGGTTGACTGATCGTTTCAATTATCTAACTTCCTTAATCCAATGCCTGTGTTGTGTCTCCTGAAGACCACCAGGCCTGCTCTAATCTTCCAGATCTTTCTTAGATTGTCTTTATCTATCCTGGAGAATCCTTTTAACTACTGTCACCAGCATGTTTGACTCTGTTGCATCTTGGCCTTCTATCGTATCTATCCTCAGACTACATTCTAGACTTGGATTCCTAATCACAGCACGAGGAAAGCACTCCAGGAGATTAGATGCTTTTCCAAATTCATCATCTCCAAAAAGGACCTACCAAAAGGATTTGCAGTTATAATTATGAAATTATGAAACTTTGAGGGATCACTAAGCATAAGGTGCCTGAAGGTTGAAAATGTTCTTAATTTTTAACAGGGAATAAAATATGCATTTCAGAAACAACAGACCCATGAGCAAATTACATAACAGCTTAATAAAAGCACATCAGTACAGGAAGAGAGGAAAATGAGGAAGAAACATGGATTCATAAAATAAATGCCAAACCAGCACCCAATTAATTTTTTTTACAGTTTTATAGCTTGTCTGAAAACACAATAGACTCTCAATGTAATAGTTTTGACAACTGTCAGATCTTCTTGGAATATTCTTGGGGTCAAGAAGAAGAAAAGTCGGACAGATACAAGGATACTACTGTAGATATATGAATAGTGCTTGAAGGGCCATATTTTAAGAGTTTATTGATTAAACAAAAATTTACTAATTTGTTGTTAGGTGTCAAACACTGATAGATGTTTGAAACATGATTAGTGGGAGACAGTCCAGCTGGGAGAAGGTGACTAACAATACCCTATGGAGTTTGCTCATGGCCCTGTTTCTTTTCAACATTTTTATTATTTTATCGAAAGGATGAAAAACTCAGACAGCATTAATCTGAAAATTGGAAAATACCTCAAAGCTTGATTCAAAAATAATTCTCCAGGCTGAAATGCTGCAAATATGTGCTATAACAACAAAATTAAGTGATGGTAAAAATTATTTCTTTTTTTAATTTTTAGGGAGCTTAAAATAATAATCACAGTTTCCTGCCCTACTTCCCACCCCCATTGTCCCCAGTTACCTCCCCAGAGGTAGCCATCTATGACTTTTATGACATTTTCTTTTGATATCTACACATTTCCAAGGGGCTTCCCAGGTGGCTCAGTGGTAAAGAACCCACCTGCCAACGCAAGAGATGCAAGAGACACGGCTTCGATCCCTGAGTCAGGAAGATGCCCTGGAGGAGGGAATGGCAACCCACTCCAGTATTCTTGCCTGGAGAATTCCATGGGCAGAGGAGCCTGGAGGGCTACAGTCCATGGGGTTTCAAAAAGTTGGACACGACTGAGCACACAGCACATTTCCACACTTCCCTACTTTAGATCCATTGACTTCCTGATAGGGTGGATGAGGATTTAGCTGTCTCACACAGGCAATTTCGTTATATAGCAGGATCTGGTTGAATAATATTCAGTGCTGACGTTACTCTGCCAACAGGACTATGACTCACAGCTGGGCATCTAATGTGGTAATTAAGACTAAGTTTCCATTCTTATTTTTTTTTTCCTTGATTTTGTTAATTATTGCATTGCTTTTTCACTTCCTTGGTTTTCTTTGCACCTATGGCTAATTCTTCTCACACTTTCCAATAGCACAAACTTCTGCAAGGTCACATTGGCCTCCAGTATTTTTCTTGGAGACACACTTCTGGAATCTTCCCCTCTTCCAGACTGGTTGCTCTTAGGTCTGCTGCACAGCAGATTTTTCAATTCATCATTATGCTCCCAAGTTATATGTACCGCTCTGAACATTCCATGTCTTCTTCCGTCTGATCTATATCATGCTACATGGAGTTCTTCCTCCAATAACTTCTCTGTAAGGCATTCAAGATGTATTTTCTGAGACTTTGGATGTCTTGAAATCTCATTATTCTACCCTCATGAATGACTGATGGTAGAGGTAAATACATCTGGTTGGAAATAATTTTCATTCCTTTCTTCTAAATGGCATAACTTGCTGGTTTTTTTGGTAGCGGTGAAAATGTGTCACTCAGTTCTCCTGCCATGAGAAGCATAATTGACGGATTGCGCCAGTTGCTACCCTCGTCACCCTCCACTGCAATGGCCCTGAGGCCATGCTTCTCAATGGCTACTCCCTTATAACTGAAACAAGCCAGGGGTACTAAGCAGACCTGTTCCTGCAAGCCATGGACTCCTCCAACGATGGCTCAGAATGATGGCTCAGAACTCCTCATGGGCCTGGTTGGATGGTTCTTAGACCTATACTGCCATCTGAGACTCTTCTCATCCCATGCCCCCTCCTTCCCACGCTCATGCGTCAGACAGCCATCATGTCCTAAAGGCTCATCTGCCTTCTCTGGCTTCCCCCGCTTTTCACTCTACTGTTGTTGCCCATCAATAAATGTCCTGCACATCTAATGCTGTCTTGACATCTGCTTCTCAGAAGACCAACTAAACCCAACTGAGGCTTGATTTCCCAGAAGGCAAAGCGAATGCCATTCTGAGTGATATTCAGGGGGGCAGATAGACCTCTGTCACAAGATGGTGCCCTAATTGCTAAGTATTTCACCAGCAGTAACCTGGGGGAATGTCTTAGTTGGGAGGAATGCTGCTCCCGATGCAATGATTCAGGCATTCCAACTCCGATGAAAAGAGAAGAATGAACTGGTTCCTGCTATATTGTATTGGGTCCTTACAGAGAGATATAAGAGCCAGAAGGTCTGATTGGTAGCCTACAGAGAGGCCCTTATCTCTGGCACTTTCAAGAGGGAGTGATCCAGAAAGAAAAACTTCAGTGTGAAAGTAGTTATCAAGTTTTTGCTTGCGTCACACTTGTTACTGTCCCACTGAACAAAACAAGTCACATGTTCTAGCCCACAGACTATGTGGGATGCAAGTATACAGAACTGAGAAGCATAGTTCAGTGGGGTCCCCAGACACAACACTTTTGCACCCCTCTCTTTCCAGAACTCCTGTTATTTCAATGATGGACCTCTGGATGGTTCACTGATTTTCTTACTTTTATTCTACAATTGTCCATCTATTTGCCTCCTTGCTCTATTCTTACAGAGATTTTATCACCTGTATTTTCCAATCTATTAAATTTTTCAAGTCTGCTATAATATTTAATTTCCATGTGTTCTTTCCCCCCACCTATTTTATTGTATTATCCTATTCCTATTTCCTAGATGCAACATATTCTCTTAACTCTTTAAGAGTTTACTGAGGTTTCTTAAAATTTATTTTTCTTTACTGAGATATAATTCACATATAATGTTATATTAGCTTCAGGTACACAACATAGATTGCCTATATTATGAAATGACCATCACCATAAGTCTAATCAACATTTATCACCAAACACAGTTACAGTTTTTTTTCTTACAAGAACTTTTAGGATCAACCTCCCTTAGCATTCTCAAATACACAACACAGTACTAACTGTAATCACAAAGCTGTTCATTACATCCTATGACTTCCTTATTTTTATAACTAGAATTTTTATCTTTTGACTGTCTTTTTCCTTTTAGCTTTTTTTCTCCCCATATAGTCTCAGTTTCCTCCAAGTTTTCTCCCCCCAAAGTTGCTTTTTTTCCTCTCTATTTAGGTGGGTCTCAGTCTTTCATGTTAGACACTTTCCTCAGATCCTGCTGATTCCTAATTGTCTACTCATGTTTAAGAATGAGAAACAAAAACCCCAGCTGAAACATGTGGGTGGGGTGTGTTGACTGCAAGCTTCACTGTGGAGTGCTCTGTCTCTGCCATTTTGTTGTGGAACCTTTAGGACCAGCGTCTTAGGTCTTTCCACATGAGCTCATCAGATTCCCAGGAGAAGATGCTTCCAGTCCCTACCTGGAGAGCAGAAGTCACATGGCCAATGTTCCAAGAGCCTGTTGGGCAAGAAGGGCTGGGGATGGAATAAAAAGAGGGGCCGGGAAAGGGGGTGCGGGTCTCCACTTCCAGGCTCATATGTTCACTTAGTCCCTTTTTCCAGCGTGGTGCTCATGCCCTCAAATATGCCTGAGGTCCCTCAGTCCAGATGCTTTCCATGTTATACACTCCAGAAAATCCACTTTGAGTTTTCTCCTTAAGTGGAGAAGTGACATACGCCCAGCAGTGGGGATGATGGGGATAAGATCCGGAAATCTAGCTGTTTCTTACACAGCTTTCAACCAGTTCTCATTTTAGCACCACCTTCAGCACCCTTTCCAGAGCACCTGTTCTTGCTATTCTCTGAGAATCTGCAATCGTAGGATTGGTTCTTGGCTTCTCCCACAGCCAATCTAGTAGTCAGCTTGCACGGATCCACTGAGTCAGGAATACGCCACCATCTGCTTCTGAGCTTTTAAAGTTTTGTTTCCACAGTTATCTCCACTCAATGTCTTCCTCCGTCTCCCTTCCCTCCTTCCCTCCTTCCGTCCTCTTGCCCATTCCCCTTTCTTTGTTTTAACTGTTTCTTTGCTAATGGTCACTTTATTAAAGGGTTTCCCTCGTGGCTCAGATGGTAAAGAATCTGCCTACAAAGCAGGAGACCCAGGTTCTATCCTTGGGTCAGGAAGTTCCCCTGGAGAGGGAACGGCTACCCACTTCAGTATTCTTGCCTGGAGAATTCCATGGACAGAGGAGCCTGGCAGGCTACAGTCCATGGGGTCACAAAGAGTTGGACACAACTGAGCAACCAACAGTTACTGAAGTTTAATGGGGTTTCAAGAGAGAAGAATTCAATGGGTAAATTCAATCTGCCATCTTTTCCCAGAAACATTTCTTATGACTTCTCCACCACAAAAGTACCACATTTTGCTTATAGAACAATTAGGGGAAAAAAACCCAGACAATCAGAAGAAAAAAAAAATTTACCTGTAACACTATCTAGAAACACCCCCAAATGGTAAGCGATATAAACATGACTCCTGGCATCACAAAGCTGAGATCTTTGCAGGGGGAAGACCAAGAAACAAATTATTTCAATAAAATATGTGAAATATTATAAGACAGGCAGGACAGAATTTTATGGAGCAGAAAGCAGGGATAGCAAATCTAGGCTTGGCATGTCAGGAAAAAAGCTGGGGTAAAGGGCGACAACTGGAGAATGCTCTCTACTCATTCACACTCACTCACACAGCTAAGATATGTAAGAAGCATAATACAGCAAATGGCATTTTTCTCTTACTAACATACCATGAGCAACTTTTTAATCACCATACATTAACTTTTTAATGGCCAACACTATTCCACTATACCTGCGCACTGCTACTCCTTTAACTGCTCACCCTAATATATTTAGGTGATGTTCAATTTTTAAGAAGTATTCACCATCTGTCATAATCCTCCTCTCACCTTTACATATTGAGGATGAAATTTAATAAGATTAAAAGTTCAAAAATAAACAACAAAAGGAGATGACAGGGAAAATCTGGTTTAAGAGCAATTCACACAGGGAAAAATTTTAAAACCTGAGAGGTTTTAGCTGACCTCACACCAATCTGAGTCCACAGGAAGGTGACAACCAAAGCCGTCAATGCAATCTTGGACAGTAGGGTAAGGATCCAGTGTCCAGAACAAGAAATATGTGCTGAATCCTGGGGGCAGCTGAAACTTGGTTTGCACATCGAATCTTAAGAGAAGCCTCCGCGTCCTTCCCTTTGCCCCTCCAGCCACTGATCCTGTGGCATGAATTGGGCATTGCTTCACCTGGTGTGGCTGCGCAATGGCCCCCAGGACACAGAACCCAGAACACCCTTCCAACTCCAGGTGTCCTCAGTCATCTCCACCATCCGCAGCCCCTTGGTAAGGACGATGGCCATGGGCAGGTCCCACAGACAGCCAACTCCATTCTGCACTGTTCCTCAAAGACACACCCCCCTGGGGAGATATTAATAGAAAGGTCAATTGTTCCTTCTCCCTCCCCACCTTCTCCTCAAGGGTGAGAAGATAAAGAGGCCTCTCAAGGGTCACATTTGCTTTCTCAGAATTCAACCACCTTCCTGTCTCTCCCACTGCATCTCCCCAAGAAGGAGCCCTGACTAAATGGCAGCTCCCTCTAATTCTTGGAGGCCTGACCCAGAATGTGAATAAAGGAGAAAATACTTAGGAAGAACATAGTGGCCTTTTCAGATATTTGAAAAGCTGTCTCCACAAAAAACAATTTGTTTTATTTTTTGACACGAGGAAGGCAGACACAACCAGGGGTGAGTCCTCTATAGAGGCAGGTTTCTAATCAATATGAAAGATAAAATCAAGTGGGCTACTTCAGAGAAGCTGGGTTGCTTTTGCTAGAAACAGTTGAGCAGAAGCCAGAGGATCCCAGGACAACTGCAAGGAGTTGGTCCAGAGAAGAAATCTGACCTAAGATTCCTCTGTTGCCTTTTTATTCTAATTATCAAATAATAGTGCATTTACAGACATGGAAATAATGTCTGTTCAAATTATATTTAAAGCATTAGCCACTCAGTTGTGTCTGACTTTATGACCCCATGGACTGTAGCCCACCAGGCTCCTCTGTCCATGGGGATTCTCCAGGCAAGAATACTGAAGCAGGTTGCCATTCCCTCCTCCAGGGGATCTTCCCAACCCAGGGATCGAAACTGGGTCTGTGCATTGCAGCCAGATTCTTTACCATCTGAGCCACCAGGGAAGGCTTAATGTATAAAACTGGTTTCAGTTTACCTTGACTATTTTATCAAACTATAAATGATACTGGTTCATGGCTGATGTTCTGACATCCATACTGCAAATAATGTTATTAAGAAAAAAAAATCTATTCAGACTGGAGCCATGCAAGTTGACTAAACATTTATCTTAAGTCAATATACCAAATTATATCAGTCATAAATTTTAGTAGATTTCCTTTAAACATCAAGAAAAGGTACTTGTTTTATTGTAAAATAGGTCATTTCAAAACTGATTTGAAAATCTAGTCAAATGCTGCTGAAATAACTGCAAAGACTGTCCCACTGAATGCTGAGGGTTACGAATGAAGTTAAGTGAGGCAACAATTTCTAACGCATTTGTCTAATTCCTTTCATCTAAACAGCTCAAGAGGATCACTTCTCAAGTTCTTTTGCTTTTATTGACTATAAAGATTCATACCTCACCTTTGTAGAGCTCTTTACATTTTTCAGAACATGTTGACATACCTGATTTTGTTTTAATTCTCACAATGTATCTGAGAGGTGGACAGTGTGGGGGAGATCACCGCTTGTCCTTAATGACCTGTTCCCAATTGATTTGCTGAGCACACAGCTCCGCAGCTGCATATGCCTCTGCTCCCTGCACCACGTGACTGAATTCTGTCAATGGGAGGTGAGTGCGAGAGATGGTGCAGCCTTCAGGTGAAGCTCCCACAAGGTCACATACTCCTCCTTCCCTATCCCCCATCCACTGGATGAAAATGGAGATATTATCTGCCTTGGAAATGCACAAAGGTCACATTCCTGTCTGGGTAGAAATTGTTTCCTTTGCTCTTCCTTACTTTTTAAAACTCCTTCCCAGATACTGGGTGAGAAAGCAGATTGCAGATATTCAATTTACAAAAAAGAAAAGAAGGACATAGTGAAATAAGTAAAGATTATTTTATATCTGTGTTTATTCATTCATTAAAACTGGTATCAGTATTTCTTCTGCTCCAAGGACTCAGATAAGTGCTAAAAAAAATATGATATACAGTCTGTGGCCTCAAAGAGCCACAAATGAGTAAATGATTCTCTGCCTCTTGTTACTACAAAAGGGGAGTACTTGAGTCATGTCTTTGAAGGATAAATAAGAGTTTATCCCAAGATAGAAGAGCTATGGTGATACTTTAGTTTATCTCTGTACCCAGAATATATCAAGATAGAGCATATAAAAGGTAGTTAAGCTTATCTATTTAAATATATTATGCTTATCTGTTTAAATATATGCTTAAATTATTTTTAATCACATAAATACATACTTCTATAAATAAAGCATAATTATATGTTTAAATTATGCTTATCTGTTTAAATATAGATCACTGACTTGATGGACATGAGTCTGAGCAAGCTCCAGGAGTTGGTGATGGACAGTGAAGCCTAGAGTGCTGCAGTCCGTGGTGTCACAAAGAGCTGGACACAACTGAGCAACTGAGATTGCAAGTATCACTTTGTAGTTTCCTGAGATGTGGATCTTGAAGGATTCAGAAACCGTATGCATTTTTACTTACCCTCTCTTTATTTCTCGTCCTCCCAATTTTGTTTTTTATTCTCTTCCTAGACCTAAAATTTCCTTTATGCCTTAAAAAGATAACATTCCTTTTAAACATCCAGAAAAGGTATTTGGTAATATGTTTTATGTAAAGTAGGTGATTTCAAAACTGATTTGAAAATCTAGTCAAATGCTGCTGAAATAATTACAAAGAAACATACTTTTTGTACAAATTAATTTTAAAATTCTGGCTTGGAACATCACGTTGTTTGAAAAAATAAGATAACTCAGAAGACTTCTGTGTGCAAACTTTATGACTAACGACTATATTCAGATTGTGCGTTTAGTCATTTTGTACTTGAGAAATGCACATTGGCATTATTTGAATGCTTAGTATTCCCTCTTCAACTCAAAAGAATTGACACTGTTAAACACTACTTTGATTTTGAAATTATTTTATTAGTTTTTTTCCTATTCTTAAATTTTTCTTGGACTTGACTGTGACCTTCAAAAAACATTGTGTTCAATCAGATATTCAAAGAAGAGTGAGTCAAGCTCTTCAGGAGATATTTTAACCATTTCTGATTAAATACACTATTGAATTCAGTAGTCTATAAAATACATTAACATTCAACTCAGTTGATTATTCCAGCAATGTACCAAAAAATTTTAATGAGCGGAAAATTGGTAAAGTGCTTCACAAAAGTACATAGCCTTATAATTCGAACATGTATCTAATAGATAAATTGCCTCCACTATTACTTGGGGAAGGACAGCTCAACCAGATAACAAAGCCACTTCCAATACATGCTCCTAAAACCAGCCAGGAGAATTCCCCCATCTCCCATTCTGAAAACTTTGTCATAATGTTTCATAGTGATTATAGACAGTTTTAAGTTGTTTGGAAACTTTTACAATGGAGTCATACATGTGATGATGACCCTTAAATTTTTACTGAAAATGTCAGATTCTGCACCATTATAGTTACTGATCTTACTATCTGATTAGGATTTAATACTCCCTGTCCCATAAGAAAGTGGCTAGAAAATTGATGAAGAGAACAGATCTTAGGAACATGAGTTTATAAGGGCAAAGTCAGGCTGGTAAATAGCCAGAAGTCACTTACTTAGCACTTACCAAGGGCAAGATGGCATTTTAGGATAGATGAAGTGAATGTGTTTTCCTCATTTAAGGAATTACCTGGCTAGTGAAGCAAATGATTAAATGAAAGAAAAAGTGTGGTAGGGGGCATCAGAGTGAAGCACTGTGGGTTCCACAGAAGGAACAGATGGCATTTGAGTGTAGGGCCAAAGGGAGCATGTGAGCTAGTTCTTAAAGAAAAAAATGTGATTTTAATAAACAGGGGACTTTATCCTGTTCATTCATAATGATATCCTTGGGAATATCTGCCATGGCAAACTGCAAGGAGCAAGGGCAGAGGCAAGGACATCCGTCATAGGCTGTTCCAGTGATCCAGGCAGAATGTGATGGGGGCTTGGACCTGGAGTTTTAGATAAAGAGAGAAGTGGCTGGATTCTGTATACATTTTGAAGGTAAGTAGAGCTATAGGCTGGAGAAGGCAATGGCAACCCACTCCAGTACTCTTGCCTGGAAAATCCCACGGATGGAAGAACCTGGTAGGCTGCAGCCCACGGGGTCACTAAGAGTCGGACACGATTGAGCGACTTCACTTTCACTTTTCATGTACTGGAGAAGGAAATGGCAACCCACTCCAGTGTTCTTGCCTGGAGAATCCCAGGGCCGGGGAAGCCTAGTGGGCTGTCATCTATGGGGTCACACAGAGTCGGACACGACTGAAGTGACTTAGCAGCAGCAGCAGCAGAGCTATAGGATTGGTTGATGGATTGAACATAAGATTTAAGAGAAAGGAAGAAGTTAAGCTTTGGTGTCCAACCAACTGAAAGAGCAAAGCTACCATGATGGAGATGGGGAAGACAGGAATTTGCTTTTCGATGTTAAATGTGGCATGTCTATTTGACATCAAAGAGGATAAGCTCTACACTCAGATAGAGAAGGAGAAGTTCTTCTTCTACACTCAGATATAGGAGAAGAAGAATTTCTCAGGGGAGAAGTTCTAGCTGGAGACTCAAAATTTGGAGTCATCAGGATATAGAGTCTTCAAAGAAGAGTCTTCAAATCTAGAGCTTAGGCCCCAGGAGGGAGGCCCCAGCACTCCAACATTTAGAGACATGACAGGGAGGAATAAGCAAAGGGAACTGGGAAGAAGTTGCCAGTGAGCTGAGAGAAGGGAGAGACAGTGAGGTTCTGGAAGCCAAGCTAAGAAAGTGTGTCAAGAAAGAGAAGAGCAGTTGGACAGATGCTGTAGACAGATCAGCTGACAGGAGCACTGATGCTCAGAACCAGGCAGGTCTGTACTGTATCTAATGCGCAAAGTAGTACCTCCCAGCCCCACCTCCTTAAGTGAAAGAAGTTGTCTTTTGGGACTTCCTTATGGTCCAGAGGCTAAGACTCTGTGCTTCCAATGCAGGGGGCCCGGGTTCAACCTCTGGTTGGGGACCTAGATCCCACAAGCCACAACTAAGAGTCCATGTGCCGCACTAAGACCCAACACAGCAAAATAAATAAATAAATATCCCCCGTGCCCCCCAAAAAGTTGTCTTTTTGTCACAGGTTCCCTGAACAGACATTTTCAAGACTCCCTGGGAGTCCCATGTGCATCTCGAACTTGGTCCTGGTCCTCCCCAGAATCCCATGGGCAGAACAAAAACTCCCAGGCACCATTGGAGCTGGACTCCAACTACCAGCCTTAACACTAGTTCTTCAGGAGCCATTAAGACCCATCTTTCTAGAGCTGCGAAGGCACAGCAGTCCCTCTTCAAGCTAGAGAGAAGTTACGTCTTCTTTCCGGGTTATATTTGGATGAGCAAAGCGGTCTGGATTCCATGGGCTCTGCAGGGAAATTTTTCTGTCAGTTCTGGCTCTGTCAGGCTCTGTCTCTTTCTCTCATACATACACACATACAGGCTATTTCTATCAAGGGGACCTCAGTACCAAAACCCCACAAAAAACAGGAAGACCTCCATTCCGAGCAAAGCTTCCCCATCCCATTATTCATCCTGCAGTTTGTCTGGCCTGCCTCTGTCTGATGCCTCCAGGCCATCAGACAATGATTCTTAAGAATCTGGTGCTGGGATGAGGGGAGACAGGGTTGGGGGGGGATGTCAAATTTCCAGTCTCCCTAAAGCATCTCCTTAGTCTACTTGTAAATTAGTGGAAACACAGAATGGGGAGGGGAGGAGTGCTGGCCAGATCAATCCTTCACCAGCATCAGATCCCCAAATGTAAATAAATGTGCTAAGGGCTCAGTAGCCCCTACCAGGAATACCTAAAACCTGGCTGAAAAGTTCTATTAATATCACCAAAATGTTCCATTACCAAAATCTGGGAATATGATTTATCTTTTCAAATAAGATCAAAACTTCCATACTCCCCTCCCCATAACACAAACACCAAGAAAGAATATTAACATCAGAATGAAAATATCTCATAGGATATAATTAAAGATATCATCTTTGATCATAACAACTTACTTCTTCATAAGATACAAGAATGACTACACTCCGAACCAAAGATATGTGAAAGCAAAATTAATTTTTTACAGCAACTGTAATTATGTTTGCAACATCAGCAAAAGCAACTGTCCATTTGTTACTAATTTCTTATGAACACAAAGTCCACTGGGAAGGATGGTTAGTGTTTGGCAAGTTTTTGTGTAAGGAGACAAAAATATAACTGGGAAGTTAATCAAAAGGCAAAAAGTGGGCACAAGAGTCAAAAGCGTGTTGACTATTTAATATGCCAGAGTACCAGAAAGCTCCTGTGGTCCCAGTTCCTTATCTTATGTATGAAATGAATGGGTAAGTGGTTATCATAACAATTGATGAGTTTTATATTCATACAGAGTTTATTACATGCATTCTAAAAACAGAACTCATACGATTTAAATCTACAATAGTAATTTTGCAGGAATAGTCTATTTGGTCCTTCAGTTGGTCTACAAATCTCTTGTTTCTGACATGAACTGAAATTTGCTTATGTTTTCTCCAAAAGAGGGACAAGCTTTTTCCATAGTTTTCTATCACCAATCATGAACAGGTGCTGTTTGGGTCTTCTGATTCCTTCAAAGAGCTGACAGACTGAACACGTTTATTACCACTGCTCTAAAGTATCTTACTGAAAAATATATATATGCCAATATGGAATCACTAAATCACAAGTTTTTGGTCAAACAAACTCAACATTCTTTTATGACCTGTGGTAGCAAGCAGGTTTTTTTGGAGCTGACACACAATCTAATTAGCCCTTATTACACACTATCAGCAGCTCTGAGTGGTAAGTCAACTCAATGACCCAGGAACTGTTCTGCCTCAATTACCTATGGCTTCGATTAAAAGTGTGTAGAAGTGAGTCTTCATCTTGACTTTGTTCAAAATATGTGGCTTAATTCTAAATTTAAAAATAGGTCTTCCAGTAAATGCAGAAGTCACCAAAATACTGTGCCAAATGTTATACATTTAAGCCCATTTATTAAAAGGTTTGCACATATACATATAAAATATTCTATTATGATACAAAACTGTAAGAAGTGTACAAACAACTGACGTTATAAAGGAACCCTCAAATTGATGAACCTAATCTTGAAGACTAAGTAAAGGAGAAAAGGGAGAAATAATTCTTTGGAAGACGTCGTCATCATGGCACATTAATTCCTCCTCTGCCAAAATGTATTAAGCCTTTTGCACAAGGGTGTTAAAATCAATTTTGTCAGGCTAATAATCTCATCCCTGGGGAATCCTTCCAACTGGAGACAGCATCGCGTACATACAGTTGTTGTAGTACACAATCTATCCCGCCCTTTAGTAGTTTCTGTATCTTAGGTAGCTTTTTTTAAGACTGTACAAGGGGTCTTCACACTCCTGCTGATTAAGTAAGGTTGGCGGATGTAGTTCTCAATCCTGCCACTGAAAGAACTTCCAAAGAAAGACAGTTGAAACTCTGCTCTGCAGGAGATGCGATTTTAACATCTTCGAGTTTGCTGCAGTGTGAACTTGTGCCACAAGCAAGACAGATCTTATTGGATTAAACTGAACTCGTGACATCTCCACAAACTCTAGCAGAGAGCAATGCTGTCTGTGTGGCTTCCAAGCAAACTTCTTTCCTCGTGCTCTGGCGGCCGCTCCTAGTCCTATTTCACCTCTAGGAATTCTCTACCCTCAAGAGAAAGGCGCTCCCATTTCTCATGAGAGAAACGAATCCCCATTTCTTTTTGACGGTGGCCTCAAAAAAGGCAGTCCCCTGGCGCGCCCACCGCGGGGTTTCCCTCCCATTCTCGACTCCACGATTTCCTGGGAAACCCAAGAAGCTCAGCGCCCCCCACCCTCCCTGGGCGTGAACCCCAGGAAACCGCACAGGTGTGCTCCAATGGAACCTCCTCTGATTGGCATCCCCCAGTCAGACACCCCTCTTGCCCTGGCGTCTCCAGGGGCCCTCTCCCCGGCGTGGCCCTCCACCTGGCCCCCTCGCACTCACCAGGAGGAGGTTGTGCGCCACCAGGTAACCGAGTCGCGGGCTGCCCCGGACGCCGGGAGCCAGGCGCCCTGTGGCGTAGCCGTGCCAGGCCACCACGTAGGGGTTGTCGATGGTGATCCAGTACTTGACCTGGCCGCCGAAGTGGCGGAAGCAGAGCTCGGCGTAATCCCTGAAGTGGTCGGCCAGGGCGCGGTTGGCCCAGCCGCCGTAGGCATCCTGCAGGCGCTGGGGCAGGTCCCAGTGGTACAAGGTGACCACGGGCTGCACGCCCAGCTCCCGCAGCCGCTCCAGCAGACGCCGGTAGTAGCGCAGCCCCTCCCGGTTGGGGGCGCTGGCGCTGCCATTGGGGAGCACCCGCGCCCACGAGATGGAGAAGCGGTAATGGGTGACCCCGAGCTCGCGCAGCCCCTCCGTGTCTCGAAAGACATTGTTGTAGCCGTCGCTGGCCACGTCCCCGGTGGCGGGCGGGGGGGGCGACGGGGCGCCCGACGGCCAGCCGGCCGCCGAGGGGTCGCCTGGAGGCGCCGGGGGGCGGTGGGTGAACGTGTCCCAGATGGAGGCGCCCTTGCCGTGCTGCTGCCAGCCGCCCTCCGTCTGGTAGGCAGCGCTGCCCACGGCCCAGAGGAAGCCGTCGGGGAAGGTGTCGTGGAGTAGCCCCGCGGCCTCGGGGGTCGGAGGGCGCGCGAAGCGGGCCCAGGTCTGCGCGCCGTCGCCGGGCTCGGCGCGCAGGGGGCGACCGCCCAGGGCCAGCAGTAGCAGCCACAGCGGCGGCGGCGGCGGCGGAAACGCCCGCAGGCGGCGCGGCGGGGCGCGGGCGGGCATGCTGCGCGGGAGCCGGGCGCACGGGCGCCGCGCCGCGCCCCTTTATGCCCGCGCCCCGCCGCGCCGCCCACCCCCGCTTCCCCCCGCGGGCCCCGCTGGCAATGATTACCTGTGGCCCCGCGCCTCCCCCCGCCTCCCTGGATGAGGGGGAGGGCGAGGGGGGACTGGGGCGCAAAGGGCGAGCGGGAGCCCGCGCAGGGGGCGCGATCGTGGGCCCGGCGCAGCGGGCGCGGCTCTCGGACGTCGGAGAAAAAGCACCTGTGCCTCTCTGCGCCCAGGGGCAGCCAGGGATGTTTCCGCTGCAGGACTTTCCCTGCGAGCTCGCTTTCTACACCCCATCCGCGCCCCTCCTGGAAGAAGCCGCCGAGCCCGGGAAGGGAGGCGGCCACCCCAACTTTCCCGAGTTCGGCGCGGGGTCTGTGGGAGCGGGGTGCGCCCAGAGGAAAAGCACCTGCTATTCTCTTCTCTCCCTACTCGGAGGCAGAGAAGAACGACTGATGAGACTGGAGTTGATTAGGAACTGGCCGAAATTGTATTGGGAGGGCAAGGTGGGGAGAAATATGTTGGAACTTGAAATGTTGGGAGAGAAGGACCCGAGGTGGACTTTCCATTGCGGTCTCTAAGGAAGATGCTCGCGTGAAGAGCCGCCCCACGTGCGCAGCCCGAGTGGCGCTTCCCGCAAGACCCCAGTCTAGGACGCCTTCGAGGAAGACAAGGGAGACGCATAGGCTCCCTTGAACTTTGCTTTCATCTCCCTCTTACGGTTATGTTTTAACCATTTCAAACCAGTACTTGTTCTTTAATTGGATCGTGCAAAATGACTTGGTGAATGTCTAACGACAGTTGTTGGTTGTTCTTCCAGAAGAAAGAGAACCGCCAAGGTTTGGACTTTGAGTAGTTCTCATTCACCTCTGTTGTCCTTTTGCATCTGTTTTTTGAATAGTCACATGTTTCAGCTTTCAGCTCTAGCTTGGCAAGTAATTTATCTGAACAAACCGTGCACGCAGCTGCCGGTGGAGTGGGCGGACTCTGGATCCCTGATCAGTGAAGAGAAAAGGGAGGAGGGGTTTAGCCCAAGCGCCTTCGAGGACAAAATAGAATCATGACGCCTTTCCGGTCACCAAAGAGCCCTTTTGACAAATTGTGGAGACACTGTGAGGTTGCGTAGACCTGATCTGTGACTAACTGGGGACTGGACGCTCTGGGCTCCTCCTCCTTTGCGATCTTGGGTGGGACAGTCTCTCCAAGCCTTAGGCTTCTTATTTATAAAATAGAGATGGTCATGTCTGCCCTGCCACCTTAGACACTTGTGACGCTCAAATGAAACAAATGTGCACGCAGAGCAGGTATGCCTCCATCATGGCACACCTGCTCCTATGATCAATGACTCAGATCTTCTTAGAGGTACATCTATTCTTACCTAGTTATCACCCCTGCACTGCTGTTTCATACAAACTTAAAATCAATAAAGTTTTAAATTTTTCAGATGAAGGTGCTTCAATTAATTTCCTTAAAATGTAAGCACAACAAATTTATTCCAGTGTTTTATTAAATATTCCCAACTCTAGCCAGCATATATTATTGTGGTTTAGTAAGATTAAGCCATCAGGTCGGAACAAGACATTACTATTCTGTTACATGTGGCATCTACAGTTTTCAATAAATGTGAAATAACAAACAATGACACTCCAGCAATTAAAAAAAAATTATACCATGCAAGCATACAGTCACACTCTCTTCCAAATAAATTAAAAAGCTTCTATGTCTGCACCCAGGCTCACATTTCCCTTCTAGAACTGATGATTAGAGTGTCTGCTTCTTGTAGCTTGTTAAGTTTCAATTAGAAATGCTTCATGGGTCTCATGGAAAATAGCTTAGGCTAAGTGTTCACTTATTGATGTATGGTCTGTTTGCTCAGGGCAGATTGTATTTATTGCTACTTTTATTTAACCAACAGTGAGAGAAAGAGAGAGAGATTTAAAGAGATGGATTTTTAAAGCAGTGATTAAAAAATAGAACCAAGGTGACTAATAAACGCTTCACATTTGAAGTTCTCTCTCTGAGGGGTACATAAAGCCTATGTATCTCCAGTTGAACATCATAGCTTTCAGTATTTGAAGGATGTTCCCAGGTGATAGTTAATTCAACCCAATGATAAAGATTGCATGATAATTAAACTTTATTTCCAGAACTTGCTGTTTATCAAGGTTCTGTTCATGGTTATTAAATTCTGGATTCCTGGAGTATAAATAATTGCTGCTGCTGCTTTGCATTTGTTCAGTTTTATTTTGATTCTTTCACATCTAAAATGTGGGTTTCATTCAATGCTTTGTTCTCCCACAAACAAGAGATTAATTACTTGCTGTGCTTTGAATATGAAGGTAAAGTTATTGATGCACTGAAGGAAAGGAGATTTTTTTTTTGTTTCTGAGGTACAGAGGACAGATTGGAGGAGATTTTTAAATTTAAATTTACTTACTGACCTTTGTCGTGATGATGATTTTCAACAGCCTAAAGGGAGTCGTCAAGGTGACTAACATCCTTCATCCCATCCCTTCTCCTGGCTGCTCCTGGGACCAGCAGAGCCCTTGCCTGCGAAGGGAGCAGAAAGGGGTTCACTGACTCACAAACAAAACATCAACCCAATGGGGGGGCTCCCAGCTCACCAGCTACAGACACTAGCTTCTCTGAGGAGATACTGAGATCATCAAAACAATCTCTCTCAGCAACCACCATGGGCAAAGCAACCACAAGGAGTTCAAGCCTTCAAAACAAGTGACAACCCCTGTCCTCAGAAACAGTAGTGATGGGGACTTCCCTAGCAGTCCAGTGGTTAAGACTTCACCTTCCAATGCAAAGGATGCAGGTTCGATCCCTGGTCAGGGAGCTAAGATCTCACATGCCTCACAGCCAAAAACTCAAAATATAAAACAGAAGCAATATTGTGACAAATTCAATAGAGGCTTTATAAATGGTCCACACTAAAAAAAAAAAATCTTAAAAACAACAGTAGTGAAACAGGACAAACAAAGTTGGTAATAATGTTCAGTTTATTACATTGAGTGTTAACAAATGACACCTATGACAGGTATTTGAAGAATTCAGAAGGAGAAAGTATTCTATTTTGAGTTGGTTGGAAAAGTTTCACAGATAAGACATGATACTATCTGGGGTTACATAGTAAAACTTGCAAAAAGTCTGGGAAGTAAGGATATGGGGAAGCAAAATATGGAAGGAAAAAAGTGTCCTCAGTGTATTCATGGTAAAAAAAAAAAAATAGTCTATTTGTCAGTGGAAGGAAATAGTGGGCTGAAAATGTAGGTAGGGATAGAGTCTTTAACAGGTTTTATTATTGTATCACATCAGAGCTTCTTTTACTCATTAAATAAATACTTGTTTTGTGCTGAGCACTATTCTAGGCACTGGGAATGCAACAGTTAACAGTTAACAAAATAGACCAACAACCCTTGCCTTTTTGTCATACCACTCTTTACTCTGTTCCAGCCACATACACCTCCTGTTTGTCCTGGGAACTAGCCAAACTGGCTCCCAACCTCAAGGCAATGTCTCTCTGGAATGCTTTTCAGAACCACCTGCTTCTCCTGTCAGGTCTTAGAACAAGAGCCACATTCTGAGAGCAGCCTTCTCTAACTCTCTGTCCAGAGTAGTTCCCCCAGTCACTCTCAATCACATTGTCCTGTTTTATTTTTCTTGTCGAGTTTAGGACTAACCCAGATTATCTTGTTGGTTTACATTTTCCCTTTATCTTCAATTAGAATGTAAGCCCAATGAGAAAAGGCATGGGGCTTTTTCTTTGCAGTACCTGGAACACCTAGAATAATGTCTATCCATTATAGTTGCTGCACTCATATTTATGGAATGAATGAATGAAACCATTAGTAAGAGAGGCTGAAGCACATGCTGAGAATTCTGGAGCCACATCCCGGATTACAAAAGAGGCTTGATTAGTAATGTCTACTAATCAATCAAGAGATTGATTAGTAATATCTGTCTTAGCACAGGCAGGAGACGTGGTCACAGCAACGGCCGTATTTGATATCCTGCATCTATGTGTATTTCAGGGGGCAATAGCCCAGGCCCACTCTACTAAAACTGCAGATAAGTCTGATGCTACAACAGGAAAAAGAACACGAAACAATGTCACTGTGGAATAGTTTAACTGCCAACATCCCCACTTCCCCTGGCACACCTCTGACAAGCTCCACAAGATGGAAAAGGCACTGAGACTAGGGCAATGAGCTTCGCTGAGCTGGTAAGGTAAGTTCTTCATTTCACAGGGGTTTTCAGAGCCACTAAGTATCAGATGCACCTTCCTAAAGAACTAGGAATGCAACAAGGCTCTGTTCCCACCTGCTTTATCCTTGTTCTGCTGATTTGTCATTGAAACAAAGCTAAGTTGATTTACAATCCAGTAGCTTAACTTCCGGAGAAGGCAATGGCACCCAACTCCAGTACTTTTGCCCGGAAAATCCCATGGATGGAGGAGCCTGGTGGGCTGCAGTCCATGGGGTCGCTAGAGTTGGACACGACTGAGCGACTTCACTTTCACTTTTCACTTTCATGTATTGGAGAAGGAAATGGCAACCCACTCCAGTGTTCTTGCCTGGAGAATCCCAGGGACGGGGGAGCCTGGTGGGCTGCTGTCTAGGGGGTCGCACAGAGTTGGACACGACTGAAGCGACTTAGCAGCAGCAGCAGCAGCTTAACTTCAAATCTGTAAGGGCTTTTGTGGTCAGTCAACTCAGGAGCCACAGAAAAGTTTTGTAGTGGAGCTACAAGGGCAAACAGCAAGATGGCTCAATTTATTTTAAGAAAGGGGACAATATTAGTCAATTGATTTGTCAGTAAATTGAGGGGGAGATACTAGAACCTGAAAGATCACTTTAAAAGCAACTATAGTAAAGTACATAATGAGTTAAGGAAGGCTTCTGCCTAGCCTGGTAAAAAAATCCAAAAAAAAGAGAGATGAGAGACAATACAAAAAAAGAAAACTGATTGCATGTGACAGGTAGGTGAGAGGGGAAAGTAAATGATGATTTAAATGTTTTGAGATGAGCTGAAAATAAAAACGACACCACCATTGATGTTCCTGAGTACATCAGGAGGTGTAATTAATTTCTGATGAAAGATGACTTCAGTGCTAAATATGTTAAATTTGAAGTGTCAGTCAAATTTGTAAGCCAGGTATTAAGCAAATAATTGGAGTTATCACTTTGAAGCTCAGAAGGCAGTTACAGATTGGAGATTAGGATCAGAAATTTTGATCCCAGGATATTGGATGAGGACATTCAAAAATCAAAATTGTGATTTCCCTGATGGTCCAGTGGTTAAGACTTCCCAATGCAGGGAGAGCTAAGATTCCACGTGCCTCCTGGCCAAGAAAACCAAAACATAAAACAAAAGCAGTATTGTAACAGATTCAATAAAGACTTTTAAAAAATGGTCCACATCAAAAAATATATATATTGAAAAAAATCCAAGGACAACTAAAAGCCAAGGGCTAGCCTTATCTCCATTTGTAGGGAGTGGATAGGGTGGAATTAAAAGAAAAAGAGAACACACAGGGTGCGCCAGAAGCCTAGAGTAATGTGTTTTTCAAGCCAAGGAGGTAAGCCTTTCAAAAAGGAAAGATGATCAAACTTGGTGAGAAAAGACATCTGACCTAGAAATTAGATCATTTGGAGATTTTGGAGACAGATGTTTTAGATTGTAACAGGGCTTAAGCCAGATTACAGTGAGAGTGAGTGTGAGATGAAAAAATAAAGGCCACAAGCACATAATCTTCTGACAAGCTGGCCAGGAGAGCGAATGAGAAACGATGGTCACTTAAAGGGTTCTCGGAGTTCAGAGAAAATATTTTCAAGATGAGAAACCCTGCACACCTTTGTACACAGAAGAGGAAAGGGGAAGGAGAAGGAGAATTGGAAGTTTCAGGAAAAAGGTGAAGTAAGCGTACAGTCATAGCTGTGACCTAAGGCAGCTGATTGTGGGCTTTTCAGGTCCCAAAATATTAAACATGGAGACATTAAGAAAAGCAGAAAAACAAGATCGTGCAGCTAGAATGCTGGAATGGTGGGGAAGGAGCAAAAGACAAGGAGTGGTAGACAAAAAATCACTAAAAAGAAAGGGAACAAAAAGGAGCTCTGTGAAGTCTTTTTTTTTTTTTCAACAAATATGCATATTTTAAAATGTTATTGAAGTATATTTGATTTACAATGTTAATGTCTGTTGTACAGTGACTCAGTTATACGTATATATACACTCCTCTTCATAATTCTTTTCATTATGGTTTATCACAGAATATTGAATATAGCTCCCTGTGCTCTACAGGAGGATCTTGTTGTCGTCAAGTCAGAACAACAGCAAAGGTGTTCCCGGGAAGCTGCAGCTCTGCTGAGCTCTCTGGGGCTGAAGTAGACCTTGGAGACACTGTTTTGGGCTCTGTGTGCTCCTGACGCATCTACGCTTTCAACTCTTCTGAGTGGAGCAGGGAGTCCAAAGGCTCAGATCCTCCCCTTATCCTCCTAAGTAACACCACTGCCTCTCTAGCCTGGAACTGTCTTATTACACCAACTGAACACATGCTGACACCAGGTTCATGTCCAGCAGCAAAGAGCATGGCCATTAGGGACTTAGGGCATTGCACTGCTAGAGTGAAAATGTTTCTACTTCCTTTTTTTCCTCAACTCCCCCACCCCAATACAACAAGGAGAGACATAGCCATCTCAGTAAAATTGAGAGAGGTTAGTGTACATGAAGGAAATGAAGATGAAGGGCTGGTGAGTGAATTAACTGAGGGAGAGGTGCATGAGAAGCAAGATGGTGTACCTAACATCACTCCAGAAAAGATCAAGAGCGGAGGTACTGTGCAAGGAGAGGGGCAGCTGGAGGGCTGAAAATGGAGCCGTTAGATCCCAGCTTTCCATCCTAAGTACAGACTGGCTCTACTCATCTGCTAGCTCCACAGGAAACTTATTCTCTCTGGAGAAATGGATCCAAAGAGGCTACTGCCTTGGGAATAGCATGTATGGAGAAGAATGTGGGTGAAGCAGGGAACTAAAAGTTAACTACGTAAATCAGATTCTGCATAGCCAGCAGTGGGACCCCCAATGCTCTCCCAGGCTAGTTCCAGAACTCCATCAGGGTACCTGGTAGTAACACTCCATCTGTTACAAGCTATGCCTATACACATAGAGATTCCAGACAGCTTCTTAGTGATTTATTCTTTTATATATATAATATATATTTAAGGTAAATATATTTATATTAAAATATAATATATTTATTATATATATAAATGTATATAATATAAACACATTATATATTATAATATATTTATATAAAATATATTTAATATAAATGTATTTATATTAAATATAAATACATAAGTATAAATGTTTATAAATACATGTATAAATATATAAATCTTATTTTATATCAAATACAAAATATCTTTAATATATTAATATAAAATACATATATTTACTCTTCCTTTTTTATTGGAGGATAATTGCTGTACAATGTTATATTGGTTTCTGCCATACATCAATGCAAACCAGCCATAATTATACATGTATCCCCTCCCTCTTGAGCCTCTCTCCCGGCCCCATTCCCACTCCACCCTTCTAGGTCATTACAGAGCTCCCGGCTGGGCTCCCCGTGTTATACAGCAGTTTCTCACTAGCTGTCTGTTTTACACATGATAGTGTGTATATGTCAATGCTACTTTCTTAATTTGTCCTACCCGCCCCTTCCCCTGCTGTGTCCACTAGTCCATTCTCTGGTCTGCATCTCCATCTCTTCTCCGTAAACAGGTTCATCATTATTTTTCTAGATTCCATATATATGCATTAATATACAATATTTGTTTTTCTTTTTCTTCACTCTGAATAACAGGCTCTAGGTTCATCCACCTCACTATAGCTAACTCAAATTCATTCCTTTCTATGGCTAAGTAATATTCCATAGTATATACATACCACAACTTCTTTATCCATTCATCTGTTGATGGACATCTAGGTTGCTTCCACGTCCTTGGAATAGTGATTCACTCTTAAATATAAAGGAACGCAGCAGGAAGCACCAGACAGGTGAAGGGGACCTCCTCATGGAAGAGTCCAAAAGCCATCATTAATAATTTAAATCAAGAGAAAACATTGCATCTATGATACAAGAAAAGGATACGGATAAATACTGGGACAATTCATTTCAGTTCAGTCACTCAGTCGTGTTTGGCTCTTTGCAACTCCATGTACTGCAGCACACCAGGCTTCCCTGTCCATCACCAACTCCCAGAACAATGGAGAGCCAAAAAAAGAACCCTTGAAAATTAAGAATATGATAACAAGTAAAAATAAAAATTTTAAATTGGCAAAAGTTTTGGAAAATAAGAAAATCTCTCAGAAAACAGTACAAAAAATAAATAAAGCATTGGAAAAGAGGAAAGAAAAAATAAGGCAAATTTAGGAAATCAAACATCCAACTTCTAGGTGTCCAAGTGAGAGAATGGAGAAAATCTAAAATGTCTTGGTGTTTAAGGACATGCATTTCTAATTAAATCAGTCTGAGAAGCACAATAATGATTTTTTTTAAAAAAAAGCCAAAGTAAGGCACGCCATTGTAGAACTTCAGAATCCTAAAGATAAAGATAAGATTTTCTAGCTTCCAGAAGTCAGGGAAAAAACAAACAAACAAACAAGAATCAAAGTAGCCTTGGACTTCTCAAAAGAAACACTGAAAATTAGAGAAGAGTGGAGCCACACCTTCAATATTCTGAAGGAAAATTATTTTCAACCTAGAATTCTGTACCCACCAAACTAATAATCACGAGGGACAGCAGAATAGACATTTCAGACATTAAAGGTCCTTTTAAAAGTGTTTTCCAGGTACCTGAAGTTATAAAAATGTGTTCCATGAAAACAAGGAAGTAAACCCCAAAAAAGAGAAAATGTAGATTGCATGAAACAGAGGACAGAAGGCAGAATAAATACAAAGGGAATTTGTAGGATTATAGCAAAAGGAAATCTCAGGATGCAGCCAATTTAGGGCAGAGCATTCCAGACTGGGGCATGGGTGGGGGACTTCCCTGGTGGCTCAGAGGGTAAAGAATCTGCCTGCAATGCAGGAGACCTGGATTAGATCCCTGGGTGTGGAAGATTCCTTGGAGAAGGATATGGCAATCGACTACAGTACTCCTACCTGGAAAATTTCATGGAGGAGCCTGGTGGGCTACAGTTCATGGGGTCGCAGAGTCAGACACAACTAACACACACTCCCTCATTCCAGATGGGAGAATGAGGATAGATGGCTTCAGGAGAAATGTCTCCAGGAAACAAATAAAACACAAAAGGAACAGGGGAATATCCAATATACTTTGTTGAGAGAGATTTTATAGGGATTTAGGAGTCAATAAGAAAACTTATTGAAACCATAATTACAGAAAACTAGCCAATCTGATCACATGGACCACAGCCTTGTCTAACTCAATGAAACTAAGCCATGCCATGTGGGGCCACCCAAGATGGGCAGGTCATGGTGGAGAGGTCTGACAGAATGTGGTCCACTGGAGAAGGGAATGGCAAACCACTTCAGTATTCTTGCCTTGAGAACCCCATGAACAGTATGAAAAGGCAAAATGATAGGAAACTGAAAGAGAAACTCCCCAGGTCGGTAAGTGCCCAATATGCTACTGGAGATCAGTGGAGAAATAACTGCAGAAAGAATGAAGGGATGGAGCCAAAGCAAAAACAATACACAGTTTTGGATGCGACTGGTGATAGAAGCAAGGTCCGATGCTGTAAAGAGCAATATTGCATAAGAACCTGAAATGTTAGGTCCATGAATCAAGGCAAATGGGAAGAGGTCAAACAGGAGATGGCAAAAGTAAATGTCGACGTTCTAGGAATCAGCACACTAAAATGGACTGGAATGGGTGAATTTAACTCAGATGACCATTATATCTACTACTGTGGCAGGAATCCCTTGGAAGAAATGGAGTAGCCATCATGGTCAACAAAAGAGTCTGAAATGCAGTACTTGGATACATCTCAAAAATGACAGAATGATCTCTGTTTGTTTACAAGGCAAACCATTCAATATCATGGTAATCCAAGCCTATGCCCCAACCAGTAACGCTGAACAAGCTGAAGATGAATGGTTCTACAAAGACCTACAAGACCTTCTAGAACTAACATCCAAAAAAAATGTCCTTTTCATTATAGGGGACTGGAATGCAAAAGTAGGAAGTCAAGAAACACCTGGAGTAACAGGCAAATTTGGCCTTGGATAACGGAATGAAGCAGGGCAAAGGCTAATAGAGTTTTGCCAAGAGAATGCACTGGTCATAGCAAACACCCTCTTCCAACAACACAAGAGAAGACTCTACACATGGACATTACCAGATGGTCAACACCGAAATCAGATTGATTACATTCTTTGCAGCCAAAGATGGAGAAGTTCTATACAGTCAGCAAAAACAAGACCGGGAGCTGACTGTGGCTCAGATCATGAACTCCTTATTGCCAAATTCAGACTTAAATTGAAGAAAGTACAGAAAACCACTAGACCATTCAGGTATGACCTAAATCAAATCCCTTATGATTATACAGTGGAAGTGAGAAATAGATTTAAGGGCCTAGATCTGATAGAGTCCCTGATGAACTATGGACAGAGGTTCATGACATTGTACAGGAGACAGGCATCAAGACCATCCCCATGGAAAAGAAATGCAAAAAAGCAAAATGGTTGTCTGAAGAGGCCTTACAAATAGCTGTGAAAAGAAGAGAAGCAAAATGCAAAGGAGAAAAGGAAAGATATAAGCGTCTGATGAAGAGTTCCAAAGAATAGCAAGGAGAGATAAGAAAGCCTTCCTCAGTGATCAATGCAAAGAAATGGAGGAAAACAACAGAATGGGAAAGACTAGAGATCTCTTCAAGAAAATGAGAGATACAAAGGGAACATTTCATGCAAATATGGGCTCAATAAAGGACAGAAATGGTATGGACCTAACAGAAGCAGAAGATATTAAGAAGAGGTGGCAAGAATACGCAGAAGAACTGTGCAAAAAAAAATCTTCACGACCCAGATAATCACAATGGTGTGATCACTCACCTAGAGCCAGACATCCTGGAATGTGAAGTCAAGTGGGCCTTAGAAAGCATCATTATGAACAAAGCTAGTGGAGGTGATGGAATTCCAGTTAAGCTATTTCAAATCCTGAAAGATGATGCTGTGAAAGTGCTGCACTGAATATGCCAGCAAATTTGGAAAACTCAGCAGTGGCCACAGGACTGGAAAAGGTCAGTTTTCATTCCAATCCCAAAGAAAGGCAATGCCAAAGAATGCTCAAACTACCACACAATTGCACTCATCTCACATGCTAGTAAAGTAATGCTCAAAATTCTCCAAGCCAGGCTTCAGCAATATGTGAACCGTGAACTTCCAGATGTTCAAGCTGATTTTAGAAAAGGCAGAGGAACCAGAGACCAAATTGCCAACGTCCGCTGGATCATCGAAAAAGCAAGAGAGTTCCAGAAAAACATCTATTTCTGCTTTATTGACTATGCCAAAGCCTTTGACTGTGTGGATCACAATAAACTGTGGAAAATTCTGAAAGAGATGGGAATACCAGACCACCTGACCTGCCTCTTGAGAAACCTGTATGCAGGTCAGGAAGTAACAGTTAGAACTGGACATGGACCAACAGACTGGTTCCAAATAGGAAAAGGAGTACGTCAAGGCTGTATGTTGTCCCCCTGCTTATTTAACTTCTATGCAGAGTACATCATGAGAAACGCCAGGCTGGAAGAAGCACAAGCTGGAATCAAGATTTCCAGGAGAAATATCAATCACCTCATATATACAGATGACATCACCCTTACGGTAGAAAGTGAAGAGGAACTAAAAAGCCTCTTGATAAAAGTGAAAGTTTTATTTCACTTAATAAAAGTGAAAGTGAAAAAGTTGGTTTAAAGCCCAACATTCAGAAAATGAAGATCATGGCATCTGGTCCCATCACTTCATGGGAAATAGATGGGGAAACAGTGGAAACAGTGTCAGACTTTATTTTTTTTTTTGGCTCCAAAATCACCGCAGATGGTGATGGCAGCCATGACATTAAAAGACGCTTCCTCCTTGGAAGGAAAGTTATGACCAACTTAGATAGCATATTAAAACACAGAGACATTACTTTGTCAACAAAGGTCCGTCTAGTCAAGTCTGTGGTTTTTTCCAGTGGTCATGTATGGATGTAAGAGTTGGACTGTGAAGAAAGCTGAGTGCCGAAGAATTGATGCTTTTGAACTGTGGTGTTGGAGAAGACTCTTGAGAGTCCCTTGGACTGCAAGGAGATCCAACCAGTCCATCCTAAATGAGATCAGCCCTGGGATTTCTTTGGAAGGACTGATGCTGAAGCTGAAACTCCAGTACTTTGGCCACCTCATGCAAAGAGTTGACTCATTGGAAAAGACTCTGATGCTGGGAGGGATTGGGGGCAGGAGGAAAAGGGGACGACAGAGGATGAGATGGCTGGATGGCATCACCAACTCAATGGACATGAGTTTGGGTAAACTCCAGGAGCTGGTGATAGACAGGGAGGCCTGGCATGTTGCGATTCATGGGGTCCCAAAGAGTCGGACACGACTGAGCAACTGAGCTGAGCTGAGGAAAACTTAAAGATTTGAGATAAAGGGTTTGAGTTTTCCAGTTTACATGTAAAGAACTGGGAAGTCATCACTTCCATCCTCACAATAAGAAAAAAAGCTGAACAAACTGAAAATCAATGGCTCTTCTTAGATGCATCAAAGAAGTGAGGTCATGGGGCAAACTGCTGCCCTGAAAACTGGAAAGACAGATGGGGAACTACAGAGGAGCATAACCTACTAGGCGCAGAAGCCCACAGCTGTAGCCAATAGAGTAGGAAACCTTAACACTGTAATTGATAGATCTCTGGAGATTCAGTTGGGGCAAGCTTGAGAGTTAAAAGCTCTGAAAGTGAATTTTCTCAGTCATGTCGGACTCTTTGCAACCCCAGGAACTGTAGCCCAACCAGGCTCCTCTGTCCATGGGGATTTTCCAAGCAAGAATACTGGAGTGGGTTGCTATTTCCTTCTCCAAGGGATCTTCCCAACCCAGGGATCGATCCCAGGTCTCTCACACTGCAGGAGATGCTTTACCATTTGAGCCACCAGGGAAATTCCTGGGAAAAGGAAAAAGCTCTGAAGGGACCCAATTTTAAGCAACCCCCACTCTTTTGCCAATTTTATCTCCATGAGCCCTACCATATTCTTACTGTGAAAGGAGAAAAATCCCCTCTTGCTCCTGAGAAGAGGAAAAGTAACTATTCTAAAAATGTACCCATACATAATATCAATAGTTTGTAGGTAAAAAATAGATAAGGAATGAGAACATACTCCATAGCACAGGGAACTCCACTAAAGGCACTGAGGTGACCTGAATGGGAAGGAAGGCGAAAGGGAGGGGATATATGTACATGTAGGGCTGATTCATTTTACTGTAAAGTAGAATCTAACACAACTTTGTAAAGCAACTCTATCCAATAAAACTTAATTAATAACTAAATAAAATGCACCCATCACTCTCTGTCCTCCTCAGCAAGACTTGCCCTCAAGGGAAACTGTTGTTCCAGAGCCTGGTCAACCTGTGTAAATCTTCCAACTTTAGAAAAGGGTAATTTATCACCATCTATAAAAAATACACATACCCAGGCCATCTGATCCAGAAATTCCACTTCACGGACTCTATCTTATACCAATAGCAGCAAAAAAATGCATAAAGATATACATGCACACACACCCATTGCGGTGATGTTTGCAAAAGCAGACAATAGGGAAATCCCCAACTGGAGAATGTTACATAAATTATGTTGCAAATTTAGATTAAAAAAAAAACATCTCTTGTGGTTGAAAATACTTATCTTTGAGACATGGAATCAGAGGGGGAATTTTTTTCCTTTTGTCTTTACTTTATAAATACTAACTCTCCATCCCTTACCCCAGAAGAGAAAGAAAAAGGACAGGAAGAGAGAAAAAAGGAAACACGTCAGCTAAATAACTGCATTAGGATTAACTCAGTTTTGAAGTACCTTTAGGTGCAGTGATAAACAAGGATTGATGCTATGTGAATGGAAATGATCTCTGATTTAAGTGTTTTATTCTCCCTAATTCTTTTCTTTCTCAACTGTACCTTGTGGGGTGGGGGGGGGGGTGGGGGGCAGGGGGCGGGGAAAGCTGTGCTATAACATAAAAGGAAATTCCAAACAAGCAACCCATATTCTGATGAAGGCTGCATCAAAAAAAGAAAGAGCTGCATCTTGAGGAGCAGATGGTAATGACAGAGAAAGGGCAGTGAAGGAAGGAAGGACAGGGAAGCCAGGTCTCAGCAATCATTCCTGTGGTCATCTACTGATGACCCCCTGGTGACGCCGGCTCCCAGCACTTGGCAGCAACAAGAGGGGGAGTGGTTTCCTGTTCCTGGAAGCACAGCCTCCACCGTGTTTTGAAAAGCCCCATCCCAACCATTGTGTGAGTGACTTAACATCCTTTCATAAACAAATCCTTTTTCTGCTTAAACTGGCCAGAGTGGGTTCTGATGTTTGATACTGACCATGACCTATGTACCTAATCTTATGGCTTTATCCAGCCTGGGACTCCACCCTAAAAAAAAAAAAAAAAATGGAATCTTGGAAGGAAGCTTTGGAATCATATGATCTAAACTCCCACCGGTGGAGGAGTCTCCTCCAGTCCTCTCAGACTTCTGCCTAAACATTCCCTGTGACTGTGACAGGGAGATCGCTACCTGGTGGAGACACAGCAAGTCAAATATCACCCCTCCCACAGAATCTGCCTTGCTGCACCTTCCACCAGAGAGTCTGAGCTCTGTCCCCAGGAGCCACACACCGCTGGTGTAGGGCATTAGCATCTTTGTGGTTTGGAGGAAGCACATGTCTCTCCATCTCTCTCTCTCTGTGCTCCTGCAGCATTTTCTCTAGTGGACTTCTCAAGGGCAGAGCCTGGGGCCCTCCTGCCTTGCAAAGTGCTCAGGAAACACTGGTGGAATGAATAAACAAACGAGCGGCAGTTTAATATCTCCCCTTAGGTGCTGTAGCAGCTATAGTATAGTTGAGCTTGTGACCAATCATTCTTACAAAACTCCAACCTATGGTCACTGAAGTACTGGCCCCCCCAGTCCTGCTCCCTATGGTGGGAGGAAGAGAGAGACCCTCTGCACCCTTGTAGGAAATGTGACCTGGGAATGGCGTCAAAGGAGATGAACCGTAAGCGGGCAATACTGAGAGGGACATACTGTGGCCCAGGCTTCAGCGCATTCTGAGGCTTGAGAAACCTGGAAAGCAGAAACAGGAATGAAATGGGAGCTGTTACCAGTGTGCACTATCCAACGAGCTGACTGAACCTCCGCGGGAGGAGAGCAAGAGTTCAGGGGACTGACCTGGGGCTGTGTCATCAGTATGGGACAAGATCCTCTGGGAACAACCACTAGAATGCCAGAGGCAAGGCCAGTCTGGCCTGATCTAAAATTAAATGTACAGCAACCAGACCAAAACCTGAAACTTATTTAATATTCCAAGGAATTTATTCACTCATTCAACAAGAAAGAGGGTTCTCTCACCTGAACCCATCCCTGTGCAGTGCTGTGCTTAGTCAGGTCCAACTCTTGGCGGTCCTATGGACTGGAGCCCACCAGGCTCCTCTGTCCATCGGATTTCCCAGGCAAGAATACTGGACTGGTTTGTCTTTTCCTCTTCCAGCAGATCTTCCCCACCCAGGGATCGAATCCACATCTCCTGCATTAGCAGGTGGATTCTTTACCACTGAGCCACCAGGGAAGCCCCCAAACCCAACCCAGCTTGTACCCTAATCTCAGACTTCCAGCCGCCAGACCTGTGAGAAAATTCATTTCTGTTGTTGAAGCCACCCAGTCTAGGTATTTGGTTACTGCTGCTGCTGCCAAGTCGCTTCAGTCGTGTCCGACTCTGTGCGACCCCATAGATGGCAGCCCACCAGGCTCCTCCGTCCATGGCATTCTCCAGGCAAGAGTACTGGAGTGGGGTGCCATTGCCTTCTCCGGTGATTTGGTTACTAGGTAAGCCCAAGCTAACATACCAGGTGGGCCCGATGTAATCACGTGTCCTTATAAGGGAAATAGGGAGGAAAAGAATAGAAGGTGTCCATTACATCATCAGAGAAGATGCAATGATGGAAGCAGGGATTGTCATGAAGCACAGCCATGAGGCAAGGAATGTCAGCAGCCTTTCGAAGGGACAGAAGCAAGGGAAAATATTTTCCCTGGAACCTCCAGAGGGAGGAACACAACTCTGCCGACAAGTTAACATTCGAGCTGTAAGATAATTAATGTGTTGCTTTAAGCCACCACATTTGGGGTAATTTGTTACAGCAATGATGGGAAACAAAACACCTACTATGTGCCAGGTGTTGTCCTAGGCATTTCACATAGAGCAGCAATAAAGTCCTTATTCTCATGCCAAGTATATTCTAGTGAAAGGAGACAGAAACAAGCAGCTTATTAAGTAAATTTTTTTTTTTTTTTTTAGTATTTAGTATATTCAGAGGAGATACATGCTATAGGGAGATAAACAGGAAAGAGAGCAGGACTGCCAGGCTGACAAGACTGCTTGCAGTTTTACACGGTATGGTCAGGATGAGCTTCGTTGAGGAGGCAGCATTTCAGCAGAGATCTGGAGGAGGTGAGAGTGAGCCATGAATATATCTGGTCAAAGAATAAACGACAGAGGGAAGAGCCAGTGCGGAGGGCTTTGTTCAGGGTGTGCCTGACCCATTCAGGATCAGCAAGGAGGCCGTTGAGGCCACAGCAGAGAACACTGGCTCTTGCTCTGGGTGGGAAGGGAAACAGGAGGGTTTGAGCAGAGACGTGACATGAACCCGTGTTGCTTCTAAAGGATCCGGCCTTGCCTGCTCTTTCGAGAAAAGATGGGAGAGGTAAGGGGGCTGGGAACAGGATGGCTGGTAGCCGTGGAAGTAAGGAGTCAGATTTCTGGATCTATTTGGAAAGCAGAGATTAAACATTTCTTGACGGTTAGAAGTGCCTTTGAGAAAGAGAAGTAAAGAATGACTCCAGAGTTAAATTAGGTTGAAAAAGTGAATATGTTATTCGGTCAGTCATGTCTGCCTCTTTGAGACCCCATGAACTGTAGCCTTCTAGGCTCCTCTGTCCATGGGATTTTCCAGGCAAGGATACTAGAATGGGTTGCTATTTCCTTCTCCAGGGTAAATTAGGTTAAATTGGGTTAAATTAGAAGCAAAACGTATAACAACTTGTTAAAATTCCAATTAAGAAGTCCAAAGTAATTCTATTACCATTAAACATGTAAATAAAAGAAGATAGAATTTGGGCCGTCCATTAAAGGAATAAAAATTAAGAGAGAGAGGAGTTTTGGTCTTAAGTTGCAAGGTGTTGGTGAGGATTCAGGGGGAGAGATTCTCTTAAATGCTGCTTATATGAACTGAGTGCAGGTTTAGCTGTACCGTGTGCGTCGTGCTTAGTCGCTCAGTCGTGTCCGACTCTTTGAGACCCCATAGACTGTAGCCCAACGGGCTTCTCTGTCCATGGGGATTCTCCAGGCTAGAATACTGCAGTGGGTTGCCATGCCCTCCTCCAGGGGATCTTCCCAACCCAGGGATCAAACCCAGGTCTCCCGCATTACAGGCAGATTCTTTACCATCTGAGCCATGAAGCAACAACAAAAACAGTGGGTTGGCCAAAAAGTTCGTTCAGATTTCTCCATAAGATGTCATGCAAACCCAAGCAAACTTTTTGGCCGACCCAATGCATGCGTTAAAAACAGTATGGAAGTTTATTTCTCACTCCCACGACAATCTAGGAGAAGACACCCCTGGGTCTGTCCTGGCTCTGCCATCCCCAGCATGTTTCCCAGGTTTTCCTGTTATCACCATTTCTCAGCCGTCAGCAAGGGAATCAACAGGAGGATGTCCAGAGTACAGATCTATCAAGTAAGGACCCAGAGTTGCAAACATATCCTGCCCTGCACATCCCACTTGCCAGAACAAATCTTAGGGCCATACGTAGTCGCAAGGATGCTAGGAAATTAATCTGCAGCTGGAACGCTGGGTGCCAGCTGCAACTTGGGGAGATCTATCACCCTGAGACAGAGGGAAGCATGGACATCACAAGAGACTTGGCAACCTCTGCTGTACCATCACCAGGGGTAAAACTGATGCAGCGTTTCCCACGAGCAACTGGGCAAGATGGATTGAAAACTTTGAAATGTTGAATCACAACTTCACTTCTAAAAATTAACCTAAGGAACTCATCATGATATTTTGCCCAGTGTTGAGGATATACATTTTAAATTAAATTCGAAACAATACAACATTCTAGGGAGTCAGAGAATTAGAGTCTAACATTTGCCTCATATGTTTAAGCCTATTTACTTGTCTGTTTCCCTGCCCTAAAATATGTGAATCTTGAGGACTGGGGTGGTTTCATATTCATTTTTGATCCCATGGGGTTCAGCACTCAATATGTATTTGAAAAATAAATGAATAAAGAAAGAGTCGTGAGTATGAACAAATATTTAGCTACAAGAATAGCTATTGTAAAATAACTGAATGTAGCCAAAAAACTGAAACAACATTAACATTCAACAAGAGATGGTTGGTACAATAAATTATATGCATGATGGACTTTAATGTGGTTATTCAAAATGTCACTGTAGTAGGCCATGCAATGACCTAGAAGGTTTACTACATACGTTAAGTGTTAAAAGAGCAGGTTATACAATTTTAGGTAAATTATGATACAATTTATTCTTTAAAACACACATATTGATAGTAGTCAGGAAAATGTATACCAAAATTTACCTCTAATTATTTTTTCTTTTTATCTCCCAATATGGTATCATACAAGGACATGATGACTATGTGTTGCTTTAAACTATATCTTTAAAAATGAGAAAATTATCTTGCTTTCAAATTGAACCCTGCTGCTCATTTCTCTTTCTCTCGGTGGTGATGATATTGGATACTCTCTCATCTCCAGGCTTAAAACCCTGGAGTCAGCTTTCATTTTTCTTTTCCCTTGCCTCTGATATGCAGTGATCAGGCAGACTGGGTTGGTTTTTTCTTCAAAACAGTTCTTATTTTTGTTCCTTCCCCCTTTCCTTCCACATCTCTGCTCTGTTCAGGCATTTATCATTTCTCCAAAAAGCAGAAGTTGATTTTCAAAGAATGAACATGTCTCAAATCATAACTGCAAAATGTGAAAGGAGACACTCCAGGAGAGAAATGGAAACACAGACAAGCAACATGACAGGAAAGCAGAGGTCAGGCAGGAGCCTCCTTGACCCTCATCGCTTCCTTAGGACACTGGTTTCTGCATTTTCCCTGTAGCCCCCAGGACTTTAAAAGGTGTTCCATCAGACTACAGACAGCTACTAGTTGTGAGATATCAGTTTTTAAGGTGATACATACAACATGAAGATAACGGTTACTGAGTGGTGCGTGTGATTACATTAAAGAAAGTCCTATTGGGACTAAGTAGATAGCATGTTAATAAGCTAAAAATGCAGTGCTAAAAATGCCGTACTGTGAATGGCTGATAAAACTACACGCCTGGCTTCATTCTGAACCTGGGTTTGTCTCCCTGGGACATGAGAGCCTTCTTGTGAGACGTGGGGGCAGTGATTGCAAAGAAATTTTAAGGCACCAAGGGGACCACTGAACATCAATCTAATTCAAGCCAGTGGTGTCAGGAGTGTTCGTGCTGGGGCAGGTGGGTGTGTGGGCTATTAGCCTTCTGGCTTTGAATAGCCCCTCCCCCAGCTCTTCATAGCAGCTTCGGGACCCACCATGTCTCCCTGAGGGCATCTACCCCAGGTTCAAGTCAGCCCTCAGGTCCAGGAGGATCGGGAGGGTAGGGCATTCTAAGTCCTTTTTTGCTTGAAAGTTCTGTTCAAAGAGTATAAAATTGGGAGGGGGGGAAAAACTCCAATGGCTTCTTAAATTATTTTCCAGAACCTCCTAAAAATGAGAAATTTCTCAAGAAACTTAATGTACTATTCCTCTTCTGAATGGACCACCAGGGAAAATTAAGCAAAGCATTGCATTGAACAGAGCCTCCCTGCTCCTTTGGGTACAGCAGTTACTAGGTCACACCATTCTTGTTCACGTTGTTAGCTACAGCCCTTCCTCATATATTCCAACGTCAAGGAGTAGAACTTTCTCTGTCACCTAACCTCCCACTCCAGCTGCAAAACACCCACTAGAAAGCTCAGCTGATGGACCGCAGTAGGCTTCTCCTCCCTCTCCGTCTACCAATGGGAGGGCCAGACTGGGGGTACCTTCCCATATTCATCCAGCAAAGGGCGTCCCTTACACTGCTCCGTGTGTCCTCTGAGGACTGGAAAAGCAGTTCCTTGATCAGAAAAATAGGATCTCAGGTGCCACAGGGCATCTAAGCCTGTGTGCCATGACAAAAGATCCCATATGCTGCAACAAAGCACCCACATGCCACAACTGAGACTCGATGCAGACAAATAAATCAATGAATTTTTAAAAATCTCCAAAGTCTCAAAAAATTGTTCTGATGATATAAATTGAATTGATAAACAATGAAATATGAAATAAATTAAAAGATAAAAGAAAGGGTTTTTAAATGAATCTAGCAATGCAGGAGGCCTGGGTTCGAGCCTTGTGTCAGGAAGATCCCCTGGAGGAGGGCAAGGCTACTCACTCCAGTAGTCTTGCCTGGAGAATCCCATGGACAGAGGAGCCTGGGCTACAGTCCATTGGGTCACAAAGAGTTGGACACAAATGAGCAACTAACACTAGGAATAAGGCTAGAAATGTATACCAGCTAGATTTACACAGTGACTAGAAAGATCCACAAGAATTCACTAATGTCCCCAATAAAATGCAATTGACACGTGATGGATGGTGTTTTGAACGTGACAGCTCATGCCCTTCCCTCTTTCCCGGAGCTCCTGTCTTCTGTGGCCCATCTTCATTCACTGATCACATATTATGGGAATGCACTGTGGAGTACGAAGATGTACCTGACATATTCAGTTTCATTCCATTGCCACAAACTTTACTTAGTGGTCACATGAATTTTTCCCCTTATGAAGAAGACTTAACCTGTGGCAATAGCCCAGGTGACGCCCTTAACCCCAACGGCCTGAGAGGATGGGTGAGTCATAGAAAACAGAGGAGGCAGACAGACCAACAACTACCAAACATGTTGTGGGTACCAGCTTAGAGACACAAATGAGAAATTTGGGTGACATGATTTCAAACATTCTTTCCAGTAATGATTTTATGATGACTCACTATTGTCTGCATTATGGATTAGCATGTGATTTCCTGTAAAATATTTCATGCTACTATTAAACTCCTGTATTATTTAATTTTACTTAAGTTTGAATGTTGTATCCCAAACTAGACTTGAAGTTTTTTAAGACAGTCTGTTCTTACCTTTTTTCACTTCCTTTACACCAGTGCCTGTGGAGTGGGAACTCAGTGACTACGTGTTTATTGAAATTGAATGTCAATTACTTCCAAATAAACAAACATCCAAGCTCTATCTGCTTCCTGGTTTACCTTCCTTATACACTAAATATTGGTGATGCAGAATATTTATGTCTAGAGAAGTTGCTGACCTGAGAGGAAACACAGTCCCACCCATCAATAGAAAATTGGATTAAAGATTTACTGAGCATGGCCCTGTCCCTCAGAACAAGACCTGGTTTCCCCCAAGTCAATCTCTCCCATCAGGAAGCTTCCATAAGCCTCTTATCCTTATCCTTCAGAGGGCAGACAGAATGAAAACCACAATCACGGAAAACTAATCAAACTGATCCCATGGATCACAGCCTTGTCTAATTCAGTGAAACTATGAGCCATGCAGTGTAGGGCCACCCAAGACGGATGGGTCATGGTGGAGAGTTCTGACAAAATATGGTCCACTGGAGAAGGGAATGGCAAACCACTTCAGTATTTTTGCCTTGAGAACCCATGAACAGTATGAAGAGGCAAAAAGATATGACACTGAAAGATGAACTCCCCAGGTCGGCAGGTGCCCAATATGCTACCAGAGAAGAGTGGAGAAATAATTCCAGAAAGAATGAAGAGATGGAGCCAAAGCAAAAACAACGTCCAGCTGTGGATGTGACTGGTGATGGAAGTGAAGTCCGATGCTGTAATGAACAATATTGCATAGGAACCGGAATGTTAGGTCCATGAATCAAGGCAAATTGGAAGAGGTCAAACAGGAGATGGCAAGGGTGAACATCGACATTTTAGGAATCAGGGAACTGAAATGGACTGGAATGGGTGAATTTAACTCAGATGACCATTATATCTACTACTGTGGGCAAGAATCCTTTAGAAGAAATGGAGTAGCCATCATGGTCAACAAAAGAGTCTAAAATGCAGTACTTGGTGCAATCTCAAAAATGACAGAATGATTTCTGTTCGTTTCCAAGGCAAACCATTCAATATCACAATAATCCAAGTCTAAGCCCCAACCAGTAATGCTGAAGAAGCTGAAGTTGAAGGCTCTATGAAGACCTACAAGACTTTCTAGAACTAACACCCAAAAAGGATGTCCTTTTCATGATAGGGGACTGGAATGCAAAAGTAGGAAGTCAAGAGATACCTGGAGTAAAAGGCAAATTTGGCCTTGGAATACGGAATGAAGCAGGGCAAAGGCTAGCAGAGTTTTGCCAAGAGAATGCACTGGTCATAACAAACACCCTCTTCCAAAAACACAAGAGAAGACTTTACACATGGAAATGACCAGATGGTCAATACTGATATCAGATTGATTATATTCTTTGCAGCCAAAGATGGAGAAGCTCTATACAGTCAGCAAAAACAAGACTGGGAGCTGACTGCAGCTCAGATCATGAACTCCTTATTGCCAAATTCAGACTTAAATTGAAGAAAGTAGGGGAAACTACTGGACCATTCAGGTATGACCTAAATCAAATCCCTTACGATTATACAATGGAAGTTACAAATAGATTCAAAGGATTAGATCTGATAGACAGAGTGCCTGAAAAACTATGGACAGAGGTTCGTGAACTTGTATAGGAGGCGGTGATCAAGACAATCCCCAAGAAAAAGAAATGCAAAAAGGCAAAATGGCTGTCTGAAGAGGTCTTACAAATAGCTGAGAAAAGAAGACAAGCTAAAGGCAAAAGAAAAGATATATCTATTTGAATGCAGAGTTCCAAAGAATAGCAAGGAGAGATAAGGACTTCCTCAGGGATCAATGCAAAGAAATAGAGGAAAACAATAGGATGGGAAAGACTAGAGATCTCTTCAAGAAAATTAGAGATACCAAGGGAACATATTGTGCAAAGATGGGCACAATAAAGGACAGAAATGGTATGGTATAACAGAAGAAGAAGATATTAAGATGAGGTGGCAAGAATACCCAGATCTCTACACAAAAGATCTTCATGACCCAGATAATCATGATGGTGTGATCACTCACCTAGAGCCAGACATCCTAGAATGCAAAGTCAGGTGGGCCTTAGGAAACATCACTACAAACAAAGCTAATGGAGGTGATGGAATTCCAGTTGAGCTATTTCAAATCCTAAAAGACGATGCTGTGAAAGTGCTGCACTCAATATGCCAGCAAATTTGGAAAACTCAGCAGTGGCCACAGGACTGGAAAAGATCAGTTTTCATTCCAATCCCAAAGAAAGGCAATGCCAAAGAATGCTCAAGAAGGAAAGAAAGTGAAGTCGCACAGTCGTGTCCAACTCTTTGCAACCCGGTGGACTGTAGCCTATCAGGCTCTTCCATCCATGAGATTCTCCAGGCAAGAATACTGGAATGGGTTGTCATTTCCTTCTCCAGGAATCTTCCGGACCCAGGGATTGAACCCACGTCTCCCACATTGGAGGCAGACGCTTTAACCTCTGAGACACTAGGGAAGCAATGATCAAACTACTGCACAATTGCACTGTCTCACTTGCTAGCAAAGTATTGCTGAAAATTCTCCAAGCCAAGCTTCAACAGTACATGAACTGAGAACTTCCAGATGTTCAAGCTGGATTTAGAAAAGGCAGAGGAAACAGAGATCAAATTGCCAACATCCGCTGGATCATGGAAAAAGCAAGTGAGTTCCAGAAAAACATCTATTTCTGCTTTATTGACTATGCCAAAGCATTTGACTGTGTGGATCACAACAAACTGTGGAAAATTCTGAAAGAGATGGGTATACCAGACCACCTGACCTGCCTCTTGAAAAACCTATATGCTGGTCAAGAAGCAACAGTTAGAACTGGACATGGAACAACAGACTGGTTCCAAATAGGAAAAGGAGTACGTCAAGGCTGTATATTGTCATCCTGCTTATTTAACTTCTATGCAGAGTGTATCATTGGAAATGCTGGGCTGTATGAAACACAAGCTGGAATCAAGATTTCCAGGAGAAATATCAATAATCTCAGATATGCAGATGACACCACCCTTATGGCAGAAAGTGAAGAAGAACTAAAGAGCCTCTTGATGAAAGTGAAAGAGGAGAGGTGAAAGAGTTGGCTTAAAGCTTAACATTCAGAAAACTAAGATCATGGCGTCTGGTCCCATCACTTCATGGGAAATAGATGGGGAAACAATGGAAACAGTGACAGACTTTATTTTGAGGGCCTCCAAAAATCACTGCAGATGGCCACTGCAGCCATGAAATTAAAAGACACTTGCTCCTCAGAATAAAAGTTAAGGACCAAACTAGACAGCATATTAAAAAGCAGAAACATTACTTTGCCAACAAACATCCATCTAGTCAAAGCTATGGTTTTTCCAGTAGTCATGTATGGATGTGAGAGTTGGACCATAAAGAAAGCTGAGCACCTAAGAATTGATGCTTTTGAACTGTGGTGTTGGAGAAGACTCTTGAGAGTCCCTTGGATTGCAAGGAGATCCAACCAGTCCATCCTAAAGGAAATCGGTCCTGAATATTCATTGGAAGGACTGATGATGAAGCTGAAACTCCAATCCTCTGGCCACCTGATGCAAAGAACTGACTCACTGGAAAAGACCCCGATGCTGGGAAAGATTGAAGGCAGGAGGGGAAGGGGACCACAGAGGATGAGATGGTTGGGCAGTATCACTGACATGATGGACATGAGTTTGAGCAAGCTCCAGGAGTTGGTGATGCACAAGGAAGCCTGGCGCACTGTAGTCCATGGAGTTGCAAAAAGTTGGACATGACTGAGCGATTGAACTGAACTGAGGTTGCTGACAGAGATGATTTTCCTGCTGCTTTATAAGCATAAGCCTTTCTTTAAAAGGCATTTAAAGGCACATGGAATTATTATATTAAGGTAAAAGAGCAGGATACACAGCAGTATGCATAGAATATATCCCAATTTTAATAGAGACAAATATGTCATTGGAAGTTCCAGACATCACTAGCCTACAAATGCAAATGGCATCACACTAGTATTTAGATGCTTGAGTTTCTGTTCTCATTCCCTCCTGCAGAAACTGGGACTCCTCCTTAAAAGACTCTCCAAAAGGGACCCCCATGTGATCATATCTGACTCTCAGGTACAGGATGCTACCTGGCACCCAGCGTATTCCCCAGATGCTGTCCACTGCTGTGAAGCCACATGAAGGGCTAATAATGCCCAGCAGGAAATGCCAATGTCTGACCAAGTTGGGCTCTGTCCCTGGAGACATCACATTGCAGTGCCTGGAAATACAGCAGTGGCCTTCTCTCCGGCTCCAGCATGTTGTTGCCCATACCCCAAAGCTACATTCTTTGTGTCTCTAAACTCAAAAGTCCATAAAAGCAAGCCATCTTGTTGCTATTCCAACTCCTCTCTCCCTAAAGGCTGTGACTCTATCTGGAGGGCCTGGTGGGAAAGAGATACCACACTTTTTTCCCTGCTGCCTTGATCCTCATCTCTGTCTTCACTTGGGCCATCAGAGACACAACAAAATCCAGCACACCCCTCTCTCTAAACATACCCTCTGGAGAACTGTGCCCTCAAGCACATCAAACACACATTTATGCCTAGAGAGGTCAGCAGCCCAGTCAATTTCCAAAGTCTAACTCAGAAGGACACAGTATGGGTTCAACGGTGACACCCTGTGACATACAGCTTCCCAGGTGGCTCACTGAAAAAGAATCTGCCTGTCAGTGCAGGAGACACAAGTTTGATCCCTGGGTTAGGAAAATCCTCTGGAGAAGGAAATGGCAACCGAACTCTAGTACTCTTACCTGGGAAATCCGATGGACAGAGGAGCCTGGTGGGTTACAGTCCATCGGGTTGCAAGAGTCTGGCATGACTGAGCAACTAAACAGCAACAATATACATATATATACACAAGTGCGTGTGTGTGTGTGTGTGTGTGTGTGTGTGTGTGTGTATTTCAACAAAAAGACTAAAAGGAAATATACCAGGATATTAATACTCATTCCCTCTGTGGAGTAAGATTCCAAGTAATTTTAATTCTTGGATGTTTGTATAATCTCCAGATTTTCTAGATTATTAATCATCAGAAAAAAGTGTTGATTAAAAACATCTATATCAAGCCTGCAAGATAGCCAGAGAGCTGCTCTTGTGAGTACTCCTGCAGAAGTCAGCGAGGCGAATGAGGAAACCATGAAGTGAACGCAGAGGTGTTACCATTGCATGGTTGATCTGCATAAAATCCAGCCAGATAGCTCATGTCCCAGGAAATGTCAGAATCTGCCGGGGTCCGTCCATTATCTTAGTTCATTAAGAGTAAAAAGCACACACCAAAACTGATTCCTGGCTGGCTTGTTGCTTGATGAGTCTCAAGATTCACAAAGGCAAGGAAGTTCATTGTAGGGGAAAAAATATGTAAGCCATTCATGTGTACCAATAGCTTTGGAATTAGCGGAAACCTCACAGGGAAAGCCATAGGAGTTGTCAGAGGCAGCCTAATGAAGACATCTGCCGAATAGAGAAATTTGGCCAGAAACATAACAAGACATTCAGACCATGCTGCAAAGAGAATATAGAGTATTGCTATGAAAAACTTAAAGAGTGCTGTGTGCGGTAATAAGCAGGAACTGACCGAAGCATCAGAGACAAAAGGAGGCAAGTTGGCTTGTAGAATAATAGTGTTCATGCAAAACATTGGCAAAACAAACTTTACAGTCTTTTAAGTTAAACATGATCCGTATGTATTCAAATAAGGAGAGTATGGGTCATAGTTATTTTGTGTCCTTCTAGAAAATAGGCACTGAGAAATCAAGGTTGTGATGTATACATTAAACAATAATTCAGCAAGGATGTGATGTGTTTCCTTAAAAAGATATAGAATGACATTTTATAAAGATGCATGCACCTCACATTATATGCAATATAGAATTTTCCTCTAGTACAGGAAAGAACACAATAGTACTCAATGAGACAATAGGAATGTTTCTTTAAGGCTGGTAAGAAGTGGATTCCTTTTTACAGTCTACAATTTGTTAAATTCACTATTTGGGCTATTGTTATGGAAATGTAAGCCACTTACAGAAATAAGAATATAAGGAAATTTAAAACTCATTATAGCAAGAGTAGAATTCTGCAAATACAGAAAGAAGAATAAAAATCATGACCACTATTATTCAGTATGTACAAAATTTTCAGCAACTTACATTCCAAGTAAATTTCCTTAAATCATGTTACACTGCAAACCAAAAAGGGACTGAAGTAAGGTAGAACAGGCATTTCCGAAAGAGGGAATAACGTGGAGAAATTGGTATTGTGTATCGACCTGTGTTTTTAAGTAGCCATCTTAAAAAAAAAAAAAAAAACAAACAGATAATCTTATCCTTTCATTTTCTTTTCTGCTCATCAAACTCAAGATAAATACCATATCAGTATGCAGTAGTCTTCTGTCTGTAGAATATACCTCCAGCAATGTTGAGGGGAGTCAAGAAGTAAATGTGAGTGGGAATCCAGTTTGGAAGTTTCATTCTGTTCTTGAGTATCTAATGGCTGATAATGAAAACAGTATTTTCAGACACACTTAAAATCTAACCTACTTTTTCAAGGCAGAAACACTATAGTTAGTCACCTAATGCAAAGTGCATTCCTTTCAGGGTCACCTTGCCCCAGGGGGAGAGGCCCATTGCTGTGCTTGGTTGCCACCTCCAACCTCAGGCCTCCTGATGGGCTCTCCTGTATGCCTCTTCAGTTTTCACTATCAGGACTTAGGGCAATGGCTTTCAAACTTGATTTTAGCTGCAGAATCCCATCCCTTAAAAGGTGCCTTATAGAACTTCCCTAGTGGTCGAGTGGTTAAGAACCTGCCTGCCAATGCGTAGGACACAGGTTTGATCCCTGCTCTGGGAAGATTCCACATGCCGTAGAGCAACTAAGCCCATGAGCTACAACTACTGAGCCCACGTGCCCTAGAACCCATGCTCCACAACAAGAGAGAAACCCTTGCTCGCTGCAACTAGAGAAAGCCTGCATGCAGCAATGAAGACTCAAGGTAGCCAAAGAATAAATGAGTTCATTAAAAAAAAGCAAAAAGAAATTCTTTAAAATAAAGAAATAAAAGGAGCCTTATATATTAAACAATTCTCGCTCAGAACACTCCTGAGAGGTGGGAGGGACACAGACCCGTCCCCACCTCCTTCTCACACCTGAGGCACCTGGAGGATTTGGGAGCCAAGCTGGAGGAGCTTGACCCAGGGTGATGAACCAGACTCAGAGCTGGGTATTAATGGTTCCCGATGGACTTGAAGCTTCAAGGATAGTTTGTAGGACAAGAAAAATACTTTTCCTCTGACTTTATTCTATAACTCTTGTCAAGCTCTGTAAATTCGGCCAGAACTCTAAGTTTTCTGTTGACCTTGTTTGTAGCCTTTTGTTTGTATCTGGCTATTTGCAGACACTTGAGGGGCCTTAGAAAATTTCAAAGAAGGTGCTCAAGACCTTTTCTGACGCCCTCTCTTAACAGATGATCTAGCCCAGTGAGTCAGATAGAAATGTAATGTGAGCTACTTGTATAACTTCAAGTTTCCTAGCAGCCAAATTAAAAAGTACAAAGAAACAGGTGAAATTAGTTTTAATAATATTTTTTGTTTAGTTCAATATATCCAATATGCTGCTGCTGCTGCTGCTAAGTTGCTTCAGTCGTGTCCGACTCTGTGCGACCCCATAGACGGCAGCCCACCAGGTTCCCCCGTCCTCGGGATTCTCCAGGCAAGAACACTGGAGTGGGATGCCATTTCCTTCTCCAATGCATGAAAGTGAAAAGTGAAAGTGAAGTCGCTCAGTCGTGTCTGACTCTTAGCGACCCCATGGACTGTAGCCCACCAGGCTCCTCCATCCATGGGATTTTCCAGGCAAGAGTGCTGGAGTGGGGTGCTATTGCCTTCTTGGACCCTTATTATCCACTGATTCTGTTTTTCAAATAGTTTCTTTGAGGCACAATTAACATACAACATTATGTTAATTTTAAGTATATAACAAAATGATTCGATATTTGTATATATTGCAAACTGTCTCTCACCACACTTACAGAATTCTTTTTTGTGATGAGAACTTTTAAGATTTACTTTTAGGATTTGCATATGTTTTCAAATATGCAATATCGTATTATTAACAGTAGTCCCCATGCTATACATTACACCTCACAACTTATTTATTATGTAACTAGAAGTTTGTATCTTTTAATTCCGTTTACCATTTCACCCACCATCCAGTCCTGCCTCTGGCAACTACCAAACTGTTCTCTGTATCTGTGAGCTTGGGTTTTTGGGGAGATTTGTTTGTTTTTAGAGTTCAGATGTAAGTGACATCATATGGTATTTGTCATCTTCTGCCTGACTTATTTCACTTAATATAATGCCCTCAAGGTCCACCTAAGATGTTGTGAATGATTTTATTCATTTCTAAGACTAAATAATAGTCCATATATACGTATATTTAAATTGAGGCTTAAATTGAAGAAAGTAGGGAAAACCACTAGACCATGCAGGTATTACCTAAATCAAATCCCTTATGATTATACAATGGAAGTTACAAATAAATTCAAGGGATTAGATCTGGTAGACAGAGTGCCTGAAAAACTATGGGTAGAGGTTCACGACATTTTACCAGAGGCAGTGATCAAGACAATCCCCAAGAAAAAGAAATGCAAAAAGGCAAAATGGCTGTCTGAGAAGGTCTTACAAATAGCTGAGAAAAGAAGACAAGCTAAAGGCAAAGGAGAAAAGGAAAGATATACCCATTTGAATGCAGAGTTCCAAAGAATAGCAAGGAGAGATAAGAAAGCCTTCCTCAGTGATCAATGCAAAGAAATAGAGGAAAACAATAGAATGGGGAAAACTAGAGATCTCTTCAAGAAAATTACAGATATGAAGGGAACATTTCATGCAAAGATGGGCACAATAAAGGACAGAAATGGTATGGACCTAACAGAAGCAGAAGATATTAAGACAAGGTGTCAAGAATACACAGAAGGACTATACAAAAAAGATCTTCATGACCCAGATAACCATGATGGAGTTATCACTCACCTAGAGCCAGACATCCTGGAATGTGAAGTCAAGTGGGCCTTAGGAAACATCACTATGAACAAAGCTAGTGGAGGTGATGGAATTCCAGCTGAGCTATTTCAAATCCTAAAAGATGATGCTGTGAAAGTGCTGAACTCAATATGCCAGCAAATTTGGAAAACTCAGCAGTGGCCACAGGACTGGCAAAGGTCAGTTTTCATTCCGATTCCAAAGAAAGGCAATGCCAAAGAATGCTCAAACTACTGCACAATTGCACTCATCTCACACGCTAGCAAAGTATTGCTGAAAATTCTCTAAGACAGGCTTCAACAGTACGTGAACTGAGAACTTTCAGGTGTTCAAGCTGGATTTAGAAAAGGCAGAGGAAACAGAGATCAAATTGCCAACATCCACTGGGTCATCAAAAAATCAAGAAAGTTCCAGAAAAACATCTGTTTCTGCTTTATTGACTACACCAAAGCCTTTGACTATGTGGATCACAACAAACTGAAAATTTCTTAAAGAGAAGGGAATACCAGACCACCTGACCTGCCTCCTGAGAAATCTGTTTGCAGGTCAAGAAGCAACAGTGAGAACCAGACATGGAACAATGGACTGGTTCCAAATTGGGAAAGGAGTATGTCAAGACTGTATATTGTCACCCTGCTTATTTAATTTCTATGCAGAGCACATCATGCGAAATGCCGGGCTGGATGAAGCAAAGGCTGGAATCAAGATTTCCAGGAGAAATATCAATAACCTCAGATATACAGATGACACCACCCTTATGCCATAAAGCAAAGAAGAACTAAAGAGCCTCTTGATGAAAGTGAAAGAGGAGAGTGAAAAACTTGGCTTAAAACTCAACATTCAGAAAACTAAAATCATGGCATCTGGTCCCATCACTTCATGGCAAATAGATGGGGAAACAATGGGAAACAGTGACAGACTTTATTTTCTTTGGCTCCAAAATCACTTCAGATGGTGACTGCAGCCATGAAATTAAAACATGCTTATTCCTTGGGAGACAAGGTAAGGACCAACCTAGACAGTATGTTAAAAAGCAGAGACATTACTTTGCCGACAAATGTCCATCTAGTTAAAACTACGGTTTTTCCAGTATTCATGTATGGATGTGAGAACTGGACTATAAAGGAAGTTGAGTGCCAAAGAATTGATGCTTTTCAACTGTGGTGTTGGAGAAGACTCTTGAGAGTCCCTTGGATTGCAAGGAGATCCAACCAGTCCATACTAAAGGAAATCAGTCCTGAACATTTATTGGAAGGACTGATGCTGAAGCTGAAACTCCATACTTTGGCCACCTGATGTGAAGAACTGACTCATTGGAAAAGACCCTGATGCTGGGAAAGATTGAAGGCAGGAGGGAAAGGGGACCACAGAGGATGAGATGGTTGGATGGCACCACCGACTCAATGGACATGAGTTTGAGCAATCTCTGGGAGTTGGTGATGAACAGGGAAGCCTGGTGTGCTGTAGTCCATGGGGTTGCAAAGAGTTGGATACCACTAAGAGACTGAACTGAACTGAACTGATACATATATTTATCACATTTTCCTTGTCCACTCATTGGTGGACACAGGTTCTTTTCAAAAGCTTTTTTAGTCTGAGGTGGTCTCACTTATTTTTGCTTTTTTGACTTTGTTTTTGCTTTGAAATCCAAAAAGTAATTGCCAAGACTGATGTCAAGGAGTTTATGTTTTGTTCTAGATCTTTTAACGGTTTCAGGTCTTACTTTCAAGTCTTCAATGCATTTTGAGTTGACTTTTGTCTACGGTGTTACATAGTGGTCCAGTTTCATTCTTTTGCAAAGAGCTGTTTAGTTTTCTCAACACAATTTGTTGGAGACTGCTCTTTCCCCACTATATATTCTTGGTTCTTTTGTTATAAATTAAATGACTACATATGTGTTGGTTTATTTCTGAGCTCTCTATTCTGTTCCATTGATCTATGTGTCTGTTTTTATGCCAATGTCATACTATTTTGATTACTATAGTTTTGTAATATCACTTGAAGTTAGGGAGTGTGATGCCTCCAGCTTTATTCTTCTTTCTCAAAATTGCTTTGGTTATTTGGGGGTTTTGTGGTTTTCTATGAATTTTAGGACTGTTTGTTCTTATTCAGTTGCTAAGTCATGTCTGATTCTTTGTGATCCTATGGACTGCAGTGCACCAGGCTTCCCTCTCCTTCACTATCTCCCAGAATTTGCTCAAACTCATGTCCATTGAGTCGGTGATGCCATCCAACCATCTCATTATCTTCTTCAATTTTTTCATCAATGTTTTATAGTTTTCAGTGTAGGGGGTCTTTCAGCTCCTTGATTACATTTATTTCTAGGTATTTTATTCTTTTGATACAATTATAAATGAATAGTTGTTCAATTGCTGTCATGTCCAACTCTAGTTTTCTTATCTTTCTGATAGTTTGTTATTAGTGTATAGAAATGCAACAAATTTCTGTATATTGATTTTGTATCCTGTCACTTTAGTGAATCATTTATTAATTTGAACAAGTTTTTGGTGGATCACTGATTCTGTTTTTGTAAATTTGCCTGCTCATTAAAATTTGTTTTACCCTCAATTTGTGTGCATGTGAAGAGTGGTAAAAAAATCTGAATCACCTGACTCACATGCCAGCTGAGGTCAAACAAGGCAATGCTCTGCCTTCTGTTTCAGCTCTCATCCTATATAAATAGTGTCCTTTTTGCAATCTACTTAGTGCCACATTTTTTATATTTGTAGGTTTTTTTTGTTGGTAAGTCTCTTACCTAAACTGACTCCTAAGCGAGGCCTGGAGTGCTGCGATTCATGGGGTTGCAAAGAGTTGGACACGACTGAGCGACTGAACTGAACTGAACTGAAGCATAATTTGAAGTGCTGTCTACTGATCCTGAACACAAGAAGACTGTGATGTGCTTATGGAAAAAATATGTGTGTTAGATAAGCTTCATTCGTCATGAGTTACAGTGCTGTTGGCCATGAGTTTAATGTTAATGAGATAAGAGATATTAAATAAGGTGTCTTTACATAGGAACACACATAAATCAAGATTATGTATTGATCAATTGGTGGAAATGTCATAACCAGAGATTCTCAGGAACCCAACCCTGTATTTCCCCTAGAAGCAGTGGTTCAGTATTCACTGATGCTGTGTTCACGGCAATTTTATAAAATGAGATATATCACATTACTTTTTATAATTAAAAATCTTCAAAATCTGATGTGTATTTTGCACATATAACCCATCTCTTCAGACTGGCCACATTCAAAGGGCTCAGTAGTCCCATCTGGTGAGCAGCTACGGTCCTAGACATAGCAGGTCTAGACTATGACTCACAGAGAAATTGAGACCATTAGGGAGATCTCCCCAGGCATGACCACCACACACATCTGCCTCTCCATGGAGCTCTGGACCCCATAACTCTCCAGGGAATTTCCCCTTCCGTCTGTGCCTAAGTACTAGCAAAGAGTACATGGGGTTTTGAGAACTTGTAACAAAGAGTCCTGATCGCTTAGATATTAAATGCATGATTTGCAAGTATTTTACCCCATTCAGTATGTCGCCTTTTTACTTGGTTGACAGTTTCCTTGACTAAACAAAAGCTTTTTTAGTTTGAGTTGGCCCCACTTGTTTACTTTTGCTTTTTTGCCTTTGCTTTTGCTTTGAACGCTAAAAAATAATTGCCAAAACTGATGTCAAGGAGCTTATGTCTTTTAATGGATTCAGGTCTTACTTTCAAGTCTTTAACGCATTTTGAGTTGACTTAGTACTAGCAAGGAGTACATGGGGTTTTGAGAACTTGTAACAAAGAGACCTGATCTCTTTGTTCAGACTTTGATCAGACTTCTCTGAAGAAGGAACGTTGAGCTCAGTCAGAGTTAATATACCAGAGTCTTAAATTCAACTCACTAAAATGAAACCTTCAAGAGGGTGGGGAGTTTATTTTATCACTGAGCCAGGGACATCTGAATTAGTGCCTGCAAGCAATAGGTTTTCAATAAGCATTTGTGAGTGAGTGGATGAGCTATACAAGGAAAAGGAAAAGGGGAGAAAGAAGAAGTGGAAGAATATTCCAATCTATGAGAAGATCATGTCCAAAGATCCTATGGATGGAGGCAGCATGGTGCATATGATGGACTTAACTCGAAGGCCATTGTGGAAGGGCAAAGAGAATGAAGGAGAGAAGGATGAGAGGACAAAGAGAAGGTAGGAGCATGCTATGAACGCATCACCGGCCACCTTAAAGACTGCTTTCTCCAACTTAAGAGACATTGATTTTTAGGAGGGGAGGAGGGATAGGAAATGATGTGACTAGATTTGGTTTCAGTGTAGAGAATGATTTGGAAGGCTGGATATATTTTTGGCATAGAGCCCCATCAAGAAATCAGAGATAATAATGTAGCTTGGACTGTGATGGCAACTGAAGGTGGAGGAAAGTGAATGCATTGGGGAGATACTTAAAAAATAAAATCAATATGACGTGGTAATTGACTGAATAAGACAAATGACAGAGAGAGTGATCAGGATAATTCCTTATCATGATTCCAGAATCACCAAGATTCTGGCTTGTGCCAATGAGATGGATTGTGGAACTATTCTTCTAGAGAAAAATAACTGAAAGAACATTTTTGGGGGGCTGAATAACAAAGGATTTTGGGGGGGGACATGTTGGATTTAAAGTTCTTTTGATAGAGTCAAGTCATATAAAGAAGACTATGCTATGGGTTTGGAATTCAGAGAAACCTGGGGTAGAGATATAAGTTTGAAAGTTATGGTGTAGAATGGTAATTGAGCCCCAGTGTCTGGCACATGGTAGGAATTTAATAAATATTTTCTGACTTAATGAGTGGTTGAGAATTATTAAGGATGAATTTTATTAGGGCATGTTGAATTTGTAGTAATCGGGCTTAGAAATAGATAAATGTACTTCTAAGGCTTTATTTTTATAAAAGACTGATACACAAATAATCCAAATAACATTTTATCTTCCCCAAATCTATCATATTTTTTATGTTATGGCTTATTTTTAATTATATTTCTTAGCTTGTAATGGTTTAATATCATTGCTTGAGATAAAAGCTACACTGAAGATAGAATCTCATTTATTATATTTCAGTTTATCTTTCCATATAAAAAAGATAAGAGATCTCAGAAGGAACTTTCCTCCAGTAATAAATTTTTATTTTTATCTCTATTCTTGTGGCACATGAAATTCTCTGACTAAAATTAATAAACAGTCTCATTACGCCATGTTCATAAATCATATTTAGGTTTGGATACCATCAGAAAGAGCAAATAAAGTGTCTGGAAAAAGTAGAGCCTTAATAAGTATTTATTAAACTGAATTGAGAGATTACAAGTGTGTTTCCAGTCTCCTTTTCCATTTATTTGTTTATTCCCTTTTATCCTTGTAACCAACCCATTTCCTCTCCCCACATCAAACATCCTAGTGTGTTTTACAAATACCTTGAAATGGGTATTTGCTCTTTTGTGTGAATATATATTTTCTCTTAAAAATTATTCTTGAACTAATTAACTCATTAATTTTAAAATCTGTGTAACATCAACCACTAAATTATTACATGTTTTGACTGCTTCACATCAGTAAGACATAAATTTCCATCTTCTCCCATCTTCTTAAAAAAAAATTGCTGCACTCTTCTCTGAAACTTCTCTGAAACACTTCCCTGAAACCATCAAAACTACATATATTTTTGTCTTTTTTTTTTTTTTTTTTAACTTTTTGGCCACACCACATGTCATGTGGGATCTTCCCTGACCAGGGATTGAACCCGTGCCCCGTAAATTGGAAGTGCAGAATCTTTCTGTCTTTCTAAATTTATTTTTCACTTTTCAAATTGTGATAAAATATACATAACATAAAATTTACCATTTTAACCACTTTAAGTGTATAGTTCAGTTGCAGTAAATGCATTTGCAATATAAATTAGAGTATATGCGATGCATATACTTGTGATGCAAGTATCACAGCCATCTATCTGCATATTTTTTCCACCAAACTGAAACTCTGCATTCGTTAAATAATAACTCCCCATTTCCCCTCCCTCCAAACCCTGACAACCATCATACTGCTTTCTCTCTTTATGAATTTGACTACTCCAGGTCCCTCATATAGGTATCAGACAACATTTGTTCTTTTGTGACTAACATTTCACTGAATATAACATCTTTGAAGTGTATCCACATTGTAGCATGAGTCAGAATTTCCTTCCTTTTTCAGGCTGAATAATATTTTGTTCTTTGTCTGTACCACACTCTGTCCATTCATTCATCTGTTGATGGACACTTGGATTGATTCCACTGATTGGCTATTGTGAATAATGCTACTATGAATATAGGTATACAAATATCTGATCAGGTTCCTGCTTTCACTTCTTTGTGGTATATACCCAGAAGGGTAATTGCTGGATCGAATGGCAAGTCTACGTTTAATTTTCTGAAGAACCACCATACTCTTTCTTCGCAATGGATCTACCACTTTACATCCTCACCAGTGATACATAGGTTTCCAGTTTCTCCACATCTTCCCCACTACTTGCTATTTTCTGGTTTGTTTTTCTTTTAATAATAGCCTTCCTAATAGGTGTGAAGTGATTTATTACCATGGTTTGAACGTGCACTTCCCTAATGACTAGTGATGTTGAGGATTTTTAAATATGATTATTGGCTGTTTGCATATTTTCTTTGGCATTGTGTCTATTCAATTTCTTTGCCCATTTTTAAATCAGGTTGTTTGTTTTTTGGTTGTTGAGTTGTAGGAGTTTTTTTAATATCCCGGGTATTAACGCCTTATCAGATACATATGATTTGCAAGTATTTTCTCCCATTCCGTGGGTTGCCTCTTCACTCTCTTGATAGTGTCCTTTGGTATACAAAAGTTTATAACTTTATGAAGTCCAAGTTATCAACTTTTTTCTTTCATGGCCTGAGCTTTTGATATCATAGCCAAACAATTACTGCCAAATGTAATACCAGGAAGCTTTTTCATTATGTTTTTTCTAAGTGTTAAATAGTTTAGGATATATCTTTTATTTATAGAAATATAATTATGTCATATATCTCATCTGTTTCTTACTTTGCTCACTCAGTGCTATAACTTTAAGATCTACCCATGCTCCTATATGAAAATCGAATCTGTTGCTTCTAGCTGGAGTGTGGTCTCCAGGGGGGTTCACCCTTACATTTTATCCATCTGCTTCTGATGAAGGACATCTGATTGCCTCCTGCCTCAACAGGCGTAGACACACACTCAGCTGGGCTGAGTAGTGTCACTGCCTCACAGACGGCTGCCCAGTCTACTCTTTCACCAGAAGGCCAGGATGCTCCTAATCTCACAATCCTCACAACAGTAGGCAACACCCATCTCTCTGATTATTGCCTAGTTAATGGGCACAATGTGATATCTCATTATTTTATTTTCATTTCCTTTATTAATAGTTAGAGCATCTGTCCATCTGTTTTTTACCTCGAAGAGTTTCCTCTTCTGTAAACATCCTCTTCCACATTTTGCCCATTTTTCTATTGGATTATTTTGTTGTTGTAGATATGCAGAAGTTTTTCTGTATATTCCAGATGTCAATCCCTTGTCCAAGGTAGACATTATAAATATCATACTTCTTTGTGTCACCAGTGATCCAGGGGACCACAGTGTTTTATTTTCACCTTATTATATTTAGCAGATACCTTTTTTAAGTGAATTACTTTGCCAACAATAAAATTTATATTTTTGTGATGCTTGTTCTCTCTCCTTGATGAAATTAGTTGATAGAAGTAACACAGTTAGAAAAGTCTGGCATATGTTAAGCATTCAATGCATATCATTGTTATCATCACTGTATTTAATTCAAATGTGTGTTTCCCGTATGAAATAATCTCATATGATCTAACTAGCATAATTGCCTTAGGATACATTCAAATGACTGAAAATTGGGTTCCCTGCTTGGCAGACAGATTCTTTACCACTGAGTACCTGGGAAGCCCTCTTAGGGATTCTTGGGAGGGTTATATATGCCACAGAAATTGTAGCGTCTTTGAACTTTTAAGAAAGAATATATACCCTGTGGCATGATGTCAGTCTGTCTGTTTCATTGTTTGAGTCTTCCTGATTCTCCATTCTTGTGTTACCTCATGGTAATCTCTTATTTCCTTATTCTAGGTACTAAGAGTCATTATCGTGTTAAAAAAAATTCACAGGCAATGTGATCCATTCGTCCCTTTAAATTCCCCAAGTGGAGGTTTCAATTCAATTTCTGGAAACACAGTCTTCCATCAAGGACTGAAGTGTCTACCAGAAAGGTTGCTTGTTTCGTCTCTTTCACATGGACCCTCTGGCCCTGCTTTAGAGCCACTCCTTTGCCTCTGAACCATGACTCCAAACTTCACTTGGTGCCCTTGGCCTTCACCTTCACTATCATGAAAATACCTGAAGTCATGGCAGCGGGTCAGACGGTGTACAAAGGGAGTCACAGACATACCTGTGTTCTCTCTCTAGAGCTTCTGATCACCCTATTGCAGACACAGAGAATAATAGTTTTAATCTCTCAAAAATTTACTTTGATCAATTACATGTAAATAAACAAACGAATTGATTGTGATGTCAGAAAGGTATTTTCTTCCTAGATTTCTTTTATTTAAAAAAAAAATTTTTGGCCACACCACATGGCATGTGGTCTCTTAGTTCCCAAACCAGGGATCAAACCTGTCCACCATGCATTGGAAGAGGAACCACTCTTAACTACTAGACTGCCAGGGAAGTCCCTCTCCCTAGATTTCTTATTTCTACAAATCCTGAGGCATTCTGATTAACCATGAGAATAACATCTATAAGGGAGAGAGATGTAGATATAAGGATAGAGTTATAGACCAACAACAGACATTCAAGTGTACATTTTCACTTTGGAGAATGACATCATAGTGAAGCTGAGAGATTTTCTTGCATAAATTATTGAATAGCTTTCATGTAAACAGTAATTATTTTCTAATTCTTTTCCAGATTTTTCATTACTGTCATGTTGCCTAGCAAATTTTTATTCACAAAGTATTTTAAGGAAGATAATTCCATTTTTATCACACTGAATACAGTAGAATACCATTCATGTCAGCAATTTTCTCTTCAAGGTTGCCTCATATAACTGTTCCCTTAGAAGTATTTTACTTAGTGCCTTTTAATCCAAAAACAGAAACTGCTCTGAACAGCTAAAGAGGGTGTTAGTTCTTTTTAAATGATGTTCAGTGTTTTCTTTTTTCCAGATTAGAGAGCTGTTACCTTATGGATCAAAATATAAAAGAAACAGTTCAGTGTTAGCAGTGAACTTTGTTTTAATGCATTGAGTATGTTTTCTTAGTGGTTTTGTAAACTTTGGCCATCTGTTGCTGAGCTGGAGGACCACATACTTCTTTGCCAGTGAAGTAAGATGCAATACATTTAATCCCTGTATGTGTAAAACCAATGATTTAAAACACTAGAATAATGGATTAAAGTGAAGCTGAAGGAAAAACGCTAACATTTTAGCAATACTCCTAGCAGCAATTTTGCAAACATCTTCATAGTGTGTGACTTGTACCATCTCATCAAGGACCAAATGTTTGTGTCCCCCCCAAAATTTATATGTTGAAGTCCTAACTCCCAACATGATAGTGTTTGCAGAACGAGCCTCTGGGAGGTAATTAGGGCAAGATGACGTCATGAGGCTGTGGCTTTCATGATGGGATTAGTGTCATTGTAAGAAGAGAAAGAGACACCAGACCTCCTACCACATGAGGACACAGTAAGAAGGCAGCCAGCTGCAAACAAAGAAGTGGGTCCTCATCAGGAACTAAATTGACTGGCACCCGGATTTTGGACTTTCTGGCCTCCAGAATCCTGAGAAACCAATGTCTGTTGTCTAAGCCACCTGATCTATTTGTTGTTCACTGTTCAGTAGCTTAGTGGTGTCTGACTCTCTGTGACACCATGGACTGAAGCATGCCAGACTTCCCTGTCCTTCACTGTCTCCTGGAGTTTGCTCAAACTCAGGTCTGTTGAGTCGGTGATGGAATAGCTGTGGGTAATAAGATTGGATGGAATCAGCAGTCTTACCTCAACTTCACTAGCTAAACTCAATTTTGCTATCTAATCATCTCATCACCTGATCTATAGTATTTTGTTATAACAGCCTGAGCAGACTAAGACATGTGATTGGTGATAACCATAGGGACTGAACAGATACATTCAACAATTATTTCTTCAGCTACTTTCTCTCTGCTTTATATATGAAGTCCCACACTGAGAAGCAAACAAGGCCAAAAGAGTCTCACCAGCTGATTGGAGCCTTTGTAATCTCATGCTGACCTTGGGAGAATATTCTGTGAAGAATACAAAATGTACCTTCATCAATTCCGACCTCCTCTTTTATGGAAAATAATCTCAAAAGTTAATTCCTAAGACAGAGTTGACCACACAACTGTACCACCCACCCTCCTGCAACTTACACAAAGAGTCTGCTTTTTAAAATAAGATGCTTTTACCCAAAGGAATGGATGAACATTGGGATTTAGAACATCAGGGCATCTTTGTAAGTAATCAGCATTTCTTTCCTTTGTACTCATTTGTGTTCACTGACTGCCTGCTCTGTTTTCAATTAAATACTTGAAGCCTCAGAATCAGGCTCAACTTCTGAGCTCCTCAGGCTCCTCTCTCATGCTCTGCAAATAGGCCTCTTGCTGATTCCATCCAGTCTTATCACTCACAGCTGTTCCGGAAAGTTCTTTCCATGGTTTATAAATTTTCGTGTTACATCCAGTGAGTAGAATCATACTGATCTCTCTAGAAAAGAGCAAGTTTCCAGAAAGAAAAAGCTCATGCACAGAGCTGGGAGAAGCTTTCTTCAGTCATCAAAGCTGGGAGGTCAACTGGAGGTGAAGGTTGATTATTCTTCAGTCCTTAGCAAAATCTTTTGGGCTATTTTGAAGATCTGCAAGCTATCCCAGTTGTCTCCCCAGATCTATCCCCTCTACACTGTCATGTGTCCCCAGGAGGCTGGGCTCTCTAGACTGCATCTCCCAGTTCCTGGCCATTGACATCTGGTTGGGTTCAGACAACAGGAGGCAGTGGCAGGAGATCAGAGAAAGGATGGGAGAAAGATCAGGGTATTTCTTCCTCTGCTCCTTGCTTCAGTCATAGTCTGACAGTGGCCACCTCCTCCTCATATAGCAGCCGCTGCCAGGCAGCCCCTCCAAGATTCATGGGCTCTGGAAACATGGCCTTTGTCCCTTCAGGCTGTTGGGTGGTAACCTTCCTGCTAATGTTGGTTCCCTGAGGTTTTCACTATTCCTAGTTATAGTTCCCTTAACTGTGTCTATACTTTTGTAAATAATTATTTTTTCGTTAAAGTCTTTGGGGTAGAATTCTATTTCTTGCTAGAACCCTGCCTGATACATTCTCATCTACTTATCCCTATATATTCTTACATCTATTTTTTTATTATATAGAACAAGTCATCTTAGTTTACCACTAAAAGAAGAAAAAGCATAAAATATTGATCTGAGTTCACTTTACAAAATGTAGAAATTCAGGGACAGAAGGGAAATGTAAATATAGGAAAGGAAGCATATTAGTCAGGGCTGTCTGTAGAAACAGAACCAGTAGGAGAGGGAGAGAGAAAGAGTGAGAGGTTTATATGTTATAAAAAAAAAAAATTGGTTCCACGACTACGGAGGCTGGCAAGCCCAAAATCTGCAGTGTGGGCTGGCAGACTGAATTCCCAAGATGGTGCCGATGAAGTCCAAAGGCAGTCTTCCAGAGAACTCCCCCTTGCCCAGCGACATCAATCTTTTCGTTCCACTCAGGCCTTCAACTGCATGAGTGAGGCCCACCCATAACATGAAGGACAACCTGCTCCACGCAAAGTTCACTGATTTAGATGTTAATCTCACCCCAAAACACCTCCAAGTAGAGACATAAAATTAACCATCACAAGGACCTAGATAATTAAAAAACTATATAGGAGAGCTCAATGATCAGGGAGTAACTGGGCCAATTAAAAAGTATTTTTAGTGTTATTACAGTGAATAGGATCCTAAATATAGCTAGCCATTTCCTTGGCTTTTTAACACATGTGGGGCACATTCTTACTTGATCATTTCATTTACTCAGATGTGGAAGAGAAGTCTTTTATTCATCTGAGTAGAATGAAACACAAACATAAACACTCACAAAAAGACACACATTATGTTTCTTATTTGTGCCACTTAAATAGCTCAAGTCTAGTGCCTCTTGACACCGACAAAGCCCTCGTCCTGGAGTTGTGTCACTGTCCTTCCTCACAAACCGGACAGCACAGAGATGCAGCGGAGGGCATCAGGACCCAGCGTGTGGAAGGCTCCGTGTGCATGGGTTTAGAACAAATGAAACTGCTCTCTCGAGCTTGGTAAACATCTGGACAAACATATATTTATCCTCTAAGTTCACTGTTGAGATGAGGCCCGATGCTTTTAATCTTTATAATTAGAGCAGGCAAGAATGTGTTTTTAATCTTCTGAATCAAATTTTTTGTTTCAAAGGCACAAAATGACAATTCCCCCAAAATCTGTATAGAGAAGGAAACTAATCACTCATGTAGAAAAAACTATTTTAGGAGACTCTGGTGTGTGGGGAGGGTAGGGGGCACATTTAAAAGAGATAAAATGGCTTAATTTTAAAAGCAGGACCTAAAAATGAATCGAAATCTCCTTCCTAATCTCTTTTCTTCCATGTTAGGTTCCATTCAGACAAATTAAATGGTGGCATCATTGTTTCAAACAGGACACAGATTGCAACACTATTCCTCACGTCATTTTTTATACCCAAAGTACTGTTCCAATGAGTACCAAAGTATTTCTTCCGTTAACATGGAACTTAATGTTGTCACACTATTTTTTATCAAGAAAAGATGTTAATTTTGTGCCCTGCCAACTTTTTTATACCAGAGCCCATAGGATGGTAGGAAATTTTAACAGTTTCTCTCTGGGGTTCTACAGCCATAGAGTTTAATGAAGCAGCATGGGACATGTCGAGGTGTTCCTCTTTCTGTCCAGTGCAGAAAACACTAGTGGATAAAACACAGATGATAAAGGGCTTAAGATATAGACCTTTTTGCATCAATAAGGCCCCATTAATCCACCTCTTTTACCCCTGCTCTGAACACTGAAGGAAGAAAGACTTCCAACATCTTCCAGGACAGAGGAACTGCTTGCCTTACATTTTCATGTCAAAAAGAGGTTGCATCAAAAAAGATGTACTCCAGGACTTCCCTGTGGTACAGTGGATGGGAGTCTGCCTGCCAATGCAGGGGTCGTGGGATCGATCCCTGGTCCGGGAAGATTCCACATGGCACGAGGCAACTAAAGCCTGTGCCCCACAGCTATTGAGCCCTTTCTCTAGAGCCTGCGAGCCACAACTCATGAGCCCCTGTGCAGCAGGTACTGAAGCCTGAGCGCCTAGAGCCCATGCCTCTCACAAGAGAAGCCACCACAGTGAGAAGCCTGTGCACCACAGCCAGGAGTAGCCCCCGCTATTGGCAATGAGAGAAAGCCCTCACACGGCCACAAAAACACAGCACAACCAAAAACCAATAAATGAATTACATACAAAAGAAGATATACATACTCCACATATAAAATAGTACAGTCACTATGGAAAACAGTTTGGAGGCTCCTCAAAAACTTAAAAACAGAATTACCATATGATCCACTAATTTCTGTGTATATACTCCCCAAATTGAAAGCAATGTCCTGGAGAGATAATTGTACACACGTGTTAATAGCAGTACTATTCACAACAGACAAAAGATATAAACAAATCCAGTGTCTATCGATAGATGAACTAAGTGTAGTAAGACATGCAGTGGAATATTATTCAGCTTTAAAGAGGAAGGAAACTGATACATATAACATGGATGAAAACTGAAAATATTATGCTAAATGAAATAAGCCAGATACAAAAGGACAAATGTTGTATGATTTCACTTACATGAGATACCAAGAGTATGAAAAATCATAAAGACAGAAACTGGAATGATGGTTGTCAGGATTTGGAAGACAGGGTGAGGGGTTATTGCTTAAAGGGTACAGAGTTTCACTGTGAGATGATTAAAAAGTTCTGGAAATTGATAATGGTGATGGTGGTATGACATTGTGAATGTACCTTAGGTCAATAACTATACACATAATAATTAAAATGGTAAATTTTATGTTATATATATTTTTTACCATGATTACATATATGCATAATATATACACATTACGTGTGTGTGTGTGTGTGTGTGTGTGTTTGTATATAGGAGTGGGCTTCCCTGGTGGCTCAGATGGTAAAGAATCTGCCTGCACATGGAAACAACCTAGCTGTCCATCGGCAGACAAATGGATAAGGAAGTTGTGGTACATATATACAATAGAATATTACTCAGCTATAAAAGGAACACATTTGAGTCAGTTCTAATGAGGTGGATGAAACTGGAGCCTATTATACAGAGTGAAGTAAGTCAGAAAGGAAAACACCAATACTGTATATTAATGCATATATAGGGAATTTAGAAAGATGGTAATGACAATCCTATATGCAGGGCAGCAAAAGAGACACAGATGTAAAGAACAGACTTTTGGACTCTGTGGGAGAGGGCGAGGGTGGGATGATTTGAGAATAGCATTGAAACATGTATATTACCGTATGTGAACTAGATGACCAGTACAAGTTGTATGCATGAAGCAGCGCACTCAAAGCCAGTGCTCTGGGACAATCTAGAGGGATAGGGTGGGAGGGGAGTTCAGGATGGGGGACACATATGCACCCATGGCTGATTTATGTTGATGTATGGCAAAAAACCATCACAGTATTGTAAAGTAATTATCCTCCAATTAAAATAAATTAATTAAAAAATTAATAAAAGAATCTGCCTGCAACGCGGAAGACCTGAATTCAATCCCTGCATTGAAAAGATCCCCTGAAGGAGGGCATGGCAATCCGCTCCGGTATTCTTGCATGGCGAATCCCCATGGACAGAGGTGCCTGACGGGTTACAGTCCTTGGGGTCACAGAGTTGGACACAACTGAGCGACTAAGCACAGCACAGCATATATATAGGAGTAGAAAATGGCAATCCACTCCAGCATTCTTGCCTGGAAAACTCCATGGACAGAGAAGCCTGGCAGGCTACAGTCCATGGGGTCACAAAGAATCATATGCAACTGAGCACACACACATGTCTTTACACTCCTAGGTCTCATTCCTGCTTATATAGAACAACTGCTGGCAGATTTACCTAATTTTTTTAAAATTATAAATTGGGCTCTGGATGGCCCCCCATTGAGGGATTCCATTATATAGAATAAGACTTGAGTTACTGATAAACTGTGTATAGTTTTCATTCTAATCTACAGTATGATTTTAGTCTTCCTCTTCTATTTCTATTGTCCTCATAAAATTGCAAGTGAAGACCCTCCCAGTTTGGGTCTTCACAATTGGGAGACCAGTTTTGAATAAGAAGAGGAGACTAGGACCAGGTCAGCACTAGTGACTGTTTCAGTAGAGATTCTGGATCCAGGTCTGACAGTTCTGAGTTGCACCTCTGTGAGTACCATGCATTTCAGCAGTAGTTAGCAATAAAGGAAACTGCTAGAGATTGACACTAAACAAAAAAAGAGTTAAAACAACATAATAGCAAAATTACCTCATATACTGTCATTTTATAAGTAGTTCCATTAAGGATATTGGCAACATTTAGAAATAATATTCTTGTGTTTAGGTTCACTGGCACCAAAGATAATAATCATATGCATACATGCATGGTTAAATGGATTCGAGGAAAAGATATGGTCGTTCCATTTCTCTGTGGCCTGTTTAAACAACTATGCAAGCACCAGGATCCAAGAAATAATTGTCCCTCTGCTCCAAATACTATCCTAATGAGCCATAGCAAATTTGAAAACCAAATCTTTCAGTTGTGTCCAATTCAGCTGCCTGTTTGCAGACATACTCTGCCAGTTTGCTAAAACAAACTTTCCTGCTATATGAAGTCATTATCTTTAACACAGGAAGCAACTAATGGTTACTGAAGGTTTGGAATCTGTATTAATAACATAATATCATGAAAAATGCTGTAGTGGGTAAGGAAGAAAATATATCAAATAGATCAGAATGTTTGTCAGCTCTTATCAAAAGTATATCAATGTAATCCAATAATTCATTAACATACTATACTGAGATTTTATTTTCCATCATATCCTGATTTTTTTGTGTGCTTAACTATGTATATTTTTCATCCTTAGAAAGTGACTATGTTTTAGGTAAGCCACTGAGTCAACTTCTTTGCCCCTCATGCATATTTTGATCTGATTTAAAACTGATTGCCACCAATTGTGCAGACTGGATAGTGATTCTAGTCAATAAACCAGTCCTGCTGAGTTCACCTGTTTGGGTTCCATATAACCAGGAATTACTCAAATGGCTTGGGTCTGGTCATTTTTGTGGATGCTAAACTATAAATTTATTCTTTGGAAGGTGAAGTCGGGATTTATTTCATTTTTCTCACGTCTTCCTTATACATGATTCCTCCCCTCGTCAGCAGACTGAACCCACTTACACAGTGAGTGTTTAGATCATCACAGAAACAGCCAGCCTTGGGCCCCCACCATGAATTCCGCTGTAGAAGTGTGGGTGTCATCCTGTAGATTCTCAGTTCCTCAAACAATTACTACCCGAAAGCAGGATATGTTATTGAAATTCGCATCAAGGGTTTAAAATCCCACTAGTAGAACTATTCCTTAACAGCATGTTTGTTTGCTATATAAGTTCTCCTAGTTCTCCTAGGGTTTCTAGTTTGTCACTTGGTCAAGAATCCTGTTCAGCGTAGTCCCCGCATCCCACTCACTCTACCACCACTAAAAATCAATAACTCTTCATTTATTTTACTTCAAACATCGCAGTCACTCATCCTAGTCTCAGTACTTCTCATCAGAGGAATCATCATTTTTCATTTAGAGTATCTGAGCTATAAAATGCAGCATTTCAAAATGACTTCACATATCTGACAATTTTACATGGATAGACGTGGACTGAGCACTTTTGGGCACCAGGCAGCATACCAGGCTCTGGGGACTTATGGTGACCAAAAGTAAACATGTCCTGCCCTCATGAGCTTACTGACCGTAGGAGAGGCACTGCCCTCATGGAAGGCAGAGAGTATGTTTAGGGACTGCCCTTTGGGAAGCAATAAACAAGGTTTTATTTACAAGGTCTGTGTAAAAAATTTTCTGTAAGTATAGAAGATAACATATTTTCTTTGTCTAAAATCTTGCATACTTAAAATACCTAAATGAGCACTGAGGAAATGACAGCTGAACTCTTCAAGTGGTATTCCCCACACACACCCCCACCACCACTATTAAGAATCAATAACTCCTCATTCATTTTATTTCAAATATCCCAGGCACTCATCCTAGTCTCAATGTTTCTCAACAGAGGAATCATCCACTCTTGCTCCACAATTCAGAATATCAAAACTCCCCTGAAAAAAATTTTACATGTGTGCAGGGCACCCCACTCCAGTACTCCTGCCTGGAAAATCCCATGGACAGAGGAGCCTGGTGGGCTGCAGTCCATGGGGTCGCTGAGGGTCAGACACTGAGCGACTTCACTTTCACTTTTCACTTTCATGCATTGGAGAAGGAAATGGCAACCCACTCCAGTGTTCTTGCCTGGAGAATCCCAGGGATGGGGGAGCCTGGTGGGCTGCCGTCTATGGGGTCCCACAGAGTCGGACACGACTGAAGCGACTTAGCAGCAGCAGCAGGGCTTCCCAGGTGGTGCTAATGGTAAAGAACTCACCTGCCAGGTTTATATGTAGGTGTATAGATTAATAGTAATAGCTGTGTATGTACAATTGACCCTTGAACAGTGGTGGGGTTAATCTGAGTATAGTTTATAGTTGGCCCTCCATATGCACAATTCCTCTGCATTTACAAATGGTGTTTAGTTCAGTTCAGTTCAGTCACTCAGTCGTGTCCGACTCTTTGCGACCCCATGAATCGCAGCACGCCAGGCCTCCCTGTCCATCACCAACTCCCGGAGTTCACCCAAACTCATGTCCATCGAGTTGGTGATGCCATCCAGCCTTCTCATCCTCTGTCGTCCCCTTCTCCTCCTGCCCCTAATCCCTCCCAGCATCAGGGTCTTTTCCAATGAGTCAACTCTTCGCATGAGGTGGCCAAAGTATTGGAGTTTCAGCTTTAGCATCAGTCCTTCTAATGAACACCCAGGACTGATCTCCTTCAGAATGGACTGGTTGGATCTCCTTGCAGTCCAAGGGACTCTCAAGAGTCTTCTACAACACCACAGTACAAAAGCATCAATTCTTCGGCGCTCAGCTTTCTTCACAGTCCAACTCTCACATCCATACATGACCACAGGAAAAACCATAGCCTTGACTAGACGAACCTTTGTTGGCAAAGCAATGTCTCTGCTTTTGAATATGCTATCTAGGTTGGTCATAACTTTCCTTCCAAGGAGCAAGCGTCTTTTAATTTCATGGCTGTAATCACCATCTGCAGTGATTTTGGAGGCCCCCAAAACAAAGTCTAACACCGTTTCCACTGCTTCCCTATCTATTTCCCATAAAGTGATGGGACCAGATGCCATGATCTTTGTTTTCTGAATGTTGAGCTTTAAGCCAACTTTTTCACTCTCCACTTTCACTTTCATCAAGAGGCTTTTTAGTTCCTTTTCACTTTCTGTCATAAGGGTGGTGTCATTTGCATATCTGAGGTCATTGATATTTCTCCTGGCAATCTTGGTTCCAGCTTATGCTTCCTCCAGCCCAGCATTCTCATGATGTACTCTGCCTATAAGTTAAATAAACAGGGTGACAATATACAGCCTTGACGTATTCCTTTTCCTATTTGGAACCAGTCTGTTGTTCCATGTCCAGTTCTAACTGTTGCTTCCTGACCTGCATATAGGTTTCTCAAGAGGCAGGTCAGGTGGTCTGGTATTCCCATCTCTTTCAGAATTTTCCACAGTTTATTGTGATCCACACAGTCAAACGCTTTGGCATAGTCAATAAAGCACAAATAGATGTTTTTCTGGAACTCTCTTGCTTTTTTGATGATCCAGCGGATGTTGGCAATTTGATCTCTGGTTCCTCTGCCTTTTCTAAAACCTGCTTGAACATCTGGAAGTTCACAGTTCACGTATTGCTGAAGCCTGGCTTGGAGAATTTTGAGCATTACTTTACTAGCGTGTGAGATGAGTGCGATTGTGCAGTAGTTTGAGCATTCTTTGGGATTGCCTTTCTTTGGGATTAGAATGAAAATTGACCTTTTCCAGTCCTGTGGCCACTGCTGAGTTTTCCAACTTTGCTGGCATATTGAGTGCAGCACTTTCACAGCATCATCTTTTAGGATTTGAAATAGCTCAATTGGAATTCTATCACCTCCGCTAGCTTTGTTTGTAGTGATGCTTTCTAAGGCCCACTTGACTTAGCAATATAGTATTTACTATTGAAATAAGTGGAGCCACACAGTTCAAACCTGGGTTGTTCAAGGGTTAACTGTATTTAGGTATTTTAAACTATAGTAGGAACTCCTTTCTCAGGTCAGCCCAGCTGTAGAGGCTGAGCCTGGCCCCCTGCCCCAGCTCCCACAGATCAATGACTCAGTGTTCCTGTGGATCCTCCTGGGTAGCCTGTCCCACAGTGGCTGCTGTTACATTACCCTGAGTAACTTGTATGGAATAATATCGGTGGGGTTTTATGACAGCAGTATGAATAGAATGAATATGAGGAAGCCTGGAGAGAAGGAGGGAGGGGTGGAAGGAAAGATAATAGGACGGAAGCAGGAGAGGGAGGGAGGGAGGAAAAAAGTCACAAACCAGCTGAAACCAAAGAAAGAAATGTAAGCAAAAGTGGGTAGACCAGAAGGTCAAAAAGCATGACTTCCAGAGACATGCAGAATTATTGCTGCCTTGAGATAGTAAACTCCTTTCTTCATCATCTCATCCTACTGAAGTCTACACCACAGGGTCACTATCAGTCTTTTCCCAGCAACAGTTTCCCACTGGGCATTAAGTTGACTGACTCAATTCCTCAGATATCTATTAAAGACCTCCTAGGCTCCAGGTGCTAAACATTAGCTGCATTAACCCACTTAATCCCCACAAGAGCCCCACGGGGTAGGCAGGAACCCTATAGCCCCTCACTCAACACAAAGGAAATATTCAACAGGTATTTGCTGAATCAGTGGTTTCAATAAAATATCCAACACGCTGTGATGGAGCACACATAGAACTCCATGGAAGCTGATTCAAGGGCGATCAGAGAGCTCCTGGAGGGCACAACTACCTCCCCTCCTTCCTTCCACTGTCCAGTGCCCAGATGGCAATAGCCAATGTTTGTTGAATGAATGAACGAATGTAAGAATAAATGTAAAAAAATTTTACAAACCCTCCCCATAGACAAATCAGATTCTGTTTCAAAGCTTTATTTAGTAGTTTATAATTTTAAAAATTCTTTCCATAAGACAGGCTTCAATTCTGACAATGTTGCCATTGCTGAACCTGAATAAAACGTTACAAGCTCTTTCTTTTTTTAAAAAAAAATTTGAATTTAAGCTGTTAAACAGAGACAGCTTTCAGTAGATTTTTCTCATCTCTTCCTCTGCTGCTATATATCCTATGTCCACAAACAATGGATGAAAAAGGGGAAATTTTTTCAGTTTAAAGTGTACTCTTTGCATGAAAGAAAAAGAAAAGGAATAAAGAAGTCTTAATGGTTTTTGCCCAGCTTATTTTGGGGATAGTTGATGGAATTTTTTTTATGCCCTTAAATAAACACAGCCTTATGTTTCTCTATAGTTTTTAATCTCCCTCCAACCAGAAGTATCGCAAAGTTCTTTACCAATTATATAGCAAAGAAATTATAGAATTATATAATGCCACAGATTGTGACAATTCAAAGTTAAATAGCAGCTTAACATACTGAAAAGTATAACAGGAAGGAAAAAGCATTAACAAGTGAGCTCATCTAGCTTATTATAGACATCAGTGCTTCAAAGTTCCACTCTATAGCAACAGCAGGAGCAGTTACCAGCTAAGACGATGGAATGTACACATTGCAAGCAAGAACCTTGAAAGCTCCCGTGGTCATGGGCAAACCAGTTTCACTTTCTTGGTAGCTGACGGTTCAGCATGGACTTGGCCTTCTCCCCAAATGTCCTCTGAGGTCAATATCCCCTGTTAATTTTCTTCTAATATTACATTAATGAATCAGAGCCTGGCAAGTAGTCAAATTTCCAAAACTCATTATAAAACTGCTTGCTGCCAGTGGTAATGGTACAGCCCTGCTTGCTGCTCCATGGTTTCTGGCATTTGAGAACAGGAAAGTGCGCTCATCGGAGTGGAATTTTTGATTTCCATACATGGCTGACTTGTGGAGAGGGAGTGGGAATCCATTCTGTTAGCAGCCTATGTTCTTCAAAATACATCTATTGTGTTTCACAGACTCTTATTACCCTTTGCCGTTTGATGCTCCTTAATTTGCTGGCTCACTTCTGTCAACTTCCAGCACATTCTAGGGATTTTGGTCTCCTCTCTGACACTGGATGCACATGGTTGAATGACATCAATGATATCTAGAGGGAAAAGGGCCAATGTTTCTGAACACCCTCAATAGACCAGATTCACAGCCAGATGCTTTCCACACACAAACCATGGAGCAGGTGTCACTGCCTCATTGTATGGAGAAAAGGCCTGAGACTTCACCAGATTGAGTCAACCTTCCCCAAACTATGGTTTCACAGGGTTCATGGATCAGAATCACCTGAAAACTTGTAAAATGCAGTTCCCTGGGCCCCACCATAAAACTACTTAATCAGAATATTTGGGGAGATACGTTGGAGATGTCTTCTTTCACCCAATACATCATGTCCAACTTTCCACAAAAATTACAAGGTATCCTAAAATGCAGCTTGAAGAGATAGGTCAAGCATCAGAGATGGACTTCGATTATGGCAGAAATGTTGAAATTATCATTCCAGGAATTTAAACCAACTGACTTATATACTAAGCACTCTATTGGAAAAGATATAATAGTCCTTAAAATGTGCGTGTGTATGTGCCTAACAACAGAGTGTCAAACTACATGAGGCAAAACTGATGGAACTCAAGGAAAAATAGGTAAATTTACTATTACATTTGGAGACTTCAATACCCCTCTCACAGAAAGGCACAGATCCAGCAGACAGAAAATCAGTAAGGACATAGTTGAACTCAACAGCACCATCCATCAACCAGACATAATTGACATCTATAGACTACTTCATCCAACAACAACAGAACACAATTCTTCCCAAGCTCACATGGAACATTCACCAAGCTGACCACGTTCTGGGCCATAAAACACAACAAATTTAACAGAATAGAAATCATATGATACCTGCTTTCAGACCACAATGGAATTAAACTAAAAAGCAAAAGCAGAAAGATTGCTGGAAAAATCCCAAAATATTTGAAAAAAACAAGGTATAGAGTGAGAGAAAATCTTTGTAAAATATATTATTTTTGTAAATGACATATTTGGACTTTTAAATAAAATATATAAGGACTATTATCCAAAATGTTAAAAAAAAAAAAACCCTTTAAAAATTAAACAGTAAGAAAATAAACAACCTGATTAAAGTGGAAAAAAGATCTGAATAGACAGTTCACCAAAGAAGATGTAAGAATGGCAAATTAGCATATTAAAGGATGCTCAATATCATACGCCATTTAGATAACTACAAATTAAAACAACAGTTGAGATATCACTACACTTATTGGAATGGCAAAAACCCAAGATACTGACAACACCAAATGCTGGCAAGGCTGTGAAGCAACAGGAACTTTCATTCATTGCTGGTGGGAATGCAGGACGATACTTTCCATAGGGATGCAAGATGCCTGTAAGAACGCAAAACTTTGGAAGACAGTTTGGCAGTTTCTGACAAAACTAAACCATACTCTTCCAATATGGTGGACCCATTGTGCTCCTTGATATTTACCCAAATGAATTGAAAACATGTCCAAACAAACAAACAAAAAAACTGCATATGGAATCACCATATGACCCAGCAATACCTCAATTCCTATATTTTAGGTATATATCCCAAAATATTTATAAAAAAACTTGGAAGCAACTAAGATGTCCTCCAGTAGGTAAATGAATAAATAAATTGTGGTACAGCAAACAAAGAAATGTTTTTAGTGCTAAAAAGAAATGAGGCATCAAGCCATGAAAAGACATGGAGGAACGTTAAATGCACATTACTAAATGGAAAAGCCCAACTTGAAAATGTTACATACTCTGTGATTCCAACTATATGACATTCTGGAAACGTAAAATTCTGGAGACAATAGGTTGCTAAGGGTAAGGGAAGAAGGAGGGATGAAAAGATGGAATACAGTGGATTTGGGGGCAATATAACTATTCTGCATATTATAATAATGGATGCATGTCATTATACATTTGTGAAAACCCATACAACATACAACACCAAGAGTGAGCCATAATTAAACTTTGGACATTGGGTGACAATGATGCTTCAATGTAGTTTCCTCTAATGTGACAAGTATGCCACTCTGGTGGGGATGTTAATAGTGGGCAAGGCTGTGCACGTGTTGGGACAGGCGGGTTACAGGAACTCTGTATCTGGGCTTCCTTTGTGGCTCAGCTGGTAAAGAATCTGCGTGCAATGAGGGAGACCTGGGTTTGATCCCTCGGTTAGGATGATCCCCTGGAGAAGGGAAAGGCTACCCACTCCAGTATTCTGGCCTGGAGAATTCCAGGACTATAGCCCATGGGGTCACAAAGAGTCAGACACGACTGAGCAATTTTAACTTTATCACTTGCTTTGACCCCAGAACTGCTCTAAAATTAAGAACTTATATTTTCAAAACAGTAATCAGATCAGATCAGATCAGTCGCTCAATTGTGTCCGACTCTTTGCGACCCCATGAACCGAAGCACGCCAGGCCTCCCTGTCCATCGACAACTCCCGGAGTTCACCCAGATTCACGTCCATCGAGTCAGTGATGCCATCCAGCCATCTCATCCTCTGTCGTCCCCTTCTCCTCCTGCCCCCAATCCCTCCCAGCATCAGAGTCTTTTCCAATGAGTCAACTCTTCACATGAGGTGGCCAAAGTACTGGAGTTTCAGCTTTAGCATCATTCCTTCCAAAGAACACCCAGGGCTGATCTCCTTCAGAATGGACTGGTTGGATCTCCTTGCAGTCCAAGGGACTTTCAAGAGTCTTCTCCAACACCACAGTTCAAAAGCATCAATTCTTCGGCATTCAGCCTTCTTCACAGTCCAACTCTCACATCCATACATGACCACAGGAAAAACCATAGCCTTGACTAGACGAACCTTTGTTGGCAAAGTAATGTCTCTGCTTTTGAATATGCTATCTAGGTTGGTCATAACTTTCCTTCCAAGGAGTAAGCATCTTTTAATTTCATGGCTGCAGTCACCATCTGCATTGATTTTGGAGCCCAGAAAAATAAAGTCTGACGCTGTTTCCACTGTTTCCCCATCTATTTCCCATGAAGTGGTGGGACTGGATGCCATGATCTTCGTTTTCTGAATGTTGAGCTTTAAGCCAACTTTTTCACTCTCCACTTTCACTTTCAGCAAGAGGCTTTTGGGTTCCTCTTCACTTTATATTTTCAAAACAGTAATGAACAGGGCCAAAGCTCAATTTGTAAGCAGGAAGTTATGAGATATTTTGTCCAGATTGTCTCCAAGATCTTTGTAATAGTTCATGTCTCCCACCCATCCTTCCTTGAAACTCTTGGCTCTCTGTGCCACACCATTCTGAGTCTGCCTCACCCTCTAATGGCACGTTCTTTGTCCATATCCACCACCAATGCTGCTTCCTTCCACAGACCTGCTGTATGCACACCCCTCTGGTGTTCTCTTCAGTCATCTTTCTCTCCAAACCCACTCTCAGTTTTCAATTACAAAGACTTAAATGCACACAGCCCCCACATCATCATTCAGTTCCAAACTATCACCAGAATCCACCACCAAATGCCTGCCAAACACCTCTCCTGGGATGCCTCCTGGCCCCTGGAACTTGCCACATCTCAAATTCATTACCTGATTTTTAAATCTAGCATCTATTCTGCCAAGATGAGCATGGTTCTCTTCGCCTCCCAGGTTTGAAGCCACCTTTGATTACACCTTCTCTCTGGATCCCAGCATCCAGTCAGCTGGTTCTGTGGATGCTTCCACTTGTTTCTTTCTAACCCTCCCATCACCACCTCTGTGCCTTCCGTTTGGCACTTTCCCATCATCTCCTGACTCTTGTCTCTGCCTCAAAGCCTTTCCTGTTCGTTCATGCTCTAATCTGCAACCAAATCTGTCTTCCTCAAAATGTCTTTCTATACTGGATAGCACAGGGAACTCTACTCAGTACTCTGTAATGATCTATTTGGGAACAGAATCTAAAAAAGAGCGAATATACGAATATGCATAACTGATTCACTTTGCTATACAGCAGAAACTAACACAACGTTGTAAGTCAACTAGACTCCAGTAAAAATTAATTTGTAAAAATGCCTTTCTATACAGGCTCCCACTGTCTCTGGGAGCCCAAGCATTTGGGTCCCTGCCTTGAGCTGCATTGCCCGCAAGGTCTTTTCCCATCATGCACTTCTTCACAACCATCCCCTGGACGTTTCACTTGGCATCTACTGCGTGCTGCCTGAGGTTTTAGTTATCCTATTACCTGTGTCTGCACTCCCTTAACCAGACTTTAATGGCAGAACAAGTGTTTGTGGGTTACCAGAAAATGCTCACAAATAAAGTAGGATACCAACCCGAGCATCTCCTGGAGTTGACAGTGTTCTCTTTCTTCCTGGTGGAATCATTATTAATGATATTGCCATTATTTACAAAAACAAGCATTAATGAGGATGGACCACATGTAAAATCACAGGGCAGAGGAGGCCACTGACTATCGATTATTATCTCTATTGTCCTTTCCTGCTTCATTCATTTCTTCATTTCCAACAATGGCCCTATTTAAGCAGGGGATGGGAGGTGGGTATAAATTGAGAGTTTAAGATTAGCATATACACACGCCTACATACAAAACAGATAACCAAAAAGGATCTACTGTATAGCACAGGAAACTACACTTAATATTTTGTAATAACCTATAGGAGGAAAGAATATGAAAAGGAATAAATAGATACATAGATACAAATATATGTTTGAATCACTGTGCTGTACACCTTAAAGTAACACAACATTGTAAATCAACTCTGTGTGTGTGTGTGTGTCTGTGTGTATGAAAGTCTCTCAGTCTTGTTCGACTCTTTGCAACTCCATGGACTGTAGCCCGCCAGGCTTCTCTGTCCATGGAATTCTCCAGGCAAGAATACTGGAGTAGGTTGTCATTTCCTCTTCCAGGGGATCTTCCCAACCCAGGGATCAAACCTGAGTTTCCTGCATTATAGGCAGATTCTTTATCATCTGAGCCACTGGAGAAATCAACTATACTTCAATTTAAAAAAACAATGGCCCTGTTTAGGTTTCTTAACCCATTTTTCTCTTCACACACCAGTTATTTAATCCTAGCATTTCTAACAAGTGCCTGCCTGCAAGCCTCCACTTTATGGTCCCACTCTGCCACTGTCCCCTATGTCAGGGTGCCAGCATTCACCGCCACCAGCCTATTTCATCTAAATCTTTTCTGTCGGCTTCAACCTTCTCAACCCCAAACATGTGAGATAATACATCCCTGCTCTTAATTGTGAACTTTATTGCCTTTAAAAATATACATTATGTACAAATACATACAGAAAGTTGCCCACCCATCATTCTAAAGAAAGAGCCTTTTGTTGGGGGGCAGGGGTTGGTTTTTTGACAGATAACTTGAGGATCTAGGACACTTCTATACTGAAAATCTAAATTCCAGTTCAAAGACCTTGTCCTCCAAGCAGTTACCCTTTGAATGAGCTACTGATCTCTCAGCTAGCATCACTTTATGAATGTGTGCATTTGTATGTATTTCCTCATCACCTTTCTGTTAGTTTGCTGCTTATTTAAAAAACAATTATCATTCTATTTTTAATATATATATAAAGGCACACCAAAAAAGGCATGCACACTAAAATGATATTAGTAACTACCTATGACTTGTTTATTCTTTTTACTTTAAACTTTTCCTATTCAGGTAAGTGTGGCTCATCAGATCCAAAGAAAACTATAAAAATCCAAGACATGGCATTGGAAGACATTAAGTTTCTACAGGCTGCCACGTACAGACTCAGTTTTAATGATACCTCTTAGGTTCTAACATAGGATGATTCTTAAACATGTGTTCCTTGAGGACAGATCAAGGAAAAAGAAATCTCTTTATCTCACTGCTCATCCTGGCTATCAAGCCCCAGCGCTCCCCAGGTTGTCAGGCCACATGGGATATAGGCACCATACTCTGTCAGCGAGACCCCCCTACTCCCAGTCCTCTTGGGTTCATCTGTCATGAGAGCCATCCCTACAATAAAAACAAGTCACTCATCTCTACTGGGTGATGAAGTCCCCACTAGAATTTCAAAACACTTTGCCAGGCTTCAGTAAATCTGTTGGCAATTCCCAATTTCACACATTTCAATTTTAGACATTTGGAAGATACCAAGTCATTGGCCCTTCTCTCTAAGAAAGAGAAATCCATAGGCAGGTGGTGCTGACTTGCTCAGAGTTCCAGCAGCAGCACCAATGAGGCATGGAGCACAGGGCATGGAGCCTAGACGTGATCCGTGCTCTAAACGAAGCTGGCATGATGCTCTGATTCATTTCAGCATGTCCCAGCCCTGGGCAACCCCAGTGCAATTATCTGTTAAAAGTATTTTTGTCACGTTCCCCCCATTGCTCTTTTAGTTCTACCCAGTCCTGTGAGGCTCTATGAGTCATTCTCTTTTCCAGGTTCCTGTAAGAACATTCCTAAATGTGTGTCTTATATTTGGGTACATGGAACAGTGTTCCCAGTCAATCCAAAATAGCAGTTGCTCCAAAATGCATGCCTGCAGCTCACTGTCCTGTGGACTGGCCATGTCATCTGTAAGTATCGTATTCAACCCTCTCTGTTACCTATGAACACCTGGGCCTCCCTTCAGACCAGCATCAAGATGCCCAAGTTCTTCCCACCAGCATTTCAGCTTTCCGATTGATCCACCTGGGCCTTGACAGGGAAGGGAAGGAGGCAGGCAGTGGACAGGCTGCTGCCGCCTCACCTTTCCATCCATTCCAGATTCCCAGTTACCCCTGGTCTGACCTTCTGAGTGCCCTTGGCTGCGGCAGCTTGAGATTTGCCACCTCCAGGTCATGCTCACCATCCTCTTTCTGCTTATGTAACACACACACACACACACACACACACGCACAAATGCAGACTTCAGAACCTTATTTCACAGGAGGTGTATAAAACCACGGGGTTAAAAAGACCTCAAGAGGTTATCTAGACTATTCTCCAGCCTTTGTTCACTCACTCATTCACTCATTCATTTACTCATCCACTCTTCATTCATTCAGTCATATAACCACTGAACAAAATTGTTCTACATGGTACCAGGCCCTGAGGGATCAAAAGCACTGAAACCAAGATCCTTAATACAGTAGATTATCTGATTTCTCAGATTGTTTGGTTTGGAGCACAGTATGCACTCCCCCTTTTATGGAAAGTAGCTCCTATGTTATTTTTGGTAGGGGGAGGTGAGGAACCACTTGTCCCCCATTCACAGCTTACAGAGTTTTGAGGGGGCTGACAATGGACTGGAAAAGGTCAGTTTTCATTCCAATCCCAAAGAAAGGCAATGCCAAAGAATGTTGAAACTACCACATAATTGCACTCATTTCACACGCTAGCAAAGCAACGCTCAAAATTCTCTAAGCCAGGCTTCAACAGTACGTGAACCGTGAACTCCCAGATGTTCAAGATGGATTTAGAAAAGGCAGAGGAACCAGAGGTCAAATTGCCAACATCCATTGGATCACAGAAAAAGCAAGAGAGTTCCAGAAAAACATCTACTTCTGCTTTATTGACTATGCCAAAGCCTTTGACTGTGTGGATCACCTCAAACTGTGGAAAATTCTTAAAGAGATGGGAATACAAGACTACCTGACCTGCCTCCTGAGAAATCTGTTTGCAGGTCAAGAAGCAACCGTTAGAATTGGACATGGAACAACAGACTGGTTCCAAATTGGGAAAGGAATACTTCAAAGCTGTATATTGTCACCCAGCTTATTTAACTTATATGCAGAGTACATCATGAAAAATGCTGGGCTGGAAGAAGCACAAGCTGGAATCAAGATTGTCGGAAGAAATATCAATAACCTCAGATATGCAGATGACACCATCCTTATGGCAGAAATCGAAGAAGAACTGAAGAGCCTCTTGATGAAAGTGAAAGAGGAGAGTGAAAAATTTGGCTTAACATTCAGAAAACTAAGATCATGGCATCCGGTCCCATCACTTCATGGCAAATAGATGGGGAAACAATGGAAACAGTGACAGACTTTATTTTGGGGGGCTCCAAAATCACTGCAGATGGTGACTGCAGCCATGAAATTAAAAGATGCTTGCTCCTTGGAAGGAAAGCTATGACCAACCTAGACAGCATATTAAAAAGCAGAGACATTACTTTGCCAACAAAGGTCCATCTAGTCAAAGCTATAGTTTTTCCAGTAGTCATGTATGGATGTGAGAGTTGGACTATAAGGAAAGCTGAGCGCCGAAGAATTGATGCTTTTGAACTGTGGTGTTGGAGAAGACTCTTGAGAGTCCCTTGGACTACAAGGAGATCCAACCAGTCCATCCTAAAGGCAATCAGTCCTGAATATTCATTGGAAGGACTGATGATGAAACTGAAACTCCAATCCTTTGGCCACCTAATGCAAACAACTGACTCATTTGAAAAGCCCCTGATGCTAGGAAAGATTGAGGGCAGGAGGAGAAGGGGACGACAGAGGATGAGATTGTTGGATGGCATCACCAACTCAATGGACATGGGTTTGGGTAGACTCTGAGAGTTGATGATGGACAGGGAGGCCTGGCGTGCTGCGGTTCATGGGGTCACAAAGAATCGGACATGACTGAGTGACTGAACTGAACTGAACTGAAGTGATACATATATCCCCTCCCTCTTGAGCCTCTCTCCCACTTCCCCGCCTCCTACCCCTTTAGGTCATCGCAGAGCACTGAGCTGAGCTCCCTGTGCTTTACAGCAGCTTCCCACTGGCTATCTATGTTACTCATGGTAGAGTAGAACTGACATATTCCTAATATGAATTTATCTTCTTTGCTCCCAGGGCCCCAGCCGCAGAGTGCCTGATTCACATTCTCACAGTCCTCATAACACTGCTGCCTGCAAAACAAACGTCAGCAGCCACCTTTACAGCTAGGAGATGTGATGGAGAGCACCCAACCAGGGACCCCTGTGGTCTCTCACATATCACATCACCCAGAAGCTGCTGACCTAACAGAGGGACAAAATTGTCTGCTGCAGGAAGAGCTGAACAGCCAATTAGGATGCAGTGTATCCTGCAGGACACAGTAGACTTGCTAAATCAGTAACCAATGGACGATGATATGTCCCCATTGGGAAGAAAAAAAGGCATGGATCCAGAAACCAAGGGATGTGAGCAGGGTTGTTTAGTCATTAAGTCATGCCCGCCTCTTTTGCGACCCCATGGACTGTAGCCTGCCGGCTCCTCTGTCCATGGGATCAGAATACATCAGGCAAGAATACTGGAGTGGGTAGCCATTTCCTTCTCCAGGGGAATCTTCCCAACCCAGGAGTCGAACCCATGTCTCCTGCTTTGCAGGTGGATTCTTTACCACTGAGCCACCTGGGACACGTCATGAGCCAGGCTAGCCCCACTTGTTACCACATGGGAAAGCTCTGCTTTTTATCCCTGCATCTCTGAGCTCTGCAGGTTAACAGGTTCTGGATTTTGAAGGGGGATAAACCTGCTGGTGAACACAGCAAGAGTCTCATGGAACTTTCAACCATATCTGCCATCTGGGAACTTTGGACCTGATGCCAAGGGACCAACAGGCAATGAGAAGATCTCCATCTCATCCTTGATCCAGTAGGGGCTGGGAATCAGGATTTGGAGGACTTTAGAATGTAAAGGGTGGTGGAAGCCGTGGCCTTGGATTAAAAAACAAACAGAAAAAAAGTAGAAGAGAGGGGATTATCCATTTGTCTTCAAAATCCATCCAATAAGAGGATGGCAATACTTTCTTATTGGTGGTAGTTCCCGTCTGTAGCGCTTACATCCCTCACAATGTAATAGAATTATTTCTTCTCTGGTTTTTTCATAAAACATTTTGCTTCCTCGATGATAGTAAACACTCATCAATCTTTTAGGACAAAATAATCTCCGATCCCTTTACTTTCTTCCTCAGCAAGATAAAAAATTTATTTTAAGAAACATACCTAGATAAGTTAAAAATTAATTCCAGGAGATGACTTCAGAATTCCTGGAATCAGTGAAGCTCAACAGGCATGAACACTGCCTGAATGGCCTTTTTTTTTTTTTTCCAGTCCATGTTCAGTCAACAACAAGCACAGATGGTGAGTTTTTCCCAGAACCATGTTTTGAAGAATGCTTGCAAGATTTTATTATTTCAAAGTGGAAAACGAGCAAGGATTATGTGTCCCCTTAAAGAATAAAACCAAGCATCTTAAGTAGAAACCAACCCCTCCTGCCCCCCCGTCTGTATTTGTCTGAACGTATTAGAGGCAATGAGCTGGTAAGGGTCAATGTGTCACCACAGAGTAGACAAAATGCTGAGCCAGAGGCCAGGATTCACCCCAGCACATGCCCCAAGCGTGATCCTGGCTGGGTCAGTCCTCTCGGTATTAGTTGCTCATTGCAAATTGAAAGGATTAGGCTAAATGACAGTGGTGTTCTCTTGAAGTCAAGAAATTCTATGCTATAATGTGTTTCCTAATGATTCCATGTTTCCAAATAGACTTCCCCACCTAACAGTAAATTCTCGGGGCAGGGACTTCCCTGGAGGTCTCGTAGTTAAGACTCTGGGCTTCCACTGCAGGGGACGCCGGTTCGATCCCTGGTCAAGGAACTATTAATAAGATCCCACATGCACATGTTGCAGCCAAAAAATATCCTCAGGGCAGACACATGGAACTCATTTCTCTTTTCCCACCCACATAACACAATATACATTTATCTCTGACAGTGACTCTCAAACTTTGCTGGGCTGAAGAATCACCTGAAGTGACTTATAATGTCCTCAAGTTGTTGACGCCTCAGCCTCCTGTCCATGTGTTTGGGTTTGGTCTGGAATGAAGCTCAGGAATTTGCATTTGTGACATGTTTCCCAGGTGTTTCTAATGCAGGTGACCCATCACCACATTTGAGATTATCTACTGCACACAGTGGGTACAAAATGCATATTGCTGAAAGACTAACAAATCTGATATCTGTCATTGTCTCCATTCTAGGTCATGGCTTATTTTCTCGGTGTGCTTCTTCAAGACTGCTGCCTTTTAAAGCTTTAAAAAGCATTTCCTTATGATGAATATGTGATGATGATGGTGATGATTTGAATTGGGATATGATTCTAATTTGTTCTAATTTGCTGTTCCAGATTTTCTTGTATTCTCAAGTACTAGAAAATAAAACAAACTTTCAATAGCTAAATAACATCATTTTCCCTCATCTTTCATTCTCTAAAACTCTAAGTCAGACAAGTACATTTTAAAGAACTGCTAGTATTTGTTCATTTATTTTTATTTCAAGTGACATTTCAGCAAAAATGTGATAATATAAAATGATTTAATTTATCTGATGTTTTCGTAATTAAGTTACAAAAATGATTCCCTCTTGCCTTTAAATGATTGGGGAATTTTTTAAATTTGTTTTTGCTTTTTTAAAAACTCAATCTGGAGAGTACTCTCCAATGTAAAATTTTGTAGTGCTTCCTTTGACCATTAAAAAAATATATAACTTGTAAATCAGTGTTTAGATTTTCATAGCATTAGAATATTCTGCATGAAAATGCAATAAAGTCATGATGGGAGACAGGGTGGAGGGTGGAAACCCCACCAGAGACAGGTGTCAGCAGTCTCAGTGTGAGGCATAAGCCAAGACTGGGTTATCAAGGGAGCTTCATACGGCCTCTGGCTTTCAGTCTTGGCCTTCGTTCATTCTCCACCCTGAAGCCAGAGAAGCCTTTTAAAACCTAAATCTGCCGTCACTTCTGTTACAGACTGAATAATGCTCCTTACCCTCAATTTCTCTGTTGAAGCCCCAAACTCCAGGACCTTAGAATATGATTGTATTTGGAGTCAGGGCCTTTAAAGAGGAGATTAATGTAAAACGAGATCATAAGGGTGGACCCTAGTCTGATATGACTGGTGTCCCTATAAGAAGAGGCTGTGTGGACACAGACATACACGGAGCAAAGACTATGTGAGAACAGAGGGAGAAGACAGCCATCTCCAAGCCAAGCAGAGGGATCTTGGGAGAAAACAACCCTGTTGACAACCTGATCTCAGGGTTGTAGCCTCCAGAACCAGGAGAAAATCAATTTCTGCTGTTTAAGCCACCGGTCTGCAGTATTTAGCCATGGCAGCCAGAGCAGACTAGAGAGCCGAGACTCTCTCTCTCTCTCTCTCTCTCTCTCTCACTTTCACCCACTTCTGGTGTCTGGGAAATAGGTGGGTCAGAGGGTGCCATGGAAAGGGGAACTAGTTAGCAGCTCTAGTTAGAGGAGGAGTTCCATCAATGATGAAGGCTGACACTAGGAACAACTCCCCTCTCTCGGGAAGATGATCTTCAGTTGCCAGAACTATCAATTACCGATTCCACTTCACTCCTGACACAGACACTAAACACTCCACTGGCTCTTAGCTGAGCAACAGGAGGCCCTACATCCACCCTGACCTTGACTTTGACACTATTTCCTATGACTTCTTCTCCTGTATAAGTCAAGGTTCCCCAAAATTCCGCAACCCTTCTGGCCAGTTGCTCTCCCAGCCCTACCCCTTCCTACCAACCCTGTAGAAAACAGTTTTTCTTGTGAACGTGTCATTATTCTCAAACCTGGCGAAGCATGACAATCACATGAAGCATTTGAAGAGCAACATTCCTGGGCCCCAGCCCCAAAGATTCTGAAATTCACCTGGAGAGAAAGCATGGTCTGTTGCAACCTGTTCTTTAGAGATGAGCCACACTCTCTTGGCCTCTCTGTGTTACAGTAAATTTATTCGAATTCTTAAACTAGCTTAACTATTTTCCAAACAGTGGCCTGGGATATATGAAACTTGATAAGCACCCATGTAATGTCCTAGCTGTAAGAAAACAATTTATGCTGTTCCTCATAGTTGACACTGGAGAAGGCAACGGCACCCCACTCCAGTACTCTTGCCTGGAAAATCCCATGGACGGAGGAGCCTGGTAGGCTGCAGTCCATGGGGTTGCTAAGGGTCGGACACGACTGAGCGACTTCACTTTCACTTTTCACTTTCATGCATTGGAGAAGGAAATGGCAACCCACTCCAGTGTTCTTGCCTGGAGAATCCCAGGGACAGGGGAGTCTGGTGGGCTGTCATCTCTGGGGTCGCACAGAGTCGGACATGACTGAAGCGACTTAGCAGCATAGTTGACACATACCTTCTTAGCCCTGCTCTCCATTGCTTCTCCCAACCCTGTGAAGGCAGGAGACAGAGCCTAGCCACGAGACCTCAGCACCAGCAAGGACAATGGGATGAGGTCCTTACTCGGGCTGCGTGTTAGGAATGGCAGTTTTTGAGCCGGAGCTCAAGCCCCTAAGGGCACAGAGCATGAGTGTGTCACTCTGCAGCATCCACAGCTCTTCTCTCTGCCATTAAAACCACTGCCTAGTGCTTTCTGAATTCCAAATGGAAGCTGGGGCAAAACTGATGTGGCCTAATAGACATGCATTTAATAATTATTTCTTGAACATCTCCTGAGTGCCGGGCTCTCGTTTAGAAGCTGGGTGACACGGCAGTAGCAAGCACACCAGGGCCCAACCACACAGCACATTTTCTGATGAAGGGCAGAGCCCGTGGTCACTGCCCCTTTCAGAGAAGGCAGACCGGATGCCCAAATTCATGGTGGCAATGAGATGGATACTATGAACATCTGTCTGAAAAGCAGTTCTTTAAATAGGTTACCTTTAAACTAATACACGAAATACACATTTCCACTAAAACCACATGAAGAGAAACATTTTTAAAGCAGTTTTACTACTGCTTTATAACCCTAGAGGAAAAGAAATAAAAGACAAAAAGTCTCAAGGGGATTTTGTTTTAAATTTTAGACCACTTGTCACTTGTGTGCTTTGGGCAAACCACTTCACCTCTTCCTGCTTCAGTCTCCTTACCCACAAGATAAGAACTACAACAGCACCTGCCCCAAGGCTACTGGCAAGAACAAATGAGCTCACACCGCCAAAGCACCCAGGACAGTGTTGGACAGAGAACATGCGAACCTGAAAACCCTTGTCATTTCCGTGAAAGTCGTGTTTGGAAGGCCTTTTTCTTCACCTCTAAATGCTGGATTTTATTTTATCTTCTCCTTCTTGTGTCCTCTTAGGTTGCCTTTCTGCCTTTCCTGAGATTCACAATCACTCCCAATTTAATATCCACCATGAATTTAATTAAAGTTTTGTTAGCGTCTACCTCTTCTAGACCATTAATGAGGCTGTTAGATAAAATGTAATAAAGGTCCCTTGAGCAGCCCAGCAGACATTGCTATTAATCATTGTTTATGTCTCCACAGCCTGTGTTCATACTTCAAGGCCATTTCCAAACCAGTTGAACAAACTCACCTAATATGACTTTGTTTTGTTTTCTTTTAAACAGTGTCAAGTATCTTTTAAAAGCCATGGTACATAGTGGTGCTGAGTGGGGACATGCCCTCTGCCCATACCTCAGCTGGCACTTCTAGGGGTGGGTCTGAGCATCTGTGGGCAGCGATGCCCCCTCCCCCATATTCTCCTCCATCACTAACCCCCCTCCCCCACATACAAATGAAAATCTTTCCAAATCCACGGTTGGAAATTCTGTCCTTGGGACTTCCTTGGGGGTCCAAAAGCTAAGACGCTGCGCTCTCAATGCAGGGGGCCTGGGTTCAATCCCTGGTCGGTTCTGCGTGCCACAACTAAAAAGATCCTGCATGCGACAGCAAAGACTGAAGATCCCATGTGCCTCAACTAAGACCCGGCACAGCTGAATAAATAACTATTAAAAAAAAAAAAGAAGAAGAAGGCAAAAGAAATCCTCCCCATTTGAGAAGAGAAAGAAACTTCTGTTCTTGAAGTTGAACAATCTTCTCAAAAATCTTCCCAGCCACCCTGGAAAGGGTGATGGAGGAAGTGCATATTGTTATCAATGTCTTTACTTCTGGAACAAGGAGATTGATAGATTAAATATATCCCATTTTTTAAATGTGTTCCAGTCATATTTCTCTGGGTCCACCAGGCCAGGTGAGACTGAGAGCAGCCTATCTGGGTGTGGCTACACAGGGAGTAGATAGGAAGAGAAGATTAAAAAAAAGGAAGGAAGGAGGCACCAGGTGGAAAAGGTCACACTGAACACAATCCCCCATCTTCCCCCAGAGCTGACTGATCCAACATTACTTCTCCCTGCAACCCACGCCTCCCTCCCGCTGAAGTATCCGTGACAACCCTAGCAGATGAGGCACAGCTGAGTTTATAAATACCTGCTCCCTCTCACCTTCTCAGGGGTCTGTGATGTGTTTATGCATGGTTTAGAGGTACGATCTAGGGTTTGAAGGCAAATGATCTGGATGCTAGCCTTGACTTCAGCACTTACTATCAACTTTCTCACCGTGAATACAAAGGTAGTAACACCTATTGCAAAGTGCTAGGGCAAAGATGCTGAGAGATTGTATACCACGTCAAGCATCACTTCAAACCTAATTGCTGCTGGGGGAGAAAATTAGCTTATGTTGACGGGGAATTTTTCAGAGAACAAAGAGAGGAAAATTTAACGAGTCTGTCAATTTTTGTACCTTTGATAGTTTCAGTTTAAATCATACTCTGATCTTAAATAACAGCCAGAAAGGACATTCAGGATGCTCTGGCCTATTGTCTTTCTTGAATCAGGAAGCCCTGACAGCCTTGCTACTCAAAGTATAGTTCTTGGACCCCCAGCATCAGTATTATTCAGGAGCTTGTTAGAAATGCAAACCCTTGGACCCTACCATCAATCTACGTACCTCATCCAAGAATCTGAATTTTGACAAGATGATTTATATGTATGTTAAAGTTTAAGATCATTGCCCTACATAATACCCTTCACAGATGGTCTGAGAATCAATAACTTAGCAAAGCTGTAGTGTGTGTGTGTGTGTGTGTGTGTGTGTGTGTGTGTGTAGGTGGGGAGAGTCCTAAGTATTAGAGCATTTGCATGTCATAAACCTCCTTTCCTTTCCAGAAACAATTGACTTTTGAGTGGGCTACTCTAAAAATGAAGGGAGAACTCATATATTTATAAATCCTCATCTTATTTATTTTGAACTTGAATCAAGCTTGCTGATTCGTTTCTCCCCTTTCTGCTCTGAGTCACTTGATTTCCCCTATTTGTTCTTTAGTTTCCTCTTTGGGGAACTGGGCATTGCAGTGCCAGGAAGGATTAATCTTTATCCCATTTTCAACTCAGTTTCTGGATAGATGGCAGTGTGCTCAGCCCCAGGACTGCCTGCAGTGGTGGGTGTGATGAAAACCCAGGCATAATAAGGCTGGTGAAACTGTGAGTTCAAGTTCAACCAAAACGGAGAACAGAGTACAATCTAGGTCCCCCTTGGTTTCCAGTTTTTCTGCTGCCATCTGAAAATTAAAGACCTGCCTGCAGAACCCAAAGATGCCTTGCCCTTTAGTGGCTTCCCTGGAAGAAGATTCAGGAGAGCCTGAAACCCCTCCTCGCTCCTTTAAGCCTTTTTCGGGCCTCATTCCCTGCAAGAAGCCACATCGAAGACTCCCACGTGCCTGAATCACTCTAAATTACATATGGTCTCAGATTTAAGTATATAATATATTTCAGAATTACTACAGTTTTTTCAACTAGATTAGAATTTTCCCAGTGAACAGAGGTCATGTCTCAACAACTTTGGGGAGGCATCAAGGTGACACTTAGGGCACTAAGGGACTTTGTGTCTTAGAGACTTGAACTTCCCAAGCCTCTGTTTCCCCAACTGTAAAGCAGAAATAATAATAATGATCATGAAATTAATCAGCAAAAAAAGGATTAACACGTAGAAAGTGCACACTGAAGACAACGGGCTACAGAAATCAGACAAATCCAGCACTGCCACAAAACTCTTCTCTCCTTGCAGTGAAGGAGCAAGAAGGCAATAGAATGGCTGTTTGCATCATAAAATATAGGCCCTGGTTTCCTTGGTATCCATCAGTGAATTTCTATTCGTGCGTTGAACAATTTGCATGTCAGTAAGAAGCCTTGAAAATGACCGCAGAGAGCTGGCTGAATGAAAAGTGGGGAAATGCCTAATGTAATCCAAGTGACAAATTCTCATTTTCCTGTTCTCTGAAATGCACGAAATTTCCCTGCAAGGTTTAGGTCCCCTCCTAGTGGGAAGAGCATTTGAATATCAGACAAAGCGGGGTGGAGGGTAGAGAGGAGACAGAAAGAAGACACCTGATGCAGACAGTAAAGTGAATGAGGTCGAAGCTAATTAGATGCTTCTGAAATACCTACATGTCTTCTAGAAACCAGGAGAAAACCAGGATGGGCTGCAGCTGACAGTGCATCTTGTTGCCTAGCACTGGCTGAAGTGACTGGAGCTGCTAGGCAACCCATCCTCCTGGGCTTGGTGCTCTAGCAAACACTAGACAGATGCTGCTCCTCTGCCACCTCGCCACCCCTCACAATTCTCTCACTTGTGAGATTCACACCTGATTACTGTGTCCTCTGGACTTCGTTCCATTTGGATAAGGCACTGTGACGTGCAGGATTGCCTGTGTTCAAGTGAGCCTGGCTGCCCACCTAAAGAATGCCTCTAAGGAAAAGAAAAAAAAAAATGATTCTCTAAGAATTAAACTGTTAGGAGACTGAAGCCTGAAACTCTGGAGTGAAGGGCAAGAATCTGAACCATTTCTTGTAGAAATTATCAAATTTCCATCTGCATCAAAAGCAGATTGGTCTGGTACATTTGAGACTGTCCTGAGCCAGACTGCAAAGTCACCCAAGTCTGTTCTCATCCCCCTGTATTATCTGGAGAAAGGGGGTTGTTTTTCGCTAGCAGGGGGCTTCCTCTGCCTATTCACAGAATTCACTCTCTCCAGCAAGTCTGTTCAGGTCCAGTGAAAGAGTTGAGTGCAAATATAAATGATTGACAGCAGCTTACTCTTACTCTAACTTATTCTCCCCGAGAGTGCCTACATTATTAAGATGCAAAGTAGAACTGCAGGAAGAAGGTAGAGACAGCAATTTTTGCTCTCCTTTCTTCCCTCTCTTCCCTTCTGTTTATCAAAAATTGTAATACAAAAGTGGTGACCTCGTTAGCTGGGCTCCTTACTAGTTCCTGCTCTCCAGGAACCTTTGACGATAAAAGATAGTAAGAGCTAATATTGTTGATCATACACAATTAAAGAGAGTTACTCGCTCTTGTTTTGCCAGGTCTCAGGATTATTGGAGCTTTCTGGATTAATGAGATGAAGGTTTTCACTCTCAGCCAGGCTTTATTGTTTCTCCCTTTTCATTTATTCAATGTTAATAACTTTTCAAAGTGTTTTCACATCTACTAACCCACTGTTCTATAAACCCCTATGCTCTAATGCACATAAGTTAATTACAGTGCTTTTCATTTAGGAGAGAGAAAGATTGAAGAAAACTGGAGAGCATAGTGGGAATGAATTTCAGTCTACAAACTCAAGTGCAATGGAAATGCCACTCTACTTAGGTCAGTTTAATTTGGAATTAAGACCCATCCCATTGAATTCGAAGAAATTAAATATCAGTCATTATCTCACTAGAACCCAGGAAGCTTGGGAAGTGCCTGGAAAATGGAGCAAAGACCCCTACCCCCCAGTCAGGGGGTAGTTGCTGTGGTTTTCTCAGATCCAAGCTCACATGGTCCTCTGAAGCTCTTGCCTTCCACCTCACAGGTGAGGCATGGAATCTTTGCCAAGTTCTGGAGTCCAAAGACCTCAAGCCTCCACTAACCTCACCTCTGAGGTCCCTGCTGCCCCTTCACCCTCTGATCTCCATTCCTTCCTGTCCTGAGAAACTCATCTTTCCTTTGCTACACCCAAGACTGCTCTTCTTTCCTGACTCCCCCAGTATATTCCATCCCCACCAGTCTTAAGTTATGTCTTCAGTGGCTTAGATTTTAGGAAAATGCAAAAGCAGTAATCTGCAACTGGTTCTTCTTTGAGTTTCACCAGTTATTTATTCTCAAGAATTTGAATCACATGTGACCAACAAGGCCTTAATTTCCAAAATATACAAACCGCTCATATAACTCAGTAACAAAAAAACAAACAATCCAATCAAAAAATGGACAGAAGATTTAAGTAGATATTCTCCAAAGAAGATATACAGATGGCCAACAGGCAGATGAAAAGATGCTTAACATCTCAAGTTATTAGAGAAATGCAAATCAAAACTACAATGAGGTATCACCTCACATCAGTCAGAATGGCTATAATTTAAAAGTCTACAAATAGCATGTTGGAGAAGGTGTGGAGAAAAGGTAACCCTCCTACACTGTTGGTGGGAATGTAAATTGGTATAGCCACATGGAGAACAGTATGAAGGTTCCTCAAAAAACTGAAAATTGTGTTGTCATATGATCCAGCAACCCCATTCCTGAATATGTATCTGGACAAAGCCATAATTCAAAAAAGAAACACACACCCCTATGTTCATAGCAGCACTATTGACAATAGCCGAGACATGGAAGCAACCTAAATGTCCATCAGCAGATGAATGGATAAAGAAAATGTGGTACACATATAGAATGGAATACTACTCAGACATAAAAAAGAACGACATGATGCCATTTGCAGCAACATGGCTGGATCTAGAGATTATCGTACTAATTGAAGGACGTCATAGAGAGAAAGACAAATACCATATAACACTGCTTATACATGGAACCAAAAATACGACACAAGTGAACTTATCTATAAAACAGAAACAGATTCAAGACACAGAGAACAGACTCATGGTTGCCAAGATAGGGAGGGGAGGCAGGGAGGGGTGGATTGGGGGTTTGGGATTAGCAGATGCAGATGCAAACTATTATGTATAGAATGGATAATCAACAAGGTCCTACTGTACAGCACAGGGAACTATACTCAACATCCTGTGATAAACCATAATGGAAAAGAATATAAAAAAGAATGCATATATATATGCGTGAATCACTTTTCTGTATAGCAGAAGTTAGTACACATTGTAAATCAATTATACTTCAATAAAATACATTTTTAAAAAAGAAACTGAATCACAAATAGATTTGCACTAATGATATTTTTAGTGTCTTCATGTAATTTTCATTGAAAATTTTTGTGTACTGACTTTTCAGCCTATTAACAGCTTGATTTGACTTAAAAATGTAATGCAAATGCAAAAATGCCTGAGATAAGGAAGAATAACAAAGAGTACAAAAGCCTGTTGGAAACTGCCGGGGGTGAGGAGCACAGGAGGTGGAAACAGAACATAAAATATAAGTTAAAAGCCCAAAAAATATATTCAGCCTTACAAGAAAGGAAATTCTGACATATGCTATTATGCTATAACACAGGTAAACCTGAGGACCTCATGCTAAGTGAAATAAGCCAACCACAAACGGTTGAACTCCACTTCTACGGGTGTTTAAAGTAGTCAAATTTGTAGAAACAGAAAGTAGAATGGTGGTTGTCAGAGACCGAGGGGAGGGGTGGTGGGGAGTTGTGGTTAATTGGAGCATAGTTCCCATTCTGCAAGTTAAGCATTCTTAGAGTGAAAGAGTTATTTGTCTATTTTTTCTTTTTTTACCTGTGACTTTGGTACCATAGCCAAGAATTTATCACCAAATCCTATGTTATGAATGGGCTTCCCAGGTGGCACCAGTGGTAAAGAACCCACCTGCCAAAGTAGGAGACTTAAGAAACTCTTTAAGTTCAATCCCTGGGTCAGGAAGATCCCCTGCAGGAGGACATGGCAACCCACTCTAGAATTCTTGCCTGGAGAATCCTATGGACAGAGGAGTCTGGCCAGCTATGGTCCACAGGGTCACGAAGAGTCAGACATGACCGGAGCAACTTACCATGCAGGCACACCAATATTATAAAGCTTTTTCCCTATGTTTTCTTCAAAGCATTTTATAGTTTTAGCTCTTATATTTAGGTCTTTGACCCATTTTAAGTTTTGTATATGCCATAAGGTAAGGGTCCAACTTGGAAAAGGAAATAGCAACCCACTCCAGTATTCTTGCCTGGAGAATCCTTTGGACAGACGAGTCTGGCCAGCTACAGTCTATAGGGTCACAAAGAGTCAGACATGACTGAAGCGACTTACTACTACTACTACTACGTCGCTTCAGTCGTGTCCGACTCTGTGCGACCCCACAGACGGCAGCCCACCAGGCTTCCCCATCCCTGGGATTCTCCAGTCAAGAACACTGGAGTGGGTTGCCATTTCCTTCTCCAATGCATGAAAGTGAAAAGTGAAAGTGAAGTCGCTCAGTCGTGTCTGACTCTAGCAACCCCATGGACTGCAGCCTACCAGGCTCCTCCATCCATGGGATTTTCTAGGCAAAAGTACTGGAGTGGGGTGCCATTGCCTTCTCCGGAAGCGACTTAGCAGGCACGCAAAGAGTTGGACATGACTGACTGACATCAGTGTTATGAAGCTTTCTCCCTATGTTTTCTTCAAAGAGTCTTATAGCTTTAGCTCTTATATTTATGTCTTTGACCCATTTTGAGTTTTGTATATACCATAAGGTAAGCATCCAACTTGGAGAAGGAAATGGCAACCTACCCCAATACTCTTGTCTGGAGAATCCCAAGGACAAGGAGCCTGGTGGGCTACAGTCCAAGGGATTGCAAGAGTCGGACATGACTGAGTGACTAAACCACCTAACCAAGAGTCCAAACTTCATTTGTTTTGCATGTGGATGTGCATTCTCCCCAACACCATTTGTTGAAAAGGCTGTTTTTCCCCCCACTGAACGGTCTTGGCACCCCTGTCATTGACTGCGAAGTCACTGACCACTTTTAACCCTGAAAATAATAGCAAATCAGCCCTACAACGTGTGTAGCACCCGCTGCATGCACAGCAGTTTGCTGAGTGAAGATGAGTAAAACACAGTTTCAAGGAGCTCAGAAGCACGTACAGAAAGCCAGACAGAAAGCCAAATAACTACAATGAGGCAGCATGTGACATGTGCTCAAACAGAGGCACAAACAGAACCCAGAGGGGCCTGGAGGAAAGCACAGTTAATTCCAGCAAGGGAGACTGGGAAAGTTTTCATAGCATGGGAAGTTTCTAAAGCTCTCCCTTGGCATCAGGATTGGATTTCCTGATGCAGAGGTGGGTGTATATAGAAAAAATGAAAGGTGCTAACGTTTCTCGTGCTAGCACCCCAGACATGGATTTGCAGAGCTAGTGAAGACAGGGATGCTAATTGAGTTTGGGACAGGAAGGGAGGGAAAATGATGGGGAGGTGAGTTTCTACATCCCCTTTCCTAGAGTGGCTTTGCAGGCCTGGTGTGCCTCCCAACAGTCTCCAGAGTGATGCTTCAGCATCAGGACCAAAGTCCTAAAGGTGCCCCTCCCTCAGCACTCCAAGAAGCAGGCATAGCAAGATCTGGTCCAAAATTCCAGGTGGTTAACTTGTCAAAGCCCCTTGAGCCCCAAATGCTGACCCAGTCCATTTTCCACTGGGACAGAGCACAGACATCTGGACCTAAGGGTCAAACAGCCCTGTCTGGGAATCTCTGTAATCTGGCATGGAGCCAGCCAGCAAGTAAGAGGCCAGGCCATGCAAGGTGCTCAGAGAAGCCACGGTGCCAAGTACAGGCAGCAGCTGAACGAGGAGATCACAGGGCTCAGTCACTCCATCATGTCCGACTCTTTGTGACCCCATGGCCTGTAGCCCCACCAGGCTCCTCTGTCCATGTGATTTTTCCCGGTAAGAACACTGGAGCAGGTTGCCATGCCCTTCTCCTTGGGATCTTCCTGACTCAGGGACCAAACCCCCACATCTCTTGCACTGGTAGGCAGATTCTTTTACCTCTGAACCACCAGTGAGTGCTGTTCCCTCAGAGAGTCAGGAAAGTTTGGAAAGGAGACAGCTCTAGGCTGGGTTTCTGAGCATGGGGCTTGGTGACTGCAGGGAGACAGAATGGGTAGGAGATGTCACAGAAGCCTGGTTGGTAGGTGGGGCTGGGGGAACAGCTTTGCCTCCTGCAGGAATGCAGAGTACATGCTTTGTTCCCCAGAGGGAAAAGTGGCCCTTTCACCAGGCTAGTGTTTTCAAACATTTATGACCATGACCCAGAATTAGAAGACATTTTACATCATGACTCCATACATACACTATATACATATACATGATTGAAATAAACATTTTATAAAATAACTCCTCCTGGAACATAAACAATAAAATGTGTTGTGGTTGCGCAGTTCCAGACTTTACAACATTAGCTCTAGAACTGGGTTTGGGAAGAGAGTTTGAGGGAGAATGGATACAGGAGTCCCTTCCCTGTTCACCTGAAACTATTACAACATTGTTAATCAGCTATGCCCCAAACAAAATGTTTTTGGTGTTAAAAAAAATTAAATTAAAAAAATCTATGACCAAGAAAAATAGTGTATATTTTATACCTGATAACTAATTTGGGCTTCCCTAGTGGCTCAGACGGTAAAGAATCTGCCTGTGATGCAGGCAATCCGGGTTCGATCCCTGGGTTGGGAAAATCCCCTGGAGGAGGGCATGGCAACCCACTCCAGTATTTCCCCAAGGACAGAGGAGCCTGGTGGGCTACATTGCATGGGGTCGCAAAGAGTTGGACCTGACTGAGCGACTAAGTATAGCACAGCATAATAACTAATTAATTTACAGAAAGAAAAAGAAAGAACTGAGTTTTTCTTTACCTTTTTTTAAAATATTTTTTTGGCTGCATTGGGCAGCAGATGGATCTTAGTTCCCCAACCAGAAAACGAACACATGTCCTGTGCTATGGAAACCTGGAGTCTTAAATCACTGGCCCACCAGGGAAGTCCCATCTCCATCTTTTCATTCTGTCATCCTCAGTATGCTGGCTACTTCCTTGACATCACAATACACCTGCTCCAGGAAACACTTCACAAGCTGATTTCAGAGATATCAAAGCACCTGTTTTTCTCTCAGGTCTTTTTTTTAGAAGTAAAGAGACTTTGTAGACTTTTTTAATGATGGCTGGAGAGGGTGTGGAGAAAACGGAACCCTCCTACACTGTTAGTAGGAATATAAGCTGGTACAGCTACCATGGAAAACACTGTGGAGGTTCCTCAGAGAACTAAACATAGAATTACTGTATGATCCAATAATCTCACTCCTGGCCATATAGCCAGACAAAAGTATAATGCAAAAGATACATGCTCCTATGTGTTCACAGCAGCACTGCTCACAATAGCCAAGACCTGGAAACAACCTAAATGTCCATCAACAGATAAATAGGTAAAAAATATGTAATGCATATATGTAATGGAGCACTACTCAGCCATAAAAAACAACAAAATGATGCCATTTGCAGCAACACTGATACAACTAGAGATTGTCATACTAAATAAAGTAAATAAAAAAGAGAAAAACAAATACAATATGATATCATTTGTATGTGGAATCTAAAATATGACACAAATTACCTGTGAAAATAGTTATGAAACAGAAAGAATCACAGATACAGAAAACAGACTTGTGGTTGCCAAGAAGGAGGGGTTGGGGAAGGGATGGAGCAGGAGGTTGAGGTTAGCAAATGTAAGCTCTTACATAGAATGGATAAACAACGTCCTATAGTATAGCACAGACAACTATATTCAGTATCCCATGATAAACCAGAATGGAAAAGAATATTTTTTAAAGAATTGATATACATAACCAGGGAAACCCAAGAATACTGGAGTGGGTAGCCTATCCCTTCTCCAGCAGGTCTTCCCAACCCAGCAATCGAACCAGGATTTCCTGCATTGTATGTGGATTCTTTACCAGCTGAGCTAGCAGGGAAGCCCATTATCTATGTTTTATATATATATATATATATATATATATATATATATACATATGAATCACTTTGCTGTACTTCAGAAATTAATACATTGCAAATCAACTATACTTCAATTAAAAAAATACTGATAAAATTTTTTTTAAGTAAAGAAACTTAACCTAGAACCCCCCTTAGCTTACTACTTACTCAGTGTGGTCCTCAGACTGGAAGCATGTGGATCTACCTCCCCTAGGGACTTATTAGGTAGCTCCTCAGCTCCACCCCAGACCGACAGACTCAAAATCTACCTTGTAGAAAAATCCCAGGCGATTCACATGTGCAATCAAGCTTCAGAAATATCTCCACCGCTGATTTCCCATCCTTGGTCAGCATTGCATCACATACTCAAACTAAAACCAGTTACTGGCAGGCAGGTTACAATTACCATTATAGGCTTAGGCTAATCAAAATTGACTCCCAGAGGCTGAGGAGGAAGCCCAGTTTTCCTTAAAGCTGGATATCTGAACAACATTAAGACTCTATCAGTAAGAAAGAGAAGAGATGGGGTAAAGATTTTGGTAGACAGCTAAGAAAGTGTGTCCCAAGGAGACAGAAAAATAAGCAGGTAAATTACAAAATAGTGTGGTAAGTGCTAAGACTGAGATATTAAATATGCCAAGTAGAGCCCAGAGGAAAAAAAATCAACTAACTGCTTTGGGATGTTGAAGCAAACTTCAGTGAACAGGTATCACTTAAGGAGAATCTTAAAGGATGAATAAAAGCTTTACTGCAGACACCAGGGTGAAGGACATTCCAGGCAAAAGCAATAGCATGTGCTAAGACAAAATATGTTGCAACATATTTCTCTTTTGCAGCTCTGTGAATTCCTCCTAAATCCATCACTAACAGCTCAACATGTCTGCATCACAGAATGTATTTGGAGAAAGGAGCTGTACCAGAAAATATGGCTGGAGAAGAGGACAGAATTGGAAGTTATGCTGTAACATTCTTCAAAAGAAAATGACTTCTTCTGTCCCAAAGGATCCACCCACCCCTTCTTACATGGGAATTTTTCCCAGGAATGTTAACTCTCTCATACAGATCAAGCCACTTAAATCCTCTGCCCAGGGACTTCCCTGGTGGTCCAGTGGTTAAGACTCTGAGCTTCCAATGCTAAATAAATAAATACTTAAAAAACCCTCTGTCCTGGGTGTTTTAATCAAGAGAAACACATAAAAGGGAAAGATTGAAGGCAGGAGGAGAAGGGAATGACAGAGGATGAGATGGTTGGATGGCATCACTGACTCAATGGACATGAGTTTGAGCAAGCTCCGGGAGAATGGTGAAGGACAGGAAAGCCCGGCATGCTCCAGTCCATGGGGTAGCAAAGAGTCGGACATGACTGAGCGAATGAACAACAACAAAAATAATGGTAAAGAACCCGCCTGCCAATGCAGGAGATGTAAGAGATGTGGATTCGATCCCTGGGTAGGGAAGATCCCCTGCAGGAGGGCATGGCAACTCACTCCATTATTCTTGCCTGGAGAATCTCATGGACAGAAGAGATAGGTGGACTACAGAGCAAAGAGTCAGACACAACTGACATGACTTAGCATTCACGCATGCATGCTGAGTGCTTAAGCTAAGTCTTCTATTATTATTCCAGAAACTGACTGTTCCCCCAAATGATCCACCTCTCTCAAGGCTGGGTCTATATTTAGAGTGATATCAGTTTAAGAAATATTTATAATAATTTAGAACTGGTTTGCACTGAAATTGCTCAGTCTAACAGACCAGAGGTAGTCAAACCCTGCTGCCAAGGAATAGGGGTGCACACCACATTCCTGAAATCAAACAACAGCCTGTGCTTCCTAATTCACAGAGATTCATGGAGAGAATATTTAGGTGTTTTTCTCAAAAAACTTTTTTTCTTAAACACTTTTCCTGGGTTATTATTTATCTGTAAGGATTCTGCAGCAAAATGTATATTCAGAATTTTTAAATTTAACATTTAAAATGCTGATGGCATCCTGCAAATAGCCTCCTGATTTTCCAGATGCCATCTCACCAGAGCACATCTGGGACTCACATACAACCATCAGCCAATTAAAGCATCTTCCCTGAAAGAATCATCTAAACACAATCTATTTGCAATATGTGGATACGTAGCATTATGTATGAAAGTGTATGAGGCTATAAACATGATTATTTTTCACACTAGTAGAATTTTTATTCTTTTTGGTGGACTATATGCCAGGCCCTTAAATTTTTCTTCCAACGAAAGTAGCAACTAAATTCAAAATCAGCTTAAGAAGCATGTTATAAGTGGGTGTGGGGAATTAATATGTGAATATGTGATTGTGCTAATCACACCATACACATTATCTCTTTCAGTCTTCAAACCAACATATAAAGTAGATAACATTTTTCTTATATGGAAAAGTTTCCTCGAGGGTGTCATACTCCAGATTATACAAGCCAATGAGGGATAAACCAGGGTTTGAACCAAAAGTCTTTGACTTCCCACTTCCCAATTGAGGAGGGAATATTCTGCATATTCCATTCTTACCATTAGAGTCTACCTGAAAACATTTTCAGTGCAACTTTAGTCCATCAAGCTAAAATAGCAATTTGAAAAACACACAGCTAGTTGATGGGCTGCAAAGACAATTAAGACACAGCCCCATCAGGCCTGGAGGAGCCCACAGTTTGAGGCAGGAAAGCAGAAGCCATAAGGAAGAAAGTGATAAATGCTATTCAGAGGCACAAGATGTTCATCCTGCCAGCAATGCTCGCCCACGTTTACACCCTGGTGAGCTCCCAGCTCTTCTAAAGCCCAGGGCTGCCTACTCTAAGGAGCCAACCAGAAATCCTTCTCTGCCACTTTCTCCTCTGCTTCTGCAGCACCTTACATATGCCCCTCATGAAATGATTAACTCTGTGCATTACATGTATGTCTTCCCCACTAGATTTTGATTTGTTTTAAAAAATAAAGTTCATCAGAGATTTCCCTGGAGGTCCAGTAGCTAAGCTGCCACACTCCCAATGCAAAGAGGCCCAGATTCGATCCCTGGTCAGGGAACTAGATCCCACATGCAGCAACTAAGAGTTCATAGGCCACAACTAAAGATCCCACGTGCCACAACAAAGATCAAAGATCCCACACAAATAATTAATAATAAGAAAGAAAGAAGGGTTGTCTGTCTATAATATCACTCACTTTCTTGGAGACCAGAGTTGGTCAACTCATCTGGATCATGTGATCCTACCCAAACATCATGTTCACTGGGAAAAGATATTTCTCTCAGCAAGAAAGATGGTTCCTAGGTCAAGGGCACACTCAAAGCTTATCTGTCCTACTAGAACCTCTAACAAGATCTCAGAGTTCATTTATAGCAGCATGTAAAGTGAGCATCTCAATGAGATTATTCCTTTTTTTTAATCCCTACTCTATATTCCTAGCACACTGTCTATTTTACATAGTACATGCTTGATATGTGCTTATTGAGTGAATAAGAAAATAATGAAAAAACAATAATCTTCCACATTGAATATGTACTTAGAAGATGGATTGTATGGAATACTAGAGGGCTTTCTCATTTGAAAATAAAATTACATTAGTGTGTTTTCCAGATACTCAGTTCAGTTCAGTTGCTCAGTTGTGTCTGGCTCTTTGCAACCCCATGGACTACAGCATGCCAGGCTTCCCTGTCCATTACCAACTTCCAGAGCTTACTCAAACTCATGTTCATCAAGTCGGTGATGCCACCCAATCATCTCATCCTCTATTGTCTCCTTCTCCTCCTGCCTTCAATCTTTCCCAGCATCAGGGTCTTTTCCAATGAGTCAGTTCTTCGTATCAGGTGGCCAAAGGGTTGGAGCTTCAGCTTCAGCATCAGTCCTTCCAATGAATACTCAGGACTGATCTCCTTTAGGATGGACTGGTTGGATCTCCTTGCAGTCCAAGGGACTCTCAAGAGTCTTCTTCAACACCAAAGTTCAAAAGCATCAATTCTTCGGTGCTCAGCTTTCTTTATAGTCCAACTCTCACATCCAGATATTATTTAAGCTCAAATTCAAATTAAAAATGGGAACATATTAACTCATATTTGAACTTGAAACCTGGATCTGAAATTATGCTACAGGAGAAATTTCCTCCTTGTTTTAAAGTCTTTCTTATGAACTTCCAAATGCCTCCTTTGTTACTGGCATTCTACAGGAGCACTCACAGGCCTGCTGAGTATCCCAGCAAGGTATCCACTCTCAGCAAGAAGCCATTAGGTCCTTGGATCCAACTCATGACTCTGTTCTCAGCATCCTCTAGGATGCTATGCCACAGTCCTCACTACATTTTACTAACTTATTCCTATTCTGTAGTATTTAAAAGAAAAGACCATAGAGCTTTTTTTCTAGATAGAAAACTCCTTAAAAGCAAAACCTGTCTTCCACTTGTTTTGAATCCACTATTAGCAAATGTGCACTAACATCAGCCAGAGCAAATAGCAGATACACAACAGACATTTGTTGAATGAACAGCTGGGAAAGTCTCATTTTTATGGCAAGTTATTACTTATCAAAGAATATTAATGTACTTAATGTTCTCTAAGCTTTAGTTTAAGGAGGTACACAGGTTGATATTCCATTTTATAGATGAAGAAGTGGAAACACAAAAAAGAGAAATGATTTGTTCCAAAAAAAGAAAAATAGGACAACCAATTAAAATTGAGAAATTTGTATGCAGGTCAGGAAGCAACAGTTAGAACTGGACATGGAGAAACAAAGGGAGAAGAATCAAATCAACAAAATTAGAAATGAAAATGGAGAAATCACAACAGACAACACAGAAATACAAAGGATCATAAGAGACTACTATCAGCAACTATATACCAATAAAATGGATGCTGCTGCTGCTGCTGCTAAGTCGCTTCAGTCGTGTCCAACTCTGTGCGATCCCATAGACGGCAGCCCACCAGCCTCCCCCATCCCTGGGATTCTCCAGGCAAGAATACTGGAGTGGGTTGCCATTGCCTTCTCCAAATAAAATGGATAACTTGGAAGAAATGGACAAATTCTTAGAAAAGTATAACTTTCCAAAACTGAACCAGGAAGACATAGAAAATCTTAACAGACCCATAACAAGCACGGAAATCGAACCTGTAATCAGAAATCTTTCAGCAAACAAAAGCCCAGGACCAGACAGCTTCACAGCTGAATTATACCAAAAATTTAGAGAAGAGCTAACACCTATCCTACTCAAACTCTTCCGGAAAATTGCAGAGGAAGGTAAACTGCCAAACTCATTCTATGAGGCCACCATCACCCTAGTATCAAAACCAGACAAAGACGCTACAAAAAAAGAGAAAACTACAGACTAATATCACTGATGAACATAGATGCAAAAACCCTTAACAAAATGCTAGCAAACAGAATCCAACAACATATTAAAAAGATCATACATCTTGACTAAGTGGGCTTTATCCCAGGGATTCAAGGATTCTTTAATATCCACAAATCGATCAATTTAATACACCACATTAACAAACTGAAACATAAAAACCATATGATTATCTCAGTAGATGCAGAGAAAGCCTTTGGCAAAATTCAACACCCATTTATGATAAAAAAAAAAAAACCCTCCAGAAAGCAGGAATAGAAGCAACATACCTCAACATAATAAAAGCTACATTTGACAAACCTTCAGCAAACATTATCCTCAATAGTGAAAAATTGAAAGCATTTCCCCTAAAGTCAGGAACAAGACAAGGGTGCCCACTCTCACTACTCCTATTCAACATAGTTTTGGAAGTTATAGCCACAGCAATCAGAGAAGAAAAAGAAATAAAAGAAATCCAGACTGGAAAAGAAGAAGTAAAACTCTCACTGTTTGCAGATGACATAATCCTCTACATAGAAAACCCTAAAGACTCCACTAGAAAATTACTAGAGCTAATCAATGAATATAGTGAAGTTGCAGGATATAAAATTAACACACAGAAATCCCTTGCATTCCTATACACTAACAATGAGAAAACAGAAAGAGAAATTAAGGAAACAATTCCATTCACCATCACAACAAAAAGAATAAAATACTTAGGAATAAATCTACCTAAAGAAACAAAAGACCTATACATAGAAAACTATAAAACACTGATGTTTTATAGAAAGAAATCAAAGATGGCACAAATAGATGGAGAAATATACCATGTTCATGGATCAGAAGAATCAATATAGTGAAAATGAGTATAGTACCCAAAGCAATCTATAGATTCAATGCAATCCCTATCAAGATACCACTGGTATTTTTCAGAGAACTAGAGCAAATAATTTCACAATTTGTATGGAAATACAAAAAACCTCGAATAGCCAAAGCAATCTTGAGGAAGAAAACTGGAATTGGAGGAATCAACCTGCCTGACTTCAGGCTCTACTACAAAGCCACAGTTATCAAGACAGTATGGTACTGGCACAAAGACAGAAATATAGATCAATAGAACAAAATAGAAAGCCCAGAGATAAATCCACACACCTATGGACACCTTATCTTTGACAAAGGAGGCAAGAGTATACAATGGAGAAAAGACAATCTCTTTAACAAGTGGAACTGGGGAAACTGGTCAACCACTTGTAAAAGAATGAAACTAGAATACTTTCTAACACCATACACAAAAATAAACTCAAAATGGATTAAAGATCTAAACATAAGACCAGAAACTATAAAACTCCTAGAGGAAAACATAGGCAAAACACTCCGACATACATCACAGCAGGATCCTCTATGACCCACCTCCCAGAGTAATGGAAATAAAAGCAAAAATAAACAAATGAGACCTAATTAAACTTAAAAGCTTTTGCACAACAGAAACTATAAGCAAGGTGAAAAGACAGCCTTCAGAATGGGAGAAAATAATAGCAAATGAAGCAACTGACAAAGAATTAATCTCAAAAATATACAAGCAGCTCATGCAGCTCAATTCCAGAAAAATAAATGACCCAATCAAAAAATGGGCCAAAGAACTAAACAGACATTTCTCCAAAGAAGACATACAGATGGCTAACAAACACATGAAAAGATGCTTAATATCACTCATTATCAGAGAAATGCACCACAATGAGGTACCATCTCATGATGGTCAGAATGGCTGCTATCCAAAAGTCTACAAACAATGAATGCTGAAGAGGGTGTGGAGAAAAGGGAACCCTCTTACACTGTTGGTGGGAATGCAAACTAGTACAGCCACTATGGAGAACAGTGTGGAGATGCCTTTAAAAACTAGAAATAGAACTGCCACATGACACAGCAATCCCACTGCTGAGCATACACACTGAGGAAACCGGAATTGAAAGAGACATGTGTACCCCAATGTTCATCACAGCACTGTTTATAATAGCCAGGACATGGAAGCAACCTAGATGTCCATCTGCAAATGAATGGATAAGAAAGTTGTGGTACATATAGACAATGGAATATCAGCCATTAAAAAGAATACATTTGAATCAGTTCTAATGAGGTGGATGAAACTGGAGCCTATTATACAGAGTGAAGTAAGCCAGAAAGAAAAACACCAATACAGTATACTAACGCATATATATGGAATTTAGAAAGATGGTAATGATAACCTTGTATGAAAGACAGCAAAAGAGACACAGATGTATAAAACAGTCTTTTGGATTCTGTGGGAGAAGGTAAGGGTGGGATGATTTGAGAGAATAGCACTGAAACATGTATATTATTATATTTGAAACAGATTGCCAGTCCAGGTTCGATGCATGAGACAGGGTGCTCAGGACTGGTGCACTGGGATGACCCTGAGGGATGGGATGAGGAGGGAAGTGGGAGAGGGGTTCAGGATGGGGAACACATGTCCACCCATGGCTGACTCATGTGAATGTATGGGAAAAACTACTACAATACTGTAGAGTAATTAGCCTCCAATTAAAATAAATTTTAAAAAAAAGAAGAAGAACTGGACATGGAACTACAGACTGGTTCCAAATGGAGAAAGGAGTACCTCAAGGCTGTATATTGTCACCCTGTTTATTTAACTTATATGCAGAGTACATCATGAAAAATGCTGGGCTGGATGAAGCACAAGCTGGAATCAAGATTACTGGGAGAAATACCAATAACCTCAGATATGCAGATGACACCACCCTTATGGCAGAAAGTGAAGAAGAACTAAAAAGCCTCTTGATGAGAGTGAAAGAGGAGAGTGAAAAAGTTGGCATAAAACTCAACATTCAGAAAACTAAGATCATGGCATCTGATCCCATCACTTCATGGCAAATAGATGGGAAAACAGTGGAAACAGTGACAGTCTTTATTTTGGGGGGCTCTAAAATCACTGCAGATGGTGACTGCAGCCGTGAAGTTAAAAGATGCTTGCCCCTTGGAAGAAATGTTAAGGACCAACCTAGACAGCATATTAAAAAGCAGAGACATTACTTTGCCAACAAAGGTCCATCTAGTCAAAGCTATGGTTTTTCCAATAGTCATGTATGGATGTGAGAGTTGGACTATAAAGAAAGCTGAGCACCAAAGAAGTGATGCTTTTGAACTATGGTGTTGCAGAAGAGTCTTGAGAGTCCCTTGGACTGCAAGGAAATGCAATCAGTCAATCCTAAAGGAAATCAGTCCTGAATATTCATTGGCAGGACTGATGTTGAAGCTAAAACTCCAATACTTTGGCCACCTGATGCAAAGAACCAACTCATTGGAGAAGACCCTGATGCTGGGAAAGATTGAAGGCAGGAGGAGAAGGGGACGACGGAGGATGAGATGGCTGGATGGTATCACCAATTCAATGGACATGAGTTTGAGTAAGTTCTGAAAGTAGGTGATGGACAGGGAGGCCTGGCATGCTGCAATCCATGGGGTCAGACACAACTGAGCAACTGAACTGAACTGAATTAAAACTGAATTCCAGATAAACAATAAATAAACTCTAGGGTAAATTTGAGACTAAATTTGATGCCAAAATGTATGAGATTTAATAATACTAAAAAATTGTTCATTATATTTACTAGAAATTAAAATTTAGCTGAGTATTTTGTGTTTTCTCTGGCAACTCTAGACCAATAGATTTTGTTAGCAGTGAGGCAAAAGGAAATCATTTCATCATGATCCATCATTGAAACGTCCACATTAGTCTATACTTTAACCAAAAACAAAATAAGGGAAATAAATAGACACCTGAGTTGAAGTGATATCAATATGGGCAATGAAATTTTGTCAAAATTTCCAAGCTGTTTAAGAAGAAGGCAATTTAGCCCAGTAACTACAATAAGATACTTTATGAGATATTTTAAAACTAGTGAAGGTTCTAGCTTGTATGTAAGATAAAATTTGGGCAACTCTGAAAAACTTGCGGGGTCAGCCCCCAAAGAATTCTCTTTGCTGAAAGACCTAAGAGCCCCAGGCAGAGAGAGAACAAGTTTTTATTATTTGCCTACTTTGTGGCAACAAAGAGAGGAATAAGTCAGGTATGGTCTCTGCCTTCCCAGAACAGAGAACCTAACTCTGTAGAAATCCCCCTTAGAAGGCCAAGAAGCAAGAAAACATCCCACTTGGCCAAGTAATCAATCCTTAGAAACTGAGAACAGCTATTTAGAGTACAGCAGTATTTGTCCTACAGACTATCCCATGTTCATCTTCCTGGACTGCATCCCAGAAAGAGAGAGGACTGCAAGGAATATAAAAGTACTGCTTCCCTGCAGCCTCTGAAAAACACAGAGAGCACAATGAGCCCAGCGTTCCACTAAGACACAGAGTGTGCTATGGGCGGAAAGACGGCACTCCCCCTTTCCTCCCTGTATGTCAGGCTTTGACATAGAAGAGAAGGAGGCATGGCAAACTTAGGAGAAGCTCTTCAGGAACACACCACAAACCCCCCAGAAACACCCTAACATACTTCGAGAAGAATTTGCAAGGGTAGGAGGTCCTCTGTCAGCAGGTGAGAACAACAGATGATGAAATATTGAGATGAAGCCCCTGAGTGTCACTGGCTGATGAGTCTTGGAAATCTGCGTGAGGCAGCTGATTACACTCAACTGTCAACCATTAAATGCTGGAGTATCACCATGTCCAATTTCAACCATGTCAATACCATGTGGCAGCATATCTGGGCCTCTTTATTAATTTTATCTTTCTGAATTTATTTCCAATGGAAAATGATTTAAATCATTTAAAGTGGTTAAAACATTTTCATCATCCTAATACATATAATTCTTACTCAACTCTTTAAATACGTTGGCAGGCACATTAAAGGACAAGATGAAACATTAAAATTTCCCAAGATATGACAACTTTCCAGCTCATAAAAACTATATTGCAACAGCCCTTAAAGAGAAATATAATATGAGAGCTTTGGGAATTAAACGTAACCAATCCTATCCTAGGGTTCATCTAATGAGCTGCTCAAGACCTCATGTTTTCCTTTGCCACTGGCGCATCTGTTGGGTGATTAAAGATGCTTTTTTGAGAATCAGAACAGGTGCAATAGTTAAGATTTCCTCAGGAAGAGACAAACATAAAAAAAAAAAAAAAAAAAAAACAGGGTAGAGTACAATTCACTTGATAGTGTTTTGCAGGGAAATTTCTTTAATATATATAACAAGAAAAAGAATTTGTCAATTTACCCTAAATTTACATACTATGAAAAAACATGAAGAGTCATTTTTCTCACCTTTAAAGAAAGGCTAATAAATAGATTTCTAAATATGGGAAGCATTCAAGTTCCATTCATTCTTTTTTAATTTCATTTCTTTCTATTTTTTTTTTTCTAAAAATGTCTTCAAGAATTTTCACTGGTTTTCCTAGCTCAGCTTACTCTCAGGTATATAGTCAAGGTGCTAGTAAAATATACTTTTCCATATTAACACATTTTTTGTTAATTTAATCTCTTAATTTAAAAGTGTCTCGGGGACTTCCCTGGCAGTTCAGTGGTTAAGACTTTGCCTTCCAATGCAGAGAGTTGTGAGTTCGATTTCTGTTTGGGGAGATAAGATCCCATATGCCTCACCACCAAAAAAGTCAAAACATAAAACAGAAGCAGTATTGTAGCAAATTCAGTAAAGACTGTTAAAAAGTCTTTATGGTCTGCATAAAAAAATCTTAAAAAGAAGTAAATGCCTCAACTGAGTTTCCAAATATTACCCACTCACCCACTCTCCAACTTTCCTTATCTTTCAGAAGCCATAGCTCACGCATGGCTGAACCTCAGATCTGTCCTACCTTCTGCAACAATATTCCTCTCTCCCATTCTCCATCAGCCACAACCTCTCTGAAGCCCCTCTGCCTTTTATAATCTACATGTACGATGTCACACCACTTGACCCCTCGTTCTAATTTCCTCCTCAGACTTTCTCTCGGCAGATGCCTCAGTAAGTTCATGTTTAAAAGAGGTCAACCACTGGTTATGTAACTAGCAGCTATCAAAAAAGAAAACAGCATTCCGTCAAATAAAAACCAAAAAGAATATTAAAACACAAATGTGTGTGGATCCATGTACTGAGGCAAGTTTCCTATTGTAATTTAAATAAGCTGTGATCAATAAAAGATCCATGTTTAATCCCTAGAGCAAGTGCTAAATGCAAATACAGTCCATGGAATTCTCCAGGCCAGAATACTGGACAGGGTAGCCTATCCCTTCTCCAGCAGATCTTCCCGACCCAGGAATTAAACTGGGGTCTCCTGCATTGCAGGAGGATTCTTTACCAACTGAGTTATCAGGGAAGCCCCCTTAAATGCAAATAAATATACCTAAAGAGCCAGTAGATTAAACCAAAATGTTACTAAAAACATTTCATGTACAAAGAAAGAAGACAGGCAAGAAGATACAGAGGAACAAAAAGAGATGATGCAAATTGAAAACAAATGACAAAATAGTGGACCTTAATTCAACCACATGATTAATCACTTTGAATGTAATAGACTAAATACTCTGATTAAAAGATAGAAATATTTATATCATATAAAAAGCAACACTTAGCTGTATGTGCTCTATCACAGAAGCATTTAAAATACAAAGGTACAAATAGATTGAAAGTAAAATAAAAATGACATATCATGCAAACACTAAGCATAAGGAAGATAGAGACTCTATTAATATCAGATAAGAAAGACTTGAAGACAAGGAAACTTTTCAGAGACAAAGAAAAAAAAAAGTTAAGATATAACAATCATACATGTACTGCTGCTGCTGCTGCTGCTAAGTCGCTTCAGTCGTGTCCGACTCTGTGCGACCCCATAGACGGCTGCCCACCAGGCCCTGCCGTCCCTGGGATTCTCCAGGCAAGAACACTGGAGTGGGTTGCCATTTCCTCCTCCAATACATGAAAGTGAAAAGTGAAAGAAGTCGCTCAGTCGAGTCCGACTCTTTGCGACCCCATGGACTGCAGCCCACCAGGCTCCTCCGTCCATGGGATTTTCCAGGCAAGAGTACTGGAGTGGGGTACCATTGCCTTCTCCGTCATACACGTACAACACCTACTAAAAGAACTGCATGATACATAAAGCAAGAGCTGTCTAAACTGAAATAGACAACAATCTGAGCCAAGATTTTTACACTCCTCTCAGCAATTGATAGAACAGGTAGACATAAGATCAGTAAAAATATGAAAAATTTGAACAAAACTATCAACCAACATGACTAAATTGACATTTATTGAAGTTCCACCTAACAACGGCAGTATTTTCAAGTGCTTGTGAAACATTCATCAAGATAGACCATATGCCAGGCAAAAAAAATAATCTCAGTAAATATAAAAGGACTGAACTCACATAGCATGTGTTTTATGGCTCACAAAAGAATAAAATTAGAACTTAATAACAGAAATGCACCTGGGTATATCCATATATTTGGAAATTAAGCAATATATTTCTAAGTAATTGAAGGATCAGAGAAATAAATCACAAAACAAATTAGAATATATTCAGAGCTAAATTTAACTGAAAACATAAGATATTAAAACTTACAGAATTTAGTGAAAGAAATGCTTAAAGGAAAATATAGTTTCAAATGTTAATAACAGAAATGAAGGAAAGCCTAAAATCAATTATCTAAAATTCCCATTTTAAGAGCTAAAAGAAGAATAAGTAAAGCCCAAAATAAGGAAAAGAAAAGAAATAATAAGTTTAAAAATAAAAATTAAACAATAGAGAAAATCAATAAAACTAAAACCAAGTTCTTTGAAAAAATTCATGAAATTGATATACATCTACCTACACTGAACAAGAACCAAAAAGACAAGAAATAAATTAACAATATCAGGAATGAAAGAGAGGACTTCACCACATATCTCATAGAAATTAAAAGGATGATAGGAAATATTACTGATAACTTTATGTCAACAAACCCAACTATACAGATGAAGTTGACAAAGTGTTTCAAATACACAAACAGCAAAAACTAATTCAGGATAAAATAGAGAATCTAAATAGTTCTACATTAATTCTTTAAAATTGAAATTATAATTTATACTCTTTGCTTTAAAAAAAAATGTATGTCTGGAGAACTTCACAGGTAAATTCTAATAAACATTTAAAGAAGAAATAGTACCCATCCTACACAAAATCTTTTTGAATATATAGAAGGGAATACTTCCTGTATTCATTGTCTTGAGGTTGGTGCAACAATTTAACATAAATTTGCTGGCTTAAAACAACAGAAATTTATTTCCTCGCTGTTCTGGGTGCCAGAAATCCAAATAGTGTGACTGGGCCAAAATTAAGGTGTCAGTTGGACTATGCTTCCCTCAGAGGCTCTATGTAGAACCCTTTCCTGGACTCCTTCAGCTTCCAGTGGCTTTCAGCATTCCTTGGCATGTGACCCTGTTACTCCAGTCTATGCCTCTATGGTCTCACTGCCTCCTTCTCTTCTCCCTTTCCATCTGTGTAAAATCTCCCTCTGCCTCTTACTTGTAAGGACATTAAATGATTGCATTTACAGACAATCTTGATAATCTGAGACAATTTCCCCATTTCAAGACAATTTCCTCATTCCATCAACTTAATCATATTAGCAAAATTCTACTTATATTTAAGATGACAATCAGAGATTCTGGGGATTAGCACATCTTTGAGGACCTTATTTGGAATTCCCTGGTGGCTCAAACAGTAAAGAATCCACCTGCAATGCAGGAGACCCGGCAATGCAGGTTTGATCCCTGGGTTAGGAAGATCCCCTGGAGAAGGGAACAGCAACTCATTCCATTATTCTTGCCTGGAGAATTCCATGGACGAGGATCCTGGCAGGATATAGTCCATGAGGACTTTATTTAACTTACCATACTCCCTAACTTATTTTATTAACCTATATTACTATTACAAAAAAAACAGTTCAGTTCAGTCTCTCAGTCATATCTGACTCTTTGCCACCCCATGGACTGCAGCACGACAGGCCTCTCTGTCCATCACCAACTCCCAGAGTTTACTCAAACTCATGTCCATTAAGTCCATGATGCCATCCAACAATCTCATCCTCTGTCGTCCCCTTCTCCTCCCGCCTTCAATCTTTCCCAGCATCAGGGTCTTTTCCAATGAGTCAGCTCTTTGCATCAGGTGGCCAAAGTATGGAGTTCCAGCTTCAGCATCAGTCCTTCCAATGAACACCCAGGACTGGCAGCCTTTAGGATGGACTGGTTGGATCTCCTTGCAGTCCAAGGGACTCTCAAGACTCTTCTGCAACACCACAGTTCAAAACCATCAATTCTTCAGCATTTCTTTAATAGTCCAACTCTCATATCCATACATGACTACTGGAAAAACCATAGCCTTGGCTAGATGGACCTTTGTTGGCAAAGTAATGTCTCTGCTTTTTAATATGCTGTCTAGGGTGGTCACAACTTATCTTCCAAGGAGTAAGCGTCTTTTAATTTCATGGCTGCAGTCACCATCTGCAGTGATTTTAGAGCCCCCCCAAAATAAAGTATGTCACTGCTTCCACTGTTTCCCAATCTATTTGCCATGAAGTGATGGGGCAGGATGCCATGATCTTAGTTTTCCAAATGTTGAGTTTTAAGCCAACTTTTTCACTCTCTTCGTTCACTTTCATCAAGAGGCTCTTTAGTTCTTCTTCGATTTCCGCCATAAGGGTTGTGTCATCCGCATATCTGAAATTATTGATATTTCTGTCAGCAATCTTGATTCCAGCTTGTGCTTCATCCAGCCCAGCATTTTTCATGATGGACTCTGCATATAAGTTAAATAAGCAGGGTGACAATATACAGCCTTGAGGTATTCCTTTCCCCATTTGGAACCAGTCTGTGGTTCCATGTTCAGTTCTAACTGTTGCTTCTTGACCTGCATACCTCCAGATTTCTCAGGAGGCAGGTCAGGTGGTCTGGTATTCCCATTTCTTTAAGAATTTTCCACAGTTGTGGTGATCCACACAGTCAAAGGCTTTAGCATAGTCAATAAAGCAGAAGTAGATGTTTTTCTGGAACTCTCTTGCTTTTTTGATGATCCAGCGGATGTTGGCAATTTGACCTCTGGTTCCTCTGCCTTTTCTAAATCCAGCTTGAACATCTGGAAGTTCTCAGTTCACATACTGTTGAAGCTTGGCTTGGAGAAGAAAAGAATATCACTCAAGAATATAAAAACAAAAATGCTCTAAAATACATTAGCAAACTGAATTCTTCAATATACACAAAGAATAATGCATTAAAATCAAGTAAGTTTTATTTTAGGAATGCAATATTAGTTTAATAACTGAAAATCATTAATATAATTCACCATATTAATCCAGTAAAGTAGGAAAACCTTATGATTATCTTAACAGATGCACAGAATCTATTTGACAAAATTACACACACACATCCACGATAAAAGTTCTAAGCAAACTAGAAATAGAAGGAAATTTTCTCAACCTGAGGAAGAGAATTTATGAGAGTCCTACAACTGACATTGTTCTTAATGATGAAGGATTGAATGCTTTCTGCTTAAGAGCAGTAACAAGGCAAACTTTCTGCTGCCCTTACTTCTATTCAGTGACTTACTGGAAGTCCTAGTCAATGCAGTAGATAAGAAAAGCAAACAAAAGCATGTGGTTTGGAAAGAAATTAGATCATCTATATTTTTAAGATAATCATATCATGTATATGTAAAATCCCAAAGAATCTGCAAAACTGCTACTAGAACTAAAAAATGAATTTAATAAGTTCACAAGCATTGAGGTCAACATGAAAAGATCAATTGCATTTCTATATACCAGCAAGTAATAACTAGAAATGAAATTTAGGGGGAAAATCTATGTATGCATGCTTAGTTGCTTCAGTTATTTCCAGCTCTTTGCAACTCCATGGCCTGTAGCCCACCAGGCTCCTCTGTCCATGGGATTCTCCAGGCAAGAATACTGGAGTGGGTTGCCATGCCCTTCTCCAGGGGATCTTCCTGACCCAGGGATTGAACCTGCATCTCTTAGGTCTCCTGCACTGGCAGGCGGGTTCTTTACCATTAGTGCCACCTGGGAAGCCCCATCAAACATCAGACATCAAAACGTCAAAAAAAAAAAAAAAAAAAACCACTTAGGAATACATTTAATCAAACTTGCATGGTATCTTTATATTGAAAACTATAAAACATTACCAGGAACATTAAAGAAGATCTAAATAAAAGGGTAAATATATCATGTTGTGAATTGGAAGATTCAATCTCATTAAGATGCCATTTCTCTTCAAATTAACCTATCCACTCAATTCAATCTCAATCAAAATCCCAGCAGACATTGTGTAGAAAATCATAAACTGGTCCTAAAATTTATTTGTGAATACAAAGGACCTAAAAATACCAAAATACTTTGAGAAAAAACAGAATACTTACACTATCTGACCTCCTACTTGTGATAAACCTAAGTAGGTATCACACTGGCATAGGCACAGGCATATAGAAGAATGGAGAAACAGAGAGAGTCCAGAAATAGACCCATGATAGCAGGACAATAAGAAGACAAAGAATCCAGTTTTTAAATGGACCTCCAAAATTGGGCATTTCGTGAAAGAATATATACTAGTGGCCAATGAGTATATGAAAAGATATTCAGGCATCACTAGTTATCAGAGAAATAAAAAATTAAAACAACAATGAGATATCCCCATCAACATTCAGAAAACTAAGATCATGGTATCTGGTCCCATCACTTCATGGCAAATAGATTGGGAAACAGTGGAAGCAGTGACAGACTTTATTTTGGGGGCTCTAAAATCACTGCAGATGGTCACTGCAGCCATGAAATTAAAAGACACTTACTCCTTGGAAGAGAAGTTGTGACCACCCTAGACAGCATATTAAAAAGCATTACTTGGCCAATAAAGGTCCATCTAGCCAAGGCTATGGTTTTTCCAGTAGTCATGTATGGATGTGAGAGTTGGACTATAAAGAAACGCTGAAGAATTGATGGTTTTGAACTGTGGTGTTGCAGAAGAGTCTTGAGAGTCCCTTGGACTGCAAGGAGATCCAACCAGTCCATCCTAAAAGCAATCAGTCCTGATTATTCATTGGAAGGACTGATGCTGAAGCTGGAACTCCATACTTTGGCCACCTGATGCAAAGAACTGACTCATTGGAAAATACCCTGATGCTGGGAAAGATTGAAGGCGGGAGGAGAAGGGGACGACAGAGGATGAGATTGTTGGATGGCATCACGGACTCAATGGACATGAGTTTGAGTAAACTCTGGGAGTTGGTGATGGACAGAGAGGCCTGTCGTGCTGCAGTCCATGGGGTGGCAAAGATTCGGACATGACTGAGCGACTGAACTGAACTGAACTGAAACTATCCCAAAAGTCCATTAACTGTTAAATGAAATTCTATTTAGCAATAAAAACTACTAACATATCCATATTGATAAATCTTAAAAACGTTATTCAAAGGATTTGCCTGGTGGTTAAGAATCCGCCTGTCAATGCAGGGGACACAGGTTGGATCCCTGACTTGGGAAGATTCCACATGTCGTGCAGCAACTAAGCCCATGAACCACAACTAGAGCCCTTGAGCCACAACTACTGAGCCCGCTAGCCACAGCTACTGAAGCCTGCATACTTTAGAGCCCAGGCTCCGCAACAAAAGAAGCCACTACAGTGAGAAGCCCTCACAATGCAACTAGAGTGTAGCTCCCATCACCGCAACTAGAAAAAGCCCACGTGTGGCAACAAAGACCCAGTGCTGCCAAATAAATAACTAGTTAACTTTAAAAACATTATTCAAGGAGAAATAAGCCCAACACAAAAGACCATACTATGTGATTCCATTTTATGTAATCTCAAAAAGGCAAGAGCTATAATGATAGCAAACCACTGATTGTCTGAGGCCAGGGATAGGAGTCAGGAATTGACTATAAAGAAAGTTTAGTGAGGGGGTGGGGGGTGATGATAAAAAGGTTCTGTGTCTTGATTGTGGTGGCAATTACATGCATATACATTTGCCAAAACTCCTCAAACCATACTCTTAAAATGAATTAATTTTTATTGTATAGAAATTAAACCTCAATAAAGCTACTTTTATATATATATAGATAGATAGATAGATAGATATAGATATAGATAGTATAGCAAAGGTGAACCCTGTTTAATAATAATAGTAGTTATGGCTTACTGAATGTATGTTCCATGACAGCTGGGCCATAGCACTTTCTTTCCAGATGAAAAATAAGTCAACTAAGCTGAAGAGGTATTCAGTGACTTCTGCAGGGCCACACAGCTAGCAAGTGACTGAGCCAGTGTTCAAATGCAGATTGGATTATCTCACTCTAAAAACCCTTCTTCACTAGCCAGGCCACTCTATGTCCTGACCTGGAGAAGCCAAAGGTGGTAACAGGGTAGTCATTGGGTAGCTGCAGGCCTGTCCCCAAGGGTCTATGCTGAAAGCTTTATCTGCCAGGCCAGCTCATGGAGCCCTGCAGTCGTAGTAATTGAGATCCCAGAGTCTGCATGTTTAATCCTCCATTAATTTACTGTCTAAATTCTGCAGCCTAGGTATCATCTGTTGTAGCAAGGCTGACAAAAAGAGAATTACAATGCCGGTGTGGTGAAATATCCTTGAATCCTTGCAGGAAGATGGGCTGATTGCAGCTTTGACAAAGGAGCCAGGACGAGAGCTTTAGCACCGAACACAGAAAGAGCATCTTTCCCAACAGCAGAGGCACTGCAGCTGTCCTTCTCCCTCTGTGCTCAGTTTTTCATCCATGGCAGAAGCAATTCATGTTCTAGAATCAAAGTCCAGGAGTGGAAAATACTCTTAAGACCACTTACAGCACGTTCACTGTATGGTTGACATCTCATGCTCATTGCATTATTTATTCATCACAACCAATCCGTGAAGTTTACAAAAGAACTGAGGCTCAGAAAAGGTGAGTTTCATCAGGTAACCAGGCTCCTCCACAAGGCCGAGTGTTTTGGGGAAATGGGCTCCAGTCCCAGCTCTGCAGTCTCCTGAGTCACTTCACAAGAGCAGCAGCCAAGATCTTCTAAGACCAGTTGATCTGACAGCTCTCGCTCCCCTAGTCAAGCCTCGCCCGTGGAAAACTAACTCTTCCCTCCTCGCAATCACACAAGCATGGGTGCCAGGCTGCCTCACCGCTCCTCGGGCCGGGGTGGCAATGATGAAGCTTGGGGACCAGAGCCACTGCGGATAGGCGGGAGGTGAGTCACTGGCACACTGTGTCCAGGCTAATGCAGAGTTGATCCAGTGGCCGAGGGTCATGGAGACGGGTGAGGTGGAGAGTCATCTGGAATTCAGTAAGCTGTTAGTTACAACTTCTCAGGAGGTTTCTAGAAAAACACTCAGACCCTCTTCCTCCTACTTCCTGCCTGGAATGGAGACGCAATGGCTGTTGAAGCTCTTTGTATCTTGCACCATGAGTCAAGTTTGAGAGGAAAGCTGCATACCAAAGATGGAAGAGCACGGAGTCAAGAGGAGCCCAGGTCCCTGACAGTGCACAGAGCCACTGCGCACATGCCAACGTCCATCCTTCTTTAAAGACAGAGAAAATAATCTAATCTGCTTAAGTCACTATAGTCAGGCCTGTGTGACCAGCAGCCAAATGCAATTTCTAAATGCATTTAGAATCACTGCCCAAAAGCATCTTGTTATTTGTTTTCTTTTCCTATGGAGGAATAGAAAAATACAAGCCCTTCTTGAAAAGGGGGAACTAGGAAATCAGAAGAGAGTCAACTTTAATTATCAGTCTCTCTCACAGGGAAACTATGAAGCAAATCACTTGGGTTTAGAGAGCTTTTGTTTATTCTGGATGCTGTGCTAGAAAATGCCTTGCTCTGTGCTGATAAGGAAGCTGAATTTATGGCCTAGTGAACTAAACAATTAAAAGGAAACTATTTGCAAACTAATCAGATTGAGGCAAAGGTCTCAAGGAATATATATTTGGCTCTTCTCTCTTTTCCTTCGCAGGTCACAGATTTCTTCCCTGCTATCCAATGCAAAGAGATAAGGGCCCTCTTATAAAATTATTTTACTACAAAGCATATCTTTACCCAATTAAAATGCATAGTTTCTGTGTTTGTGAAGGTTAAGGTTTGTGAAACATGTTTTGGTTAATAGTAGGAATCATGAAACATGGCAAATGTGAGTTTAAGGATAGCATATGAATTTAACTTAATTGTTTCATATATAACTAGCTTATGATGAACTTACCAATTTTCTTTCCCATTTCCTGCCTTAAACTGAGTCACTTGTTTTACACTCACTACACAAATTCTAGTTGAACTTTTGATGTTTTGAGGTGGCTATTACTATGTACTGAAGCTGCTGCAGTTGTTTTAACAAGCTCGGATGAAATAAAAATACATCCGACAAGGGCTTCCCTGGTGGCGTAGTGGCAAAGAATCTGCCTGCCAATGCAGGGAACATGAGTTCTATCCTGATCTGGGAAGATCCCATACGACACAGAGCAACTAAGCCCGTGTGCCACAACTGGTGAGGCTGTGCTCTAAAGCCCAGAAGCCACAACTACTGAGCCCTTGCACCCTAGAGCCTGCGCTTTGCAACAAGAGAAGCCACCTCAGTGAAAAGCCTGTGCACTGCGACTAGAGAGTAGCCCCCGCTCACTACTAGAGAAAAGCCCATGCAGCAAAAAAGACCCAGCACAGCCAAAAGTAAAATAAATAAATAAAAAATGCAACTGAAAGATTCAACACCAAGTCAACGCGATATTTGATTCTTCATCTACATTAGCCTCTCCCCACAAAAAGAGCTCTCGTATTTATACAGAAAATTACCCTCAGCCCCTGCCACTCACCATGCCCTTGCTAAGTGCTAGTGCTAAGTCGCTTCAGTCGTGTCCGACTCTGTGCGACCCCATAGACGGCAGCCCACCAGGCTCCCCTGTCCCTGGCCCTGGGATTCTCCAGGCAAGAACACTGGAGTGGGTTGCCATTTCCTTCTCCAATGCGTGAAAGTGAAAAGTGAAAGTGAAGTCGCTCAGTCGTGTCCGACTCTTAGCGACCCCATGGACTGCAGCCCATCAGGCTCCTCAGTCTATGGGATTTTCCAGGCAAGAGTACTGGAGTGGGTGCCATTGCCTTCTCTGTACCATGCCCTTAGTGGATGTGTAATCAATTATCATGTTTTTCCATTAACCACTTCACAAGTCTATGGAATATAGCATTCAGAGTGGTCTCCACCAGTCAGTTGGCATTCCTAAATGACACCTACTGGGACTTCCCTGGAAGTCCAGTGGTTAAGACCGTGCTTCCATCGCAGGGGGCACAGGTTCAATCCCTGGTCGGGGGACTAAGATCTGCATGCTGCTCTGTGAGGCCAAAAAAATAAAAAAGAATGACACCTATTTGCTATCCCTGGTGTGTGTGTGTGTGTGTGTGTGTTTTCAAGTCATTAAACTATAAATTTAGAGGGTGGTGAGAGTACATCTCTGTGTCACCTTAAAAATTGTTGCTTTACCTGTCAAAAGAACTCAGAGACAGTTTATATAGAAATATATTCACTATATTCAACCACCAGGGATTTCTCCTGAGCTCTGCAGCCCATCTCATAACCGATTACTATCTATAGACTCTAGGATATAGTCGAAAACTACCATAGTTATATGCAATTCCTAACATATTTGTTCACAAAGTTATTCAATGTATAATGTGCTTGAGCATATGATAGCCATGTCCAAGGATCTTACTTGCTATGTAAAATATTAACCTGAGAAGCTCAGACTTGAAGTTTAGGAAACAATTATAATTTTAGATAGAATATCCAAGAAGTTAAGAGGCTGATAATTTTGTCAGAGCAAAGAGTTGCCCTGACAAAAGAGACACTGATGTATAGAACAGGCTTATGGACTCTGTGGGAGAGGGAGAGGGTGGGAAGATTTGGGAGAATGGCATTGAAACATGTGAAATGTCATGTATGAAACGAGATGCCAGTCCAGGTTCAATGCACGATGCTGGATGCTTGGGGCTGGTGCACTGGGACGACCCAGAGGGATGGTATGGGGAGGGAGGAGGGAGGAGGGTTCAGGATGGGGAACACATGTATGCCTGTGGTGGATTCATTTTGATATTTGGCAAAACTAATACAATTATGTAAGGTTTAAAAATAAAATAAAATTAATTAAAAAAAAAACAAAACAAAGAGTTGCCCTTTAAATATGGGGACAGATTACATTTGGGGACTAACCTTCTGGGATTGTGCCTATAGAATGCAAAAGGTAAGTAAACGGGCAGTGTTTTAAGGTCACCAATCACAGAGGTCCCTAAACATTCTGAAGATCTGACATCTTCCCCTAGTGCTTAATGGAGCTTCAGTATGTTGTGGTTGTTTAAGCGTATGATATTTGTCAGGGGAGGGGTGGCGGACTCAGCAATGTGTTCTGGGGTGTAGTCATAAAGGTGGAATGTACAAACATACAGACACTTAGCCTGGACTGGATATGAGAGGAGGGTGGTAGTCTCTTGGAGTTAATTAGCCCCCGACCCACTTCATACGTCAGTAGACACATCCCAAGGTGTAATCACAGCACCAAGCCAGAGGACCAAACGCAGGCTCTTGCCATTCAGTGTACTGAAAGTGCTTTTCCAAGATACTAATATAATACAAGCTTCAAAATGAAATATAAATCAATCTTATTTGCAAAGCAGAAACAGAGACATAGAAGTAGAGAACAAACCTGTGGATACCAAGGGAGTAAGGGGAGGAGTGCTGAATTGGGAGATTGGAATTGACGTATATACACTATTGCTGATGCTGCTGCTGCTAAGTCACTTCAGTCGTGTCCGACTCTGTGCGACCCCACAGACGGCAGCCCACCAGGCTCCACCGTCCCTGGGATCACTACATATAAAATAGATAACCAGTGAGAACCTACTGTATAGCACAGGGAACTCTACTCAATGCTCTGTGGTGACCTGAATGGGAAGGAAATCCAAAAAGGAGGGGAGCTATGTATGGGTGCGTGGGTGCTCAGTCGTTTCAGTCGGGTCAGACCCTTTGTGACCCAATGGACCGCAGCCCACCAGGCTTCTCTGTTCATGGGATTCTCCAAGCAAGAATACTGGAGTGGGTTGCCATGCCCTCCTCCTGGGGATCTTCCTGACCCAGGGTCAAACCCAAGTTTCCTGTGTTTCCTGCATTGCAGGCAGCTTCTTCACGGTTGAGCCACCAGGGAAGCCCGACAGCTGATTCACTTTGACGTACAGCAGAAACTAACACAATGTTGTAAAGCAAATGTACTCTAATAAAAATTAACTTTTAAAAAGAAATATAAATCGAATAAAAATCTCAAGTGGCCTATTCCAGTTTTAATTTCATGTAGGCTACCGTTAGCTGGAAAGAATTGCTTTTCTCCTATGTGATAGTCTTTGATAGCAGATACTAAGGAGGTGATTTCCATAGTGCCCAGGAAAACTGTGGTTAGAGAAAGAGCTCCTCAAGATATGGTATTATCTTGAGAATATACACACATATATAAATATATGTATAATATGTATAAATACTTGTAAGTGTGTGTACTTCCCTGGCGGCTCAGTGGTAAAGAAGCCGCCTGCTGATGCAGGGGATGCAGGAGACACAGGTTCAGTCCCTGGGTTGGGAAGATCCCATGGAGGGGAGGGCATGGCTACCCATCCCAGTATTCTTTCCTGGAAATCCCATGGAAAGAGGAGCCTGGAGGGCTACCGTCCACGGGGTCACAAAAGAGTCCGACATGACCGAGCAGCTAAACAACAACAAAATATAACACCAACACACACATATAGACATACTGTAAACAGTTATACACTATGTATACATATTTTATATATTTGGTTACATATGAATATTTGAGCTTTTTAGAAATGTCTGAATACAGCTTTATAGCTTTTTGGTCTTTTTCAACACTGGAAGGAGACACTTAGCCCACCCGGCCCTTCCCAGGAGAGAATGAAAACCTTTTCCCTGAATGAGAACTGCACATGGTCCAGACCCAGACCTGCAGCCATGGGCCATCCGGTCTTCACACGCTGTGCTGTTCCTCCCTCATCCCCACCAAGCCCTGCAGGGTGAGTTGTTGGCCCACCCTGCCCTGCCACCAGCGTGCGCTCCACCCGCAGGGCCTTCAGGACACTTGTAAGGGCAAAGGGGACCCCTGAACACCCAACAGGGTGACCGGAAGAAGACCACCATCTTCATCTTTAAGGGGGACAGGGACAAGAGTGTCCCACCCCCACTCGACCATTTCCCCCTACAACCAGAAAGATAAAAAGCTTAACTCAAATCCATAATATCGGGCAACATGCCATATATTATTATGAAAACACAAGAGAAAAGCCAACATAGCAAGGTCCTCACTTTTAGGCCTGAAGCCAATCACGATCTAAAAAAGGAACCTTCGTCCTCCGACCGCCTGTCATTTTTTAGTGCTTGTCTCAACATTAGACCTGACTGCTGGGAAGTGACGTGTTTATATGCCAGGCTAATTGGCATTTGGCATTGCCTCACTCCTCTGGCCATGGATTGAATCAGCTAATTATTTCTGACCTGTAAGGTACTCAGGAGGGAGGTCAAGGATGCAGCAGCACTCACTGCTCACCCCGGCCTGACTGGATGAGAGAGGGAAGGCCCTCCTCCACCCTGGGGGATTGCAAAGATGCCGATAAATGACACTGGAGTGGACACTTCTCCCCGCAGGGGAAATCAGGGGTAAACATCCACGACGACCTTGGATCCACTCGGCACCCCTAGGAAGGAAATGTCACAGCAACGTTTATAAACTCTCTTCCTTTCATAGGCACCGCCTTCGGGCAATAATAATTTGAGCATCCTTCTCCTCGCAGGCAAACACTTAAATACACCGAGAGTGGGAATTAGAATGAGAGAGACAGAGCCCCTCCCACCCAACTCCCCTTCATCCAGAATCCTGGCTTCGTGTCATTTTTGCTGTTCCTTATAAGAAATTATTTATGAGGAAGAGTGACTATCAAGACTCTCCTCCTGTTGGGGTGGTTCTAGTACTTTTTAATTTGACAAATAAGGTAGTTAGCAATGCAATGGGGAGCTTAGCAGTTCACTCACTCACTTCACTGATTCATCACAGCATCTAGCATTCACATAGCTCATGGTGCTCTGAAATCTTTTTTAAGCTCTCAGTGGTTACTTGTCAAAGGTCACCTTGTTTTACAAATGAGCAAATGCCATCACAGACAGGAAGTGAGTAATTTAAAGGGCTAGAGTGAGTCAGAAACAGAATTGGGAATGGGATTTAAAACTCCTGGGCCACCTTCTGTGTGAACTTGGAAGAAGGGGAGTCAAGATGGTACCTGGATGGGGGAATTGTGCACATGTGGCTCTTTAGTATGCTTATCCTCAGGACAATGAATCCCCAGAAAAATTGCAGGGCTTGCCTTTCATATTCCCAATGGAATCATTCATTTATTCAGCCACCACGAGCAGAGTACCTACCCTACCCCAAGGACTGTATTAGGAGCTAAGGATGAAGAAGCACACAGTCCAACGGAAGAGGCGGACATGAGCTTCACGATGACACTGCACAGGGAGCTCTGTACCTGCAGTCTGCTCACACTTGTGGGGACATAGACTGGGGAAGACCCCAGTGTCCTCAAGGGTGGGAGGAAGCGGCCAGTGAAGAATCTCCAAGGGAGAGCCAGTGGAGTTTGTCACAAAAGGTAGAGAAATGAGGGAAAGGTGAGCCAGGCAAAGGGAACAACCCAGGTGAAGGCAGAGGGTGAGTGAGAGCTTGGGGCCCTGGGGCAAGTTGTACAGGGAGGGCCCGGCTGGGCTCTGAAGACACAAGACAGTCTCCTGGCATGTGGGTGACCAATGAAAGGGAGCTGTTGGAGACAGGCAGTAAGAAGCCAGGGGAAGAAAGTCATAATACAGGGAGCTGAGGAAGATGGAGAAGTGAGGGAGGGACGAGAATACGGGCACCTCTCTGAAGAATTCTGACTGCAAAAGAGAGAGATCTTGCTGAGTCTCTAACACACACAGCTGACTTCCATCCAGACCCCGGAACAAAGTGAAGACAGAAAAGCATCAACATCCTTCATCAATTCCCATTAGTGAAGTAGAGTTTAATTTGGCTCAGTGGTGGGGAATCCTGCTGCCAATGCAGGGGATGCGGGTTTGATCCCTGGTCCAGGAGGATCCTACACACCACAGAGCAACAAAGCCCATCCACCACAACAGCAGAGCCCACGTACCACAGCCACTGAGCCTGAGCCCTGGAGCCTGTGCTCCACAGCAGGAGAGGCCACTGCAGTGGGAACCCCATGCACCACAACTATTAGCAGAGAGGAGCCCCAGTTCACTGCAGCTGGAGAGAGGCCAGCAGCCAAAAGTAAATAAATAAATAAATAAAATTATAAAATATACATATACATATAATCCATGGAGTCATTTACTAGTTTCTAGTTTCCAAGAAACTCTGTTTTAGAGGATGACCTTGACTCTCACTTACCTATTGAAATAGCGTGGATTTTGCTCTGCTTTGACATCTCTAGGAAGAAAGCCAAGTACCTCCCTCTGCTCAGCGGTCAAAGCAAGCCGGATGTATGATGTGCCCTGAAGAAGGGAGAACTGGATCTGCATGCCCTGTTCTCACCAGTGCACTTCACAGACTCTAGGTGTCTTGGGGAGAAAAAAAAAAGTTTAAGTAAAATAAGTGACGAAGTGATGAAGTTTCGGCATAAGCTAGGCAAACTCTCCATAGGCCTCTTGACTGGCACATACCACAGACTTCTCCCTATGGGAGAGTCACGGTGACGAGCTCAAGACCAGCACACTTCATGACAACTGCTGTCCAGCAGCCCAGCTGTATGAGGCGTCTCAAGTATTCAGAGCAGGGGCAAATGGGCAGAAAGCTTTCTACTCATGTCTGGAGCTCTCTTTCTGGGACGTCTGGCTCTTATCTGGCCCAGAGTCTCCAACCTTCACCCTCCACTTCTTTTTCATCTATTTATTTAAATAGATATAAAATCAGCCTATGGATTTCTTTTCTTTAAAATTACCTGGGAAACCTGTGCAAATTGCAAAGAGAAAAAAAAATTCCCATAATCCTACCACTTAAAAAACAGCTGTATAAATAAGACATGAAAATCTCCCTAGGTATCAAACCCCACAGAGAAAATTTCTGAAATAATTTGTTGTTTATCCATCCCAATTTTTTCTTAGTAAATATATATCTTTCCTAACAAATAGTTTTTCATACTACAAACTGAATTCCAACTACTTTCTGCATTTTATGTATCTGGATATCTTTCCAGAAAATGCTATCGAGCTCCCTGTTTTATGCTTCCCTGGTGGCTCAGCTGGTAAAGAATCTGCCTGCAATGTGGGAGACCTGGGTTCAATCCCTGGATTGGGAAGATCCCCTGGAGAAGGAAACAGCTAACCACTCCAGTATTCTGACCTGGAAAATCCCATAGACTATACAGTCCACGGGGCTGTAAAGAGTTAGACATGGCTGAGCAACTTTCACGTTCATTTCCCTCTTTTTGGATGGCTGCATAATATTCCATAGTAAGAATATCATAATATATTCAACCTTGTCAGGTAAATAAGTACTAGGGATGTGATGTACAACATGATAAATATAACTAACAGTGCTGTAAGTTACATATGAAAGCTACTAAAAGAGTGAATCTTAAGTGTTCTCATCACAAGAAAAAATTTTTTTTTCTATTTCTTTAAATTTATAGCTACATGAGATGATAGATATTCGCTAAACTTACTGTGATAATCACTCCATGATATATGTAAATTAAATCATTATGCTGTATACCCTAAACTTACACAATGCCATATGTCAATTATATCTCAATAAACCTGGAAGAAAAAACGAAAAAAATAATGTATTCAACCATTAATGAGGCCTATCCATCCTCGTTTGTGTCAATGTTTTGCTGTTACTCTCAAGGCTACAATGGCCATCCTTGCAGAGGAGTCTGTCACACCAATAAAAGTGAAATGGGAGGACCACCAGCACCCAAATCCAAGGTCAGTACTGCATCCCTTTGACCATCATCACCATCAGATATGGATGGACATTCTGCTTCTTGAAACACTTTCTCCAGTTCCTTCAGTGACAGCACATTTCTCCTTGTGTTCCTCAACCACTGCCTCTTAATTTTTTTTTTCAATCATTCATTCATTCACAGATATCTGTTGTGTTTCCCATGGGGCCAGGCACTTTTCTGGGCATTGGGAACACAGCAGAGAATTAACAGAGTGTCACGGAATTGACCATCACGGAGAAGAGGTCGTCAGTGAGCATGTAATATAATGTAGGTAGTAAAGAGGACTATGAAGGAAACTAAAGGAGGTCGTAGGGAAGGAGGTGTGTGCTTTTGGATAAGATGGTCAGGAAAGACCCCTATGAGGAGGTAGCATTTGAGCAAGAAGTGGACAAAACAGTGGATGGGCTCTGGGACCATCTAGGGAATTGCACTGCCTGCAGGGGAACAGCTGTGCAGAGGCCCTGAGGGGAGCCTGCCTGTACCCCAAACAAGAAGGCTGGAGGGGGGTGGGGCGACCAGAGCATCCTGTCAGCTGGGACTCTAGACTATAGGAGAGAGCCCTGCTGTTGACTCATTCTAGGGCACAGAAAGGGGTGGCAGGGATCCACAGGTCCCACTGCGGGCTGGGATGTGAGAGAAAGAGAGGGGTCCTTGGGTCCCTTGCCAACCCTGTCTCTTCTGCCCACCCTTGGGATGTGGAAGGGGCCGTGGGCCTCTTCTCTCACCTGTACATTTTCTAGAGGTGATTTCATCTTACCTGGGGTTTTACACACCACCTGTTTGCTGCATTAATATCCAAATGCCCTCTCGATAGCTCCATTCAGACACCTAACACTCCACCTAAAATACAACATGCTCAAGCAGAACTCTTGATAGCCACTGGCCCTCATCCTGCTCTGAAGTCTCCCCGCTCCCCATTTTAATCCAGGCGGCCCTACACCTATGAGTAACAGCACAGGTTACTCTGGTGCCAGCCACCTGGTCCTTGCTCCCCCGCGTGCTGGTTATCTGACCATCTCCGTGACTCAGGTGTTGAGCGCAGGGATACCTGATGGGTTGTTGTGAAGCTTCAACAACTTAATGTTCACAAAGTACTCAGAACAGTGTCCAGCACTCAGTAAAAGCCAGTGCCAGTGTCTTCTATTATATTCATGCTTCTACTTCCATGCTCTGAAGTCATCCTGACACACAGATCACTCAAAAACGAAAAGAAGACGATCTAAGGTCTGGGAGGCAGTCATGTCTCAAGAGAGCTGCACTAGATATTTAATAGTATTAACTTAGGTGAGCTACAGCAAGCAAAAGACTGTTGTTCGGAATCAGATAAGGATTCTTTCCGGGGCTTCCCAGATGGTGCTAGTGGTAAAGAACATGCCTGCCAATGCAGGAGATGCAAGAGACATGGGTTTGATCCCTGGATCAGAAAGATTCCCTGGAAAAGGGCGTGGCAACCCACTCCAGTATTTTTGCCTGGAGAATCTGATGGATAGAGGAGCCTGGCAGGCTACAGTCCATAGGGTTGCAAAGAGCCGGACACAACTGAAGAGAGTTAGCACGCACCCAAGGATGGTTTCCAAATCTTTCTTACAAGCTGGGTATACTTGGAAAGTTATTCAACATTTCAAGACTCAATATCCTCATGGTTATTGAGGATAGGAATAATATTACATACCCCTTGGGATACTATCAACTTCAAATAGAATAATGCATATAAAATGTCAGCTCAGTGCCAGTTGATAGCTATTCTTATTAAGATAAGGGATTTGGCTTTTTGAGCCTCAGTGTAGCCATGTGACATCATACGAAAGAAGCAAGTGACAATAAAATTCCTCTCCGATAGACTCATCAGTCATTTGGGAAACAAAACTTGCAAAAGGCTTTTGTGAAGTCACATGCTTCCCTGGTGAAGGTGCTGCCCAGGACCACGGTGGGCTGGAAGGGTCCTCTGATTACAGGCACCATCTCTCAAAGGTCACCTTTGTCATCAACCCAGACCCCAGGGGCAGAGCCTTTTGTGAACTCATTTCCAACTGTCTGCCTCCAGTTCTCAAGAGCAGAACAAAACCATTAATGTTTAATATTTAAACAAAAGCCTTCTGTTATTAATCACTTTAAGCCCCAGTGATGATTATTAAAACATGGTGGATAGGGTCTTATTTTTAAAGCTTGATTTCTAATGACTGAGATAGAAATCAGAACTAAAAACTATCAAGCACCCTTGTTTTTTGAGATTGTTTTTTCTGTGGGACAGAGCCTTGGTGAGATTTCCTAACTCCCCTGAAAAGCTAGGGCTGCCTTTCTCCCTTCCAGAGTTTTTCCTCTGCATACCCTAGGCTGAAGAGTATTGCAGACAGGAAATGCTAGGCTGACTTCCCAGGCTCTGGACTGTGGGGCCCCTCAAGGGAGGCTCAGGATGAGGCCAGAACTGCTACCAGCCCCCAGCCTTAACTCCTAATCCCACAGACACAGTTTGTGGAAGTTGACCCCAGGTACAGGGTGCGAGCATGTATGGCAAGTTACTTCAGACAAGTCCAACTCTTTGCAACACTTCAGACAGCAGCCCACCAGGCTCCTCTGTCCATGGGATTCTCCAGGCAAGAGAACTGGAATGGGTTGCCATGCCTTCCTCCTCAGGGAAACTTCCCGACCTAGGGATTAAACCTCTGTCTCTTACATCTCCTGCACTGGCAGGATACTGCCTCCATTGCAGAAACTTGTGGCATTTCCATGGTGATCTCCCCAGTGGACTAGAGATTAATTGAGTTCAGGCTGGAAAACTTAAGCTACTACATGAAATGCTGAAATTGTTACGCTTCTGAGACTGTAACATTCTGCTTGTGGCCTTGGGACTCAAAGACCAGATGCTGCACCCAGTAATAACTTCACTCTCAGGCAACTTCAGTATTTCAGCATTGGGCCAATTTGGGGTTTTGATCTTGTACTCTCTTACTGAGATTCAGCTGAGGCTGACTACACCCAAGACTCCCTCTGGAGAAGTGGGAGATGAGAAGCATCATCCACACCCACACAGAGGGAGCTGGAGAAAAAAACCTTGCCAATGCAGAATGAGAAGGCAACTCGAGATGAACAGCCACTGCTGCCTTTGGTTAAAAGGTAAAGAGGGCAACTGTCTGAGTAATTTGAAGGGACTGTAAGCGGAAAAGGATCAGGTAGGCTAATCTAGAACCATACTAGAATAGTTCTCTAGTGCTTTGGCTACCTGATAAGAAGAGCCTACTCATTGGAAAAGACCCTGATGCTGGGAAAGACTGAAGGCAAAAGGAGAAGGGGGCAGCAAAGGATGAGATGGTTGGATAGCATCACTGACTCAATGGACATGAATCTGAGCAAACTCCAAGAGACGGTGAAGGACAGAGAAGCCCGGCGAGCTGCAGTCCTTGGGGTCACAAAGAGCCAGACACAATTTAGCAACTGAACAACAACAACAACAAAGAATACTTCTCAAAAGGATAACTCAGCTTGGGACATAGCTAAGAGTGATCATCTCTAAGTAAGTGATTTTTATTTTCTCGTTTTTCATGTGTTTGTTCGTTTATCTGAGCTGTCTTGGTTCAAGAAATAAAAATGGTGTTTATATGTTAAATGTGGTGTAAGTCACTATGCAAATCTTTGAAGATTAGTTTTCAAACTGTCAAAAAACGTTGTTGGTCTCAATCACATTTCAATAAAAATTTAAATTTTTAAATTTTAATTTAAAAATGATTATAGGTGTACCAGGAAATTTTCTATAAAAACCTAAAGCTACAGCAATTTATAAGGATGTGGTTATTGACTACAATGGAAGGAAAGACTAAGCTGCTTATATTTCATGTAGGCCGTGCTGATTCCAGCTCAAGAAGTTAAGAGAAGAGAAATATGAGGAAGTAATGCAAAAACAAAAACTCAGGGTAAACTAGCAGCAAATGAAGACACAGCTATGATCTCTGTGGCATCTTATTTCCATGCTTCATTTTACTTTCTCCCACTTTGCATGTAGATAAAGAAAACAGACACACAATGTGAAAAGGTAAACTGAAGCCAGTCTTTGAGTCCAACAACCTCTTCAGTGTTCCTATGGCTCCAACAGAAAGATAACAGTATCTACTAAAAGAGGAACTATTCAGAAAGACTATGGAAATTAGTTTCACAGCAAATCGATAAAAGGGAATGTTGAAGACTGATGAAAAGGATAAAAATTGTACTACAAGAATTACTTCTAAAATTCAACTTAAAAAAATCAGCTAAAAATGGCTTTGAGGTTCAATTCCTTTAATAAAGATTTGCATGTTTCCTGATTATATATAAGAAATTCGTAAAACTCTAAGAGACTTGACTTAAAGAACCCACAAGGCTCCCAGTTAAAGCACACACCCATAACTTGGTGAAAGCCTACCTAAATCACAGGGTTATAGAAAAGAAAACCATCTTTAAAACTTTCAACCATAGAATTAAAGTTATCTGACAACAGAAAGCATTTCATATGTTTGAATATGTATGTATAACCTCGAATGTGAATGTAACTGCTTGATAAACTCTTGTGTTTCCCCTCATATCTTTGACATGCTAATTGTTTCTGCTTATATGTATATATATACATTATCCCCTAAATGCCAAATTTTCATAAAATTTCAGGCATCTATCATGTTTTCCTTCACTAATACGTGGCTTTAAGTCTATATCCTCAGAAACAAACCTTGGGGGACAATTTACCCTTTGCTGACACACATAATTCCATAACTGAAGACAAAAACAAAGATTCCGAGGAAGACTTTATTTTCAAGTCTTAACTTTTTTCCCCCTGGCTATTCTGGGTCTTTGTTGCTGTGAGGGCTTTTCTCTAGTTGTGGGGAGCCAGGGCTACTCGCTAGTTGCCATGCAAGAGCTTCTCGTTGAAATGGCTCCTCTTGTAGAGCATGGATTCTAGGGCACACAGGCTACTGCAGTTATAGTACGCAGGCTCAGTAGTTGAGTTCCCAGGCTCTGGAGCACAGACTCAACAATTGTGATACATGGGCTTCATTGCTCTGCAGCATGTGGTATCTTCCGAGGCAGGGGAATGAACCCATGCCTCCTGCATTGGCAGGAGATTCTTTATCTCAGTGATTCTTTATCACTGAGCCACCAGAGGAGCCCTTCATCTTTAATTCTTAATTTGTCCTCCTCCTACTTCCTAGTCCCACCCTCATCCCCACTCTTTTGACCCACTTCTGCAGTGATAGGTTGTTTTAATAAAGGTTCCCAATGAATCATGTCTCTCTGGGTCTATATCCCTTTGGTCTTCCCATTAAAAGGTGGAATCTATTTTTCCAGGCCTTGAATCTGGAATGTTCTTGGGACCTGCTTGGACCAGTAGACAGTGACATTGTACAAATTTCAGAGCCTAGTGAGACCACTGTCCTGTGAACAAGCCTCTTCTAATCTAGTGGAGGACAAGAGGTCATGGGAAAGAGAATAGAGCCAGCATAGAATTTCAGCATAGAGTCAGCTTCAACTCCTGATGGTGAGTGAGGCCACCTTGGACTCTCCAGGCCCTATTTCAATTCTTTTTTTTTTTTTTCTTTTTTAAATTTTATTTAATTTAACTTTACAATATTGTATTGGTTTCGCCATATATCAAAATGAATCTGCCACAGGTATACATGTGTTCCCCATCGTGAACCCTCCTCCCTCCTCCCTCCCCATACCATCCCTCTGGGTCGTCCCAGTGCACCAGCCCCAAGCATCCAGTACCGTGCATCGAACCTGGACTGGCGACTCGTTTCATATATGATATTATACATATTTCAATGCCATTCTCCCAAATCATCCCACCCTCTCCCTCTCCCACAGAGTCCAAAAGACTGTTCCATACATCAGTGTCTCTTTTGCTGTCTCGTATACAGGTTATTGTTACCATCTTTCTAAATTCCATATATATGCGTTAGTATACTGTATTGGTGTTTTTCCTTCTGGCTTACTTCACTCTGTATAATAGGCTCCAGTTTCATCCACCTCATTAGAACTGATTCAAATGTATTCTTTTTAATGGCTGAGTAATACTCCATTGTGTATATGTACCACAGCTTTCTTATCCATTCATCTGCTGATGGGCATCTAGGTTGCTTCCATGTCCTGGCTATTATAAACAGTGCTGCGATGAACATTGGGGTACACGTGTCACTTTCAATTCTGGTTTCCTCAGTGTGTATGCCCAGCAGTGGGATTGCTGGATCATAAGGCAGTTCTATTTCCAGTTTTTTAAGGAATCTCCACACTGTTCTCCATAGTGGCCGTACTAGTTTGCATTCCCACCAACAGTATAAGAGGGTTTCCTTTTCTCCACACCCTCTCCAGCATTTATTGTTTGTAGACTTTTGGATCACAGCCATTCTGACTGGCATGAAATGGTACCTCATAGTGGTTTTGATTTGCATTTCTCTGATAATGAGTGATGTTGAGCATCTTTTCATGTGTCTGTTAGCCATCTGTATGTCTTCCTTGGATAAATATCTATTTAGTTCTTTGGCCCATTTTTTGATTGGGTCATTTACTTTTCTGGAATTGAGCTGTAGGAGTTGCTTGTATATTTTTGAGATTAGTTGTTTATCTGTTGCTTCATTTGCTATTATTTTCTCCCATTCTGAAGGCTGTCTTTTCACCTTGCTTATAGTTTCCTTTGTTGTGCAGAAGCTTTTAAGTTTAATTAGGTCCCATTTGTTTATTTTTGCTTTTATTTCCAATATTCTGAGAGGTGGGTCATAGAGGATCCTGCTGTGATGTATGTTGGAGAGTGTTTTGCCTATGTTCTCCTCTAGGAGTTTTATAGTTTCTGGTCTTAGGTTTAGATCTTTAATCCATTTTGAGTTTATTTTTGTGTATGGTGTTAGACAGTGTTCTAGTTTCATTCTTTTACAAGTGGTTGACCAGATTTCCCAGCACCACTTGTTAAAGAGATTGTCTTTAATCCATTGTATATTCTTGCCTCCTTTGTCAAAGATAAGGTGTCCATATGTGCGTGGATTTATCTCTGGGCTTTCTATTTTGTTCCATTGATCAATATTTCTGTCTTTGTGCCAGTACCATACTGTCTTGATGACTGTGGCTTTGTAGTAGAGCCTGAAGTCAGGCAGGTTGATTCCTCCAATTCCATTCTTCTTTCTCAAGATAGCTTTGGCTATTCGAGGTTTTTTGTATTTCCATACAAATTGTGAAATTATTTGTTCTAGCTCTGTGAAGAATACCGTTGGTAGCTTGTTAGGGATTGCATTGAATCTACAAATTGCTTTGGGTAGTATACTCATTTTCACTATATTGATTCTTCCAATCCATGAACATGGTATATTTCTCCATCTATTAGTGTCCTCTTTGATTTCTTTCACCAGTGTTTTATAGTTTTCTATATATAGGTCTTTAGTTTCTTTAGGTAGATATATTCCTAAGTATTTTATTCTTTCCGTTGCAATGGTGAATGCAATTGTTTCCTTAATTTCTCTTTCTGTTTTCTCATTATTAGTGTATAGGAATGCAAGGGATTTCTGTGTGTTGATTTTATATCCTGCAACTTTACTACAGTCGTTGATTAGTTCTAGTAATTTTCTGGTGGAGTCTTTAGGGTTTTCTATGTAGAGGATCATGTCATCTGCAAATAGTGAGAGTTTTACTTCTTCTTTTTTTTAATTTGGATTCCTTTTATTTCTTTTTCTGCTCTGACTGCTGTGGCCAAAACTTCCAAAACTATGTTGAATAGTAATGGTGAGAGTGGGCACCCTTGTCTTGTTCCCGACTTTAGAGGAAATGCTTTCAATTTTTCACCATTGAGGATAATGTTTGCTGTGGGTTTGTCATATATAGCTTTTATTATGTTGAGGTATGTTCCTTCTATTCCTGCTTTCTGGCGAGTTTTTATCATAAATGAATGTTGAATTTTGTCAAAGGCTTTCTCTGCATCTATTGAGATAATCATATGGTTTTTATTTTTCAATTTGTTAATGTGGTGTATTATATTGATTGATTTGTGGATACTGAAGAATCCTTGCATCCCTGGGATAAAGCCCACTTGGTCATGGTGTATGATCTTTTTAATGTGTTGTTGGATTCTGATTGCTAGAATTTTGTTAAGGATTTTTGCATCTATGTTCCTCAGTGATATTGGCCTGTAGTTTTCTTTTTTTGTGGCATCTTTGTCAGGTTTTGGTATTAGGGTGATGGTGGCCTCATAGAATGAGTTTGGAAGTTTACCTTCCTCTGCAATTTTCTGGAAGAGTTTGAGTAGGATAGGTGTTAGCTCTTCTCTAAATTTTTGGTAGAATTCAGCTGTGAAGCCGTCTGGACCTGGGCTTTTGTTTGCTGGAAGATTTCTGATTACAGTTTCAATTTCTGTGCTTGTGCCTATTTCAATTCTTACTGCAAGACAAGCAAGAGAACTGTCCAGATTTCCAGCCCTAAGAATTTTGAGAGCTAATAAATCATTGCTGTCTTAAGCCACAAAGTTTGGGGTAGTAATTATATTTGATGATAACAGATCCTCCAAAAAACAATGTCTCGTGGGAAAGTTTCTCTAAAAGGAAGAAAAATCACTATTGTTTCCCCTCCTTCCTATGACCTACTCCTACCACTCTGCTTACACTGTCCTGCTCTCTGTATTCTGGAAACATGCCACTAGTATTCACTCTTGAGTGGGGCCTTTGCTTTGACTTGAGTCCTGAATTTTCCAAGGATCCTTTGACATTCATTCTCCTGCCTGCTAACAAATGTTTAAGGAAGGGAGGGAGGAATATGGCCAAAAGTCAGAAAGAATGCACTCAAACATTTCATACATGCCCAGGATAAAGCCCTAGGTGGTAGGCATATATAAACACTTACTAACATTTTAAGATAATAGTAAGGGAGGAACCAGGAAGGTCACCATAAAAGACACTGGGTGCTCATCTTATTTAGGACAAGCAAAGCACTATATAATACTTTATTTTACAGACCAAACCCTCTAAAAGACAGGCACAGCCAGAGGCAGAAAACCAACTGGGTTCCCTGGTGGCTTGATTGGTAAAGAATCTGCCTGCAATGCAGGAGATCCAGGTTCTATTCCAGATCTGGGAAGATCTCCTGGAGGAGGAAATGTCAACCCACTCCAGTATTCTTGCCTAGAAAATCTTATGGACAGAGGAGCCCAGTGACCTACAGTCCATGGGGTCACAAAGAGTGGGACATGACTTAGCGACTAAACTACCACTTTAAGGCTACAGCAAGGAGTACATCAAATAGATTCTGCTACATTTTCAATAAATTCCCTTCACAAATATGCAGTACATTAGTAATATTCCATAAGGGGTAAAACAAATCATAATAGCATCTTGATGTAGGAGGAAAGTACACTTATGGGGGAAAGGCCAGCTGTTTCTTTCCATGAAGAATGATGTACAGGACTTCAATAATTTTCAGAGTTTGAAAGTTGTGCTGCAGATCACCACTTGCAACTAGAAATCTCCCGAGGTTCTTAAAGAAAACGGCAAAACAAAATGAACTCAGGCTCTGGATTCTTCTGAGACAAAACAAGTATCAGTACACAAGAGTCAAAGATGCACAACCCAAACAAACAAATCTTGCAGCAATACCTGCTGAGTCATTAAAAAGTAGCAGGCAAGTAATTTTTGTGAAAATGATGGCCTTAAAAAAAAAAAATAATGGCCTTTGTTCTTTATCAGTCTGTGAAACTTTGAATGTGAAACCAAAGAGGCCACACAAACACCCAGAAGCAATACTCAGGTCTAGCTTTTGAACAGTTTCACAGATGAAACTGGCTTAGTCCAGTTGAAACCAACGCCTAGTTAGAAATTACCCGAGCTGGGAAGTTACTGTGGGTCTCATTTCCAGCAAGGCCCTGTCCAATGAGTGAGATTTGCCATAATTATGCTACTGCTGCTGTTGTTGGTTTATTGTTTGCTTTGGTTGTTTTCCTTTTAGTTGTTCTTGCTGTTCAGAATTTTGTGCGTGCTGCTGCCAGATGTTAAGCATTAGTTGGCTTCCCTGCAGCCTATATTCTGGAAAATAATAAAATGAAGACTACCAGATCTATAAATAACAAAATAAAACCCATAAAGCCCAGTTTATTGACTTGCCAGGCAAAAAGAAGCACACACAAGGTAAGAAATTCACTGAACAGTGAGTTGAGAGACGGAAAGTCAGGGATAAATCTAGAAAGTGGAGTTCACAGAGATTAAAGCTTGAAAACCAGCACTCTGGAAATTAATCACTCTGGAAATTAATCTAAAGGTCTGTCCCTGCTGGGTTCACACAAATCCATTTCTAATGTCCAGTCTTTACATGGGTCCAGTAGGGGTTTGGGGTTTGGGTCTACTTCAGCTGGTTAAAATCAGTTATGATGAAGCATAACCTTTAATCTTGATATCTCCTTGGGCATGTCTTGCTGTAAGTGGAGATTTTTCCTTTTACTGCTCCTGCCTGCTCCTCTATAAAAGCCCCACATATGACACCTTTGTGTATAAGGTAATGTATCTCCCTTTATAGTCCTTAGCTCAGTGCTTTAAAATTTCACATGCATCTTCAATGGAGGTTGGTAAAATGTGTACTAAATAAATGACAGTGACTGCAGCCACAAAATTAAAGATGCTTGCTCCTTGGAAGGCAAGCAATGACAAACCTAGACAGCGTATTAAAAAGCAGAGACATCACTTCACTGACAAAGGTCCATACAGTCAAAATTATGGTTCTTCCAGTAGTCATGCATGGATGTGAGAATTGGACCACAAAGAAAGCTGAGCATCGAAGAACTGATGCTTTCAAACTTTGGTGCTGGAGAAGACTCTTTAGAGTCCCTTGGACATCAAGGAGATCAAACCAATAGATCCTAAAAGAAATTAACCCTGAATATTCATTAGAAGGTCTGATGCTGAAGCTCCATTACTTTGACCACCTGATGCGAAGAGCCAGCTCATTGGAAAAGATCCTATGCTGAGAAAGATTGAGGGCAAGAGGAGAAGGGGGATGACAGAGGATGAGATGATTGGATGGCATCATCATCAACTCAATGGACATGAGCCTGAGCAAACTCCAGGAGATAGTGAAGGACAGGGAAGCCTGGCATGCTGCAGTCCATGGGGTCACAAAGAGTCAGACATAACTTAGAGAGTAAGCAACAATAAACAAATGACATTCACAGGCTCGAGTGGTCTCATAACTGCTCTACCTCAGTTATGCCCTAGAATTTGCCCTTCTTCCCAAAATCCACTTTTACCCAACATGTTTACAGAGTTAAAAGTCAGACTGCATAATACCATAAGGAAAACAGAGCAGGACCGTAGCTACAAAATTCTCTTGGAACAGCAAATAGTAGCTGGCAAAATCCTTATGTGTGGTTACCTCAGATGATCATGACTCCCAAAATTCTCATTTGATTTTAGGGACATCAATATTCAAAATTCAAAGAAGCCTTTTGGAACATAGCAGAAGAAAGAGAAAGGAAGAGAGGGTGATAGAGATACTAGAAAGTGGGAGGACGTGGGAAAAAAAGGGAAAAGCTTACTGGATATCACTGCAGTAAAGAGCAAGGAGAAATTAAAGAAAAATGATTGGCGGGGGAAAAAAACAGAACTGAAGCAGTCTGACTGAACCAGGAACATGTAAAACCAGAAGGCCAGAGAGAAACCAAAACAGCTGGAAGAGCCTGCAAAGCAAATCATGTCCATTTTGCAGAGCCTGGGAAGGAAAATGCTATTGGTTAAAGCAGAAAATAACGTGATTTTTTTCCCCTCCCTGCTGATGCCTCTCTGTGATTTGGCCAAAGCTCTATTCTGCAGAACCAGAAACTGAATAAACAGACTAATTTATTGAGAAGCTGTGTCCTCTTAGTTCCCTCCCTAGAATGGTGTCAGAGCTGCCCAGAGTCCCAGAGATGTCTGTGAATTTGGATGACAAGGTGTTAGCCAGCATGTTTTGCCTCATCCCACAACATCTGCTCCTGAAAAGGAAGCATTTGTTCCTCGCCTGCAAATCATTTTTTTATAAATGAGACACCTAACAAACATCGGATATAAGTCCCCTAGAGCAGGTAAGACTTCTATTAGACACAAACTCAGCAATGAAAAAGAAACTCATGATTTACAAGCCCAGAGCTAAACATTTGCTAAAGAACAACTTTTCTCAATTTTTTCCTAGGACATAATTAGCAGTTCTCCAAAATCCTCTGTGAATATTTGCCTAGCTGAGGCAGACAGAAACTTGACTGTATGTTCAGAGTCAATGTTAGAACTGCTAAAGCCCTAGAGATCATCTAGTTAAATGCCTTCTCTCAGGAGAGGGAATTGCAGCATGAAGAAGTAAGTGAATTACTCAAGGTTACACAGCTAATTAGGAAAAGGTCTTCAATTCTCAGGCTTCCCAGGTGGCTCAATGGTAAAGAAGCCCCCTACCAATGCAGGAGACACAAGAGATACAGGTTCAATCCCTGGGTTGGGAAGATCCCCTGGAGAAGGAAATGGCAACCCTTTCCAGTATTCATGCCTGGGAACTCTCATGAACAGAGGAGCCTTGTGGTCTACAGTCCATGAGTCGTAAAGAGTTGGACACAACTGAAACAACTAAGCATGTACCCACATCCTCTATCTTATGGAAAAGGGGATGGAAGTTTAAATGACATTCAAAGAAAAGAAATAATTTTTACATAAAAGCACAGGGTCAGCAAGTGGCAGGGCCTAGATTCACATAAAAGTCTGTTTTACTCCAGAACTAATTCTCATCACATGACACCTAATGTGTAAGGATGCTATGCATGGTGCCTAAGGGGAAAAAAAATGAATTACATGTCCCAGGCACCTTGCACGGATTACACACAGCACCTAGTCCAGTGTTCTTGGCATATATTAGTTTTTGAACCATATGAAATTGCCCTTTTGTATTTCAAAAATAGCCATACGTTGGAAATTGTTTATGGTAACTCTATGGAATGTGTGTTGAATTGGACTGAATGGTGCTCTTTATGTTACAAGTGGTGCTTAAGAGCACAGGCTTTGGAATTCCATCATCTAAGTTCAAATCTTATCTCTGCAACTTGCTGGCTATGTGATACTGGGTGAGTTATTTAACTTCTCTGGATTTTGATTTCCTCATCTGTAAGATGAGGGCAATATTACCTACTTCATAAGGCTGTTGTGTGGATTTAAGAAGTTATGTAAATCATTAAATAGATTGCATGGCACACAATACTTCTGAATAAACGGGAGCTAGTGCCATTATTAGGGGAGTGATCCAATTCTGTAGTTGAGGAGCTATGGTAGCTGGGAGTGGGGTGGGCATGATGTAGAGCAGAGAGGAGAGGTGAGCTATAAGAATGACAAGACTTGTTGGAGAAGATCATCTATTATATTCGTGACCATTTCATGACCACCTACACAGGCTCCAGAGAGCAGGGCTGGAAGAGAGAATTCCCCCTTGACCCTTCATTCCCCTGGCCTCACCACTAGAGACTTAAGAAGATTTCTTTATTGTCTCTTTATTGGCTCCAGCCTGACCTGAAATGCCCTAAGCGCAACAAAGACAGCCATCCTGGGCAAGCACAGCCAGCAGGGGATGGACATTTGGGTGGAAGACTACTGTAAAACTGTGCCTCACTCCTCTCTTTTCCAGAGCAAAGGAGGCTGGAACACCGTCCAGGTGCAGAAGTGTGAAGAACCACAAGGAAGAGAAGCACCCTCGTCATGTATGAGTACCGAGAGCACAGCCTTAACAAATCACTGCAACCTGCCTGACTTAAAACAGTGGCAATTTACTCTCTCACACTTCGGGAAACAGAAGTCCAAAATCGAGTCGGCAGAGCCATGCTGTCCATGACTGCTCAAAGGGAGGATATTTCCTTACCTCTTCCTAGCTCCTGGGGGTTGCAGGCAATTGACAGCCCTCCTTGGCATGCAGACATATCACTCCAACCTCTGCCCTGTTGTCACGGTGTGTGTGTCTTGGCTGCACTGGGTCTTCTTTGCTCTGTGTGGGCTTTCTCCAGCTATGAGTAGGGGGCTACTCTCCCCTGTGGTGCACGGGCTTCTCATTGCAGTGCTTTCTCTTGTTGCAGAGCATGGGCTCTAGGGCGCAGGCTCGGAAGATGTGACACACCCACTTAATTGCTCTGTGGTATGTGGGATATTCGTGGACCAGGGATCAAACCCTTGTCCCCAGTATGGTCAGGTGGATTCTCAACCACTGGACCACCAGGAAAGGTGTGTGGACACACACACCTTGTGTGTGTCTCAGTGTCTCTGTTTCTCTTTCTTCTCAGGGCACAAGTTCATGGATTAGGGCCCACTCTAATTTAGTATGACCTCATCTTAATTTAACTAATTACATCTTTAAAGGATATATTTCCTAAAAGGTCACATTCTGAGTTTCTTGGTGGATATGAATTTGGGGGAGACACTATTGAATCCAGTATAAACAACAACAACAACAAAAGCTACACAGATTTTACAGCTGCCACATGCTTCTTAGAATAAACTCTATAGTGTGAATCGCCTCAACTGAGGGAAGGCAAGACAACATGGGAGGTGGAGAAACCCTGCAACACAGACAAAGGCTGATATAACATGGGTTACCATATCCCCACTTCCCAGGAGCCATGTGCGAGGAAGAGAAGCAGAGGAAAAGTAGAACAGCAGTCAACGAAATGGGTGGCCAACTGCAGCAAGTGTACCCTGGAGCTAAAGATTATGATAAGGCTCCTGAGTAAGACCAGACTCAAGAAGCTAAGAAGTCTTATTTCATTCATTCATTCATCCCCTCATTCATTTATTTTGTGCCAAAGCTATGATTTTTCAAGTAGTCATGTACAGGTGTGAGAGTTGGACCATACAGAAGGCTGCACACAGAAGAATTGATACTTCTGAACTGTGGTGCTAGAGAAGATTCTTGAGAGTCCCTTGGACAGTAAGGAGATCAAACCAGTCAATCCTAAAGGAACTCAACCCTGAATGTCCATTGGAAGGACTGATGCTGAAGCTGAAGCTCCAATACTTTGGCCACCTGATGTGAAAAGCCAACTTACTGGAAAAGACCCTGATGCCGAGAAAGATTGAGGGCAAGAGGAGAAGGGGACAACAGAGGATGAGATGGTTGAATGGCATCACCAACTCAATGGACGTGAATTTGAGCAAACTCCAGGAGATAGTGAAGGATAGGGAAGCCTTGCGTGCTGCAGTCCATGAGGTCACAAAGAGTCAGACACGACTTAGTGACGGAACAACAACAACAAAGAGCCTAACGCTGAGGAGACAGACCAGTAAGACTAATTCCTTCCTAACAGAATTGTGTGTTTGGCTTAACATCTTTGCTCCCCAGTGGGAGGGTGGGAGGAGACACAGAGCATAACAAATAATCCCAGAAAAGCTTGATAACTGTGACTATAAAAATACTCATTGGATACAGACATGCACAGGCTGGCAGGGAACTTAAACCACTCATGGAGTTTACAGAAGGCCTCTCTTCCCAGACCATTAAAGCCTGCTCCTCCTGTACTGTCAGTTTACATACCTATTTTCCTACCAGAGTGCGATCCTCTCCAGAGCAGGGACTGTAGGTTATCTCCTTTTGTTTCCCTGACACATCTTGGGGTCCAGAATTAGCAATTATGTTACACCTATGACATTGTCTTTCATTTTAAATAAAATGATTGTCAACAAATAAGGCTTGCTTTGGCCAATGAAATGCAAGAAGAAGTGACATGTCATAAGTTTCTGGCTTGAGCTTTAAGACTCAGGGCAGGGATTTCCTGGTGGTCCAGTGGTTGAGAATCCACCTGACCATACTGGGGACAAGGGTTTGATCCCTGGTCCACGAATATCCCACATGCCACAGAGCAATTAAGTGGGTGTGTCACAACTTCTGAGCTTGCGCCCTAGAGCCCATGCTTTGCAACAAGAGAAAGCACTGCAATGAGAAGCCCGTGCACCACAGGGGAGAGTAGCCCCCTACTCATTATAGCTGGAGAAAGCCCACACAGAGCAAAGAAGACCCAGTGCAGCCAAAAATAAACATAAATCCATTCATTCATTCATTCATTAAGAAAGTGAGTCAGAACACACTTTGTCACTTTCTCCTTTTGCCCTCTGTTGCAGGGACCCCCGTTTCCCAGGAACCTGGTCCCAGAGGGAGAAGACATGCAGCAGGAGCCCCAGAGACCTGTAACAGACAAGTCATATACACAAGAAATGAACCTTTATGTAATAAGCCACTATGATTTGGAGGCTGTTTGTTGTCATGGCAAAACCTGGTCTGCATGACTCGTTCACCAAATTTTACTAAACCATTGAAAGTGAAAGTGCTAGTCCAACTCTTTGCAACCCCATGGACTGTAGCCGGCCAGACTCCTCTATTGATGGAATTCTCCAGGCAATACTGGAGGAGGTAGCTTTTCCCTTCTCCAGGGGATCTTCCCGATCCAGGGATCAAACCCGGGTCTCCTGCATTGCAGGCAGATTCTTTACCATCTGAGCCACCAGGGAAGCCCTACTAAACTAAATCATTAATTCCCCTCTGTCTAGTCAGTAAGAATTTATCACTCACTGTAAGCAGAGTGCTACACTCAGAGTTAGGGTCACAAAATTGATTAAGATGTGGCCTGTCCTCAGAGAATTTGCAGTCTCAGGAGGAAGTCAGTAATGTCCCTGTATTCAGGGTGTTAAAATATTGAAGTACTTTCATATCCTTGGGAAACTGCACTGTCCCAAGACTCCCAAACGTTTCCTCCTCTCTTTATCAACTGCCCTAGCCCCTCCCTCAGGACACCCCCATCACACATGTACACACATACAGACACTCACACACATCTCTATGATCAGGAACTAAAGGATTTACCTTATGGCACAGAAAGAGACCTCCAGAATCACGTTCGATCATTTATTCTGACTGACCTGTGTTGATATCTTTGTTAAATATTTTTAAAATCACCCTTGGAGACAGAAGAATAATTTGGTAGCCTGAACATAAAGTTCAAAGGAGGACTACGAAGAATTAATGACTCATCTGCAGGTTGGAGCAAAGCCAGATTCCCTAACTAGTCTCCTGGTAACTTACAGCTGAAGCACTAAGATAAGGTCTCCTTCTTGGAAAGAGTTTAGGTTCTCTCCACACAGCTCCTCCACTGCTCAAGGCTTCTGGGCACACGTGCATATAACACGCACACACACACACACACACACCACGCACACACACACACACACTTTCTTCTGGAAAGCCATGACTTAGCTCTGACAGCCCTTCACATCTAATGAACATGCAACACTGTAAGTATTCCAGAGGCTACTGTACCTCCCCATCATGTAGAACTGACTCTTGCCCCCACCATGCCCCTGTCCAAACCTGCCCGTTGGTATACTAACATTTACTCATGTGTTGCTGCCTCTAGATTCTAGCATATGCAGTGCATTAGGGATTAGGTCTTACTCATCTCTGTATTTCCAGCCCTAGCGTGTGTGTGCTGTGCTAAGTCACTTAGCAATGTCCACCTCTTTGCAACCCCATGGACTGTAGCCCACCAGGCTCCTCTGTCCATGGGATTCTCCATGGAGAATGGGAGTCTCCATGGACAGGCAAGAATACTGGAGTGGGTTGCTATGCCCTCTTCCAGGGATCTTCCTGCTGCTGCTAAGTCGCTTCAGTCATGTCCGACTCTGTGTGACCCCATAGACGGCAGCCCACCAGGCTTCCCCGTCCCTGGGATTCTCCAGGCAAGAACACTGGAGTGGGTTGCCATTTCCTTCTCCAATGTGTGAAAGTGAAAAGTGAAAGTGAAGTCAATCAGTGGTGTCTGACTCTTCGAGACCCCATGGACTGCGGCCTACCAGGCTCCTCAGTCCGTGGGATTTTCCAGGCAAGAGTACTGGAGTGGGGTCAAACCTGCCTCTCTTACCTCTCTTGCATTGGCAGGCAGGTTCTTTACCACTAGCACCTCCTGGGAAGCTCTAGCATAGTGCCTAGAACAAAGTAGAATGGACTTGATGACTCTGGATTTGGTGGGAGGAAGGAGGGAAGAGGTGGACAGGAAAGAGGTAAGAGAAGAAAGGGCTAAGGATCAAGAGAGAGAGAAGCCGAGGGCCTCTGGAGAAGCAAACTTCAAGGAGGAGACTGTGCCCCATGCCAAACATGCAGGCATATCCCTCAAGCTGAGCACTGAAATAGGACAGGGAGTCTGGCACTGAGGGCATCAGGAATGACCACAGGAAGAGCAGTTTAGTGATTATTCAGGGAGGAAGGTCGGGACCCAGACTGCAATGGGATGAAGAGAAAAGGAGGGTGAGACACTGTAGACAGCGAAAGAAACACAGGTCTTCCTAAAAGTCTAGTGGTGAAGGAAGGAAATCGGTCAGTCACAGAAGGGAAGGAAAGGTTAAGATAAACATTTCTTCTGATGAGGAGAGACCCAAACATGTCTTGTGCAGCTTATTCACACTGACCTGAGTCATGGCCTCTGTAAGATAGTCAGGGCTGGAGTAGGTTCTGCCCATGAGAACTACACAAACCCGGCCAGTGTTTGGAGGCTCAGATTCACAGCATTCACCCTGTTGGTTCCAAACTCGGGTGAACAGATTTCTGAGCTCCTGGCAACCTGTTCCAGTGTGGCTACAGAGGGTCATCTGGAGTCACACCGATGGGCCTCCAATCAAGGGCTCCCTTGATTAGGACAGTTGTGGTCTGCCCATATCTCAGCTCTGCTTGTGCTTCTGCCCTGACAGACCTAGAGCAACACTGCCTTACTTTGTGTCATGCTTCATTTATGATAAATGCAATTTTGCAAGTCACTGGAGAAAAATATTCCTTTTTTAAAAATCTCCCCTTCTGGATTCCTTGGCTCTCTGAAACTTGAGAAAGTTCCTAGTGAGTGCCTGTTCCATCTGGAGACACTGAAGGCAGTGGTAACCTTGTGAAGGAGAGCTGCGGTGGGTGAGGAAGACATCGCATGCTCTGAATTTATGTTGGTTGGCTGATGAACCTCCTGCCTTTGAGGAAATACTTGTCAGTTTTCTCCAAACAGCCTAGAATTAGTCATCTCTCACCATTTAAGATGTTATACTATTAAGGCAATCTCCTAAGTGATTATAGAAATTATTCAGCTAGAACCACTGTGATAACACATTATAGGCTTGTTACTTAGCAACTGAAGAATATAGGCACTCTTAAAAATTAAGATCGAAAAAGACATATCTCATTCAAAACTAGTTTTACAATGATCCATAAAAGCAACCAGAAAATCACTATAATGAATAAGATAATGGCAACAAGATTAACTTTAATTATGTATTTAGACATCATGCCCAAGTTCTTAAGTGTTAGTCAGAAAATGAACATCACCCTCTTCCTTCATGGCAGACCTGTCCGTGGGTGAGCCACGGCCACAGTTCTTTGATGTAAGATTCAGGGTCTTACAATTCCTGGAGCTTGTTCAAACTCATCCATCAAGTTGATGATGCCATCCAACCATCTCATTGTCTGTCGCCCCTTCTTCCTCCTGCCTTCAATCTTTCCCAGCATCAGGGTCTTCTCCAATGAGTCATTTCTTCACATCAGGTGGCCAAAATATTGGAGTTTCAGCTTCAGCATCAGTCCTTCCTTTACTGCTTACCCACCAGAACTATATCAACTATATATATGTATATAGAAGAATCCAAAAGATACTGAAAGGATTATGATCATCTTGATGTCTCACAGAACATCATCCTGGTTCATTATACTGACGACCTAATCTTGTGAACAGGTCATGTCAAGTACCCTGCTGCTGCTGCTGCTAAGTCACTTCAGTCGTGTCTGACTCTGTGCAACCCCATAGACGGCAGCCCACCAGGCTCCCGTCCCTGGGATTCTCCAGGCAAGAACACTGGAGTGGGTTGCCATTTCCTTCTCCAATGCATGAAAGTGAAAAGTGAAAGTGAAGTCGCTCAGTTGTGTCCGACTCTTAGCGACCCCATGGACTGCAGCCTACCAGGCTCCTCTGCCCGTGGGATTTTCCAGGCAAGAGTGGGGAGTGGAGTGGGGTGCCATTGCCTTCTCTGGTCAAGTACCCTAGATGCCCAAATAAGACATCTTCATGCCAGAGATCAGAAGATAATCCCCATGAAAACTTAAATGGGCCTGCGATAGCAAAGTCTACACGGGTTCAGTGGAGTGAAATGAAGTTAAGGGGGTGGATTTCCCTCTACAGTAAGAACCAAGTCACTGCACCTGTCCCAGCTACTAAAAAGAAAAAAACAATGTTTGGTGGTCCTCCCTTGTTTGGAGAAGCAATATATACTATATATAGATATGTGCTGCTATAGCTCATTTACCAAGGAACCTACAGGCTGCTAATGTTGAGTGGAGCAGAAATCAAAAAAGTGTCCTGTACAATGTTACAGTAATCAAAACAGTATGGTACTGGCACAAAAACAGACACACAGAGCAATGGAACAGGATAGAGTGCCCAGAAATAAACCCATGCACTTACAGTCAACTATTCTAGCACAAAGGAGGCAAGAATATACAATGCAGGAAAAAAACCACTTTCTTCAATAAGTGGTGCTAAGAAAACTGGACAGCTGAATGTAAAAGAATGGAGTTTAGAACATTCTCTAATACCATACACACACAAAAAAAGCTCAAAATAGACTAAAGACCTATAAATGTAAGACCAGATACTATGAAACTCCTAGAGGAAAACATAGAACACTCTTTTACATAAATCACAGCAACATCTTTTTGGATCTGTCTCCTAGAGTAATGAAAACAAAAGTAAAAAATAAACAATTGAGACCTAGTTAAACTTAAAAGCTTTTGCACAACAAAGGAAACCATAAACAAAATGAAAAGACAACCTACAGAGTGGGAGAAAATATTTGCAAATGATGTGACCGACAAGGGCTTAATTTCCAAAATATACAAACAACTCATACAGCTTAATATCAAAACAAACAACCAAATCAAAAAGTGGGTAGAAGACCTAAACAGATATTTCTCCAAAGAAGACACACAGATGGCCAACAGGCACATGAAAAATGCTCAACATCGCTAACTATTAGAGTAATGCAAATCAAAACTACAATGAGATATCACCTCACACCAGTCAGAATGGCCATTATTAATACGTCTACATATAAAAGTGCTGGAGAGGGTGTGGAGAAAAGGGAACCCTCCCACACTTCTGTTGGGAATGGAAATTGGTGCAGGCACTATGAAGTTTTCTTTAAAAAGTAACAATAGACTTACCATATGATCAAGCAATCCCACTCCCAGGCATATATCTAAGAAAGATGAAAACTCTAATTTGAAAAGATAAATGCATCCCAATGTTCATAGCAGCACTATGCCTGAATCACTTTTCTATACATCTGAAGCATTGTAAGTCAACTCTATTTTAATAATTTTTTTAAAGGGAAGAAACGTTATTTAAAAAATAAGCACAAGCAGCATTTTCAGGTTGTGGTGCAAGTTGTTCTGCAGCTTTAACCAACAGTATGGAAAGTGTCAGTGGAGCTCCATTAGAATAGCTGGCAAGCCCTCCTCTGCTGACAACTACTTTTCACTATTAAAGCAGCCTATGGCTGGCTACTACCATCTGGTAGAGGATTTACACTCACCAAGGGCTTCCTTGGTAACTCAGACAGTAGAGTCAGCCTGTAATGCGGGAGACTTGGGTTTGATCCCTGGATCGGGAAAATCCCCTGGAGGAAGGCATGGCAACCCACTCCAGTATTCTTGCCTGGAGAATCCCCATGGACAGAGGAGCCTGGTGGGCTACAGTCCATGGGGTCACAAAGAGTTGGACATGACCGAAGAGACTTAGCACACACAAGGGATACCAAGTTGACTGTGCAACTCAATTGTCAGTCATATGCTGTGTCCATCATGTTTTAATTATCCATCAAGAATTAAATCCACCAAACCATCAAATTGGACATGTGTGGCAACTTTCCATTCTTAACTGAAAGTGGTATTAATATATATGAAACCAGAACTAAGCAGGTTCAGAAAGTTCAAGCAAACTATACCAACAGCTGGCTCTGACTTCCTGGCTTCACCACCTCCTACACCCCCATGGCCTCAGGGTGAGTCCATCATGTCCAATTATCAGAAGAAGGTAAAGCACATGCCTTGTCTACAGATGAATTGATGTGATACGCTGGGACCAGCAAGAGTGGAGCCTACACCACCACACCACGCTCAGAGATGGCCCTGGAAAGCAGTGATAAATTAAATAATCCTGGTGGGCAAAACTTCAAGTGACACATCTGGTCATCTACTTTGTGTGGAAGGAGAAATGGCCTAGGATGTAAATCTGTAATTATTCATAAGCCACGCCTGATGATTGGCTGCTTGCTCGGAGACTTGCAAAACTGGTGACAGGGAAGTCTTAGGTTAAGATATGTGGGTGGATCTTTCAGAATAATTACAGAGCATGAAGATGTTAATGGCCCAGGTCCATGTCTGCCAGAGACATTCATGATAGAGAAGGTTCTCAATAATCAGGTAAAAAAGATAACCCATTCTTTGCATGTCAGTCAGCCACCCTAGGGCTTGATCCAAAGAGGTTACACAACATAGTTTTGTCTTCAATAAATCTAACCTGGCTGCCACCACTCCTCAGTACCTGAGCTGTCAGAAACAGAGGTCAAAGCTGAGAGGCCAAAATGGCATCATTACCTGAAGGCAGCAGTCAGCACCATGGAAGGGATAATATCAGTCCTCATGTGAATAGACTCCAATTCAGGGTATGGATCGGAGAAGGTACTGGCGACCCACTCCAGTACTCTTGCCTGGAAAACCCCATGGGCAGAGGAGCCTGGTAGGCTGCAGTCTATGGGGTCACTAAGAGTCGGACTTCACTTTCACTTTTCACTTTCATGCATTGGAGAAGGCAATGGCAACCCACTCCAGTGTTCTTGCCTGGAGAATCCCAGGGACGGGGGAGCCTGGTGGGCTGCTGTCTATGGGGTCGCACAGTCAGACACAACTGACGTGACTTAGCAGCAGCAGCAGGGTATGGCTTTGCCTTCCCTCTCAGCACTTCTGCTAGCCTCTCTTTCTCAGACATGCAGAATGCTTAATTCATCCTCTAATATTCTTTACCTTGAAGCATATAAATATTTTAGCTCAAGTATTTTGAAAAGAATCATCTTTTGCCTCTATTTTTAACAAATATTTCTACAAGAAAAACCTCCTTAAATACATGGTCTCTATTTATGATTATGTTCAAGGTTTCACCAAATGAAGACGCTGCAAAATCAAAGACCTTCTAAAATCATTCCATTCTAAAACCGAACATAAATGTTTAATTAAAGTAAAGGTTCCATCAAGAGATTCTTCCCACAGTTCAATATATTCCAAGATGCAATTACAGTAATTCAAAATTAAATTTTAAATATAGTTTGCGATCTCATTGTTTCATCTGTTCTGTTTTTCTCTTGCCTTTTATAGAGATAATTTTTAATGCCTTCCTATTCACAAGCTTTTTTCTACCTCAGTAATTAAATTTTACCAAAAGCTTTCAAAAGCTGAAGTTTTTGGTATTTCATAACCTTTGAATACAGTAATTTAAAACTTTCAACTTTATTTCGAACAAAATACAAACAAAATTTATCAGAATCTTTTGCAGAAAGTTCAGTACCATTGTACAACACACAGGTTGGTTTTCAAAGGTTCGAGCAAACATGAACTATGGCTTATAGCTGGCAGCCGAGAGAGAAAGCATGTTTGATCATCTAAAATATTGTTTCATATTCATCAAATGCATCATTTTTTGATGAACACACACACAAAAATACTTTACCACAAAAATTTTGTCACTCAATTACAACAACTCTGATAATGTATAAATATTTGTAAATTTTGACAACTAAATCTTCTGTTTTGATTAGTAAGATATTATAGCTTATTTGGATGAAATTATAAAATGTATGTGCATCGCAATCAATCACAAATATGTTTATGCTCCATAAGCATCTTAATTTACTAAAAGCATTGTTCTTACATTACTTGGCCCCACCACAATTTGTATTTGTCATTAACACCATAAAAATAAAGCATTTTTCTCTAATGTTAAACATACATCTGAATTTATAATAGCATTAACAATCATGTTCCCTTCAACAGAATGAACTTCTAAAAGCTTCATTTTAATACCATGGAGCAGATGAAAAAACACACACACTATTGGAAGTGACTTGTTTGAGGACTCTCATGCCATTAATATGAATCCATCTTTACTTAACTGTTTATGAATTTCCTCCAATACTGGCCGAAGATATCAACAGCTATTATTTCACTATCCATAAATAAAGAAGAAAATTTGAAATTGAAAATGAGCAAAATTCATTTAGAATAATAGTTATTTGATCTAAATGATAAGTCATGATTGGCAGAGTGATGTGTAGAAGCACCACCTACAGCTGCTGATGTTAGCTCATCATCTTCAGTGGTCTTCTTTTTTTAATCAATTGTTTATTAGAGTTTAGGTGATTTACAATGTTGTGTTAGCTCCTGCTACACAGCAAAGTGAGTCAGCCATTCATATACATACAGTCACTCTCTTCTAGACTCCATTCCCATATAGGTCACTGCTGCTGCTAAGTCGCTTCAGTCGTGTCCGACTCTGTGCAGCGCCATAGACAGCAGCCCACCAGGCTCCCCCGTTCCTGGGATTCTCCAGGTAAGAACACTGGAGTGGGTTGCCATTTCCTTCTCCAATGTGTGAAAATGAAAAGTGAAAGTGAAGTCGCTCAGTCATGTCCGACTCTTAGCGACCCCATGGACTGCAGCCTACCAGGCTCCTCTGTCCATGGGATTCTCCAGGCAAGAGTACTGGAGTGGGTATATAGGTCACTACAGAGCAGTAAATAGAATTCCCTGTGCTATACAATAGGTTCTTGCTAGTTATCTTTTATATATTTGTTGTTGTCACTGTTTAGTCGATAAGTTGTGTCCAACTCTTTGCAACCCCATGGACTGCAGCCTGCCAGGCTCCTCTGTCCGTGGGATTTACCAGCCAAGAATACTGGAGTGGGTTGCCATTTCCTTCTCCAGGGGATCTTCATGACTCAGAGATTAAGATTAATCATTAAGATTAAGATTAATGTGTCTCCTGCATTGGCAGGCAGATTCTTTACCACTGAGCCACCTGGGATGCCCACCTTATATATATATATAAAATCCATTCCTCTGTTGATGGACATTTAGGTCACTTCCATGTCTTTGATGTTGTAAATAGTGCTACAACGAACATTGGGGTGCATGTATCCTTTCAAATTATGGTTTTCTCCAGGCAAGGGCTTCTTAAAATAACCACTAGCTTTTGAAGCAGATGTGATGTTTCTTCGTGAAATTTGTATCTTCTGGTTTTCATGCGGTTGATAATAACACTATGGGTCCCAGAGTGGATGGTAAATATTGACAAATATTTTGGGTAAAGTTATACATTCATCATCAACTTTCTTAAGTAGACAATTATTATTTAATTTCCCATTAAACGTGGACTGCCGGTTTTTTAGATTTTTGCCAGCAGGCAAGTGAATCAAAAACAAACTAAGGGACTTCCCTGGTAGTTCAGTAGCTAAGACTCCTTGCTCCCAAAGCAGAGGGGCTGGATTCAATCCCTGGTAAGAGAACTAGATCTCACATACAACAACTAAGAGTTTGAATATCAAAACTAAAGATTCCACATGCTGAATCTAAAGGAACTCACATGCCACAGTGAAGGTAGAAGGTCTGGTATGCTGCAACCTGGCACAGCCAAATTAATTAATTTTAATTAATAGTTGTAGTCATTCAACAATACAATAAGAGATAATGCAAGCTCATTCAGACTACTGCCTGCATTATCCATGGCAAGATAGCCTCTACTTCCCACACACATTTATGTGTACCTATCACATAATTTCCTATATTTCCCAGTGACTGACTGCACACATCTTGAGTGTAAGTATGGCTTCACACATCTTGCAGACCACAGTACAGGCCACTGTGCAACTGTCCAGCAAACCAAGTGCCTGATGAGGGCAGCAACACTGAATACATCTCCCACTACCATCTGAAACTGGACAGGGTCATCTGTCCCCAGCCTGCCATATCTTGAGTAAATGTTTTATCAACAAACATCCTGCATGCTGTCCTTGAAAGGAAACTGCTACTTAGATTGCATCAGGAAATTGGTTTTTTCTCATCACTTTTCAGATTAACCACATTTTCATGTAAGAATTGTGTTCACTGCATCACAAACTTTTACATGAGAGTATGGTAGAAGCTAGATATATGTAGTAGAGGTCTACGAAGACCACCTCAGCTTGTTTTAATGCAATTGCTAATAACAACAGTTTGTTTAGAAATTAAAAATCTAGAACAAACAATAAACTTGTCATACACAAGCAGAACAACCAGAAAATGAGATTGACCAAGGAAAACTGCTCTCATCACCCTGTCAATGGGGAACTTTATATGGAAAGGACTGACAGCGACCATCTGAACTCTTCCATCAACATTGTTGTTTAGTCGCTAAGTTGTGTCTGACTCTTTGCAACCCCATGAACTGTAGCCCATCAGGCTCCTCTGTCAACGGGATTTCCCAGGCAAGAATACTGGGGTAGGTTGCCATTTCCTTCTCCAGGGGATCTTCCTGACCTAGGGATTGAACCCAAGTCTCCTGCACTGGCAGCCGGATTCTTTTTCACCGAGCCACCTGGGAAACCCTCTATCTACTGTATGAACCCTGAAAGTAAGACAGGCAAATGGTATATGTGTACTGCTGTGCTGCGATTCATGGGGTCGCAAAGAGCCGGACACGACTGAGGGACTGAACTGAACTGAACTGAACTGATGGTGCAATACTGTAGCAAAAGTACTGTTGCTAAGAATTTAAAAATTAACCTGAATCTAATCAAGCTAATTGGCAGTTCCAGGAAATGTGATGAAGCTATAGGATAGTCCTCTAAAGTTAAAAGTTACTTGATTCCTGGGCACCCTGCCTACTTAATAATTACAGAAAGGAGTAATAAGAAAATGACTTGTAAGACTAGGAAAAAAAAATTTTTTTTAACTTGTCTAGAGTGAAAATTTAAATCACTTCTTTTTCTGAATGCTATTTTCCAAGATTGGAAGGCTTGTCTGAAGATGGTGTTATGCCAGAACCCAGTGCCAAAGATAAAAAGTTTTGATACACTTGTAAGAAAAATGTGTAGAAAGCTTAGCCTTCCAGAAACATGTCTAAAAGTACTCAGAACCATGGATGGACCTTGGAGGTCATCTCATTCATTCCCTTCACCTTACAGGTGAGGAAATTGAGTCCCAACGCGATTAGCAGTTTTCCGGGTTACCAGATCTGGATCCAGGTGGTCCCCTTTCTCACTTTAAGCAGCCAGCGGTGGTACAGGTAAACCAAAGGTTAATATTCAAATCATCCAGAGGTTTCACAGTAGGAGAGGCAGATACTCTTTTAAACCCATAAACAATAAACATCCTTCAGAGCTCTTGGGGGAATAGAACATAAAAATACAAATTGACATTTGAAACATAGTGGGAAAAACTTGGGAGGGCTCACCCTGAACATTACCTAATACGAGTGCTGCAAACCAAAATAATTCCTAGGATTTTTCATACATATCACAAGTCATTTCCAACCAGTCCCTATCTTGATTTCTCCAGAATAAACTCGGTGGACTCCAAATTACTGTCATCAGTTCCAGTGCTCAGTATTGCTTTCAAAATCCTAGACAGAAGTTTTATTCACTGTGGATGTCTTCTACCAAGTCTGAGAGCCAAAAAGGAGCTTGGGAAGAAAGATGGAAAAGATTTGCTGGATGTCTCATAGACCTAGTCATTATATGTAAGCCACTTATTTCAAAGGGGACTTAAAGTTTTGGTGGATAGGTAAGAGGGAGGGGTGGGGTGTCATGTGTTTAAACCTTCCTAAGAGGCACTGCAGTGTCCTGCTAAACAGCACAGTTCTTGGAACCAGTAGTGTTAGTCGCTCAGTCATGCCCAACTCTTTGCAACCCCATGGACTGCAGTCCACCAGGCTCCTCTGCCCGTGGGATTCTTCAGGCAAGAATACTGGAGTGGGTTGCCATTTGGAGCCAGAATGTCCGAGTTTAAATCCCAGTTCCATAACTTGCTAGCTGTGTGATCTTGGGCAAGGTACATAATATCTATTATGTGCCTTAGTTTCCTCATGTGTAAAATCATAAGAGAACTTAGCTCAAACTCTTGTTATAGAGATTAAATAAGCTAATGCACACAGAGCCCGTGGAACATTGTCTGGCATACAGCAAATGTGTAATTAAATGTTAACGGATACTATCAGAGGTCATTTCTCTGGCAACCACTGTTATTTGGGAAAATGCCCAAGGAAGCCTTCTACAAGACCCGGGCACTACCACCTGAGTCAACCTACCACCTGAGTCATAGGCATGTGTCAGCTGACTTTTAAATGCTAACATGTATCTTGCTCCCACCATACAGCAAATTATGAGTAACAGTCAATGTCTTCCTCTAGTTGTCAGCCCTTGAAACAGCTTCATAGTCACTCATTCAAAATGTTTTTGGGAGGACTTCCCTGATGATCCAGTGGTTAAGAATCTGCCCGTCAATACAGGGGACATGGGTTCAATTCCTAGTCTGGGAAGATTCCACATCCCATGGAGGAACTAAGCCTGTGTGCCACAGCCACTGAGCCCATGCTCTAGAGCCCATGCTCCAGAACAAGAGAAGCCACTGCTATGAGAAGCCTGCATACTGCAACTAGAGAGCAGCCCCAGTGCATCAACAAAGACTCAGCACAGCCAAAGATAATAAATTTAAAAAATGAGGTTTTAAAAATATATCTTTGGGGAGTGCATGTGTTCATTCCCTGCAGTGTGTGTCTGACTCTTTGTGACCCCATGGGCTGTAGTCTACCAGGGTCCTCTGTCCATGGGATTTTACATGCAAGAATGTTGGAGTTGATTGCCATTTCCTTCTCCAGGGGATCTTCCTGACCCAGGGATCAAACCTGTCCCCTCTGCATTGACAGGCAGATTTTTACCACCAAGTCACCTGAGAAGTTCCTATTCCCCAAAACAGTGGGGAAAGCCAAATATTCACCTACAGCAGGAGTTCCCTATCTGGGAAGAAAAGCAAACCATACACTTAGGTGGGAACAAGAGAGTTAAACAGATGAATGCTGAGAAGCACCAGGCTGGATGTGACCCAAGAGAAAGTGAAGCAAGCGCCCCTCCTGGACGTGTGGGACCCTTGGAACCAGAGCAGACAGGAAGCTAGACATCTATATGCCCACATATAGACAGGACGGATCCCACCCCCACCAAGATTAATTACCACTGGGCTGCCCAAAATAAGAGCAATATTATTTTTTAAAAGATATAAATAAGCAAACATCTGTGTAAAACCCAAATAATCACATAAACCCACAGTGAGACCCAGGACCACAGACAAGGCTATACTGAGTCACCTCTGGGTTTCCTTCAGGTGGTCTCCTTAAGGGGACATGCTGGGCCTCTGTGAGCACTGGGATTTCTTCCAGCTTTCAGAGCTGTGAGGCCCCAGCTCTATGACTCACCACATCACTCTGCCCTGCCCCAGCTCTCCCAGAGTTCTGCAGATGCCTGCCATGAATGCACATCTTCTAAACTGTCGATTTGTTCCTTTAATAACTTTTAATGTCAATTTATCCAGCACAGTCTGTGCAGCAATTTATGAGTGAGTGGGAGGCAGAGCAAAGCCGAGCTAACCAGGATGAGTCAGCTTTCCCAAGTCTCCCCCTCTATTAGCAGAGTCTGGAGTGGGAGAGGGACTCCTGAAGGCTTTAAAACTCACATTGAAGAGTGGGCTTTTGCCCAGCTGTCTTCACACAATCCAGCCTCTTCAAAATGAGAGTTTATGATGGTCACTTTCCTGTCTGGGTGGTTGGCCACAGCTACCCAGAGCTGGCCTCCTCAGGACCCTCTTGGAGAGGTCCCCGATATCCTCAAAAATCCCAACCTCTTTTCTAAGAGGCATCAGAAACAGTCTTGTACTTTCAGCCAGAAAGACTGCTTGTCATTAGCCTGAGACAGGAGGCTAACATGACCCTGAGTTTATAAGCTGACCTCGAACTGGCACAAACATGGTGAAAGACCCAAACTATGGCTCTGGAGTGGTCAGCACTCATGTTCAGGTTCGTCCAGGAGGCTACAGGACATTCTCTTGCCTATGCTAAAGGAGAGATATTCCATTCTGAGGCCACTTGCTTGAGACCTGTTCTCTTGCAGATAGCACTGGTCCCTTAAAACATGACCCTAAGATTCTGAAAACATAATAGGAATGTAAGAAGTCTGTGTGAGGTGAAAGTGGTGCTGAAAGAAAAGTATTGCCACTTCAAAGTAATTTGGTTTGTAAAGAGATAACAGCTTGAATGTACCTTCAGAAGACCCTTTGTTCTAGAAAAACCACTCAAATAGGCCATTTGAGTAGGTAAATATAAAGCTGAAACTTTTCACGTGCTCCCTGACCTCCAATGGTTCGACTTAATGATTTTTCAATGTGGGAAAATGATACTTATTTGGTAGAAACCACTCGTTGAATTTTGAATTTGGATCTTTTCCCAGCTAACAATATACTATCCCATCATCTCTCATGATGCTGGGCAGTGGCAGTGAGCCACAAATCCCAACTAGCCACAAGACCACAAGGGGAAACAGCCAACACACTTAAAACCATGCTAGACTCACACAGCTGTTCTGTTTTTCATGTTCAGCACAGTGTTCAATAAATGGTGTGGGATATTCAACACTTTACTATAAAATAGACTTTGTGTTAGATAGTTTTGCCTAACTGTAGACTAAAGTAAATGTTCTGAGCATGCTGAAGATAGGCTGGGCTAAGCTGTGATGTTCAGTAGATTAGGGGTATTAAATGCATTTTTGCCTTATGATATTTTCAACTTAGGATGGATTTATTGGGACATAACTTAAAAGATGGACTCGATAAAGTACAGAAATGGTATGGACCTAACAGAAGCAGAAGCTATTAAGAAGAGGTGGCAAGAATACACAGAGGAACTGTACAAAAAAAGAGCTTCATGACCAAGATAATCACGATGGTGTGATCACTCACCTAGAGCCAGACATCCTGGAATGTGAAGTCAAGTGGGCCTTAGAAAGCATCACTATGAACAAAGCTAGTGGAGGTGATGGAATTCCAGGTGAGCTATTTCAAATTCTGGAAGATTATGCTGTGAAAGTGCTGAACTCAATATGCCAGCAAATTTGGAAAACTCAGCAGTGGCCACAGCACTGGAAAAGGTCAGTTTTCATTCCAATCCCAAAGAAAGGCAATGCCAAAGAATGGTCAAACTACTGCACAATTGCACTCATCTCACACGCCTATAAAGTAATGCTCAAAATTCTCCAAGCCAGGCTTCAGCAATATGTGAACCGTGAACTTCCAGATGTTCAAGCTGGTTTTAGAAAAGGCAGAGGAACCAGAGATCAAATTGCCAACATCCGCTGGATCATGAAAAAAGGAAGAGAGTTCCAGAAAAACATCTATTTCTGCTTTATTGACTATGCCAAAGCCTTTGACTATGTGGATTATAATAAACTGGGGAAAATTCTGAAAGAGATGGGAATACCAGACCACCTGATCTGCCTCTTGAGAAACCTGTATGCAGGTCAGGAAGCAACAGTTAGAACTGGACATGGACCAACAGACTGGTTCCAAATAGGAAAAGGAGTACATCAAGGCTGTATATTGTCCCCCTTCTTATTTAACTTATATGCAGAGTACATCATGCAAAATGCTGGGCTGGATGAAGCACAAGCTGGAATCAAGATTGCTGGGAGAAATATCAGTAACCTCAGATATGCAGATGACACCACCATTATGGCAGGAAGTGAAGAGGAACTAAAAAGTCTCTTGATGAAAGTGAAAGTGGAGAGTGAAAAAGTTGGTTTAAAGCTCAACATTCAGAAAACAAAGATCATGGCATCCGGTCCCATCACTTCACGGGAAATAGATGGGGAAACAGTGGAAACAGTGTCAGACTTTATTTTGGGGGGCTCCAAAATCACTGCAGATGGTGACTGCAGCCATGAAATTAAAAGACGCTTACTCCTTGGAAGGAAAGTTATGACCAACCTAGATAGCATATTCAAAAGCAGAGACATTACTTTGCCAACAAAGGTTCGTCTAGTCAAGGCTATGGTTTTTCCAGTGGTCATGTATGGATGTGAGAGTTGGACTGTGAACAAAGCTGAGCACTGAAGAACTGATGCTTTTGTACTGTGGTGTTGGAGAAGACTCTTGAGAGTCTCTTAGACTGCAAGGAGATCTAACCAGTCCGTTCTAAAGGAGATCAGCCCTGGGTGTTCATTGGAAGGACTGATGCTAAAGCTGAAACTCCAATACTTTGGCCACCTCATGCAAAGAGTTGACTCATTGGAAAAGACTCTGATGCTGGGAAGGATTGGGGGCAGGAGGAGAAGGGGACGACAGAGGATGAGATGGCTGGATGGCATCACTGACTCGATGGACGTGAGTCTGAGCGAACTCCGGGAGTTGGTGATGGACAGGGAGGCCTGGCGTGCTGCAATTCATGGGGTTCCAAAGAGTCGGCCATGACTGAGCAACTGAACTGAATTGAACTTGATTATAAGTAGAGGAAGATTGTAATTGGAGAAAGAGACTTTTGAGACACTGTTGTGGTCTTAGGAATGAAATCCTCTGTGTCATCATGAAAAATACTGTCTATATATAAAATATACTTTTCACCCTACACATGTATTTGCCTTTAGAGAGACTTTTTTCATTTTAAGTTTTAAGACTGACTTGAGATACCTTTATGCAGGAAACCTCCTGTTTACTCTTGGGAGGATATGAATGTTTTCGTTTGACCAGGGCTATCAGGGAATTTGGGCATGAGAATCAGAAGCTGAAGGAGATGTTCTCAAGAGAGGTTAGATGAAAACCCAAACACCAACAATGCAGCTGCAGAAACCTGCAAGGGGCATGACACTCATCTATACTGCTATCCCCAGGATACAATATGATTTGTGTTTTACCACCTTTGGGGCAAGGATGCAGATTCAGAGGTTTCCACTGAGCTTCTCCACTATATTAGCTCTTGCTGCATACTCCTAGGCTCAGATATGGGAATTCTTCCAACTACCAAGTATGTCCAGTTCAAATATGTGTTCAGGAATCTGGGAAATAATTGCAAAGTAGGTCTTCAGGCCAGTGGAACCATGGTGAAACAGAGTCTGACCAGGACTCCATTTATTATCTGGCTTCTATATCTCAGCAGTGGTGCTAATGGTAAAGAACCCACCTGCCGATGCAGAAGATGTAAGAGTTGAGGGTTCTATCCCTGGGTCAAGAAGATCTCATGGAGAAGGAAATGGCAACTCACTCCAGTATTCTTGCCTGGAGAATCCCATGGAAAGAGGAGCCTAGTAGGCTACAGTCCATGGAGTCACAAAGAGTTAGACATGACTGAAGTGACTCAGCACGCATGCACATGCCTCAATTCTACCAAGGGGGCCATAACAATGCTTTAGTCACACCATCAGTGATTACAGAACTCTGTGCCCAACAGTATTTGAAATGTCTGGTTATTTTCCTCTCCCCAGAGTAAAATTACCCAAGCAAATTGCCGGAGGTTGCTTTGGAAAAGGACTAGGAGACTCATTACCGTATGGACTTGCTGTAGGGTTGCAGGATTCCTCCTCCCAGGAACCTTCCTTCTCCTTCAGCCAGTGGGCCCTGAGCTTAAAAACCAGATTAGATGAAGAAACAGGGCAAGGACCTGACTTTTTACTGAGATGCCTTCAGCATCCTGATAATCTATCCTTGATCTCTTTTACTTGCTTTATTTGAACAATATTCTTGTCAAAGCATCTATCTTGCCCTTCAGACATGTTTCATTACTCATCTCCATGGCTCTCAACACGTCATGTCCCAAGGCATCCATTCAACTCTGTTACTCATAAAGAATGCTGTGCCACCTAGACTCTATTACTCAGAATTTTATTCTCTCATTGTTATCATTGTTGCTCCCACCAGTGCACTCTCTTCTATCAGTGGTATTGCAGTATCCTATTCTAATTCACAAGTGAAAGGTTAACAAGTTTAATTGTCCTGCTGCTGCTCCTGCTGCTGCTAAGTCACTTCAGTCGTGTCCGACTCTGTGCGACCCCATAGACGGCAGCCCACCAGGCTCCCCCGTCCCTGGGATTCTCCAGGCAAGAACACTGGAGTGGGTTGCCATTTCTTTCTCCAATGCATGAAAGTGAAAAGTGAAAGTGAAGTCGCTCAGTTGTGTCCGACTCTTAGCGACCCCATGGACTGCAGCCTACCAGGCTCCTCCGCCCATGGGATTTTCCAGGCAAGAGTACTGGAGTGGGGTGCCATTGCCTTCTCCAATTGTCCTGCTACAGCCTGCCAAAAACTCTCCAAACTCCTCATCTACCAGTGATGGGCTCCTCGTTGCCAGTCATCCAATAAGAAACCCAGTTCCAAAATCCTACTTCTGGTCCTAAATATCTTAGATTGAGTTCCTTAGGAAACGAACTATGAGATGGAGATGTTTTTTGTTGGAGAATGTTGTAAGAACAACTGAAAGGGAGTTTCAGAAAAAATCAGATTAGGCAGAGAGAGAAATTGAATTATCATGGAGATGGAATGAAGGTCTTAGCTCTGGCCCTTCAGGACTGTCCTCAGATGAATCGAGGATGATTTTGCACCGCATTTCATCCTGTCAGTGAATGTAGGATGCTTAGAGAGAGGTATACCTCTGGGTGAGATGGTTCCCTTAGGCTAAAGGCAAGACCCAGAGAGCTATCTGCAGCTAATACTCCAAGCAGCTGAGAAAATGAGTGTCTCTACACTGAAGAGGACATCTGGGTGGTGTACCACAGCACCCTCCACTGGGACCAGGAGAAGTGAAAAAGCAAACAAATCTGCAACCCTAATGCCAACTGGACCAGAGCTGGCTATAAGCAACACTAACAGAAGAAGTCTTGAGAAGTTTTATTTAATTTGTGTTTTTTTTGAACAGTTCGAATTAAATATGGAGGAACATTACTTACGCTCAATCCAAAAGGTCTACAATGTTCAAAATTATCTTCCTTGTATAAAACAGAGAGGAAACAGACATTCCAAATATTATTACAGACCTGAGTTTCAAAACCTCACTCTACAGGTTCATGTCTCAATAAATAACACAAACAAGTAATTATTTATTTTAGAGTTTATGGTAAAAAGATAAGTGCTTAGGGAGAGGTCACATGAGCACAGGATAGAAGGTGTGTCTCTCTGTCTAAAATCCAATAAGCAGATTCTCACCAGTACCTGAATCTGCCAGCACCTTGATCTTGGACTTCTCTGTCTCCAGAACTGTCAGAAATAAATGTCTGTTGTTTAAGCCATCCAGTCTATAGAACCTTCTTATAGTAGCCCAAGCAAGCTAAGATATTATATTGCAGCTACTAATTATTTGTTTGATAGCCTCTTCCTTCACTTATATTACAGTTCTTCAAGAGCTAGTCTTATATACATTTGCCCTTCATGGTGCCTAACCACAGGCACCTGACTACATAGATGCTTATTAAATGTTTGTTAAACCTTAAAAAAGAATGAAAGGGAGAGAGAGAGAAAGAAAGAAAATGCTATTAAAAAGAAAAAAAAAAACAGCAAGATAGGGGCATTCCATAGTTAAGGGAAAGGAGTGCAGGGCAGTTTGCACATTAAATAAGATGATCATGGTAGAGTTCATTATGAAAACGAGTTTTTGGACAAAGAGAGGTTAAATGAGGACGTGAACCTTGATGAAACTTAAGTGAAGGGCATTCCAGGCCGAGAGAGCAGCCAGTGCAAAGGCCCCAAGATAAGACAGGAGCATGTCTTGGTGTTTGAAGAGCAATAAAAATGCCAGTGTGGCCAAAGTTCAGTTCAGCTCAGTTCAGTCATTCAGTCATGTCCCACTCTTTGCAACCCCATGGACTGCAGCCTGCTAGGCCTCCCTGTCCATCACCAATTCCCAGAGTCTACTCAAAGTCATGTCCATTGAGTTAGTGATACCATCCAACCATCTCATCCTCTGTGGTCCCCTTCTCCTCCTGCCTTCAGTCTTTCCCAGCATCAGGGTCTTTTCCAATGAGTCAGTTCTTCACATCAGGTGGCCAAAGGATTGGAGTTTCAGCTTTAGCATCAGTCCTTCCAATGAATATTCAGGACTGATTTCCTTTGGATTGACTGGTTGGATCTCCTTGCAGTCCAAGGGACTCTCAAGAGTCTTCTCCAACACCCCAGTTCAAAAGCATCAATTCTTCGGCGCTCAGCTTTCTTTATAGTCCAACTCTCACATCCATACACGACTACTGGAAAAACCATAGCTTTGACTAGATGGACCTTTGCCGGCAAAGTAATGTCTCGGCTTTTAAAATGCTGTCTGGGTTGGTCATAGCTTTTCTTCCAAGGAGCAAGTGTCTTTTAATTTCATGGCTGCAGTCACCATCTGCAGTGATTTTGGAGCCCCAAAAAATAAAGTCTATCACTGTTTCCATTATTTTGCCATTTATTTGCCATAAAGTGATGGGACTGGATGTCATGGTCTTAGCTTTTTGAATGCTGAGTTTTAAGCCAGCTTGTTCACTCTCCTCTTTCACTTTCATCAAGAGGCTTTTTAGTTCCTCTTCACTTTCTGCCATAAGGGTGGTGTCATCTGCATATCTGAGGTTATTGATATTTCTCCTGGCAATCTTGATTCCAATTTGTGCTTCATCCAGCCCAGCATTTTGCATGATGTACTCTGCATATAAGTTAAATAAGCAGGGTGACAACATACAGGTTATGGACCTGAGACAAGAGACTCAACCAAGAGCATACATTCTATTTCAACCAGATTCAGTTAAGTAAATAAATTTGGGAAAGAATACACCACTCCTCTTACACAAATTTCATTTATGCTCAGTGCTTTGATAGCTTTTAATACATTCTATGTTTGCATAAAAACAATTTCATGCACTTCAACATATTATTTTAAATTCAAAAGAAATTATATATCATTGTTTTCAAATTACATATTTCCCCTTGGATATTCTGATACAGCACCTCTCCACCCTGTCTCCTCTCCTTTCCCAGAGCAATATTTTCTCCAGTGAGTCCCTTAGGGCTACCAAATGAGCAACCCACTCCAGTATTCTTGCTTGGAGAATTCCATGGACAGAGGAGCTTGGAAGGCTACAGTCCATGGGGTCGCAAAGAGTCAGACATGACTTAGCAATTAAACAAAAACAAAACAAACAGACAAAAGTGAGTCTTAAACTAATTTGAACTATCCTCCATTCTTATAGGTCCCTCCAAATGACACTCAACCACTCGTTTAACACTACTCAGTAGTAATAACTAAAAGATTTATGGGTAGAAACCAAAATTAGAGTTCATTAAACCAAAATTAACATGGAATTACTGAATTAACTGGAATTTACTGAAGCCACTTATTCATTATTCTCCTAGTAAGTCCGGCAGCCACACAATCTTTAGCAAAAAAAAAAAAAGCACAAGGGTAGAGATTTGTAATTTCCACAATTTTCTGGAAGCACCCTCTGCTACTAGAGTACGGTAAGCATTGTTGTCAGTTGGTTAGAGTTTCCAGTTGCTGGGGTTTTTTAAATCATTATTATTATTATTTATAATTATGAATTACAGTTGCTATGCCTTTATCATTAGCAGTTTACTTTGTCGTGAATTATTTGATGTATTCATATATTTTTAAATGGTCTATAATTTTTAGAAAATTAGACTTGACTTCCCTTGGTGGTGCTGTGTACTTAGTCACTCAGTCATGTCCGACTCTTTGGGACCCCATGGACTGTAGCCCACCAGGCTCCTCTGCCCATGAGATTTCGCAGGCAAAAGTGCTGCAGTGGGTTGCCATTTCCTTCCACAGGTCCCTTGGTGGTCCAGTGGCTAAGACTTGGAGCTTCCACTGCAGGGAGAGCAGGTTCAATCCTTGATTGGGAAACTAAGATCCTGCATGCAGTGTAGCACAGCCAAAAAAAGTAAAACTAGAATTGAAAGCAATTTAGACAGGAGTTATCCATACTACCATTGCTAAAGCCATTGTAAATGTAACCCAACAAAAATCGTGTGTATAGTCATTGTTGGAACCCATGAAAAGAAACACCTTTGCTTTGTTCAGAATCGTAGGAGGAAAGTATTCAGTCTTTCACCGTTAAGTATAACGTTAGCCAAGTTTGTTACGGATGAACTTTATTAGAGTGAAGATGGTACCTTCCACTTCCAATGTTCTGAGAATATTTATCAGGAATGGGGGCTAAATTTTATCAAATACCTTTTCTGCATTTATCCAGATGGTAATGTGGTATGTTCTTTTACATTAACATTTGATTGACATTCAAATGTTAAAACAATTTTACATTCTTTTAATTGATTCTACCTGGCTATGATCTATAATTCTTTTATTATATTCAAATTAGCTGATGCTTTGTCAAGGATTTTTACATCTGTGTTCATGAGGGAATCGGTTTGTAATTTTCTTTGCTTGCCATTTATTGGTCAGGTTTTGGTAACAGTACTATTTTGGCCTCATAAAACAAGTTGAGGTATACTCCCTTCTCTATTTTTTAGGGGAATTTGAGTAAGATTGATTATATCTCTTAAATGTATGATATCATTCACAAGTGAAACCATCTGGAACTGGAGTATTAATTTCTTTAATAAATATAGGGCCATTCAGATTTTCTACATTGTTGTGTCAGTTTTGATAAATTCCACATGTTTCTCATGAAATTTGCTCAGTTCTTTACAAGTTGCTATATTTATTTGCATAAAGAATCTCATAATATTCCCTCTATATTGTTCTAATGTCTGTAGGATCTGAGAAAATATTTCCTCTTTGATTCCTAATATTTCTGAATTCAGTAATTTGTGTCCTCTCTCTCTGAATATAATGTCTGTTTTACCCTTTAGTTTTTGCCTCATGGATTTTGAAGTTCTCTTAATAGATTCATAAACCTATGTATTTATTATAAATTGGCCTTTATAATTATGAAATGACTCTTTTCATCTTTGATAATACTCCTTACCTTCAAACCACTGTCTGACTTTAATATGGCCATTTTTATGATTATTATTTTTATGCTATCTTTTTCCATCCCTTTACATTCAATCTATATTTTTATATTTAAAGTGCATCTTGTACACACAATGTTTGGTTTAATCTTATTTTTCAAATAGCCTGACAATATCTTCTTTTAATTGAAATAATTAGCTATCAACATTTCATGCAATTACTAATAATACTGGTTTTAAGCCCACCACCTTGCTATTTGTTTCCTATTTTTGCTGTCTGTTTCTTGTTCCTCTGATGCTCTTTACTGTAGTTAGGTTTGTTGCATATTTTTAGTATTTAATTTTAACTACTGGCTTTTTATATATACGTGTTTAAGTAATCACTCTTGAGATTACAATAGTTATTCTTAACTTAGTTCAGTTTCAATTCAGTTCAGATCAGTTGCTCAGTCGTGTCCGACTCTTTGCAACCCCATGAATCGAAGCACGCCAGGCCTCCCTGTCCATCACCAACTCCCGGAGTTCACCCAGACTCACGTCCATTGAGTCAGTGATGCCATCCAGCCATCTCATCCTCTGTCGTCCCCTTTTCCTCCTGCCCCCAATCCCTCCCAGCATCAGAGTCTTTTCCAATGAGTTAACTCTTCGCGTGAGGTGGCCAAAGTACTGGAGTTTCGGCTTTAGCATCATTCCTTCCAAAGAAATCCCAGGGCTGATCTCCTTCAGAATGGACTGGTTGGATCTCCTTGCAGTCCAAGGGACTCTCAAGAGTCTTCTCCAACACCACAGTTCAAAAGCATCAATTCTTCGGCGCAAAATTTTACCACTTAGGTAAATGTATAAATCTTACAAGCTTACAACTGGGAGGAAGATCCCTTTAAAGATCTGTTCTTTGTGCTACTGTTGTCATATGTTTTTACTTCTACATGTGTTATAAACCCCAAAACACAATGTCATATTTTGTTTTAAACTCTGAGTTGTCTTTTAAATAAATTGAAATTTAAAAATATTTTTAAAAAACATTTAAAAAAGTCTTTTATATTTACCTACCTAATTTCTTTTTCAAAGAAAAATTTGAAATTTCTTTTCCTTTTTTTTTGGCTGTGCAGCATGTGGGATCTTAGTTCCCTGACCAGAGATTGGAGCCAAGTCTCCTGCCATGGAAGCATGAGGCACTAACCACTGGACCACCCCAGAAAGCCCCTTCTTTGAGGGTTCTACATTGCATTTTCCAGCTCCCAATTCCTATTTGGAGCCACTTTACTTCAGTTTGAAAAAGTTTCCTTTAACATTTCTTTTGCAGGTCTTCTGCTGATGACTTTTAGCTTTTGTTTCTCTGAAAATATTTTTATTTAACAGACAGTTAAGGCTGTTTTCTTTGGACATATAATTCTGTGTTGATAGCTGCTATTGTGGTGTCTTCCCCAGAACTTTAAAGACAGTAGTTGCACTGTCTTCTGGCCTCCATTGTTTTTGAAGAGAAGATACTCAGTCTTATTACTGTCGTTCTTTATATGAAATGCATTTTCCCTGGATGACCTTAAGATTTTCTCTTTGGTTTCAGCTTTTTTACTTTAATGTACTTAAGTGTGATTGTTTTCTATGTATTTATCCTGATTCAGTTCTACTGAGCTTCTTGGATCTACAGGTTTTTTTCACTAGATTTGAGAACTCTTCAGTCATTGTTTTTTCAAATATTTTTTCTTCCAATCTCTCTCTTTTCTACTTCTGGGGCTCCAGTTACATGCATGTTAGATATGCATATCATAACAATCAATATCATCATGTGGGGCATTGAGACTGTCTTTTTTGAAGTCCATTTTCTCCATGTTCTTAAGATTAAATAATTTCTATTGAGGTGTCTTCCAGTATGCAACTAATATCTGGACTACACTCCCAGAGATTTAATCTGTCTGGGGTAGGGTTCATGTTTAAAGACCTTCAAAAGCTCTTTATATTATTCTAATGTGCTGCCAGGATTGAAAACCATGGGTGCAAACTATATGTAACATAGAAGAGACAATGAATTCAGTCTTGAGATGGTTTAAATTTGGGGATGCAGACAGGAGTCTCAGCACCACGAGGGAGTAGTGGTGCTTTTGGTGCAAAGATGCTAACCTAAGGCCCTTCTCAGGGACACTCAACTTCGGATTCTGTTGGACCTACTGCTATAGCTTCATTAGAGCGACCATAGCTTCACCAGCTCTTGCAGAATTCTCGTTCGGTTCCCTCAGCAGACTCCTGGTCTTCCTCTGACCACCCAGTCCCATCTGTCTTTGTCTGTTTACTTTCAGGGCTCCCACCTTCACTTGCTTCCTGCTCGTTATCTCTCAATTCTGGATTCTTTGGACTCCAGCTGTCATCCTCACTTCAACAGTTCATCTATCAGCCAGAAATGCTCTGGAGGTTCCCTCCATGGAAGTTGTATGATCCTGGCCCACAGAAAATTGTTTTTCCTATGAAATAACTTATACCTGATCCTTTATTAAACTGTTCCTTTTAAAAATGCCAATAATATAAATAAAACTTCATAAGAAACTAAGCACGAAAAATAAAGATAGATCTTCACAATGTCTAAAAGAACCTATAAACATAATTTCTTAACCAAAGCCCTTTTAGAAATCTGATATAGGGGTTAAAGCATGACTTTGACCACCAAAAAGATCTGGGTTCAAATCACAACTCTACCACTTATTAGTTATGTGATCTAGGTCATATTATTTGTGATTTATCAGAATCAATTTCCTCACGCTTAAAGTACATAAAATAATGTCTATTTCACATGACTGTAAATATTTTAAAAGTTAAGTACATGCAAAAGAGGAGACTTTTGTTTCTGACCACAACAGACTAATTGGCACTGGACTTTCCCTCCTACCATGAACAACTATAAAACTGCTTAAAATACACAAAACAGTTACTTACAAGAACTGGACAGAGGTAAAGCAGGACTGTAATCCTTGAGAGAAAGGAAATAGCACATAAGGTGAGCCCCACATTTACCCTGGCTGTCTGACTGGAAACCACTTTAAAAAGCCAAGTAGAAATTACAAAAAGGCTAATATCTCAAGCGAAAACTTAACTGGGTGAGGTCAGTAGGTGACTGGAAACTGAGTGATTAAGTACAAAGTCCTAGGTTAGGTACTTTCTCATATATTGTCTCATTTAATTTGGAGGTCATCCAGGGAAGTTGGTGTTAACTATTTCTACATTTTTGGACTCACTCAGCCATTTGCTTTGAATAGAAATCATTTTATCAGAACCAAACATCTGACTTAGAGTGTGATCTTCTTTATCAATGTATTAAGTTTTTTTGTTTGGTTGCTTGGTTGGTTGGGGGTTTTTTGTTTGTTTGCTTGTATTTATTTATTTTGGCTGTGCCTGATCTTAGCTGTAGTATTTGAGATCTTCGATCTTCATTGCCACATTCAGGATCTCTAGTTGCAATATGTGGGATCCAGTCAGTTCCCCAACAAGGAATTGAACACAGGCCCCCCCACATTGGGAGTGCAGAGTCTTAGCCACTGGACTACTAGGGAAGCCCCCAACCCATTTTAACATGGGTATAAATGTCTTTGCAGATTGGGGACTTCACTGGTGGTCTGGTTGTTAAGAATCTGTCTTGCAATGCAGGGGACACAGGTTCAATCTGTGGTCAGGGAACTGAGATTCCACAGGCTGTGGAGCAACAGGGCCTGAGCATCGCAACTACTGAGCCTGTGCACAATTGGAGTCCATGCACTGTACTGAAAGATCCTGCATGGTGCAACTAAAACCTGACACAGCCAAATAAATGAACAAAAATAAGTAAATAAATATATTTTAAAAATGTCTTTTGAGTTTCACCCACATGCACAATTTCATCAAACAGCAAATGGTGGAAAGGATAGTGGTGCTTGAGGCCATGCACTCCTCCAGCCAATATGTGCACTAAAGCAAGGCTCATCTGTAGATTTTTAGCTGTTTCCGTTAAGTCTTCATATATTGCCAAGGTGTGCTCTCTACAAGAAAGCATGACCTTGATTTCTAAAAAAATTAGCATGTTGAAAAAAATCACAAGGAAACATCACAATGTCTGTGTTATACTGAAATTATTCCCCATTTCCAGTCACACTTGATGAAATTCTCATTAAAGAAATCAGTATTGAGGTAGAGTGGGCTATAACAACAATATTCTATGAACATCCTAAAAAGGAAGCAATGGCTTTAGTCAAGAAACCAAAAGGCTTCCCAAAGAGAAAGAAACCTGGGGAAATAACCAGCAAGTCAAGAGCTGAGCTTAAGTGGAAGTCCTTTCCCAAGAACAGGAGAAAAGAGTGGGGAGCCAGCTGTGAGCCTGGAAACTAGGGAGAAGCTGAAGAAAGGAAATATTTGGACACTATGAGGAGTTTGGACTTTGTCCAGTGTGAAATAAGGAGTTTTCAGTAATTTGGGGGCAGAGAGTGGCATGATTAAAACAGCAACAGAAGCACAGAAAACTGACTAAAGAGGAGAGAAGTTAGTAACATGGAGAACACTTGGGAAGGCATTACAAATTCAAGGCAAAAGATGCCAAAACTTACACCTCTCTCTTTTCTTTTTTTTAACTTCCTCTATTTTATTTTGGGGCTGCATTGGGTCTTAGTTGCAGCATGCGGGATCTTTTGGTGCAGTGCAGGGGGCTTCTCTCTAGTTGAGGTTTGTGGGCTCCCTGTAACTGAGGGATCTTGGCTCTCCAGTGAAACACAAAGTGGAAGTGTTAGTTGCTCAGTTGTGTCCAACTCTTTGAGACCCCAGGTACTGTATCCTGCCAGGTTCTTCTGTTCATGGAATTCTCCAGGCAAGAATACTGGAGTGGGTAGCCATTCCCTTCTCCAAGGGATCTTCCTGACCCAGGGATTGAACCAGCATCTCCTGCATTATAGGCAGATTCTTTACCATCTGAGCCACCAGGGATGGCTCAGGGATGGCACCAGGGAAACCCCTTAATTCCCCAACCAAGGATTAAACCCATGTCTCCTGCATCAGAAGGCAGATTCCTCACCACTGAACCACCAGGGAAGTCCCATACTTATACCTCTTTTATTCATATTCAGTTTCCAGTTGGATTCAAACTATCTGCATGTGAACTTGAACTCGTCACTAAGCTGCTGCTCTGGGTTAAAATGAACTCTTGGCAACCGGGCGTTCATTCTTTTCTCTTCCATCCTGGAAATATCAGATTGGAGTCTAGGATGGAAAATCCATTTTCTCCAGGGACAGTCCATAAAGTATAAATGCTGTCTCACACTTTGCATAATGTAATGCATGGTCAGTCCTGAGCTTCTGGCACAGAGCACGTTCTGGAATCCAGAAGTACCTTGGAAGCAGTGGGGCATTCAATCAGGGAGCCACTGATTCCCTTCACTCTTTCAGGGTTGGCGCAGAGACAAGGGTTGCCAATGCCTTCACTCTGGGCATCCCACATTTTGACACTCCCTGCCTCTAAGCTTAGTGTAAAATGTCACTTATTCTAGAATGCAATGTCTCAAAAATATGATCCAGTGACCTGGTATCAAAGGATCTTTGCTCCGAAAGCGCTGAGCACCTATCTTTCAGACACTACTCTGAATACAAAAGATAAAAAGATCTGGTTGTCCCTGTCCTTAAAGAGCTCAATGTCTAGTGGGGGGAAAAACTGCCAGTGAACAATCACTATCCAATCCAATATTACACATGTTCCAGGGCAGATGTATCCTGAGGTATATGAGCTCGTGAGAAGAACATATCTAACTCTGTGAAAGATGGGGAAGAGTGCGAGACGATAGGCTAAAGCTGTCCAAAATGATAAAAGCAGGAGTTTGTTTGGTGGACATGGGCATGCTAGGGAAGGAGACTTCGTGGAGCAAAGGACCAGGGGCAAAGTACAGTATAGTACAGTACGCCAAATGCCAGGAGCAGGAGGCTTTCCTTTGTACTTGGGAAAAGGGCAGAGATGAATGGACTAGTATATGAAGATCATGAAATGATCTATGATTCAGATTTAGAACTAAGCCAAGTGATCTAGTTTCTGTGGGATGCCATAAAAAGGACACAAAATGAGTGGCTTAAAACAACAGAATTAAAAAAAACAAAAACAAAAAAAACAGATTTTTAATATCTCTCAGTCCTGGAAGCTACAAGTCCAAAGTCAAGATGTCAACAGGGCTGTTCTCTCCCTAAAGGTTCTAGGGAAGGATATTGTCTTGACCTCTAGCTTACACCACTCACAAAAATAAACTCAAAATGGATCAAAGACTTCTACCTTAAAGACCAAACTATAAAACTCCTAGAATAAAGAGTAGGGAAAAGCTCCTTGGTGTTGAACTCAGCAGAAATTTCTTGGACATGACACCGAAAGCACAGCAAAAAAAGCAAAAATAAATAAGACTACATCAAACTAAAAAGTTTCTGCACAGCAGAAAAAAATTATCAAAAATAAATAAATAAGAAGGCTATCTATGGGAGAAAGTATTTGCAAATCATATAGAATGAATACACGATAAAGGATTCACATCCAAAATGTATAAAGATCTCATACAACTCAATAGCAAAAAAAAAAAGCACAATTTAAAAATGGGGAGAGGATCTGAATAGACATTTTTCCTGACAAGTCTTTTCTTTCATACAAAAGACAAATAGTTACATGAAAAGTTGTTCAACATCACTACTAATCAGGGAAATGCAAATCAAAAGCACAGTGAGACTTCACTTCATATCTGTTAGAATGGCTGTCATCAAAAAGACAAGATTAACAGTGTTGATAAAGATGTGGACGAAAGGAAATCCTTGCGCACTGTTGATAGAAGTGCACGTTGGTACAGCTGCTATGGAAAACAGTATGGACATTCCTCAATCCATTAAAAATAGAATGACCTACGACCCAGCAATACAGCAATGTGTCCAGAGGAAAAAAAAACAGGATCTCGAAAAGATATTTACATTCCTTGTTCACTGCAGAATTATTCACAATAGCCAAGATATGGAAACAACAAAGGATAAACAGATAAAGAAGATGTGAGATATATACATATACACAGTGTAATATTATTCAGACATGAGAAAGAACGAAACTTTAGCATTTGTGACAATTTGGGTGAATCTTGATGGCATTATGCTATCACTTAAGAAATAAGTCAGACAGAGAAAGACAAATACTATATGGTGTCGCTTATTGATACATGTGGAATTTTTAAAAACCTGTAGAGTGGCGGTTATCAGGGGCTGGAGGGTGGGAGAAATGGAAAGATATTGGTCAAAGGGTACAGACTTCCAATTATAAGAGTAACAAGTTCTGGGCATCTAACGTACGGTACTCAATAATGCTGTATTACATACTTTAAGGCACTAACAGCATAGTTCTTAAATGCTCTCACCATCAAAAAAACAAAAGAAATGGTAATTTTTTAAAGACTTTTTTATGTGGACCATTTTTAAAATCTTTATTGAATTTGTTACAATATTGCTTCTGTTTTATGTTTCAGGTTTTTTTGGCCACAAGACATGTAGGACCTTATCTCCCCATCTAATGCTGTAGTGGTGACCATTTTGCACTATATAAATGTATAAAATCAACACACTGTATACCTTGCATGCCCAGTCACTATAGTTGTGTCTGACTACTTGCAATCCCACGGACGGTAACCCACCAGGCTCCTCTGTCCATGGGGTTCTCCAGGCAAGAATACTGGAGTGGGTCACCATGCCCGCCTCCAGGGGATCTTCCCAACCCAGAGATCGAACCTACATCTCTTATGTCTCCTGCATTGCAGGCGGATTCTTTACTGCTGAGGCCCACTGTATACCTTGAACTTATACAATGTATATGCCAATTATAGCCCAGTAAAGCTAGAAAATAAAATATAATGAAATATAGCAAAAGCAACAAGGACTTTTCAGCTCCATGCCATTTGGTGCCAGAGGTGCTCTCCTAGGGGCCCTTAGGCTCCAGAGAGAGCAGCCTGCACACACCCAGGGGCTGCGGCTCTGCTCCTGAGCTGCTCCTTCAAAGAGCCAGTGGTGGAGAAGGAGGGCACACATTCAGGCTTCTGGTGCTGGGACACTGGTACCCATCCTCCCACCATCAGAAGGAACAGGAGAAAGGCAAAAGTCATGAGTGTGGATCCTTTCTATTGAAAGAAGCAAACAAAAACTCAGTGGATCCATCCAATGTGTGTGCCTGTATGCTCAGTCGTGTCTGACTCTTTGTTACCCCATGGACTGTAGCCTGCCAGGCTCCTCTGTCCATGGGATTTCCCAGGCAAGACCACTGGAGTGGGTTGCCCCTTCCTTCTCCAGAGGATCTTCCCGACCCAGGGACTGAACCCACATCTCAGGTGGATGCTGCACTGAACCACCTGAGAAGCCTCAACAGTCTCTGTAAATTATTCCTTAGAGACATCCTAGCTTCCACCCATACTAGCCCCAAAGAGCCCTGCCCTGCGCTATCTCAGGCAGGCCCCCTCTCAGGCCTGGCCCGCACCATCCCCACCTCCTGTTCTGTATGCAGGTGAGGGTTTGATAATGAGATCAAATGGAACCCTGTCTCATCCCTCTCAGGCCGAGCCACCTGGATATTTTTGAGGCTATTTATAGATTGATAAATTAATAATAATAATAATACTTCAATCATTCTGTAATTCTCAGCGATGGCTTGTACCTAATTTGCATCACAAATTGTTTCCCCAGGGCACTGGGAAAAGAGCCACGTGAAGAATAGGTTATTTATTCATGTGAACAGTAGAAACTGTTCTTCCCTTGCCTCCTAAAGGAGTCTTGATTGCTCAGCTGAGAGAAAGGTGCATTAAAAAGACGAGTGGGGAGCGGGGGGCACCCTTGACATTTTGTCCACGATCATGAGCAGGCTGCCTTCTCAAGCAGGCACAGGAGGAGAATGATGCCCCCGCAGAATCCCGACCCAAGGGCAGGAAAACAAAAGAGAATCCCATTTAGAATTACAAGGTCAACAAATAACTCTCAGCTGCCTCCCACTCTTTTCAAAAACTCATCTGGTTTTCCTGAAGCCTTGATGAAAAAGTTGTCTTTCCAGCGGCCCTGCATGACTGATGGGGAAGCCTCATCCTCTGTACCGACGCTGGAATAAAATGGGCTCTCCCGGAGACAAAGGAGAGCCTGGCAGTTTGGACACATGCTGGCTTGCGTGTCCTCCTCCCGGTGGGGCTGAGCCTGCTGGCCCACCGGGGGTCTGCTCCACGACCTGGCCCAGGGTCTTGCATCTGGAAAGTGCTTAGAGAAGTTGCTGAATTGAGCTCATTAAGCCCCCTATCTTCCTCTAAAATCATTAAAGATCATCCAATTTTCAAAGGCAAGCCTCAGGACTCCCAGCATCACTGCTCACAGTGTGGTCTTTGGACTTGCCACTTGCCTTGGGGGTTTGTCAGACGCAAAGAATCTAAGGCCCCTTCCTGGAGCTGAAGAGTCAGAATCTGCAGTCTTATAAGAGGCTAGGTGATCTGCATGTGCCCAAGTGTGTGAGAAGCACTACTTTAGAAAGCCTACCCTTGACCTCTGAGTCACAGGTCAGTAGACTTCACATTCTTTTACTGACTCAGAAGATGTCTATGAAGCAATATATGCATTTGCTACAGCTGTCACAATAAAACATCAAGACTAGGGGGCTGAACCCCACCCCCAGTACTTTAGAATGCAACTGTGTTTGGACATAGGGCCTTTAATGAGGCCAGTAGGGTGGGCCCTAATCCTACAGGACTGATATCCTTATGAGAGGAAGTAATTAGAACACAACAGAGATCTATTTCCTCACAGTCCCAGAAGCTGAAAGTCCAAGATAACATATTAGCAGGGTTTTGTTTCTCCTTGGATTATAGATGGTTGTCTTTCTGCTGTGAGCACACATGGTCTTTCCTCTGTGCACGTGAGCCTCTGGTATCTCTCTGTTGTGCTCTAATTACTTCCTCTCATAAGGACATCAGTCGTGTAGATTAGGGCCCACCCTACTGGCCTCACTAAAGGCCCTATGTCCAAACACAGTTGCATTCTGAAGTACTGGGGGTGGGGTTTAAAGATTCATTATATAAATTGGCGGGAGGTGGGATGACACAATTCAACCTTAATAAGCATCACCATGTCCAGGCACTGTGCTAAGCCTAGGGTTACACCCATGAAGGGGACAAACTCAGTCCCTATTTGCAAACAGCTTATAATTCCTCAATGGTCACATCTCCCCTCTCATCTTGGCTACTCTGATTGTGGCGTCCAGCTGGGCTCTGGTCCACTGTTAGACCCCACAGGTCTGAAAGGGCTGGGCTGTCTGCACTGACCTCTCACCCAGCCCACCTGGAAGAACAGCTTGTTTCCTCACCCCTTGGCTGGGGAGAGTGGGTAAGCCTTGAATGGACCCCAGTCAAAACAGGAAGATCCCCCCACCCTCCCCAAACAAAAATTTTCTATAGGTGCTGGGGAGTTCACTGGTGGTCCAGTGGTTTAGCCAATGCCAGGAACACGGGTTCAATCCCTGGTCCGGGAAGATTCCACATGCCGCGGGACAACTAAGCTCATGTACCACAACTATTGAGCCCAAGGATGGCAACCAGAGAAGGTCTGGGAGCAGCCATAAATAAATAAAAGCCTCTAGATGCAAAACATTATGGGCAAAGCTATGTGGAGAAACAGGATATTTGCAGACCTTAATTCCTTTTTAGGTAATCCATCTTTTTTTCTCTGGTTTCTTCGAATATTTTTCTTGCCTTTGAAATCCTGAATCTTCAATAAGATTTGTCTGGAAGTGGAATTATTATTTTCTTCAGGAATCATTGTGTTTCTTGAAATTGAGGATTGATATCTTTTACCAATACTAAGTTCAAAGTTATTAGCTCTTCTAATATTTCTTTTCCTTTTATAACATTTTCCCTCTGAGAACTCTTGGTAGACATAGTTTATATATTTTCATTCCATCATCCATGCTTCTTAGCATCACTTATATATTTTTCTATCTCTTTATCTCTGCATTCTTGGAACTCTCTTCAGAAATTCCAGTTGACTATTTCTGTATTCAACTATGTCTATTCTGCTGTTCAAACTATTCACAAAATTTTTTCCAATATTTTTCTAAAAGTTCTATGTGATTCTTTCAAATTTCAGTTATTTCCTCATGCTATCTTGCTCTATAAGTTTTAAACCCTTTCATATTTTTAGTCACTTAAATATATTCATCTTATATTAACAATATGAATTTTTATTATCAAAATATGAATCTTCATTTTCAAAATATTAATTTTCATTATAAAAATATTAATTTTGCCATTCAATTATCTAAAGATCTTAGGGGTCTAGCTTGATTTTTTGTTGTCTCCACTGTACAAACCTTTTACCTCCCAAGTTGGGAAAACACTGCCCTTTCAGAACATCTTTGCGTTCATTCCTACAAAGACTCCTAGCTCTTTGTATCCTCAGTCTGGGGACAATCTTTATTAAAAAAATTTTTGGCTTGGCAACGGCCAAACCATATGGATAGTATAAACTCACTACCCAAAACTCAGGTCAAACATACAGTGTGGTTATGAATTTTGGTAGAACAGAGGGAGAAGGGATTTCTTTTTTCCCACCCCAAAATAGTCAAGCTTCCTGTTCTCTTCTGTGCCAATGCAGATTTTCCTAGTCCACTCTGTCACTGAGGGTATAACCATCTGAGCATGTGGGTTTAGGGAGGAGCTTAGTTCCAGCTTCAGTTCCAGCTCTTTTTCATCAGCTCATGGCCTCATAGCCTATCGCCTTGTGGGCATTAAAATCCAAGTTTCTAGAGCTACGGGGTTTTCTCTTTCTCTCAAAGCTAGCTAGTCATTCAAAAAGATCTTTGCCATATTTTGTCTAGAATTTCTAGATATTTGCAGACGGATTTGAGATTACCCAGTTCTACATATCTGGAACCAGCATGGTCACTGAAACAGGAGTGTTCACTACCTGCCTGGTTTCCCTCCAGTTCCATTCAGATCCCAACTATGACAATCTGGCTTTTGCTCCTCTCTTGTCTAGAGCACTCCACTCTAATAATGCCAAAATGCACACACCAAATCAATCCCTCAGCCTCAAATGCCCCTGTACTCTTCTTGACCTGTTTACTCAACTCTCAGTTATCTATTAACCTCTGCAGGGAACATTTCATCTTCTCTAAGAAGCCTTTCCTTGAAACCTCTGTCGTCCCACAGATGCTGGTGCTTATTTCTGTCTGACTACATTATAATGAAAGCGTATTTCAGTGTCTCCCTTCCCATTTAAGATCCTTGAAGTCTAGCACCATGATTTACTCATTGTTATCTCCAGAACCTGTATCTGACACATTTGTTTTTGTTGTTCAGTTGCTAAGTTGTATCTGACTCTTCATGACCCCATGGACTATAGCCCACTAGGCTCCTCTGTCCATGGGATTCTCCAGACAAGAATACTGGAGTGGGTTGCCATTTCCTTGTCCAGGGGATCTTCCCGACCCAGAAGTTGAACCCGCGTCTCCTGCATTGGCGGCGGATTCTTTACCAGACACCTTAGTTAGCTGAATAAATGAACACAGGCCAGTTCCAGAATTATTGCCTTTAAAAGGTGTAGTAGTCCCCTCAGAAACCTGAAACGCTTCCAATTTCCTACAAGATGGTTATATGCAAAATAACCACTGGAGGAAGAAGAGGGAAGTATGTGAAGCTCAGAACACTACACCCCAGGGACAGATAGCACTCCATACTCCCTGTCCTCACAGACGACAGCCTGAGATATGAAAGATGTGAAATCCAATTATTAATAAATGAATGTTGGTGACCCTCCCATGACTTGCCATAAAATGTATTCCAAAGCTTCAGCCCGTCATTCAAGGTCATCCAAGACCTAACACTTAAGTGGCCTTTCCAATGTGGTTTTCTGCTCCATAAACCTTGTTTCCCCCAAATCATTATGCATCTCATATGATCACCCCTTGACCCAACCCCCCTACTCAGGCTATGTACAACAGCTCAAAAAGAGATGAGTTTGTCATAAGCACACTGTTTACCTTTGTTTCTCACTGCTGGCTTACTTTATGCCTTTTACATATATATCAAAGGAAACAATACATTTAACTGTGTCACTCTTGGCTGTAATAAAACCCTCTGCTCTTTTTCTACCCTACCATAAACTTCATATCAGAGTCTGTGAGAAACCCTCCCACAGTCTACTCCTACAGCTCTGTTCCAAAGGAGAAAGAGTGAGGAAGGAAAAGGGGCTGACACTTCAGGCCTAGCGTGGCTCCAAGTGGCAGAGCCATCTCTGCCTCCCCTGACTGCCCTAAGGACAAGGCACTGATTGCTAAGCTCCCTGATCTGTGGCACACCGGAGGACTTCTGTTCTTGAGATGTCACTTTTCCCAGTGAAGTGTGCTGTCCTGTTGAAAAGGACTCAGATGAACTGATTACTCTGGAATAAGTATGTAATTATTTTTGTGGTCAGCTGAGACAATATCGCATGGGAAATGTGAACAGATGTTGCCCAGAAAAGAATTTAGTTTGGCACATGGAGAGACATAGTGGGGAGAAAACTTCCTCTGACTGCCTAAGGAACTGCAAACAGCTGCCAGTCTGCACAAAGCTCAGTCTAAGAGGACGTCCAGCAGGGAGGAGCATTCATGCCCCAGCGGCCCCACCCTTTCCTGGTACAGACAAAGACACTGAGGCCACAGAGAAAGTAGGGTCAGGAACCATATCTGCTTCTTTCATTTTAGGCTTTCTCTTTCTGGAAAATGCAGAAAGAACTGATAGCCCAGAGAATTGTTTTCTTTGGATTTTCCTACACAGAGAGTCACAATGAAGCATTTCCAAGTATTTTTAGGCTATTGAGAAGCCAGTGGACTCCATGAGTGATTGACATCCCAGAATAGCGTCTGTCCTTGGTGAGGCTTCTGCTCACTTCATGGCTGTGTGAATGTGGATTGCTGAGCACTGAGCTCTGAGCACTGAGTTCTAAGCACTGAGTTCTGAGCACTGAGCACCAGGCACTGGGCTCTAAGTACTGAGCACTGAGAACCAAGCACCAAGCTCTGAGCACTGAGTTCTAAGCATCAAGCACTGAGCTCTGAGTGCTGAGTCTGAGGACTGAGAAAGACCTCCTAGGTTGTCAAGCTCATTAGCCTCCCTGTGAAAAGGAAGCAATCATTCATTGGATCCTGCCAGGTTTAATGGAACTTGTCCCAATGCTGGGAAAGTATATGTATTTCCTCTACATTCAGAAAATATTCTGAATATCTTTTCTACTCTCTGTTTATCACTGAATGCCAAAAGGATCCTGAATTTATTTCAGGCCCTTGGTGCATTCCAATAAGAGTTCTGTTTCTCAAGGTTTCCCTGGACTTGGCCCTCTCAGAGGAGACAGCAGGCATGGGTGAAGACCTTCTGCAAGAACTCACCTTCCCTCTCCTCCTCCTCTGCCAGGTCTTCCCTTCTGGCCCCAGTACCATTAATCCTTCCTTCCTCTGGTTTCCCAGAACACTTTTTAAAACCTCTATTATAACACAACAGTCTTGTGTTCAAGAATCGATGTCCTCACAGGGCTCCCCAGCCAGTCTCTGAAATCCAGGCAGGAGGGACTGAGTCAGTGACTGTTATACCCCACAGAGCCCAGCACATCTCTGGGTACATTCAAGATGCTCAGTAATAACATGGCTGATGATGAAGGCGTAGGTGAACACATGACTCACCATCTTTCTCTTCCTCCTCCTCTTTCTCCTGAGTCCCAGGCTGCCTTCCCATCCCCATATCTTCCTCCCTAGACTCTGAAAGCAGGAGTTTTAAGAGTATAAAGTGCACAACACTCCTGCAGGTAACCTACATTTGCATTTCAGGAATGTATTTCCTTTCCAACCTTGGCCATGACCCTGACCCACTGGAGATTTTAAAAATTATTTGCACATAGTTAACAATACTGTATTTATACTTGAAATTTGCTAATAATCTTAATTATTCTTACCAAAAAAAAGGTAACTGTGAGTTGATGGATATGTTAATTAGCTTGACTGTGATGAATATTTCGGTGTATATCAAAACATCACACTGCACACCTTAAATATATACAACTTTTATTTGTCAATTTTTCCTCTATAAAGCTGGGGGTGGAGAGGAGAAATTATTTGTACAGATGAGAAAAATAATCATCTTCATGCTCTGTTCTGTTCTGAATGTTTCTAGAATTACAGAGGCTTGGAACCATCTGAAAGCTCTTTGAAATTCAAACCTAGGGCCCCTGGAAGTTTCTTTGAAAGCAAACTCTAGGGTGAGCAGAGGGGAGGCAACTGTTTTGCATAAGGGCCAACTTAGGGGAAATAAACTTTTAAGGGCTGTATTTTTCTCCCTTGGTGGGACGTGCATAGAGATTTACCTGGTTTATTAATTAGAAGAATGTCTAGGAAGCAATTGCTACTGTTTTTCTGTCACACCCACCTACAAACGTTCAAATCTGGGTTGATTTTAGGAAAGATGCCATCAACTAAGCTTTCTAACTTCCCTGTCATCTCTTCCCTACCGGGAGACCAGCCCCTGGCTGTGAGCTACTCAATCCTGCTGCAGAGGGGTTTCTAAACCCCAGCCAGCCTCAGTACACAGAACACAGATCAACCCCATGCTTCCTGTTCCAGCTGCCATATACTCTTTAGATACTAACAGTTAAGGACCCCAGAATTCCACTAACAGCAAAATCCTGCAGTCATCTGGCAGATGTTAAAGAGCACAATTAATTAGGAACCTTTAGTTAGAGATATTCAGGTGGATACACCCTTTTCACCAGACATTCTAGTCCTTCATCGCCAAATTAACCCAGATCTCAAGACCCTGGGGATCAAACCCTGCCAGGTGTATGCCTCCTTTGTAAATATGCTCCACTGAGAGGAGGAGGTGAAAGGGGGAAGGGGGAGGAAAGGGGAGGGGGGAGGAAAGCGGGAGGGGGAGGAAGAAGGGAGAGAGAAAGTGGGAAGAAGGAAGAGGGCACATTTGTGGTGCTTAGCTTAACCACATCATCAGAATCAAGACATACATTCAAAACAAGGCTGTGTTCATCTCTACCTCACGTGTGCACACACGCTCACAAGACTAGTGTCTTAACTGGAAGAGAGTTATGACAAGGGAACTTTCAAAAGGCTTCTGCTTTTATTTGCATTTCCGGAGCTTTTCTCTTTCAGTAGGTATAAGAGGCACTGCTGAGAAGCAGATCATTTGTCAGCGAGCCCTTTAATTTAGGCAGTGTTTACCTGATGCACACATTACACGAAGACAGAGCCCGTGTCTGCTGTCTGAGCTCAGAGCTGAGAAAGGCAAGGTGCTGAAAAGGTGTGATGCAAAAGGCTGTATCCGTGCTAGGGGGACAGCCTCTGATCAAAGCCTCATCCCGGTACTGAGCTGGGACTGTGCGATGCTGAGTGCTTCTCGCTTGATGCCAGGTATTCCTCTCTGAGTACAAGTGGGCAGTGCTAAGTGCTGGTTCCTCCTATACCACTGCCCCACCAAATGCTCACACTCTTGTTGCCTGATAAGACGTGCACTGAATGCAGCCATACATCCGACATTCTCCTCTCTGCCTGCTGTTTCCCTTAGGTCAGGTTGTTGGAAGCTTTCTGCTTCTCCTCCTGCCTCTGGTTCTGCCCCCAGAGACCTCCTATGAACCACAGGAAACCCAGAAGAGAGCAGAGCCAAACTGGCCCCTCCCTGGGGATCAAAAGTTAAGTGCCATCTCCTGCTCTCCGGAGACCTGCCTGTCAAGCTCTGGAAGTGAGTTTGAAGACCAAAGGAGCCTTGCCCCAGAAACCTTTGCCCTTCACTGTAAATTCTTAGCCCTCATGTCCTGTGTCTGTGGTTCAACAAATATTTCAGTTCAAGCTGCTGATACAGGAGCAGATCCCTTGCTCCTTATGTGGTCAGAGCCAAAAGATTCTTGAAAGAGAAAATAAATCAGGTTGTTCCCAGAGCTCACCCTTGGTTAGCTGCAAATGTGACTAATTAGTTCATGAGTCAGTCTCAGGCAAAGGTGAGAGCCCTTGAATTTGGATCTGAAGTGTCCTCACAAACAAGGGGAGTGGGCACATTGCCCACTGTGAAGCTCCCCCTGAACCTCGAGCTTCCTGTCATTCCATCAGTCACAGATGACTTGAGTTACAGTCAACAAAAGGTTGCAAGAAAACTGAGTCAAGAGTTCAGCAGAGGAGTTACAAAAAGACTAAGGCTGTCAATAAAATCTTATCCTGAGATTCAAGGGATGAAAGGAAGCAGCAGGAATCTGCAGACGTGTTGTTGATTAGCACAGTTACATGAGTGGGAATAACCCTTCTGCACCGGGAGGTCTAACAGTACCCTAGGGACCATGAAGGAGGAACCCCACCTTCACCCCAGTGGAGCAGCTACACTCTGAGAGTGGGAACTGTCTGCCCCATGTTGCATCTCCACCTGCAGTCACCCCAGTGCCCACCCGCAGTGCCCTCCATCCGTGGCACTGAATTGAGACCCACACTGAGCAGCTCCACGGGACATGCAACCTTAGACCTCAGTCCAAGCCTTTTTAATACACTGTGTCCTTAGCATCGTGTTTTGGTGCCCTAAAGAAAAAATAATTATGAGGTTTGAGCCCAACTTCTAGTTTAATTAAGAAGACAAGGTTAGTCCATGAGATGTCAGAGAATGATATTAGGCAATGTTTAATTAATTGCTAAATTGTGCAGAACAGAGTTGATTGGCAAGGAAACCAGGAGATGGAAGTGAGAACTGAGAAACTGCTGGCTCCCACGTTAGACCTTTCACCTGTGTGGTTCCTGCCACCTGCCATTTTTTCCACTTAGTTAACTGCATCACCAAGGAAAATGAGCAAAGCTTGAGACTTGAAAATAACAGATGGAGGGGCAGAAAGAATGAAGAAGGGATCCCAAGTTTAGAGGCTGATTAAAGAGCGACCAAGAGGAGATAAATAAGCAAGAGGAGCTGCACTAGGGGGATGGAGGGAGAAGGTAAAGAGTTCAGTCTTGCTGTTCTAGCAACAAAGGTCACGGGGAGTGTATCAGTTATCTATTGCTAGGTAACAAATTACCCCAAAACTCAGTGGCTTCAACAGCATGCATTCATTATCTCACAATTTCTGCGGGTCAGGAATTGGGCACAGCTGAGTCCTTCTCCTTGGGGTTTAGAGCTGTGCTCGAGGATTCGGCTGACCTGGGTTTTCATCTGAAGGCTTGGGGTGGGGACTAGGGCACTTACAAGCTTATTCCAGTGTCTGGTATCAGGATTCAGTTCATGGGCTGTTGTGTGTTGAAGCCCCAGTTTGTTGCTGGCTGTTGCATGAAGGTCACTCTCAGTCCCTCGCCACACGGGCCTGTTCTCTATGTGGCATCTTCACCAAACTGGGCAAACCACAAAGGCAAGAGGGAGAGTCTGCTAACAAGGTGGAGGTCACACTTATTTGTAACTAATCACAAAAGTGATACCCTCCAATATTGCTATATGATATCTGTCAGAAGCAGGTTACTCAGGAGGGTACAATCATACACAGTCATGAGTACCAGGAGGCATGGATCACGGGGCTCTGTCTTAGAGGATTGTGGAACTGAAGTTGAAGAACAAGAAAAGATTCATCTAAATGGAGAGGAGGGTTAGATGATTAAAAGGAAAGAGTATTTCATATATAATATGTTTGTGTATATATGTATGTATATATTGCCTGGAGGATCATTCACATTTAAAAATGAGAACAGAGAGGTAGGGAAATGGGAAATACAAAATGGGACAAAGGAAAATTGAGAGGATAATTTCACCAAATCAGAGATTATCACTTTCTTCTAAATCTAGGAGGAAAGTCACCTCCTCCAGGAAGCCCTCTTAGACTGATTTGGCTATATCTGATCCTCTACTAGATACTGGTTCATCACAGAGTATCCAAGAAGCTTACAAGTTAGGAAGTTAAGACAAATTCATAAATAAAATTGTATAAGATAGAAAGCAATAGTGGTAGGAGAGTGGTATACATGAGATGGGAGCCACAGAACAGCTTAGTGGGAGAGACTGCTTCTCCTGGGAAAATTAGACTTCTGTATGTATCAGGCCAGTCTATGGGTTGTTTTTATTTTAACTCTTATTGCCATGCACAGTTTTTGTGCCTCTGGGATGCCTCCCCCGCTGGGTCACGTGGCTAAGTGTAGGCAGAGCCCACATTTTCGAGACCCTTCCTACATTCCTTGGGGTCCAGATGATGTCCCACATTGGCCAGTTCTCTGGAACTGCCTGCTGAAGACAAAATTTCCTCTTGTATCGTCTAACTGGCAGAAACACAGGACACAGAAGAATGCCTGAGAATAACTGCAGCATTTGAAATACGCTTCCAGCATTTTAAAGTCACTAGGCTTTTAGCAGACAAAGGCCTTCATTGGAAGAAATTATTTTTTTCCCCTAGCAGGCTAAGTGATGCTTTTGGTGAATCACTTCTTTACTCAGTTTTTAGATTGCATTTCACAAAATCACCTCAGGGGCAAATCTCTCCAAATGAAACTGTTAATAAGACTAGATAAAATCATGGCAGCTTTTCCAACCATCCCTGGAGGTCAACCACATCACAAGCCCAAACTCAAACTCCATTTGTAAATCTCCTGCACCAGTTCTAGGGGGGTACACATGACCCACCTGTTCTTCTTCCCTTCTCTCTGGGTCCCTGGGTGCTACTTTGAAGAAAGCAGATCCTGGAAATAAACATAAAAAGGCAAAACCACAGATAGAAGGAAAATAGGCATAGAGGGTCAAGTTTCTTCCAAGAAAGGGCTCCTGATGACCCAGGGCAGAATTGAGGCAAGCATCACTCCCACAGCAGAGGCAGGAGGGCGAGAGTAGTTTGCACTCTGCCCCACGCAAAGCCGAGCAGACAGCAGTAGGTCTGTCCTCAGCAAAGGCTGCCTCTGAGTTGACCACTTCAATGATGTGCTCCCTCTCTGAGGCCTGGAGGGAGGCTAATAAGAATTGGCAAGTTGCCCACATCCCATTTATCAATTCATTGATAATTCCTCTGGGCTGCCAGTGTATCTATTTGACTCCAAATAGATCACAAAAATCAGCACTGAGATTTCTTTACCCTTTCTAACATTTCTTGAGGGAGGAGTAGAAATTCACTCTGAACAGTCTGGTGACCAAGGGTTAGTTTTCTCTTTTCTCCTAATACACAGGGGCCCTGGTCCACTCAAATTTGCCTCCTGGAGGGGAACTGCTGCACTGGCTGGCCCTGCCTGCTGCTTACCTAGTGCTTCAAGTCTCAAAGTGTAGTCTGTGGACCAGCAATATCAGCGTGACCTGAAACTTTGTAAAAATGTAGGCTCTCAGGCCCCACCCCACACCTGAAGAATCATATCCTGCAGTTTAACAAGACTCCCCAGAAGATTCATGTGTGTGTGTGTGTGTGTGTGTGTGTGTGTGTGTGTTAGTCGCTCAGTTGTGTTGGACTCTTTGCAACCCCATGGACTGTAGCCCGCCAGGCTCCTCTGTCCATGAGATTTCCCAGGCAAGAATACTGGACTGGGTTGTCATTTCCTTCTCCAGGGGATCTTCCTGACCCAGGGATTGAACCTGGGTCTCCTGCATTGCAGGCAGATTCTTTACTATCTGAGCCACCAGGGAAGCCCCAGAAAATTCATAGGCACCTTAAGAAGCACTACTCTAGACCAGTAATTTCAGTCATAAGAATTTATTCTCAGGAAATCATAAGATGCACAGATATCTGTGTTCACTGAAGAGTTGTTCATAAAGATAAAAATTGGAAACCCATCAAACGTATTAAAGCCATATTTATTGAATGCCTACTATGTGACACTGAGGAACCAGGAGTGACAAAACAGATAAAGTCCTAAAAAATACGTTGCTGGTTTTGTTTCAGATGGAACATTTCATAGTCATTTTTAAAATGTCCTTTTAAAAAAACATCCTACTTTTAGAGCCCTATTTCCTGCCCTCCAGGATGGCTCAATAGTTGTGATCCTCTCCAGGCAAACAGCTCATGAAGGCTGCCAGGCTGGGGACGTTTCCCTTTACTAAACAAATAAGCAAACACAGAAGGGTCTCCGCTGTTGGGGCACACTGGAATTGCATGTGAAATGAATCAAGATTCACTTCCAGGGCTTGTGCTGTAGGAACGTGACTGTTTGCTTTCCCTTTTCCCCTGATTTTCCCATCCCCCAGGACATAATCTACTCAACCTCAGCTGCACATGGTCCCCTCCGCCTTATCTCCACAATGCTGGGCAGATTTATGTCACTATATCTGTTGTTTGTGTGTGTGTGTGTGTTTTTTCCCTAAGAAGACAAGTCAGATAAGCATGTTCAATTTATAAAAATGTAACTTTATTCAACTACACCACAAGAAGAGTAATAAAGCCTGAGGAAAGGATCTCCTAGAGAAGATAGCAGTATTACCTTGCCAGCCCAGGGCTGGGGTTTATGGCTACTCTCAATAGTTGCCCATAAATCACTGCTTTGCTTAGTATTATCCAAACACAACAAAGGTTCTCAAGCAACGCTTCTTATAATAAGGTAAACTGTCAATGGCTATACTAAATAAAAAACAAAAACAAAAAAACACCCGACAGTACAATCCCCAGCCAGAGGAAAGTCTCCTTGTCTGTATCACAGCCATGGCCCAGGTGGTTCTACCTGCAGGGCTCACACATGGAGGCTACTCCCCACCCCCAACAGGAGCCGAGGTCTCCTCCCGGCTTCTCAGGGAACATGGATGCTGAAAATATTCAGTTCAGTGGCTCAGATCAGATCAGATCAGATCAGTCGCTCAGTTGTGTCCGACTCTTTGCGACCCCATGTGTGCAACTTTTTGTGACCCCATGGACTGCAGCATACCAGGCTTCCCTGTCTATCACCAACTCCCAGAGATTGCTCAAAGTCATGTCCATTGAGTCAGTAACGCCATCCAACCATTTCACCTTCTGTTGTCCCCTTCTCCTCATGCCTTCAATCTTTCCCAGCATCAGGGTCTTTTCTAAGGAGTCAGTTCTTCGCATCAGGTGGCCAAAGTATTGGAGCTTCAGTTTCAGCATCAGTCTGAAAATATTAGACCAGCTGAAGTTCACCTTATTGGTTTCTTATCTAATTCCCTTCCTCGATCACTCAAACTTATTTGGTCTGCTACAGCACTTCCAGTCTCTTTATTCTCACTTCATTATCTCCCATCTTTATTGATTAATCTCACTCATTGATTAATTCAACAATAAAGGCCCAGACTGTGTTGGGTGTCCACAAACTCTAATAAGCCAAGGAGCTCACATCCCATGTGTGGAGAAAGACATGTGAATTGAGCCGGACTGCCTCGGTGTACATAATGCCACCAGTATTGGGAAGCCATATTTATTCTGTAAGACTTAAAATGGCCTTTCCCAGTGGGGCCCCCTCCGGTCTCCAAAGCTTCTGTTTTGTCTACTACTCATCCTTGGCTCTGGAGAAGGCAACGGCATTCCACTCCAGTACTCTTGCCTGGAAAATCCCATGGACAGAGGAGCCTGGGGGGCTGCAGTCTCTGGGGTCATTAAGAGTCAGACATGACTGAGCAACTTCACTTTCACTTTTCACTTTCCTGCATTGGAGAAGGAAATGGCAACCCGCTCCAGTGTTCTTGCCTGGAGAATTCCAGGGACGGAGGAGCCTGGTGGGCTGCCGTCTATGGGGTCCCACAGAGTCGGACATGACTGAGGTGACAGCAGCAGCAGCATCCTTGGCTCTGAGTTTCAGCATCTACTGAATTCTCTCCCTTCATTACTCCACCTGTGTGAGCTGTCCCCGGGCCATCTGCATCCTGTGACCCACTCTGGACACCACCCTACCTGTGTCACTCTGAGAGGACCTCCGCCTGGCTCCCCGTCTCTCTCTGGCAGAAAAACTTGACTTTTCCCCACTTTTATCATAAAGAGTTCTTCCCCTGCCTGCCTGTCTCTCCAAGTCTTGTTATAAATCTGTGGCAAGTTCCAGCCATGGGCAGCACAAATTACAGTCTTTCAGCTGTTCTCTTCACCTGAGAGCTTCTCTGCAGAAGGATATAGTAGGGATTTTCCTTATCCACACTTTGATTCATGACACATTTGCCCACACACATTCATGCACACTCTCACACACTTATACCTACACTCATACATGCACACATGCACACTTTCTAGAAAGACGAATGAAACTGAGTTAGGTTTTTTATCTTTCCCTTTCCCTACTACATACAATTACAATGCAAATATGAAGAGTGATACAGGCAGAGAGATTTTTCTCACAAAAGAAGATATTCAAATTGCTCACAAATGTATGAAAACATAGCTTCACGAGTCATCAGGAAAATGAAAATTACGGTGGCATACCATTACAGACACACCAGAATGGTTAAACAGAAAAGACAAACCATCTCAATTGTTGGCGAGAATATGAAGCCACTGGAATTCTCACAAAAGGCCAGTGGGAGCGAAACATGAAGCATGCACTTTGGAAAAGTGAAAGTGAAAGTCCCTTAGTCATTGTCCGACTCTTTGCGACCCTCGTGGACTATACAGTCCATGGAATTCTCCAGGCCAGAATATTGGAGTGGGTAGCCTTTCCCTTCTCCAGGGGATCTTCCCAACCCAGGGATCAAATCCAGGTCTCCCACATTGCAGGCGTATTCTTTACCAGATGAGTCACAAGGGAAGCCCGCACTTTGGAATACTGACACTATTTACTGAAGTCAAACATATACATATGCCAGAAATTCCACTCTTAGATTTATACCCAACAGAAACACATACAGATATACCAAAAGACACATACATCAGTACTTGTAGCAGCTGTATCTATAACAGCCAAAGCTGGAAACAATCCACATAAAATAAACTGTCAAATATTCATACAATGGAATATTACACAGCAACAAGAATGAACAAGCATTATAACACACAACAGCATGGAAGAATCTCACAAGCATAATGTTAGGTGAATGAAACCAAATGTAAAAACTACACACTGTATGCTTTTGAAATGGAGCAGGAACCTCTGATCCTTGCCTCCACTGTGTCCCAGCAGGACCCTCTGGTCCTTGCCTTCACAATGTCCTCTGCCTGCCTTTTGTCTGTGGAAAACTTTAGTCAAAGAATAAGTTTAATCAGAGAAATGAGAGCATGCAGAAACAAAGGAAAACAGTCAAAGGAGACCGATAATAATAACGTAGTCATTAAGCATAGTCAAGAACCTTTAGGTCCTTCTCAAGAGCTATAGGTAATATTCTGAGCCATATCCTGGGAGCTGTCTCATAGATACTGAAACGCCCACCAGGTGGAGGTTAACTACATAGTGCCTAGACTGTAGCCATGACAAAAGCTGCTGCAGTCCCCAGAACTGGCCTCAAAGAAATGGAAACAAACCAACCTTGGAAGTGAAGATTAACTGTACCTAAAACAATAAAGATGACACTGGTCAGACCACCAATGACCAATTTCAAGATGACTGTCAGAGCTGATTGTGCTGTTTCTGCCCATAGTCCCCTCACTCAGCCTATAAAATCTCTAACCCACTGACTGTCAGTGGGGGGAGTCAGCCTTTGGACAGACATCTGCCCTCCGCTATGGTTGCCAGCATCTGATATAAAGCAAACTTTCCACTAACCTGACCTGTTTATTGGCTTTTGAGGCAAGCAGGTGGAGGCAACCCAAACCTTTCGGTAACACTTTCACTTATAGGAAGTTCAGAATAATTCTATGTTTCTAGAAGTCTGACAGCGGTTCTCTGACTGGGAGAAGTCTCTAGGGTGGGGCGCAGGTAAAATTCTATTTCTCAACCTGGGTGCAGGGTACACAGGTATCTTCTAATTTTTGTATGTTTCTGTGTGTTCATTATCCTTCAGTTAAAAAAAAAAAAGTTTTCTCTTTTAAAATCCCATGTGATTAAAAAGAAATTCCAATGCAGACATTTCAATGAAAGAGGATCAAATCCAAGTCCATAAGTGGCCTCCAAGTCCTGCAAGTCTGGCCTGGCTCTGTGACCTTCACCTTCTGCAGCTACTGCCTGGTCACTAAGCACAACCACACTGTCTTCTGGTTGCTCGGACACCTCTGGGCCTCTGCTCCCCTCTCTGTCTGGCGTGTTCCTCCTCCAGGCAACGGAGGCTCACTCCCTGATTTACTCAGAATACTACCCACACACCCACATTCTTCCTGACCACTCAAAAACTCGAAAACAGCACACACAAGCTCCGTGGTTACCTGTCTTATCCTTCTTCCCAAGACATATCACCACCTGCTACTGTATTATTTGTTTCTTGCCCTCACTGTGATATGAGCTCCCCAAGGGTGGGAACTTTTTCTATTTTACTCATTGTGGTATTGCCAGTGCCTAGAGCAGGGATTTGTTCAATACATGAATGAATAAAACTCAAGGGTGAGGATGGGTCTTTATTCAACTTCCCATCCCCTGTGCCCAGCACAAAGCTGGGTCCTTTGCAGATGCTCAACAGATGTGTAGTTGCTTTGGCGTGGAAACCACTTTGCCAATAAACCTTCCCGTGGAAGAGGACAAGGTCTTTTGTGAGCAGTATATGTATGCTACCATTTTCATGTTGGCTCTGAAAAACAAGGCAAGCTTCTTGAGATCTACAGTAAGGCCACAGATCTCACTTAAAATACACAAAACCAACTATAAGAAGACATATCAATGCAATGATTCAATATTCCTCAAACCTAAGGGAGTAAGAAAACAATCCTCCTGCTTGGTTGAAAGTTTCCTGCAGAGACGACTCTTGAATGACAAGCAGTGAGAACACACTGGAATATCTATTTGTCTGATAACAAAGGCTTCCTCCCTGCGGTGCAATATTAAGTCCGCGTCTTCAGGAGAATGACAGAAAGCCACTTTCTCCCCATGCCCTGGTGACTCACCCATCTTTCTTTGTGTAACCATCGCTGGAGTAAATAAGACTTTGCGGAGCTGTGGAAAGACGGGTACAGCAGCGACTAGGCCAAACCTAGAACTCACAAGTCACATGGCTGCAAAGGCTGTGCGGTGGGCAGAGCAGTCAGAGGCAAGCGCAGGTTGTCCACCGCCCAGGCACCACGAGCACTCCTGCAAGCAAGTGCTGGAGGTGGAGCCGGGCTTGGCACAGTCCTCAACCCCACCCCCGGCAGGGCAGCCTTGGCCCCAGGAAAACTGGAGCAGACCTGCCCCTCCACCTTTTCCTCCTGGGCAGCTTTGGGAAGATGGGAAGGAGCCCCCTGCTCACCCCCAGCACTGCCCCACTGCTCTCAGGGCTTCAATGATGCCCACATCCACCCTTCTAAAACCTGCTCTCCGGAAAGGATCCCAGACTCATTCACACTGAGGTGGACAGATTGATAACAGCTTAAGCAACTTCTTCAGTTAAAGGTACATCGGTTCGGATTTCTTTGGGAACCCAGTTGAACTCATCCTTTACTCTCTTAGGTATTCACTGGTGGCTCAGATGGTAAAGACTCTACCTGCAATGCGGGAGACCCGGGTTCAATCCCTGGGTGGGGAAGATCCCCTGGAGAAGGAAATGGCAACCCACTCCAGTACTTTTGCCTAGAAAATTCTATGGATGGAGGAGCCTAGTGGGCTACAGTCCATGGGGTCGCAAAGAGTCGGACATGACTGAGCGACTTCACTCTACTCTCTTAAAATCATCTCTGTCACATTTATCTACCTTTCCTGAGCTTCACTGGTGGCTTAGATGGTAAAGAATCCACCTGCAATGCAGGAGACCTGTGTTCGATCCCTAGGTTAGGAAGATCCTCTGGAGAAGGGAATGGTGACCCACCCCAGTATTCTTGCCTGGGGAATCCCATGGACAGAGGAACCTAGCAGGCTACAGTCCATGGGGTCGAAAAGAGTTGGACACAACTTAGCAATGGAGCACGCAGGCATACATGCATGCACATAGAACTCTATATGGATTTTAGGGAAGGAAGGGATGGTTTCTGGTTGGGAATAATCAGAGGAGTGTCCAGGTTGGCCAAAGTCAGTGAGATGGACCCTGAAGAATAGAATGGATTTCCATGGACAGTGATGGAAAAAGCATGAAAGGCAGAGGACAACCAGGAGCAAAGATGGCCTGGTAAGAAAGTACAGCACACGTTTGGAGGTCAGAAGTCACTCACAGCATGTCCTTTAGGACCATTTGTGTGAGATGGTGGCAGATGACAAGGCTGGAAAGGGGGACATTCTTGCAAAGCCTATAGACTTGCTACGACTGATATTTCATCCAACCTGAGACATTGTAGATTTTGAAGCATATGCTAAGATGCTTTGGTTATGTCTGACTCTTTGCAGCCCTATGGACCATAGCCCGCCAGGCTCCTCTGTCCATGGGATTCTCCAGGCAAGCATACTAGAGTGGGTTGCCATGCCCTCCTCCAAGAGATCTTCCTGACCCAGGGATCAAACCCACATCTGTCATGTCTCCTGTATTGACAGGTGGGCTCTTTACCACCAGGGGCCACCTGGGAAGCCCTTATGTAACACATGGTTACTTTATGTCCCAGAGCACCAAATCAAACAGCGACAAAACACTGATGGTAAGACATACCCCAATTTCAAAGATGCTAAAATATAATCCCCCCATGTCTTAGAGATGATAAAATACAGTAAGTGAGGAGACTGAAGCAGTGTACTGGGGAGAAGAAAGCACAAAGGATCATTTCAGTGACATGAATTTCATTGGCCTCAGAACAACAAGAGTTGCTCTGACATTATAAGCATGAGTGAGGCAAACATTTGGGGCTAGGAGCCTTCATAGTCCAGTATCCTTTCCTTAGACAATTAGAGCCAAGGAGACTGGTGCTCTGCCCTGATCAGGCCATGCTGCCCTCCTACCCAGACTATAGCAAGCTTCTCATGAACCCCTACAGAGAGAGAGATTGGAACTCAGAAGCATCCCCTGATATCTTCTCCAGAGCAGACAGCAATGGCTCTGTTAATAATACACTGAAAGAAAGAGGACTGGCCTGTGGGCCTATCTTGTTGCATTGTCCTCAGATTATGGAAACTGAGATTGTTCTTTTTTTTTTTTTTTAATTGAAGGATAATTGTTTTACAGAATTTTGTTATTTTCTGTCAAACCTCAACATGAATCAGCCACAGGTGTACATATATCCCCTCCCTTTTGAACCTCCCTCCCATTTCCCTCCCCATTCCACCCCTCTAGGTTGATAGCCCTTGCTTGAGTTTCCTGAGCCATACAGCAATTCCTGTTGGCTATCTATTTTACACATGGTAATGTAAGTTTCCATGTTACTCTTTCCATGCATCTCACCCTCTCCTCCCCTCTCCCCATGTCCATAAGTCTATTCTCAATGTCTGTTTCTCCATTGCTGCCCTGTAAATAAATTCTTCAGAACCATTTTTCTAGATTCCATATATGTGGAATACGATATTTATCTTTCTCTTTCTGGCTCACTTCACTCTGTATAATAGGTTCTAGGTTCATCCACCTCATTAGAACTAACTCAAATGTGTTCCTTTTTATGGCTGAGTAATATTCCATTGTGTATATGTACCACAACTTCTTTATCCATTCATCTGTCGATGGGCATCTAGGTTGCTTCCATGTTCTAGCTATTGTAAATAGTGCTGCAATGAACAATGGGATACATGTGTCTTTTTCAATCCTGGTTGCCTTAGGGTATATTCCTAGGAGTGGGATTGCAGGGTCATATGGTGGTTTTATTTCTAGATTTTTAAGCAATCTCCATACCGACTTCCACAGTGGCTATATCAATTTACATTCCCACAAACAGTGCAAGAGCGTTCCCTTTTCTCAACACCCTCTCCAGCATTTATTGTTTGCAGACATTTTGATGATGGCCATTCTGACAGGTATGAGGTGATATCTAATTGTGGTTTTGATTTGCATTTCTCTAATAATGAGTGATGTTGAGCATATTTTCATGTGTTTGTTAGCCATCTGTATGTCTTCTTTGGAGAAATGTCTGTTTAGGTCTTTTTCCCGCTTTTTGATTGGGTTGTTTGTTCTCTTGGTATTGAGTTGTATGAGCTGCTTGTATATTTTGAAAAGTAATCCTTTGTCAGTTGTTTCATTTGCTATTATTTTCTCCCATTCCTAGGATTGTCTTTTCACCTTGCTTACAGTTTCCTTTGCTCTGCAAAAGCTTTTAAGTTTAATCAGGTCCCACTTGTTTACTTTTGTTTTTATTCCCATTACTCTAGGAGGTGGGTCATAGAGGATCTTGCTTTATGTCATCGAGTGTTCTGCCTATGTTTTCCTCTAAGAGTTTCATAGTTTCTGGTCTTACGTTTAGGTCTTTAATCCATTTTGAGTTTATCTTTGTGTATGGTGTTAGGAAGTGTTCTAACTTCATTCTTTTACCTGTAGCTGTCCAGTTTTCCCAGCACCATTTATTTAAGAGGCTATCTTTGCCCCACTGTATATTCTTGCCTCCTTTGTCAAAAATAAGGTACCTATAGGTTCATGGGTTTATTTCTGGGCTTTCTGTCTTATTCCATTGGTCTATATTTCTGTTTTTGTGCCAGTACCATACTGTCTTGATGACTGTAGCTTTGTAGTATAATCTGAAGTCAGGAAAGTTGATTCCTTCAGCTCCATTCTTCTTTCTCAAGACTGCTTTGACTATTTGGGTCTTTTGTGTTTTAATATCAATTGTGAAATTTTTTGTTCTAGTTCTGTGCAAAATGCCATTGGTAGGTAATTTGATAGGGATAGCATTGAACCTGTAGATTGCATTTGGTAGTACAGTCATTTTCATAGTATTGATTCTTCCTACCCAGGAACAGGGAATATCTCTCCATCTGTTTATGTCATGTCATCTTTGATTTCTTTCATCAGTGTCTTATAATTTTCTGTGTACAGTTCTTTTGTCTCCTTTAGGTAAGTTTATTCCTAGATATTTAATTCTTTGTGTTGCAGTGGTGAATGGGATTTATTCCTTAATTTCTCTTTCTGATTTTTCATTGTTAGTAAATAGAAATACAAGTGATTTCTGTGTATTGATTTTGTATACTTCAACTTTGCTAAATTCACTGATTAGCTCTAGTAATTTTCTGATACAATCTTTAAGGTTTTCCATGTACAGTATCATGTCATCTGCAAACAGTGAGAGCTTTACTTCTTTTTCAGTCTGGATTCCTTTTATTTCTTTTCCTTCTATAGCTAGGACTTCCAGAACTATGTTGAATAATAGTGGTGAAAGTGGACACCCTTGTCTTGTTCCTGATCTTAGGGGGAATGGGAATGCTTTCAGTTTCTCACCATTAAGAATAATGTTTGCTGTACGCTTATCATGTATGGCCTTTACTATGTTGAGGTAAAGGGCCATTATATGCCCATTTTTTGAAGAGTTTTAATCGTAAATGAGTGCTGAATTTTGTCAAAGGCTTTTTCTGCATCTATTGAGATTATCATATGGTTTTTATCTTTCAGTTTGTTAATATGGTGTATCACATTGACTGATTTGCATATATTGAAGAATCCTTGCATTCCTGGCATAAACCCATCTTGATCATGGTATATAAGCTTTTTGATGTGTTGCTAAATTCTGTTTGCTAAAATTTTGTTGAGGATTTTTGCAACTATGTTCATCAGTGATATTGGCCTATAGTTTTCTTTTTTGTGTTGTCTTTGGTTTTGGTATCAGTGTGATGGTGGCCTCAGAGAATGAGTTTGGAAGTGTTCCTTCCTCTGCAATTTTTTGAAAGAGTTTTAGAAGGATAGGCACTAGCTCTTCTCTGAATGTTTGATAGAATTCTCCTATGAAGCCATCTGGTCCTGAGCTTTTGCTTTTAGGGAGATTTTTGATCACTGCTTCAATTTCAGTGCTTGTAACTGGGTTGTTCATAATTTTGATTTCTTCCTGGTTCATTCTTGGAGATTGAACTTTTCTAAGATTCTGTCCATTTCTTCCAGGTTATCCATTTTATTGCCATATAGTTTTTCATAATAGTCTCTTATACTCCAATACTTTAGCCACCTGATGTGAAGAACTGGCTCATTGGAAAAGACCCTGATGCTGGGAAAGATTGAAGGCAGGAGGAGAAGGGGATGACAGAGGATGAGATGGTTGAATGGCATCACTGACTCAATGGACATGAGTTTGAGTAAACTCCAGGAGTTGGTGAGGGACAGCGAGGCCTGGCGTGCTGCAGTCCATAGGGTCACAAAGAGTTGGACATGACTGAGTGACTGAACTGAACTGAACTGAATATTCTCTTATACTCCTTTGTATTTCTGCATTGTCTGTTGTAACCTCTCCTTTGTCATTTCTAATTTTGTTGATTTGATTCTTCTCTCTTTGTTTCTTGATGAGTCTGGCTAAAGGTTTGTCAATTTTGTTTATCTTCTCAAAGAACCAGCCTTTAATTTTATTAATCTTTTATTTCTTTTTCATTTATTTCTGCTTGGATCTTTATGATTTCTTTCCTTCTACTAATTTTTGGGTGTTTTTTTCTTCTTCTTTTTCTACTGTTTTAGGTGTAAAGTTAGGCTGTCTATTCAATGTTTCTCTTGCTTCTTGAGGTATGATTGTATTGCTATAAACTTCCTTCTTAGGACTCCTTTTGCTGCATCCCATAGGTTTTGAGTTATGTTTTCACTGTCATTTGTTTCTAGGAATTTTTTGTTTTCCCTTTTGACTTCTTCAGCAACCTGTTGGTTATTTAGAAATGTGTTGTTTAATCTCCATGTGTTTCTGTTTCTTACAGTTTTTTTCTTGTAATTGATACCTAGTCTCATAGCATTGTGGTTAGAGAAGATGCTCGATATGATTTCAATTTTCTTAAATTTACTGAGGTTTGATTTGTGACCCATGACGTGGTCTATCCTGGAAAATACTCCATGTGCACTTGAGAAGACGGTGTATTCTTCTGAATTTGGATGGAATGTTGTGAAGATATCAATGAGATCCATCTCATCTAATGTATCGTTTAAGACTTGTGTTTCCTTATTAATTTTCTGTTTTGATGATCTGTGCATTGGTGTGAGTGGGGTGTTAAAATCTCCTACTATTATTGCGTTACTGTCAATTTCTCCTTTTATGTGTTAGTGTTTGTCTTATGTATTGAGGTGCTCCTATGTTGGATGCATAGATATTTACAATTGTTATGTCTTCCTCTTGGATTGATCCCTTGATCATCATGTAGTGTCCTTCTTCATCTCCAGTAATATTCTTTATTTTAAGGTCTATTTTTTCTGATATGAGGATTTCTACTCCAGCTTTCTTTTGCTTCCCATTTGCCTGGAATATATTTTTCCACCCTCTCACTTTCAGTTTATATGTGTCTTGAGGTCTAAAGTGGGTTTCTTGTAGACGGCATATATATGGGTCTTGTTTTTATATACATTCAGCCAGTCTATGTCTTTTGGTTGGAGCATTTAATCCATTTACATTTAAAGTAATTATTGATTTATATGATCCTATTGCCATTTTCTTAATTGTTTGGGGTTGGTTTTGAAGATCTTTTTTCTTCTCTTGTATTTCTTGACTATATAAGTCTGTTTAACATTTGTTGTAAAGCTGGTTTGGTGGTACTGAACTCTCTAACTTTTGCTTGATTTCTCCATCAATTTTGAATGAGCTCCTTGCTGGGTACAGAAATCTTGGTTGTAGATTTTTCCCTTTCAGTGCTTTAAATATATCCTGCCATTCCCTTCTGGCCTGCAGAGTTTCTGCTGAAAGATCAACTGTTAAGCATATGAGGTCTCCAGTGTGTTACTTGTTGCTTCTCCCTTGCTGCTTTTAATATTCTTTCTTTGTGTTTAGTCTTTCTTAGTTTGATTAGTATGTGTCTTGGTGTGTTTCTCCTTGGGTTTATCCTGTATGGGACTCTTTGCGTCCCTTGGACTTGATAGACTATTTCCTTTTCCATATTGGGGAAATTTTCAACTATAATCTCTTCAAAAATTTTCTCATACCCTTTCTTTTTCTCTTTTTCTGGGACCCCTATTATTCCAATGTTGGTGCATTTGATATTGTCCCAGAGGTCTCTGGGACTATCTTTAGCTCTTTTCATTCTTTTTACCTTATTCTGCTCTTCAGAAGTTATTTCCACCATTTTATCTTCCAGCTCACTGATTTGTTCTTCTGCTTCAGATATTCTGCTACTGATTCCTTCTAGAGTATTTTAAATTTCAGTAATTGTGTTGTTTGTTGTTTGTCTCTGCAGGTTTATTCTTTAATTCTTCTGAGTGAGTGAGTGAGTGAGTGAGTGAAGCCGCTCAGTCGTGTCTGACTCTTTGCAACCCTGTGGACTGTAGCCCACCAGGCTCCTCCATCCATGGGATTCTCCAGGTAAGAATACTGGAGTGGGTTGCCATTTCCTTCTCCAAGGGATCTTCCCAACCTAGGGATCGAACCCAGGTCTCCTGCATTGCAGGCAGACGCTTTAACCTCTGAGCCACCAGGGAAGCTTTGTTAATTGATTCTTGCATTTTCTCCATTTTGCTTTCAAGGTTTTTGGTCATCTTTGCTATCATTATTCTGAATTCTTTTTCAGGTAGTTTGCCTATTTCCTCTTCATTTATCTGGACTTCTCTGTTTCTAGTTTGTTCCTTCATTTGTGTAGTATTTCTCTGCCTTTTCATTATTATTTTTTTTTAACTTATTGTGTTTGAGGTCTCCTTTTCCCAGGCTTCAAGGTTGAATTCTTTCTTCCTTATGGTTTCTGCCCTCTAAGGTTGGTCCAGTGGTTTGTGTAAGCTTTTTATAGGGTGAGATTTGTGCTGAGTTTTTGTTTGTTTTTCCTCTGATGGGCAAGGCTGAGTGAGGTGGTAATCCTGTCTGCTGGTGATTGGGTTTGTATTTTTGTTTGTTGTTTAGATGAGGCATCCTGTACAGAGATGCTATTGGTGGTTGGGTGATGCTGGGTCTTGTATTACAATGGTTTCCTTTGTGTGAGTTCTCACTATTTGATAGCCTCATCTGACTTAATCTTTTTCCCTGGAGCTTATGTTATAAGGTGATCAAATGAAGGAAAAACTTGAGTTTATCTGATTGGTGATAAGGGGATCCAGTCCCCCAGGTGATGTTGGAATTAAGCACAAGGTAATGGAGGAGCCTGGTGGGCTGCAGTCCATGGGGTCGCTCAGAGTCGGACACGACTGAGTGACTTCACTTTCACTTTTCACTTTCATGCATTGGAGAAGGAAATGGCAACCCACTCCAGTGTTCTTGCCTGGAGAATCCCAGGGACGGGGGAGCCTGGTGGGCCTCTGTCTATGGGGTCGCACAGTCGGACACAACTAAAGCGACTTAGCAGCAGTAGCAGTAGCAGCATGGTTAGTCCTCTGGTATTCTAGGGTCTTGGAATCAGTGCTCCCAGTCCAAAGGCTCAGGGCTTGATCTCTGGTCAGGAACAAAGATTCCACAAGTGGTTTGTTATGGCATTAAGTAAGATTAAAACAAATATCCAAAAATGAGAAACCAAAGATGAACCCCAGACTAAATGGCAGTTACAAAATCATGCAAATAATACTTAACATAATGGAATATACATATATACATATACACCCATAAGCAAAGTCAAAACAGTCCAACAAAAATAAAGTACAACAGATTGACCTGGAGAATAAAGGAAATCAAAAATTATATTTACCAGTTAAGAACAAAACTAACTAAAGCACAAACTGGAAAACAAAACTAAAGCAAGGTGCCAAGTCGGGAATAAAGCAATGAAAACAAAACTAACAAATATATTGAAAGAAAAGAAAGAAAGAATAGCTATGCAAAGTTAGAGGTAGATGAAAATTTATATACATTAAAGATTAACTGCAAGGGGAAAAGAACAGTAGGAAAGGCAAACAAAGGAATAACTGTAGAAAAAATATAATAGGTTTAAAAAAATTAAAAGTTAAAATTATAAAAAAGAGAAAAGATTTTTTTTAAATGAAAGAAGAAGAAAAGGAAAACTCCACAGAACTGCAAAAGCCCAATGTAGATGCAGAGGTTTATAACAACAATAAAAACTGTGACTGAATATACACATATTTATATATACCCATCAGTTCAGTTCAGTCGCTCAGTCGTGTCCGATTCTTTGCGACCCCATGAATCGCAGCACGCCAGGCCTCCCTGTCCATCACCAACTCCTGGAGCTCAAAACAGTTCAACAAAAATAAAGTACAATAGCTCGACCCGGCGAACAAAGGAAACCTAAAATTATACCTACCAGAACAAAACTAACTAAAGCACAAACTGGAAAACAAAACTAAAGCAAGGTGCCAATTGGGGAATGCTGCTGCTGCTAAGTCGCTTCAGTCATGTCCGACTCTGTGTGACCCCATATACAGCAGCCCAGCAGACTCCTGCATCCCTGGGATTCTCCAGGCAAGAACACTGGAGTGGGTTGCCATTTCCTTCTCCAATACACAAAAGTGAAAAGTAAAAGTGAAGGCACTCAGTCGTGTCTGACCCTTCAAGAGCCCATGGACTGTAGCCTACCAGGCTCCTCTGTCCATGGGATTTTCCAGGCAAGAGTACTGGAGTGGGTTGCCATTGGGGAATAAAGCAATGAAAATAAAACTAACAAACATGTTGAAAGGAAAGGAAAGAAAGAAAAGAAAGAAAGAATAGCTATGCAAAGTTAAACAGAGGTAGATGAAGAAGATTCATATACATTGAAGATTAACTGCAAGGGGAAAAGAACAATAGGAAAGGCAAACAAAGGAATAAATGTAGAAAATATAATAGGTTTAAGAAAATTAAAATTATAAAATAGAGAAAAGAAAAAAAAATGGAAGAAGAAAGAGAAAAGGAAAAAAAGGAAAACTCCACAGAACTGCAAAGGCCCAAAGTAGAGGCAGGGGTTCATAACAAGAATAAAAACTGTGACTGAGTATACACATATACATATACATATACACCCATAAGCAAACTGACCTGGCAAACAAAGGGAACCAAAAATTATGTCTACCAGAATGAAACTAACTAAAGCACAAACTGGAAAACAAAACTAAAGCAAGGTGCCAATTGGGGGTATAAAGCAATTCAAATAAAACTAACAAATATGTTGAGACTAAAGGAAGAAAAGAATAGATATGCAAAGTTAAACAGAAATAGATAAAGAAGATTTATATATATTAAAGATTAACTGCAAGGGAAAAAGAACAGTAGGAAAAGCAAACAAAGGAATAAATGTAGAAAAAATAATAATAGGTTTAAAATTTTAAATTAAAAAAAAAAGAGGGAAAAAAAATCTCCCCAGAACAGCAAAAGCCCGGTATAGAGGCAGAAGTTTATAACAACAATAAAAAATGTGACTGAGAAAAAAAGAAAAAAAAAATCCAAAAGAATCCATAGAACACATCAAAACATAAGAACAATAAATGTTTTTCTTGAGTCACTGCAGTCCACTTCACCTCCCTAGGATGCCCTCTAACAAACACTGTGCTCATCTCTGGACCTGCTGTGAGGGTAGCTCAGATTCTAATCTGCTCCTACTCCTCTGTGTTCTTGCCTCTAATGTCCACAGCTATCAGAGCTAGTGTGTTTTCTTTTGTGGGAGCTCTCAATGACCTTTTATATATTCCACAGAGAGTCTGCCTAGTTGATCTGCAGCTGTACAGCTGGTGGGAGGGTTTGGGGGTCTTCTTCCTTAGTCACACTGCCCCTGGGTTTCAACTGTGGTTTTATTTCCACCTCTGGATATGGGTTGTCCACTGGGGTTTACTCCTGAGGCTGCCCTGGAGGCCTTGGGTTTGCCCCTGTGAGGGCCAGGTGTGGAGGTGGTGCAACTGCCTGAGGCACAGGGGTTCTGGCAGCACCAGGGACTCAAGGGGGTTGGCGGCCAGGGCAGCAGGAAACACAGTGCTCTAGAAGGGTATGGCAACCCGCACTGGCCAATACGCTCCAGCATTCTTGCCTGGAGAACTCCCCTCCCTGACAGAGAAGCCTGGCAGGCCACAGTCCACAGGGTCGCAATGAGCCGGACACTACAAAGCGACCCTGTGTGCATAGGTGCAAGACTTTTGTTGCCTGTGGCAGCTCTGCCCCAGTGACAGTTGAGTGTGAAGGTAGTGCAGATGCTTGGCTTGCGGGGGCCCTGGCGGCGCCAAGTGTGCAGGGACACGGATTGGCTCCAACTCAGGAGTTAGGGCCCTATCAGAGTCTTTTTTTGAGCCTCTTGTAGCTGGTGATCAGAGGGGCTCTTTGCCCAGTCTTTCTCTGTAGCTCTGCCCATTCAGGCACTTAGAGGGCTTCCTTGCCTGGGGTCCTTCTCTGTTGTTGGGCACATCAGGCACATAGAGGGGCCACCCCTCCCCTCTGGGGTCCTACTCTGTGGATCAGGGCATCAGGCTTTGATGGGCCAGTCTCTCTATTGTTCAGCTGCCAATGTGGGCGCGTGGCGGGATAGAGGCTATGGTTATGGCTCCACCCCCTATGCAGGACTCAGCAGTATCACCTTGCTTCCATGACTGCCAGGCTTTCCTCCACAGGCATTTCCCACCACAGTCTCCTCTCTCACATCCCCTCCATCCATCTCTCCACAGTCGACAGCAGCCCTCCCCCTGGGATTGCTCCACAATCCCTAAACTCCAGCTCCCAGCCACCTTGCTGTCTAGGGTATGTATGGCTGTGGCAAGGACTGTCGGATTCTCATCCCATTTAGGCTGCCACAGATCAGCTGTTCCCCTCTCAGCCTTAAATGTTTCTCCTCTGACTCAGGCAGTTGCCCCAGTGTGGGGATAGGACCCTTGCTTCAGTTCCCCCACCCTACATGGGCAGGTCCAGTCCTACTAACAGTCCCTTTTCCCCCCTAGTTCCTTTGTACTACCCAGTTTTGCATGGGTCTATATCGAAAAAGCAAGAGAGTTCCAGAAAAACATCTATTTCTGCTTTATTGACTATGCCAAAGTCTTTGACTGTGTGGATCACAATAAACTGTGGAAAATTCTGAAAGAGATGGGAATACCAGACCACCTGATCTGCCTCTTGAGAAATTTGTATGCAGGTCAGGAAGCAACAGTTAGAACTGGACATGGAACAACAGACTGGTTCCAAGTAGGAAAAGGAGTACGTCAAGGCTGTATATTGTCACCCTGCTTATTTAACTTACATGCAGAGTACATCATGAGAAACGCTGGACTGGAAGAAACACAAGCTGGACTCAAGATTGCCGGGAGAAATATCAATAACCTCAGTATGCAGAAGACACCACCCTTATGGCAGAAAGTGAAGAGGAACTCAAAAGCCTCTTGATGAAAGTGAAACTAGAGAGTGAAAAAGTTGGCTTAAAGCTCAACATTCAGAAAACGAAGATCATGGCATCTGGTCCCATCACTTCATGGGAAATAGATGGGGAAACAGTGGAAACAGTGTCAGACTTTATTTTTTTGGGCTCCAAAATCACTGCAGATGGTGACTGCAGCCATGAAATTATGACCAACCTAGATAGCATATTCAAAAGCAGAGACATTACTTTGCCAACAAAGGTTCGTCTAGTCAAGGCTATGGTTTTTCCTGTGGTCATGTATGGATGTGAGAGTTGAACTGTGAAGAAGGCTGAGCACCGAAGAATTGATGATTTTGAACTGTGGTGTTGGAGAAGACTCTTGAGAGTCCCTTGGACTGCAAGGAGATCCAACCAGTCCATTCTGAAGGAGATCAGCCCTAGGTGTTCTTTGGAAGGAATGGTGCTAAAGCTGAAACTCCAGTACTTTGGCCACCTTATGCAAGAATTGACTCATTGGAAAAGTCTCTGATGCTGGGAGGGATTGGGGGCAGGAGGAGAAGGGGACACCAGAGGATGAGATGGCTGGATGGCATCACTGACTCCATGGACGTGAGTCTGAGCGAACTCCGGGAGTTGGTGATGGACAGGGAGGCCTGGCGTGCTGCAATTCATGGGGTCCCAAAGCGTCGGACACGACTGAGCGACTGAACTGAACTGAACTGAACTGATATATTCTTTTCTGCTGTTCAGGTGCTCCTGTCTGCTCTCATCTGGTGTTGCGTGTGTACTTCTGTGTCTGAAGGCTTACTCCTGATGTATGCGTGGAGAGAGTGAGATTGTTCTTAACAATACATTTCCTAAGGGAAGCAAGGGGCCTTTTTTGTTTGTTTGCATCCTTATAATAAAAGAACCTCAGGACTCCCCTGGTGGTACAGTGCCTAAAATCTGCCTGCCAATGCAGGGGGCACGGGTTCTATCCCTGGTCTGGGAAGATTTCACATGCCATGGAGCAACTAAAGCCCACACGCCACAACTGCTAGAGCCCGCGTGTTGCACTATGGAAGCTCTCTCCACAACAAGAGAAGCCACTGCAATGAGAAGCCGATGTACCTCAGTGAAGAGTAGCCCACACTTGCCGCAACTAGAGAAAGCCCCCACGCAGCAATGAAGACCCAGTGCAACCAACAATAAGTAAATAATAAGCAACCAAAAATAAACAAGTAAATGAATAAGTAATAATAAAAGAATCTCCTCCAGCTCCACCTTTGAAGCCCAGAGAAACCACAGATTAAATCTTTGATAATCATCAGTAGACATAAGGGAGGAGCAAGCAAATCTTAATTTCAGACCAGAAAACATCCCTTAGACACACACACACACAGTGAGGGAGACATTTGTAGGAGAAAAATAGATATTTTTGATTCTGAGTTGTTGGCTGTCATGAGATTTTCAGACACAATCTAGAAATGGTTGACTTTCAATTTACCTTATGCAAGTTACTGCTGGATACACATTTGTCTACAGTGACATTAGAAGCAGCAAACCAAGGACTTACATGCATATTTCATTAGTAGATAATTATGTTCCTTATAATTGGTTTCTAAATCAGACCATTTCACACAATTATGGTGTTTTCTTTGACTATTCAGTCAATCAGAAAGATAGTAAGAAAGTTCTTTGTTATCAAAAGGGTATATTCTTAACCTCTATTACAGACTAAAGGAGATAAACTAAAATAAAATACAACTATTTTTGCATTCATAGAATACTCCTTGTTAAAATACATCATAGATTCAAAAGGAAGGAGAAAAAGACAAAGACAAATGTTTCTAAATATATTTGGAGTGACAAAATACCAAAAGGGGAATTTGATGGTGGGGGCAGATTAAAGATATCAATAATGAAGTCAGGCTGTTAAAATGCCAAAATCATTTTTCACTCGAATGAAAAAAGAAAACTGGGTCATAATGAAGGCCGCAAAATAACTGCTAACGAAGGAGTAACGTGAGCCTGGCACTCAGAAGAATCGAAGTTTAGTCCTTAATTAAGTCAACAAACATATCCTGAGCACAGTGCTGGGGGCCAAGGACACTGTTGTGAGCAAAACAAAGTCTCAGTGCTGTTGGAACTTAACGCCAACACCTGAACTCACACACACACACACAGGACTTAGTGAAACAACATGCTGGTGGTGAGTGGGGAATATGCAGGGCAAGTTCTCAGTAAGACTGTATAAGGCAGAAGGTAAGAGAAGAGACTGCAAATCTCACCTTTACTAACTCGTCTTGGGCAACTAACTCTCTGTGACTTTGTTTTACCATCTATAAAATGGAAATAGTACAAGTACAGCTACCTCATAAGGATGTTTTATCAATTCCATGAATTAATATATGTAAAGCACTTAAAATAGTGCTGGAATGATGAATAAACAAATAAGGGAGGAAGCAACTTTTGGAGGTGATGGATATGTTTATGGTACTGATTATGGTGATGGGTATATACACAGTCTCCAAACTCAAGTTGTATACATTAATTATGTCCAGCTTTTCATATCTCAATCATATCTTAAAGTGGTTTTAAAAAAAACCTGGGTGTAGTGTTGTCATTATTTTAAGTGTTAGCTATTAGTATTCTTCCCAACCTCTTTACAGCTTTCCTCCAGAGTAAGAATGCAGTCATGGAAATTCTAGGGACCTATTTGCGACCCTGTAGCCCGCCACACTCCTCTGTCCATAGAATATTCCACGCAAGAATACTGGCATGGGTTGCCATTTCCTTCTCCAGGGGATCTTCCTGACCCAGGGGTCGAATCCACATCTCCTGCACTGGCAGGCAGATTATTTACCACTAAGCCACCTGGGAAGCCCCTCTCCTTATTCACTCCCCGCTTAAAATACTGTCTATCCCAAAAGTCCACCAATAGCTCTGCTGCCAGAATTCCATAATCCCAAGTCTTAATTTGGAAAAGGGAGAACTATGTTCATGGATGAAATTTTGTAATTTAAAATTTCTCAAAATACATTTTTTCCTATATTGCTGATATCTTTTTACCTCAAGTTCACCCACTAGAGATTAGTGTGAAATAGTGTCTGCTTTAGGCTTTCCTGGTGGCTCAGCTGGTAAGAATCCACCTGCAGTATGGGAGACCTGGGTTCAATCCCTGGGTTGGGAAGATCCCTTGGAGGAGGGCATGGCAACGCACTCCAGTATTCTTGCCTGGAGAATTACATGGACAGAAGAGCCTTGTGGGCTACAGTCCACGGGGCTGCAGAGTCAGACATGACTGAGCGACTAAGCCCAATGTCTGCTTTAGCCTAACATTTGGTATTTAGATCTTAAAAATTAAATGAATAATATGTCACTGTTTTCCAAACAAGTTTGAGAAACACCCCTTCAAGTTCAAGGTGTAGTCGTGGATATAGGTGGTGTAACTCCTACGGGCATTCTGTGATGCAAAGGGAAGGAAAAGAGGAGCAAGAGTTAGAACTGCCTCCGAGACCATGAAATGTGGTATGTTTGAGGGTTATTTGATGAAGAGAGTAAAATTATGGCAATGAATGAGGCAAGTATTTAGAGTGAGGTGGTCTCTCAGAGCAGGGTTCTCTGAATAGAGAACATCCATGCCTTGACCTGGCTGCCTGACACAGGAGATGGAGGTCCAAGCATCAGTGGCCAAGAATGGTGAGGCCAAGGGGACAGTGGGACAACGGGGGGACAGTGAAGCTTGACAGGGATGGGTGAAGCTGGAGGGTCCAATACCAACTTCCAACACATCTTGTTCACCTGCAGCAGCAGCCAGTGCTCAGAAAACACCACAAATGCTGAGCACCCCTCAACTGTCTTATGTAAGGCAGGGAGGCTGCTGCATGAGAGCTGGAGGGGACGGCCTGTTTCTATTCAGAACACCCTTGGGGGCCCCAGAGAGACTTTTTCTCAGGTTCTCAATAGCCTGCTTCCATCATCCATGTTGTTGTTGTCATTGAATCCCTAAGTCATGTCTGACTCTGTGACCCCATGGCCTGCAGCACGCCAGGCTCTCTTGCTATTCACCCTCTCTCTGAGTTTGCTCAAACTCATGATGTTGAGTCGGTGATGCTATCAAACCATCTCATCCTCTGTCACCCCCTTTTCCTCTTGCCCTCAATCTTTCCCAGCATCTGGATCTTTTCCAGTGAGTCGGTTCTTCGCATCACATGGCCTAAGTATTGGAGCTTCAGCTTCAGCATCAGTCCTTTCAATGAATATTCCAGGTTGATTTCCTTTAGAATTGACTGACTTGATCTCCTGCAGTCCAAGAGACTCTCAAGAGTCTTTCCCAGCACCACAGTTCAAAAGCATAGGGCTCAGTCTTCTTTATGGTCCAACTCTCACATCTATACATGACCACTGGAAGAACGATAGTGGCAAAACATGATCCACTGGAGGAGGGAATCTTATTTTTGCTGCAGGAACTATCTGTGAGGACCCACCAAGAACACAACAGGAGCCCCCTACAGAAAGAATGAGGTTGGCAACTTTGTGGCATTTTTCTTCCAGAATCCAATTTAGACATTTAAGCTGTTTAAAGAGATAGTGTGCAGTACGGAGGGAATAAAGGGGCCCACAGGAACAACACACAAGCCATGCTTTGAGGGCTCACTTCAGAGGATCCCCAAGGTCAGGACACCAAGTGGGCTTTAACAAGATTTGGTCTTGGCTCGGGTCATTCACTTTGGCTTCACCTTTGCAGAGGCACTGCCCACCAACTGTCCATTGTTCCTTCAGGTACCACTCAGCCCCCTGCTAATCAAAACCCTAGTTTGCCACATCACTGCTGCTATCTTACCACCACAGGCCACCGTACTGATCTTTTCCCTACTCGCACCCATCCATATGCTCTCCTTCATTTGTTTCTTGGCTCCCATTCTAGACAAGAGTGATAGTGAGACTCTGATTAAAACACACACACACACACACACTCACACCAGGCTTTGTACACCCAGATGGGTCTTATCCATCATAGCCCTTTTGAGGTTATACTCATTCTAACAATCTGATAGCAGAGTCAGCTCTCCTCTGTGAATTTACCTTCAGACATTTATCATCCACAAAAGAACACTGTCTCACTGTGTTTTATCAGACACCCTCACCCTAGTTGAATGCAAAAAGCCCTGATCTTGGAATCAAATGACCTGGCTTTTTAATCTTAGATTCACTACCTACCAACTTAATAACCTCAGACTTAATCCACAAGAGTAGATGTCTTCATTTCTAAATGGGAACAGTAATACCTGCCCTAGTTTATAGGTGTTTGCAAGAAAAAAACAAGTAACTCTATAAGAAAGCAGATTTAACACCACAGAGCATGATATTAGATTTTTAAGTTGTTTTTCTCTCTTCACTTTCCATTTTGTTCATGGGGCACCTTACCAACTGTCCTCTCACCTCTACTCTCTAGAGAAAATACCCATTCATTCATGAAAGATTTATTGCATCCCCACTATGTGCTGGGAACACAAAGCTGAATAACTGTGTCCTTGAGGAGCCCACAGAAGACAGAAGTGAGCAGATACACCTGTGAATGGATGAATAACAGAGTAAATGGATAAAAAGTCCCAGGAAGGCCATCTACATATGCTAGAAAGTGACTATTTTTGTCCAAAGGTGCAGGTGGTACAGGCGAGTCAATTAAAATTTCAAAAAAAAAGACAGATGATAGTGGAACTGAATTTATTTATTTATTCTTTCAATAAACATTGATTGAGCACTGACTATGTGTCAGGACTGTCCAAGGCATTGGAGACATAGTAGAAAACAAGGCAGGCAAGATTATTGGCCTCATGGACTGCATAATAAACAAGTAACAAAAGTCGAAGAGAATCTCTGACTGTGACAAGAGCTAACATGGAAATAAAAGGAAGATGTGACAAGGGAATGGCAGTATTGAATCATGCATGTGGCTGCTTCTCTCCTTGCCAGCCTCTCTATGGAGCTGTGTCTCTATTCTGATGAGCTGATGCTGTGAGGAACTGTAAAAAGTGATCCTCAGACCACAGGACACTGGTGTCAATCAAGTACTGTCAGTTACAGAGACCTTGTTCTTAGACTACATTAAGCAGGCAAGCACATACTGTACAGAACACCCAGGTTGGTTGATGTGTCTCTTTCTTTCATTTATTTATTGAACATATTAATTATAGAATACCTTCAAAGCCCCAGCAGTGGCATCTATTCTGTGATAAACAGGAAAAATTGAAGGCATGGTCCTTGGGCACATAAGCTTACAAGTTAGGAGAAAAGACCTAAAAACCAGATTCAAAGAGTTACCACTTTAACATGTGTAGTACAGACTGCATGGGAGCAAGATCACCTGGAAATCTTCTTGGCAAAGTTGAGTCTTAACCCAGCCTCAGAGGATGAGGCAGACAGGGATTACCAAGATGCGGGTAAGGGTACCTGAGAGAAGGACAGAAGGAGGCGGGAGCAGGATGGATCCTAAGTCAAGCCTAGGGAGAATGCAGGAAAGAGACAAAAGAAGGAACTGATGCACAGTCCCTTGGACAGCAAGGAGATTCAACCAGTCCACCCTAAAGGAAAGCAACCCTGAATATTCATTGGAAGGACTGATGTTGAAGCTGAATCTGCAATACCTTTGCCACCTGATGCAACAGCCAATTCCTTGGAAAAGACCCCGATTCTGGGAAAGATTGAGGGCAGGAGAAGCGGGTGACAGAGGATGAGATGGTTGGATGGCATCACTGATTCAACGGACATGAGTTTCAGCAAACTCCAGGAAATAGTGAAGGACAGAGAAGCCTGGCATGCTGCAGTCCATGAGGTCACAAAGAGTTGGAGATGACTGGGTAACTGAACAACAACAAAGGTCCCGATATGAGACAGGTGCTGCGAAAACCTCATCTCATTTACTCTTCCCAGCAATCTGGAATAAACTGTATAAGCTCTAACTCACAGATGAGAAAACGAGCGTCCATGGTGGGTAAATACAGTTGATCCTCATTCCCTGTGGATTCCATACTTAGGAACTCACCAACACCTTAAACATGTATTTGTAGCCAGAAATCAAAACTCGCAGCACTTGCAGGTTCATCTGGGATCACATGCAGAGCCACAAAAAATTTGAGTCATCTGACATGCTCCTTCCAGGTGTGGTTCAACAAGGCAATGCTCAGCCTTCTGGTTTTATATCTCATAATATTGCATCCTTTTCATAGTCTAGTACCATCCTTTTTTCCTTTTTTCTGCTTTTTATTGGTGACTTCACTGTTTATATGGCCCCCAAAAGTAGTGCTGGGGTGCTGTCCAGTGTTCCTACGTACAAGAAGGCTGGAATGTGCTTTACAGAGAAAATACGTGCATTAAATAAGCTTCCTTCAGACACAGCGCTGTGACTCTGAGTTCAATATTAATGAATCAACAATATATATTAAATAAGTTGTCTTCAAACAGAAACACACACAAAACAAGGGTCTGTATTGATCTGTTGACAAAGATGCTGTGAGCAGAGGCTCACAGGAACCTCACCCTGTATTTTCCCAGGAGCAGTGGTTCAGTATTTGCTAATTCAGGGTTCACAATGACTTTGTAGAAAAGAATTGCCATGAAAAATAAGAATCAACTGGAATTTGCATAAGATCACAAAGCTCAGACTAGAAATCTATCCTTTCTGATTCCAGAACCAATGTTCTCTCCACCTGCTCTGAAAGATGGAGGTGATTCCAGGTCATCCCAAAGTGAATGTTACCATCAATTTACATGTGCTAGAAAAGAGTATCTCTAAAGGGCCATTTTCAAACTGCTGGCCAAAGAATTGTTCAGTTCAGTTCAGTTCAGTCGCTCAGTCATGTCCGACTCTTTGCGACTCCATGAATCGCAGCACGCCAGGCCTCCCTGTCCATCACCAACTCCCAGAGTTCACCCAGACTCACATCCATGGAGTCAGTGATGCCATCCAGCCATCTCATCCTCTGTTGTCCCCTTCTCCTTCTGCCCCCAATCCCTCCCAGCATCAGATACTTTTCCAATGAGTCAACACTTCTCATGAGGTGGCCAAAGTACTGGAGTTTCAGCTTCAGCACCATTCCCTCCAAAGAAATCCCAGGGCTGATCTCCTTCAGAATGGACTGGTTGGATCTCCTTGCAGTCCAAGGGACTCTCAAGAGTCTTCTCCAACACCACAGTTCAAAAGCATCAATTCTTCGGCACTCTGCCTTCTTCACAGTCCAACTCTCACATCCATACATGACCACAGGAAAAAGCATAGCCGTGACTAGACGGACTTTTGTTGGCAAAGTAATGTCTCTGCTTTTGAATATGCTATCTAGGTTGGTCATAACTTTCCTTCCAAGGAGTAAGCGTCTTTTAATCTCATGGCTGCAGTCACCATTTGCAGTGATTTTGGAGCCCAAAAAAATAAAGTCTGACACTGTTTCCACTGTTTCCCCAAAAGAATTGTTGCTGCTGCTGCTAAGTCGCTTCAGTCGTGTCCAACTGTGCGACCCCATAGACGGCAGCCCACCAGGCTCCCCCGTCCCTGGGATTCTCCAGGCAAGAACACTGGTGTGGGTTGCCATTTCCTTCTCCAACGCATGAAAGGGAAAAGTGAAAGTGAAGTCACGCAGTCATGTCTGACTCTTTGTGACCCATGGACTATACAGTCCATGGAATTCTTCAGGCCAGAATACTGGAGTGGGTAGCCTTTCCCTTCTCCAGGGGATCTTCCCAACCCAGGGACTGAACCGGGGTCTCCTGCATTGCAGGCAGATTCTTTACCAACTGCGCTATGAGGGAAGCCCAGAGTAGACACAAACTCATCTTTCGGATTTCAAGGTAAGGAGTGTAAGACAGGTTGGGGTCACATCAAGTGTGGTAACACGGCCTGTTTCCAGGGAACATAATAATGTCTGTGTGCAGGAGAGGGGAGTGAAGGATAGAGTCTGGGGGCAGAAAGTACCAGGTCAGAACGTTTACATGGACAGGTGAAATCACAGTGGATTAAGAGAGATAGAAAAGACAAGAAGAGGGTGACATGCAGAAGAGAAGGCATTCCAGGAAACTCTAAATTCGCATTCCTAAAAGCCCTGGTGGAACTCACTTACTCAGCACTTCAGAGGCTGGGCAACTACGAACCATTCCCCTCCAAGTGCTTGTAACTCTGGGAACTGGACCCTTTCTCAGGAGCCATTTGATTTTTTAAAAGTTAATGGAAAGGTATTAAACTGATTGTTTGAAATGTTCCTTATTTATTAGGAACATTCTAGCAATGGGAAGAACAGCTTTCACTTAACAGGAACAGGAAAACTAGAACAAGGGAAATGATTACCATTACACATCTCTCCCCCAAGAAGAGTAATGGGGTGATGCCTGCAGGCTCAGTCACTCAGTTGTGTCCGACTCTTTTCAACCCCATGGACTGTAGCCCGTCAGGCTCCTCTGTCCATGGGATTTCCCAGGCAAGAATACTGGAGTGGGTTGCCATTTCCTCCTCCAGGGGAACTTCTTGACCCAGGGAGACCAACCCTGCGTCTCCTGTGTCTCTTGAATTGCAGGAGGATTCTTTACTGCTGAGCCACCAGGGAAGCCCAGTGGGTCATAAATGGTCATTTTTCAGTTCTATAAAAATTCTAATACAAGCATCAACATCAACATGCTTTTCTGAAGCATCAACATTCCCACCCCTCCCCAGACCAGAGGTTTTCAAACAGTAGGTATGTGGGACACTGATTAAAGGTACAGATTTCTGGGCTCTATTTTCCAAAATTCAGGTTCAGAAGTTCTGACTCGGCCTCGAGAACTTGCTTTTCAAACAAATGCTCTAGGAGATTCTCAGAGGGTGATCTGGGGATCACACTTTGAGAAGCATTGCCCCAGTGTAAGTCCTTCTTTTCCATTTTAGTTGAATTCTTGGCCAATTGTATTTACCAGGCTTCCCAAGGTTAGTTCTGAAAAGCAAGTCACCATCACAGGAGTTAGCCAGAGATAAACGATCAAAGCACAGTGGGGAAACCTAACCTTGAAACACCTGCTCAGGTAGATTCTTAGAATGGAATCTAGATTATCTACCCAGATAAATCTTCTAGCCTCTCCACACCCAATGCATTACTCAATTCGGACAGAGGTCCTTTTAAGTTCATCCTTGGTCTTAAGAAGCCCACATCAATCCTTTACAGATTTTTACCTCTTTTGGTGAGAGTATAGAAATGTAATCGTCATATATCATCCTGGCCTTTTCTTCAATTACTTTTTTGTTCTGCTCTTTCTTTAAGTCTTCACAGGCAAGCCAGAAAAGTAGGTTCTCCTCACTGTATTCCGTTCGCAGGAACTCCCTGAAGAGGTTTCTTCCTGCTGGGGCCTTCATCATCTTGTCAAAATTTTGAGACCAGGACAAGACTTCATCTGAAGTGGGGTTTTGGCTGCCAAGACAGAAGGGGGGCATTATCAAAAGCAACTTTGGTGCAGGGATGAGAAGTAGATAGAAATGCTGCCATCTAGTGGTCATATAGACTCAGTCCAGCCTGACCTGGCAAACATCTGCCAGGACTGGGCTAGTTATTTCTGGGTCTTGACAAAAATTATTGTAGGTATAAGCTATGTGTTTGGGAGCCAAGCATTCAAAGCAAGGCTTGATACACACTGAGCACATGGTCATCATCAGTTCAGTTCAGTTCAGGTGCTCAGACGTGTCCGACTTTCTGACCCCATGGGCTGTAGCACGCCAAGATTCCCTGACCATCACCAACTCCTGGAGCTTGCTCAAACTCATGTCCATCAAGTCGGTGATGCCATCCAACCATCTCGTTCTCTGTTGTCCCCTTCTCCTCCTGCCTTCAATCCTTCCCAGCAGCAGGGTCTTTTCCAGTGAGTCAGTTCTTCCCCTCAGGTGGCCCAAGTATTGGAGCTTCAGCTTCAGCATCAGTCGTTCCAATGAATATTCAGGACTGATTTCCTTTAGAATGGTCATCAAAGATTCTTAATGAGGCTTGGACATTTTTGAACTATAACAATCTACCGCAAATCTATTACATTACTTTGAAAGGCAAACTGAACTTTTTGTTTGCATCTGATGTAGATCTTAGTTTCCAGGTCATAAGATAGAGTTTCTCTTTTCATCTCTGGTAGCTGTATTTTCACTTTTCACTGAATCAAAAATAAGAACACATTGTGTGCTCTTTCACATATTTACCTAAACTTTAAGAATTATTCTGGTAAATATTATGAGTGAATTGTAACCACTGAATGGAGTTACCACAGCTTTTTGAACTGTGGTGTTGGAGAAGACCCTTGAGAGTCCCTTGGACAAGGTGATCAAACCAGTCAATGCTAAAGGAAATGAGTCCTGAATATTCACTGGAAGGACTGATGCTGAATCTGAAGCTCCAATACTTTGGCCACCTGATGCGAAGAGCTGACTCATTAGAAAAGACCCTGATGCTAGGAAAGACTGAAGGCAAGAGAAGAAGGGGATGACAGAGGATGAAATGGTTGGATGGCACTACCAACTCAATGGACATGAGTTTGACCAAGCTCCAGGAGATGGTGATGGACAGGGAGGCCTGGCATGCTGCAGCCCAGGGGGTCCACAAAGAATCACACATGACTGAGCGACTGAACAACAGCAATGACAATTAAAAAGCATAGACCATTTACAATGACATCAGGGACTTTTTAGATACCTGTATTCAGGTTTTTTAGCAACTATTTCCCTGCAAAACCTCGTTTGCCTATACATCAAAGAAGTATAGGAGAGAAGCAAAGATAATTTTATGGCTAAATTGATCCTGATTTTGCTTTCCTATGCCTTGGTATGTTTAATAATTTTCCAACCTAAAATACATTAGGTCAGAAAAGTAGTCATATTTATTTTTTCCTTACCTTTTGGACCAAATATTTTAAGTTGATTTACTATTATTCTAAGATGTCTGAACTTCCTCATTTGTTAAAAAAAATTTAAAAGACAGAAAAATCACTATGAAGCCTCAACATTAAAACCTTCTCCTGAGCAGCAGAAAAAGAAAGCACCTGTCATTATACAAATAATCTACTTGTGTTTCAATTCTGTTCTGTAGATGCTGCGTTTCGAATTCTCACTGTTTCCCAAAAGAATTGTTGCTGCTGCTGCTAAGTCGCTTCAGTCGTGTCCAACTGTGCGACCCCATAGACGGCAGCCCACCAGGCTCCCCCGTCCCTGGGATTCTCCAGGCAAGAACACTGGTGTGGGTTGCCATTTCCTTCTCCAACGCATGAAAGGGAAAAGTGAAAGTGAAGTCACGCAGTCGGGTCCGACTCTTCACAACCCCATGGACTGCAGCCTACCAGGCTCCTCCGTCCATGGGATTTTCCAGGCAAGAGTACTGGAGTGGGGTGCCATCACCTTCTCCAAAAAGAATTGTTACTCATATTTAAAACCAAAGAATAAAAAACCACTCCATAAGCAGGAGCTAGTTGTTCTTCCCTCTGGCTTGCAACATTGTCAAGGCAACGTGCTCATTATCCACAGGTGCAGAGGCGCTTTCCTCCACAAAGCAATGGTGCCTGGCATTTGCAGTATTGGATAGTCCTTTGCAAACCAATCAACATTGAAGTTGGGTTTAAGTGGCAATGACATGGTTGTCTGTGTGGTGTCAGGCCATCTGTCCCAGCCCTGATCCTCTGGATTTAAGAATGTGGGGCCAGGAGGCCCAGAAAGGCAAGCCCCATGGATTCACAGAGGTTGTCAGTCAACAAGGAATGGATGAGCTCACATTCAGAGAAAAACACAAGAGCACGAATCCAGGAGAAGGACAGTCTTATAAATTACCTTCACTTCTAGACCAGCCCAAACTATTCTGAGTATTTTTCTTTTCCTTTCCTTCTCTTGTTTTGAGCAGACAATACAGCTTTGCAATGCAATCCTCAGTGGTGCAAAAACATTCTCTGTTTGTGTTTGAGCCTGAGTGACATAGATGGAAAAACCACCAGTACAAAGAGGATATTCATTCCTGTACACCCTAAGATGCAATTTCATGCTTTTATAACATTAATGTTTTTATAATTAGGCCCAAATTTTGCAGAAAGGACAACTCTTCTCAGAAAGGACATTATAATGTGCTATCCTGGAGGCTCTTTTCTCCTGTTAGCCATTATGAGCTAATTTAACTACATTAAAATCCTGCTGGGTATGTGTCTAGGAGTATAAAAGAAAATCAAGACAAGTAGCAGAAAATGCTGTCTGCTCTGGATCTTGCAGTTCCACTAAATATATTACCACTTCCCCCAGTGTAAATGAACATTCACACACATATTCACATATACAACAAAAAATTTTTATTTAATAAATATGGTTGTGTACTCAGTTGTGTCTGCCTCTTCGCAGCTCCATGGATTGTAGCCCGTCAGGCTCCTCTGTCCATTGTATTTCCCAGGCAAGAATATTGGAATGGGGTGCCAGGCCTCCTCCAGGGGATTTTCACAACCTAGGGATCAAACCTGCATTGGCGGATTCTTTACCACTCGCGCCACTATATTGCATAATAAATTCAATATTTTCAATAAATTGAAAGATGAGTTATAGCAAAGGTGGATATGTATTCCCCAAAGGTTTTGTGAGTACTGATTTCACTGTGAATACTATTTTCATAAATCTTTAGAAAACTACTTAAACTATCTCTCACTTTCAATTTAGTAGGATATACCTACTCATACACTGGAATAAAATACTCCTAACATGACACTTTGTCCCAAATGAATAGTGAAAATTCAAAAGAAAAAAAAAAATCCTGTGAGAGATTGTGTCCCATGAGGTATAAATTATAAGTTAATAAATCATCAAGGCAATTTTAAAATAACTTTTTGGATTATAATGACAGGTATTGATGGGCCTACACAATAATGATAACCAAGATTAGATAGTGTGGAAAGTATCTTTATTGAGCTCCTTATTTTCTGTGACCAATTTCCTATTTCATAATTTTAAAAAATTTTGACCTAATAAATTAATATAGCTTAGCCACCTCTGAAGGGAATTACTACTTATGACCATGTCTTTTTCTTACCAAAATGTAGTTGAATATTGCCTATGCCCAAAATTCATTTAATTAGATGTGACAAAGAAACAAAGACTATAGTTCTCCACTATTAAGGAACAAAGACTACATCTACAAGTCTTCCTAGGGAAACCTATATGCTCTATGACTTATGACATTCAACCTCATGCAGTAAAGAATGTCACTTCCTGGCAATCCAGTAATATTAACAAATGTGGGAGTCTTAGAGAAAATAATACTGATGAAAATGATAAAATCTCTTTCACTCATAAAGGTAATTTACAACTCTCGAGGCTTTACAAAGCCTCCAGACAGAAGTTGATTCTAAAGCTTTACTCACATGTAGCTCTAGCTTCATTATATACAAAAAGAAAGTATTTACATATTAGTCAACACCTCTTGTTACACCTATATAAATTAACTTGCTCAAATAAAACAAGGTATCAATTAAATTAGTCATGATAATTTTATTCCTCTTACCAAGTAACTAGCAAAGGTATGACTATTGATAGATTCTGGTCAGTGACGTACTAGCAAAAATCTGACTGGAAGTAGGGAGACAGTATGGAAAAGATATCTTTGTTAACAAAAAGAGACACACAGAAAATCCTCTCTCCTTCTGCTATTATCAGGCTAATTGTGGTGACAGGAACTGCTGCAGCCATTTTGCAACCATGAGGACAAACCACAATGCTAAGCAGTAAGGAACCTTAGGTTCTTGAGCCAGACTTCCTGTTATATGTGATACATTTTCTTTTCTTTTTATATGCCAGCATTTATTTCTTTTTTATTAAACTTTTAATTCTGTATTGGGGTACATTTTCTTTTCTTTTTACATGCCAGCATTTATTTCTTTTTTATTAAACTTTTAATTCTGTATTGGGGTATAGCTAGTTAACAAACAATGTTGTGATAGTTTCAGATGAACAGAGAAGGGACTCAGCCATACTACAGTTTCTTTTTTGTGTAAGTCAATTGAATGGGGATTTTCTTTTTCTTGTAGCACAAACCAGATGTTCTATTAAAGACTCCAATTAACTCTATTACCATCAAGATTCTGGAGCTAAAAGTAATCAAACCAGGTAAACAGTACCAACAATGTAAAGTGTCCTGGACACTGTATTTGCTCTGAGATTTTATAATAGAAGATACGTATATAAGTAGAAGGAGAGAGTGCTGCAGGGCATATATGTGGCACTGAAATAGTGAGAGCCAAAAGGTAGCCCCTGGATCCAGATAGAAAAGATGCTAACACCCCCAAGGAACATAACAGAGGTGAGGTGAACTAGTATATGCTTCCAAGGATATAGTTAAAAGCTCATGTGATGAGAAAAATCATAATACAGAGAAGCATCTTCAGAAACATGTATTGCTTTCACCTGTGCCAAGACCATGAATGACATAAAACTGCGTTTCTATAATGCACACACATTAGGAAGTACAAAGCCTGAGGTTCTTGATTTGTGTAGAGATAGTTGTGCTCCTCAAGATGGCTTACTGCTCGCTAGGTGCCTTGGGCAAGACCCCAGTGGCAAGCTCCAGAGGCACATAGCACCCTTGGAAACATCTACACATATCATTTCTCATCCAGTAGGTTGAAGGGTAGTGTGTGATACAAGAAACAAGACTGGGCATCTAATTGAGAGCTCTAGGGCTTCCCAGGTGTCACTAGTGGTAAAGAACCTACCTGCCTATGCAGGAGATGTAAGAGATGCAGATTCAGTTCATGGGTCTGGAAGATCCCCTGGAGGAGGGCATGGCAACCAACACCAGTATTCTTGCTTGGAGAATCCCATAGAGAGAGGACCCTGGCAGGCTTCAGTCTACTGTGTCACAAAAGAGTTGGACATGACTGAAGCGACTTGGCAGGCTAAGGCTTATTTCTCAGCACACAAGCAATCTTGTTTTATACGATGTGGTAATTTCATGTACCATCAGGAGCCCCTAGCAGTTCTTCTGTTTTTGTATATAAGGAACCCCCTTCATTTTTGTTTCAGAAAAATAATGTTCCCTAATGGACATGGAAAAACAGACTGGTTCCAAATTGGGAAAGGAGTACATCAAGGCTGTATATTGTCACCCTGCTTATTTAACTTATATGCAGAGTGCATCATGTGAAATGCTGGGCTGGATGAAGCACAAGGTGGAATCAAGATTGCCAGGAGAAATATCAATAACCTCAGATATGTAGATGACATCACCCTTATGGCAGAAAGCAAAGAAGAACTAAAGAGCCTCTTGATAAAAGTGAAAGAGGAGAGTGAAAAAGTTGGCTTAAAACTCATATTCAAAAAACTAAGATCATGGCATCCAGTCCCATTACTTTATGGCAAATAGATGGGGAAACGATGAGAGACTTTATTCTGGGGGGCTCCAAAATCACTGCAGATGGTGACTGCAGCCATGAAATTAAAAGACATTTGCTCCTTGGAAGAAAAGCTATGACAAACCAAGACAGCATATTAAAAAGCAGAGACATTACTTTGCTGACAAATGTTCATCTAGTCAAAGCTATGGTTTTTCCAGTAATCATGTATGGATGTGACAGTTGGACTCTAAAGAAAGCTGAGTGCCAAAGAATGGATGCTTTTGAACTGTGGTGTTAGAGAAGACTCTTGAGAGTCCCTTGGACTGCAAGGAGATCCAACCAGTCACTCCTAAAGGAAATTAGTATGCTGAAGCTGAAACTCCAATCCTTTGGCCACCTGATGCAAAGAACTGGACTCATTTGAAAAGACCCTGATGCTGGGAAAGACTGAAGGCAGGAGGAGAAGGGGACGACAGAGGATGAGATGGTTGGATGGCATCATTGATTCAAGTTTGAGGAAGCTCCAGGAGTTGGTGATGTACAGGGAAGCCTGGCGTGCTGCAGTCCATGGGGTCGCAAAGAGTCCAACATGACTGAGCAACTGAGCTGACTGAATGGAAAGATAAATTAAGATTATTGGGTCTAATTAACCACTTCACACAAGGAATCTAAGGCTGAGAAAAGTCTTGTGACTTTTTCAGGATCTCAAGCCAGCACTAGCACCTACATCATTTCTCTCACCCACAATATACTCTTGCTCCCAATAAACACAGTTTGACTTAATTTGCCAATAATTCATTTTGTCAATATTATTTTTACTTTGATTGTATATTCAAAGATGGTAACAACTTTATTTACAACCAACTGGGAACTAATATAGTTTTCAGACTCTTTTTTTCGGTTCAATGGTGGAGCAAAAAATAAAAGCCCCAGGATCTACTGTATAGCACAAAGAACTCTACTCAATACTCTCCAATGGCCTACATGGGAAAAGAATCTAAAAAAGAGTGATATATGTATATGTATAACTGATTCACTTTGCTGTACACAAACTAACACAACATTGTAAATCAACTATACTCCAATAAATTAAAAAAAAAAAACAAGAATTAAACCCTGACAACCACAAAGAAAATAAATACTAAAAAGGTATAAATCTAATGAAATATGTATACTCTTTGCTACTCTCTCATAATGCCAGGTCCTTCAAAATAATATTTTAGAAGATTTGAAAAGCTTCAATATTAGAAACATTCACAGAAATTATTCTTATTAACTTCAGAGGTGTTCTTACCACACATGTATATATGATCAGAGGTCCCTCTAGGTCCACAGAAATTAGCCAGTAGTTAATGTTTACATACTGTTGACACAATCCTAACCATTATCTGATTAAGTAGCTCAACAAAGCTCATGTAATTAATGAATCTGATGCTTTTTGCTAAAATTTAAGGATTTCTACAGGCTTCCAATGGAAAAAGCTGACCTTACAAAATGCCAGTTTTATACACCCAGCTGTAATTGTTTGAATGGCGAGACTGCCATTTCAACGTTAAACTTATTGATCTGGCAACCTCATTACAAGTTGATCTATGAAAGATTAACTGAAAACTATGTTGCATGATGAATAATCCTAACGTTATAGAATAACTCAATTGCAAGATCTCTAAGAGGTGTTCTGAAAGTCTCACAGTTTGTCACAGGCTCTTGCTTGACATAAGTGACTATTGTTAGAGCTTGACAACTGTTAGCTGTACAGAGATTCGAGTTGTTTAACTAGCTTGGAGCATCATCATTTGATGATGCAAGAGAACAGTTCTCTTGCCCTGAGAATCAATTAGCAAGTGCTCAGTGTCTCTTGGACTCTGGCATCCTATTATATTCTCTAGATGGGTAAATATATTTAGGAGCATATAAAATGCCACTTCTCAACTTCCAAACAAGCTTACTCCGTTTTTAATTAAATTTCTCGAAGCAGTTTGTCAACCTTGGCATTTACACACAGAACATTGACAATTATGTAAAGATTCTTAAGAGATCTGTTTAGAATGTTTCCAGCTAAGAAGCACAATGCCAGAGAAAGGGCAAAATGAAAACACTAATGCGGTCTTGCTCACATCACAGCTCTGGAAACAAAAGCCGTTCAGCAGAGCATCCCCACAGACGGGAATTGTGCTCACGCTTCACACCCACCCGGTAGACCGAGGGAGAGGGAGGGAGCCACGGGGAAGGGGAGACACGTTGAAAGCAAGGCCAGGCACACTGGCACGCTTCCTGGGGAGCTGTACAATTTATTTCTGGAAAAATATTTAGAAACCCCTGTAAGAACAAGCAGTATCCACTAGGGGCCTAGTGCTTAGAGCTAGTGTCACCGGCGAAGCCTATTAACAATTCCTGGGAAATAAAAACAGTCTAGGTAATTAAATTAGTCTAACCTTCCCCCCACCACCCCCGCCCTTTTCCTTTGTGCTTAGTCTAGTCTCACTTGCTCACAGGGGGCCGCATGCAGAGGCCGTGGACGCGACACTTCAGTTCGGGTGTTCAGTCCAGCATGCCCGGTGTGAAATGACACGCTGACACAATTCCGCGTGTAGAAGCATCAGGAGCAGCACCTCAGCCTAAGATGGCGGCGGTGGCGGGCCGTGTGCAGGGTGGCTGCCCGGACACGGTTTCTGAGGCAAGTCCAGCACAGCCCTGCGGCCTCGCGAGAAGCCCTGGTCCTTCCCGGTGAGCAGATCTCTGTATAGCAGCCCCGCCTTCTGAGAGAGCGAGTCCTCAGGGCAGAGGGTTCACCTGTCCACTCTTTGATCAATTAACAAGACTTTCCTTCGCTTCAGAACCAAATTTGGTCTCCTTCTGAGGGTGCGAGGGACCTCAGGCAGGAGGGCCTGGTTGGACCCGGCTGGAAAGGTCGGTAACACTAGCCCAACATTCCTATCAGAAGGGTACAGGGAGATGAAGGGAGGGAAACAGAGACAGAGATAGGACTAATGCTGATACTACGTTCCTATAAAGGAAAATGCAGCAGCTTGTAAATCTCATTCTCTGAAACAGAAATGTCACCTGGGTTGTGAGTATAGATGAAGTCAGAGGAGTAACTCTCATCAGATGTGGCAAGGCACTTCCAAGGGTCTCTTCTTGCTCTTGTGGACACACAGGGCCGCTCCCATGCATGTTCCCTGGGCACTGAGCCTCCATCCACTGGCACCTTAAGTGTCCAAGGGGTACTGCCTCGTGGAAGGGCCACAGGGCTGCCTCTGGGAACCTACACCCTCCTGTTTGCCATTGCCGCTCCTCGGACCCTCACAGTGCACTCAGAGCTCCACAGAGGGGGAAATATCTTCCTTTCCTTTTTAGGTGACATTCAGTCAGAGGTGTTGCTAATCAGCGCAGCTTTTCTACCAGGGACTTGCAGGGTTTTGGTCACAGAGTCGTTGGCTGTTTACTTCCAGGCCTCTGTTTAGTACACAGACTTGGGCCAAGAGCTAGTCGAGTGAGAGAAACCGCAAACCCTGCTCAGAAATCCTCTCCTTCTGGGAACCAGGGCTCCAGGGTGCAGGGTACCGGCTGCCTCATTGTCCTTGGGTTGAAGGGTCTTGACTCCAGCACACTGGGCTCTTGTATCCACCCTCCCCTCCAAATCCACCAGATACCCAGAGACATCAGAGTCCAGAATTAGAGATATTTTCCATGTGTTTCTCCTCTATATCTCATTTTAACACCCTTACTACATAAACAAAAATGTATATAATGTGTTCACAGCATAATAATAAATGAAATGCCTGTTATAAAACCACCCGACTTAAGTAGAACAGACCCACTACTACCCTGTGTTCCTTTCCTGTCCCAGGCTTGGGCTCCTAGCAGGTATAACCTTTCTTGAATGTCGGTTTTCTCATTTTCTTGACTTTTTTACATATACAGTTTTATCACATATGCTTATACTCTCATTCCTAATTTTAAAAGGAATACTTCTAATAATTACTTATGGAAAATATTTGTTATTGGCAGATATTCTTTATCAGATTAAGGCAATTCTATTTCACTAAGAGTTTTTATTTAGAATGTTTAATTTTACCAAATGCTTTTTCTGCCTCTGTTGAAATGATCATATGTTTTCTTTTTCTTTTACTCTATTAAAATGCATTCCTGGAATAAACCCAGAAATTTGAAAGCCCATTGGTTTATCTCTTCTTTTTAGAATATATGACTAGGCTCAGTTGTTAATGCTTGCTTGGGATTTTTAATCTACATTCATAAATGTAATTGGCCTGAGGTTTCCCATGCTATATTTGTGTGGTTTTGATATCTAATTTATAAGTGTCATAGCTTATGTCATGATTTAGAGTTTCCTAAAACTCTGATAGGACTTGCCTGTAATTAATTAGAGCCTTCTCTTTAAGGATATCTTTACTGATTCTCTATAATTCTAGTTATACTTTCTTTTTTCCTGTTTTTTTCCTTCGAAATTTGTCAGTTATCTAAATTTTCAAGTTAATTGGCACAAAGTTGTGCATGATATTCTCTTGTTATCTTTTAAGTCTTTTCTCTGTCTATATGTATGTTCCCCATTTCATTCCCTACCGTATTTGTGCCTTTTCCATTAATATATCTAAATAAATAGATTCTTTATAAAGAATCAATTTTGTTGGCTTTAAGTCTGTCAGATGTTTGTTTTCTGTTTCTTTGATTTCTACTCTTCCTTCCTTATACTTTTTAAAGAATTGTTTTATTTTCTAGTATCTTGTTGCTTAGTCGCTAAATCATGTCCAGCTCTTTTGTGACGCCATAGCCTGTAGCCTATCACGCTTCTCTGTCCAAGGGATTTCCCAGGCAAGGATACTGGAGTGGGTTGCCATTTTCTTCGCCATCCTAGTATCTTAAGTTAGGAGTTTTGCTTACTAATTTTCAGAGTATTCTAATGTAACCTTTAATGCTATAAATCTCTTATGTATTGCTTTTGCTCCATCTCATAACAGCTGATATCTATTATCATCATGGATGATACTAAAATTTTAAATCTCCCTTATGATATATTCTCTCAATCTTCAGATGTATGGAAAATTTAATCTTATCTTGATGGAATTTCAGTCAGAAAACAAAATGTGGTTTATATAATATCAGTTCTTTGAAATTTGTTGAGAATTGCTCTATGGGCTAACACATGGTCAGTTTTTGTAAAGTATCCACATGCGCTCAAGAAAAACGTGTTATTGAAGTTTATTGCACATCACACTAATTGCCCAACACATCAATATTTTGTTCAGGTACTCTGTATCTTTACTAATTTTTCATTTAACTTAATAATTGAGAGAATTAACTTACCTATTATAATGGATTTGTCCCTTACTCTTTTTTCATATAATTTGATGCTATTTTACTAGTGCACAAATTTAGAACATATGTTCCCAGTAAAAATGATCCTTTTATTATGTAGTGATAATGTTTTTTGTCCCAAGGTATCTATCTCCTCCTTATATACCATTCTCAGCTTTTATTTTGTTAATATTTGTCAGGTGTATTTTTCCACGTTTTAATTTTCAATGCAGCATGAGTTTCATGCTGAGTCAGGGAAGAAATGAACTTTTTTAGCATTTAAACCAATAATAAAATTTTAGGATTTTTTTTAAAGACATTTCAAGTTATTTTTTTCTTTAACATAAAGGAATTTGTTAGTTTTACATGTCAAATGAAAACTAATCTAAGACAACAGGTCCATGGCTCAATCAGCCAACACTCTTGCCTGAAAACAACTGACATTGTCTTCCAATCTGTTATTCCCATCTTTTGGACCTTTGCTTTAACAATTTTGCCTAGACTCCTAATGTATCAATTTTATCATTTAAAAAACTTTGTGACTTTTCTGCTCACTTTATTTTCAATAACTTTTAAAAACCATAAACAGTAAAACCCACCCCTTACCCCACGTTAAACCCCAAGGGCTTCCCTGGTGGCTCAGAGGTTGAAGCGTCTGCCTACAATGCGGGACACCTGGGTTCAATCCCTGGGTTGGGAAGATCCCCTGGAGAAGGAAATGGTAACCCACTCCAGTATTCTTGCCCGCAGAATCCCATGGACAGAGAAGCCTGGTAGGCTACGGTCCAGGGGATCGCAAAGAGTCGGACACGACTGAGCGACTTCACTTTCACTTTCACCCCAAGTTAAGATGTTGAATTTCCTTTTCATCTTTAGTCCATGCATACAAACAATATGCCTATCTCTGTAGAAACAGAGACAGATTAGATGAGGGACCCAGACAGACCTAAATTTAGATCCAGGTTGCCGTTTTCCATGTGGCACTGCCAAGATTAATGGGTTGTTAAATCATCTCTTTCGGTTGTCCTGGAATGTTGTGTAGGGCTCTGCGACAGAAAAAGCAATCGGATCACCGGTGCTGAGAAGACGAAAAGCACCCAATTGGAAGGCACCCGGATGGTGATATCACCCGCGGTTCAGCGCGCGCTCCCTGCCGGCTGGGAGGAACACTCAGCTCGGGGAGTCAAGTGGAGACAGGGAATTTGGGAGGTCAGCGGGACAATGGTGTGACCCGGCTGTATCTGGAGTCCTGTATGTGGATGCGGGGAGTCCGAGGCACCGGGGACCGGGCCTTGAAGGCAAAATATGCCTGTCTGTGATCACCCTTCAAGGGCCCTCCCAAAGAGCTCTTGAAGGAGGAACAAAGGCTAGAGTCCAGGTGTGGGGTGTGGGGTCACCTTCTTCTGTGGTCAGGGTCTCCTATGACCCCGGGCGCCAACTCAAGAGGCCGTCTGAACCAGGTTACAAATAAATTACATTTGTTATCAGAACCCCTGAGTTTCGGAGATAATAATAGTAGCTATCCCACAGAATTTCTGGGAGGACTTAAAGAGATAATAATAAAGTACTTTTTCTGGGTGTTCTCTGGACCCCCCTCCTCAACTTTGGCTCTTGGAATCCAACACAGCTCTTAAGGATGCACAGTCCTTATCCTGGCAAGCCACTTTCTCAGACAAAATCTCTTTTTAAAAAAATGACCCCAAGCTATTCTTTACCCAAGCTCAACATCTGATGCCCAGATTCTGTGCCGTGGACCAGCCAGGCCAGCGAGAAGGGGAGGGGGGTGGGGGAATTACTTGCCGGGCACTGCCCATGTGCAGCCTCCCTCCAGCTGTCTTCTTCAGCTCCCTAGCCTGGGCCAAGACACCCTGCAAGCCCTTCACCACGTGTGTTGCAGAGCAGGGGTTGTGGGGAGAACTTAAAGCATGGCTTTTTAAGGAATTCTCCAGGCAAGAATACTGGAGTCGGTAGTCATTCCCTTCTCCAGGGGATCTTCCCAACCCATGGATTAAACCCAGGTCTCCTGCACTGCAGACTGATTCTTTACTGTTTGAGCCACCAGGGATCTTATATATAAGATCCCTTATAGCTTTTCTAAACCATTCTCAAACCACATTTTAACACCACATTTCCTGGAGGTGGTGAGGGTCAATCTAGTCTTCCTCTGATCATGGCTCCACATCCTTGAGCTCTAAAAAGTTGTGCACCTTATTCACTGATCTCTAAACACATCAATCTATGAAGTTTGTTCCACATTTAAAATCCTTCAGCCAAGAAAATAATCCTCAAGTGAAAACCACCTTTTTTTTTTTTTTTGATTAGTCACTCTTCATTTGAATGCTCTAGTTTGTTGTTGTTGTTTTTTTTGTCTTGTTTTTGTTTTGTTGTGCAGCAGAAAAAACTGTAGACTGAAGTAGGGGAAAGGGGAAATATAAAACTTTACAGGCAAAGAGGGATAATTACTTCTGTTGTATTTGTCTTTTGGATTGGATTACTGTGATTGCAAACATTATTTCTCTTCCTTCAGCTCTACAGACATATCAGTCCAAGTGTCAATGATATTTAGACCAAGGATAGCCATGAAGAGTCGGACACGACTGAGTGACTTCACTTTCACTTTTCACTTTCATGCATTGGAGAAGGAAATGGCAACCCACTCCAGTGTTCTTGCCTAGAGAATCCCAGGGATGGGGGAGCCTGGTAGGCTGCCGTCTGTGGGGTCACACAGAATCGGACACAACTGGAGCAACTTAGCAGCAGCAGCAGCCGCAGCCATGAAGAAAAGAAAGAAAGCCAAAGAGAAGAAAGCTGACAGGCAGGGAATAAGAGCCAAGGAACAGGAGTCAGAAAGGTCAACATTTCCAAGGGCTTCAGAGCTCACAGGAAAAATGGAATTGAGGGTCAGTGCCAGGCAAGGGAGCAGGAGCCAGAAACTAAAAGAGGCAAGCACACCTGTTGCTAAGGCGCTCGCTGTGGCAGGTGGAATTTCCTGGAGAGCCACACCAATATTCATCCCTTTCCCAGGCTCGTCTTACAATATCACTGATGCTTCTCCAACAAGAAGTGGGGGCTGTATTCAGGACAAATGGCAAGTATGAATGTAGAATATATATCTTCAGACATTCATTCATTCAGACATTCTTACTTCATACTATGCTTCCCTGATAGCTCAGTTGGTTTTAAAGTCTGGTTTTAAAAAGAATCTGCCTGCAGGGAGACCCCGGTTCGACTCCTGGGTTGGGAGGATCCACTGGAGAAGGGATAGACTACCCACCCCAGTATTCTTGGGTTTCCCTTGTGGCTCAGCCAGTAAAGAATCCACCTGCAATGTGGGAGACCTGTGTTCGATCCCTGGGTTGGGAAGATCCTCTGGAGAAGGGAAAAGCTACCCAGACCAGTGTTCTGGCCTGGAGAATTCCATGGACTGTAGAGTCCACGGGGTCGCAAAGAGTCAGACACGACTGAGTGACTTTCACTACACTTCACTTCAGACATTCAAGTACTCACAAAGTATACTTTCCATAACCCTTTCTTAGGAATTTACTTGAAGATGAATTCCAGCAAAATAAGGAAATTATCTAAGAGGAAGACCTGAGATTTAGGAAACAGATTTTACCTAAGAGAAGGAAAGTCCAGAATGAGAGCTGTACAGAATGATAAAACTGTAGGAGAGATGTTCAGGTTTAAGCATTGGGGGTAGGGTGAAGATGGGATTCAAGAGATTTTTTTTCTGAGAGTTTGGGACATTTAATTGCAGGTCATTCTGTAATACTAGATTTTCCCAACTATGTATTCTTTATAAAAATTAAAAACTATCTTATCAAATAATATTGATATTCTTCATAATTTGTGGTATATACTTATGGCTATTTCTTTGCTTAGCTCTTATGAAGTTTTCTAGTTTTCTACTTATTTTAATCCTTTTTTCAGTGGTTGCACTGGTATAGAAAAAGTCTGGTTTTAAAAAGTAGGATAAATAAGATTTCATGAAGGTCTATAGCCAAAGTATCAAGTTGGGCCATTTAAAAGGATAACCTAACGTTTAACAGATCATAAGCAGAAAGCACAGGGCTTAGTCTCAGATTCAGGTTTGTTTAGGATTACAGAAGAGATACAATAAATAGGAACCAAGACAGAATCAGAGGTGTGGAGAAATCAGAACCCTTGTGCACTGTTGATGGCACAGCCACTGTGGAAAACAGTACAGAAGCTCCTCAAAAATTTTAAAAAGAATTATACATGGCTCAGCAATTCCAACTTCTGGGTATATACCCAAAAGAATTGAAAGCAGGATCTTGAAGAGATATTTGCAACATTCATGTTCTAGCAGCATATTCACAGTAACTAACATGTAGAAGCAACCCCCGAGTCCACTGACATGAATGGTGGTTGCCAGGGCCTGAAGGAGGGGGAAACGTGGAATCATTGTTTACTAGGTATTGCGTTTCAGTTTTTCCAAAAGAAAAACGTTTTAGAAATAGATGGTGGTGATGGCTATAATTATGAATATAATTAATACCACTTAGCTATGCACTTACATATAGTTAAGATGGTAAATTTTGTTTGGTGAATTTTACCATCATTTGAAAAAATCAGAAAAAAAAACAAGATGAGTGGGCAAGGTGAACTATAATTTGGACAGTGGGCAAAGGTCAGCAATTTGAGCAATTACCAAAGGTGGATAGTACTGAAGACAGCAACATAGTCTGTATATTCCCTACCTCTGTCCCAAGGCAGCAAATATAATACAGATACCCTAACACACACCCACACACACCCACGTGTTAACTCTCAGTTCCCCATGACTGTATCTCATTTTTTCAGTTAAACATATTTTAAGAACCAACCATTACCCTCTTGTCCAAAAGTGGGTAATGATCCCAATAACTGAATTACTGACAGCTGAAAACTTCATCATCTACAGTTTTTTTCTTTGCACACACAATTTTATTTGATTGACTATACTTTGAGGTTTTAGTCAGTTATTTACTGCCATTTTATAGATAAGGAAACTGCAGCGCAGATATGTCAAGTAACTTGACTGAGATCATACTTCTACTACATTTGCAGAGCCAGTAAAATTAAAGCACTGTTTGTCCACACTTTACATAAGGAGTATCACATGGAATGAACATATCTACATAAAGTTTCAATAAATGTATTTTCCATGTATGTAGCCATATCATTCAAATGTATATAGATAGGAATAAAAACTTATCAAGTGTGGCAAATCTAAAGTTGACATATAAATTTTAGGTAAACTTCAAAGTACCCTTAAGGATCCCTTACATCTCCATTGGTTTTATATACATAACCCAAAGCAGTGATTTCCATGCATGCTAAAATTTGACTTATCAATGTCCTAAACCTATGAAAGGCACAAAAGGGAGTATTCAGATGGCCAAAAAGTTCATTCAGGTTTTTCCACATTTTATGGAAAAACCCAAACTTTTCAGCCAACCCAATATATTTAAGATGTCAGGGCAGTTAAACAACTTTGCCTTTAGGATAGCTATGAAAACACTGACAAATGGAAAATAGATACTGCTTCTTGCAATATTTACTTCATTTTATTTAAATATTTGCCTTTTATACACTTACTCATTTTTTTTTTTTTTGCCACACCAAGCCACTTGTGGGATATTAGTTTTCAGACCAGGGATTGAACCTGTGCCCTCAGCAGTGAACGTGCAGAGTCCTAACCGATGGACCGCCAGAGAATTCTACTTACTCAGTCTTTAATACTATATGTTGCTGAGGTGATTAAAGAAGCTAGTGGAGTCACATCCCCATATCTTTCATGGGGACTGGTTTTAAAATCAGTGTATAAGTTAAATATGATGTGGCTCTACTCAAGTATTATGGCTTTATATAAACTTTATCAATGGATATTTAAAAGTACAATTTCTAGTGTGCAATGGTCAGTAAAATTGTCTTCTTGCCTTTAGAAAGAGGACAGAAAAGTTGATAACACTTAGGTGAAGTTATAATGTCAATTAAGGAGTGGGTGAAGGAAGAAAAACCACTATAGTGAAAATAACAGACATTCAGAAGGATAGGAAGAACATCCTAGTCTAACAGTGTCACAAGGGCCAGTCAAAAGCAGGTGATACAGAGAAGTCCTGAAGAAAGAAGATTGAGAAGAAAGGATTAGATTTGGTCATTGGTGATCTACAGTAATAATTCCATAAAATAAGCTGCTCTGGACAGTAGGAACTCTGAGAAACTGAAGTGACTCCAACTTTCAATGATAAACAGCAGTAGCACACCCAGACATGCTGAAGATAATTAGCTTTTGTTTTTGTTTTTTAAAGTGGCTCTGGAAGGCTCTGAGATGATGCATTAAGTATAAGCTTAGGAAACTTTCATCCCCCAAGCAAACAAAATGAAAATGGGTAGGACTACAACGTAAGTGCTGGAGTCAAGATGGGATTCCATGGGATTCAGACAGAAAATTAAGTGCTGGCAATTATCTTCCCTCATAAAATGAAAGCAGATAACACACACATGCACATGTACTCCAAGATAAATCCACAAGAGAAAGAAATTTAAAATTTTGTCAAATTCAGGCAAGAAAAAAAATCTTTAACAAGAAACACAACCTAAAATGCATGCTAGAGAAGCATTGCAAGGTTCAAGTTTAGATGTGGAAGACTATTAGAAAATCTCTGAATATCTGAAAGGAATTCTAGAAACAGAACAGAGAAAATGAAGGGGAAAAAATAAGTAGTAAAGATAGTGATATGGTATTTTAAAATCAGATGAGAAACAAAATGACAGAGGGAAGCTGGGAAAGGAGTATCAAATACTTGTATCAGGCATAGAGCTTTTAACATCCCAACTTTGAAATATATGAGTTAAAACTGATATAAGGAGAAATGGATAAGTTCATGGTCTTCATTGGCCACATAAAAAGACGATCTCCTAAACTAATAGGTTTGACAGACAATAAAACCAAGATATATACATTTAAATAACCAAATATGTTCAATCTAGAACATTCATACACACACACACAAAATTTGGTACACAAAGCACTGTGAATAAACCTAAACAAACCTTCTTTTCAGACACATATGGAAACATGCAACAACAATTTCTTCACACAGACCAAGAATCAAAATTACACAAGTGACATTCTTGGCCTACATTTAGTTAAATTAGAAGTTAATCACTAAAAGATAACAAAATAACCAACCCCCTCCCCTCAATCCTACCAACATTCAGAATTTTTCTTTTTTCAAGTTTGCAGGGAGAAAAAGCCCCACTAAGCTTAAGACTCAAAACAAAAATTATAAGCTGTTTAGAAGTGAATAGTAAGGGATAACACTACAAAACCAAACCTTTGGATTGTAATCAAGCTGTAGTTAGAAGAGCAACATATATATTAACTAAAGATTAAAGGTAATGAAGTAAGGATATAGCCCAACTAAAGAAGAATTAAAAAATTCAAGTTGAAAAAAAGGAATAAATATTATTGCAGAAATTACAGAAACATGAAACAACAAAATTGCCTACATGAAACCTCAATCCAACAAATGTTTAAATCTAGACATGCCAAGGAAAACATGAGTTACCAAAATCTCACTTCAGGAAGAAGTGGAACACTTGTAGATGAACTATAAAAGAAGCTAACAAGATGATAAAAGTTACAGCTCCTAGAAAAGCTTTCAAGGCCCTCAAGGAGTAAGAGTAAAGGAGTGAGGGCAGACTGAGCCGGGGTTCCTTATCCATCAGCGACAATGAGGAAGAATAAGTTGAAAGGAAAATGGGAGTTTGTAAGACTGTTATGAAGTAAACCATACAAAACTACATACGGATATTAAAGATAGATACCAACTACCCTGTCACATTCACAAATGCAAAGATTTCAATATCGTAAAAATGATCATTTTTTTCAAAACAGTTTTTTAGTTCAGTGCAATCCCAGTAAAAATCCTAAGGACTTTTCCCAGAATCTGGCAGCTTGATTTTAAAATTCATGTGGAGGTGTAAAAAGACAAAAATAGCCAAGACAATTTTGAATGGTAATATTAAGGAAGATGCCTTACTATAAAACTATAGTAATGAAAATATACTAGTTGCAGGAGAACATACATAAACTAATCGAACACAAAAAGAGAGCCTGCTGCTGCTGCTAAGTTGCTTCAGTCGTGTCCGACTCTGTGCGACCCCATAGACGGCAGCCCACCAGGCCCCGCTGTCCCTGGGATTCTCCAGGCAAGAACACTGGAGTAGGTTGCCATTTCTTCCTCCAATGCATGAAAGTGAAAAGTGAAAGTGAAGTCGCTCAGTCGTGTCCGACTCTTTGCGACCCCATAGACGGCAGCCCACCAGGTTCCCCTGTCCCTGGCATTCTCCAGGCAAGAACACTGGAGTGGGTTGCCATTTCCTTCTCCAATGCATGAAAGTGAAAAGTGAAAGTGAAGTTGCTTAGTCATGTCCGATTCTTAGTGACCCCATGGACTGCAGCCTACCAGGCTCCTCCGTCCATGGGATTTTCCAGGCAAAAGTACTGGAGTGGGGTGCCATTGCCTTCTCCCAAAAGAGAGCCTAGAACATTATAAATATTATAAATATAAGTATTATTTTATACTCCCAACCTATAAAGGCACTTGGTATATGATAGTATTTAAATCAAAGCACAAAGAATAAACCAGTAAGGAACAGTGCTGAGGTGAATGGCTATGCATTTGAAAAAGATAAAATAAGACCCCTAGCCCACAGCACACACACAGTTAATTTTAAAAGGATTCAAATCTAAAAATTAAAAGCAAACAAAAGCTCTTATGCACTGCTGGTGGGACTATAAAGTAAAACAACCTCGTGCTTTAATGAAGCATATTCATTAAGTTTAACATTTCCATTCAAAATAATTGTCTATGAGACAGGTTGTTCACTTTGGCCCTGGATTGTAATAGTGAAAGTGTAAACAATCTGATAACAAGGATAAAAATATGAAAAATGATTATTGGTGCTATAAAAATGGATTAACTGTGGTATATAGTCAAACAATAGAATGCCTCACAAAAGCAACTAAGAGGAATTTTGGACTTCATCAACTCTGACATCACGATTTAAGAAGCATCCTAATTTCAGAGATGTTGAATTATGAAAAAACAGAACAACATGTAATAAGCATGGCTATACCTATTCCTCAAAGACACAGTATTGGGTGAAAAATAGGTTTCAAAATTATAGATACAATGCATTTCCCCATAAAGTTTAAAAACATACAAAATAGACCTATGCATTTAAAAAAATATACATATGTAAAACAAGGATGAAAACATGAATGTAAATGATACACATTAATATCAGGATATTTATCTCCTAGTGAAGGCAATGGCACCCCAATCCAGTACTCTTGCCTGGAAAATCCCATGGACAGAGGAGCCTGGTAGGCTGCAGTCCATGGGGTCACTAAGAATCGGACATGACTAAGCAACTTCACTTTCACTTTTCACTTTCATGCATTGGAGAAGGAAATGGCAACCCACTCCAGTGTTCTTGCCTGGAGAATGCCAGGGACAGGGGAGCCTGGTGGGCTGCCGTCTATGGGGTCGCACAGAGTTGGACACGACTGAAGCGACTTAGCAGCAGCAGTGAAGAAAAGGGGACGAATGAAAAAAGGTTATAAGTTTTAACTATATCTTTTAGTATTTTATTTCTTCTTTAAAAAAAAAATTAGGAATACATCTTTTGCATAGTAAGTTTACTCTTAAAATATAGTAAATAAACATTGCTTGCTAAACATTCCTGAGAGATTTTACTGCTCACTCACAGCAAGAGCAGAGAACGTGTGTGTGTGTGTGTGTGTGTGTGTGTTGGGGGTGGGAGGAGATACTGAGAACTGAAACAAATACAGTGAAGTATTAACATCTTTTATATTTGGAGAATGAGATCATGATGGTCTGCTATATTATTTCCCAGATGCTGAAAATCCTTTTTACTGGAAAAGTGAAAAAGTAAAATTTTAAAAGGCACCAAGTACAATGTAAAATGTGAGCTTCATGAAGATTTCAGGAAGTAGATAATTCCTACATTATATAAATTGTTTTATAGAAAAATAAGAGACAGCTTTCCAACTCATTTTAAAGGCCAGCAAAACCCTTCACACCAATACTGGAGTAAGGAGAACACAACAAAGAGAATTACAGTCTCAATACTGGACATGAACATAAGGATACTGAGTAAAATGCTGGCATGCTGGATCTAGTAGGATGACCAAGTTGGGTTAATCCTGCCAAAGCAAGCAAGAGTGATTCTATTTATGAAATCTATTAATATAATTCATTACACTGATAATTATATATTTAAAAAACATAAACTGACATGCAAACATGGAATTCAACACACATTCCAGATTTTATTTTTTAATAACCCTGATTAGACAGAAATAGAAACTTTCTTAAACTGCAGAAGACAGGATGCTTTCTATTTAACAATGCTCTGGGGATGCCAACCAACACAATTAGACCAGAAAAACATGATGTAAGTATCAGAACAATCTGAAATACTGACAAAACTGTTTGCAGACAGTGTCACCTAACGAATCCAAGAGACTTAACTGAAAGACTCTTACAACTAGTAAAAGTTCAGCAAAGTGGCTGAAAACGTAACACAATAGGTATAACCAGTTAGAAAATAGAATAACAACAACGTTAGCAATGACCAAAAAAACTTGTAAAATATATGTTTTAAGATGCAAAGCCTACTCTTATAAAGAAAATAGTAAAATTATATTGAAAGGAAGGACTTTTAAAAAATCTATCTCAGTGGGCAGACTCAATATTGTAAAGATGTTGATATTCTGAGTAATAGAAAATAACCAGAATAGCAAAGAACAACAAATAAGACACTGTTAAAATTACATTTTAGGGAAATGTCTCAGACTAAATATAAAACCTTATCATACTGATATAGTAACTACATTATATGTTGGTTATAGGCAAAGACAAAGAAATCAATGACACATGAGCCCAAAATCATATCCAGGTAGACAAAGATATTTAGTTCATGATACCTGTGGCATTTCAAACCAGTTGAGATAAAAGAAATTATGCAATAAACTGTATTAAGAAAAGCAACCACACACTTAGGAGAAAATAAAGTTAGAACACAATCACACACAATATACAAAAGTAGTCCCCAGATGGGGTAAATGATTTAATGTTAAAAAAAAAAAGTATACATATTAGAAAACAGAAAAGTATTTTTAAAAATCTTGTAGATAGCACAAAACTCCAAGGCCACAGTGAAAAATACTGACAGATTTGAGCTCACGAAGAGGAAAAACTCCCAAATTATTACAGAAATGATGACAGAAGACATCAACTGGGGATTCCCTGGCAGTCCAGTGGTTAGGATTCAAATGCTTTCACAACCATGGCCTGGATTGAATCCTCTGTCAGGGAACTAAGATCCCACAACCTGTGTGATACAGTTAAAAAAAAAAAAAAGCTTAAGAAGATAAGTGAGTCACCAGAAGGTAACTTCCACAGATTTAACAAGCAAGTAAATAATGTGAGAATATGTACAGAGCTCATGGAATAAAAAGTAAACTCACTTTATTATATATGCTAGCCAAAACCTACAGTACTTTTTATAACAAAATGTAACTCGGTATAGCTAAAGTCCATAACCCATCCCTACCTCCTCCCTTTTTGCCCAGAGATGAGTAACAACAACGATAAAAAGAAACAGTTAAATAGAAAAACAGGTAAATACAAACAAGTAGTTCATGGACTAGAAAGAGCCAATCAAAAAGAAAACATATGTGACAATGGTCTTTCATTTCTAATTGGAGAAATGCAAATGAAAACAAAGTAATTTTTATCAGCTGACAGAAGTTAAAACCAGCATTAACTGGTAGACTTTGGGGAAAGCAATTTGGCAAAACTTAAAATTTCAAGGAACTCCACAATCCTCTACACTGGAGTCTATTTCTTATAGGAAATCTGGCACTTCAGCAAAAAGACATACAGGAAAGATCATTTACTGCCTCATTTGTAACAGTGAAAAATGTAAATAACTCAAATGCCCATCAATAGAACATTGATTAAATAAATCATGGCATAACTACACAATGAATTTCATGCAGCTGTTAAAAGTGTGCAATAAACCCATATGTGCCGACAGCTTTATAAGTAGAGGAAAAAATGGTAGAAGGGCATAACATGGCCCCACTTACATAAAAACAAAAGCTATACAGGTATGCATGAGGAAGTGTAACTGAAATCCTGATCAGGTGAAGGGGAATTTTCATATTTTTGCTCTGAATTTGTGTTTCCACCTCCTTTCTCTGGTGAAATATTTAGGAAGTACATATGTTAAGGTTTCAAATCAAAAAAGATGTTCAACTGGCTGTTAGTTACTGTGAACACTGTCTTTATCTGACTAATGAAACTATAGAACTCATCTAACAATTACTAATTATGAACAGTCTGAGGCTTGATGACAAGGTAATTGCTTCTTCAGAGCAAACTACTAAGCTAATCTTAAGAGTTAACTAATTGGACTCCCTATTTATAGCCCGTTAAACTGTATTACACATCCTTCTAAAGCTGTTGCATTAAAATTCCTAACATTTATAGTTTAATAGCTTCTTTTGCTCTAAAAAGTCATGGGTAGCTCCCTGAACTGGCTTTGTAATTCAAAGCCCCACACCATGTTCTCCCAAGCTACTTTTGCACAGGTTATCTCCCCACTACCCAACCACAACTCAGAAAGCTCTCTTGAGCCAAGCTGATTGGATCTCACATCCCAAATGAACACTTTTAGTATGCAGCACCCTCCAAACATTCACATACCATCTATAAAGGGTGAACAGTATCATCTCCTCTCCAGGATTTTTATTCATGATACCTATAGGCCCCCAGGGGGTACAGAAGACTATCTAGTGAGACCAGTTAAACCCATCTATTCAAGAATGGAAGCTGTCACGTAAATAAAACTTACATTTTTATCCATCACTTTCTAGGATCTCAGTCTGAAGCATCGAATATGCTTTCAGTAAAAAGCAAGCAGTATTGGTTTCAGTAAGTTATTAGTATTTGAATTCTAGTCCAAATGAGCAGCATAAAGATCACTTCAGACCATCAACTCTGACTGGCTCTACCCTGTGACCTTTGGGCAAGTCTAGGTTGCTTTGTAAAATGTTGAAAATATACATTTCTCAATGGGAGATATAGTAATAGGGTATCCAATAAAATGTGGCCCAGTATTTCCTTGACTGGGAAATTCCAACATAATTTGAGAACTGTATCATGACTTCTTTAAGACACATTAACATTTATTCCATCAATTGGTTTGATGATTAATATCTGAGATAGCAGAAAGAGAGCACACTTCTGGAGTAAAACAGATGTGATCAACCCCTCTGGCATCACTTCTAAGATGAGGAAGCTTGAGTAAACCAGTCTCTGACCCTCAAGTTCCCTCATCTGTTAAGGAGCACACCATCCACTACCACACTGAGCTACAGTGAGGGCGGGCTACGTGAACTAGTACACGGAAAGCCTTTAGTAAGGCTATCTGGCACAATAAATTATCTGACTTCATCTTAAATAAAATAATTTGTCATGTTATTTATCTACATTTTAATAAGGTAAATTTAGATTTATTCAATGAGTGTTCTTGACTACTAAGTACAAGGCACTGTGCTGCGTGCTGGAGATAAAACTAGTGAACAGAAACCCCATCTCTGTCTTCATGTACCTTACAATGTTGGAGGCAGTAAGACCATCCAAATACCAACTGGGCTAAGAGGCTCTATAAAGAAGTAAACTAAGAGGGCATACAATAGTAGGGTTTGTCCTCATTACAGAAACCTACAACAGCTTCCTCAGGGAAAATTCTTGTTGTGTGAGTATGAGACAACTAGATGCAGCAGAAAAAGGAAGAGGGCTTCAGGCACAAAGAACAGACTATACTTTATCTTTTGAATGTCCATATCCCTTTATACGCACCCTAATAGCTTGTACCTCCGGCAACTAGGTGTAAGGGAACAGTGTGGCTGACACAGACTAAGAACAAAGGTCTGGCTAGAAGGAGTGACCAAAGATGCAAAGCTGTGTAGGGCGCATTATCCTAAAGGCAACAGTGGAGTGTTAAGGGATTGTAGGGTTTACACTGCAAGATCTGTTGTTGCTGCTGCTGCTGAGAGGATCACTCTATTTCACAATGGTCTGGCTACACTGTGAACATCAATTTGAGCTCAGGCAAGAGCAAATGTGACAGACAAGTTTGGAGACAAAGACATGAGAACTTAAAGTAGAAAAATTCCAGGAGCAATCAGAAAGGAAAATCAACAGGACTTAGTGACAGATGAGAATGTAAGCATAAGGACAAGGAGGAGAAAGAGGGAAATTTCTAGGTTTCTGATTTGTGTTACTAGCTGAATGCTAGCTCTACTTTCAGATGTATGAAGACGACTAGATCCCGGAAGGAAAGGTTATGCATTCAGTTTTAGACATGTTCAGTCCAACATCTTTTTATTTTTAATTAAAAAATAAATAAAAGCAGATTCAGATCTTGCCATTCTTCTACTCATCAAAGACAATGGATTCCCATCAAACTCTGAACAAAACTCCCAAGAGCACACAGGTATGGTCTAGCTCTTTGCTGGCTTCCGACTTTCCCTCCAGCCCTTTTATCCGTTGGTCACTTTCACTTCAGAAACACAGCCTTCTTGAAACCCCTAATGTGCTCATTCTCCCCTAAGGACTTTTTGTACGTAACTCTTCCCTCTGCCTATAATACTCTTTTTCCCCTCATATGGTTTGGTTCGATTCCCTCACTTCATCAAAGCCCACAATCAGATGTCACCTTCTCAGAGAACCTTCTTTGATGATCCTTTGTAAAACTACCCTCCTGTTGAGAGTCTGGGCTGGAGGGAAAAGCTGAATGAAATTATAGTCTTGCTGTGCTAAAGGGAAAGGCCTTCACAAAACACAAGTCCCAAGACTTTTGAAACAAGTTTGAGTCTAACATAAGCTGCAACCCAAGCCCAATTCCATGGATTGAGGTAATCAATTGCCTAACAGAAAACAAAGCAAATTCTCTCCTGGGGGGGTGGGGGTCGGGGGGGAATCACATCAACTTCAATCCTTCAGTTCTTTTATGCACATTCTCCTGCAATAGAGAAAAAAATTAAAAGCCCTGTAAGGTGACAGAAAGGAATGTGACCAGAAAAAATGTGACTGATAATGAAGAAAAAAAGAATTAGGCAATAGAATCAAGTCCACAGATGATGAAGAGTTAGTTATATAATTCCAATCTCTGCCAGTTGCATATTTTTATAAATGAGAGAAAAGCATAAAAAGAGACATTCAACAGAGAAATGAAATCTATAAAATATAACTGGACATTCTAAAACTAAAAAGTATAATGTTTGAAATCAACTAATCGGGTGGGTTACATAGAAGACTGGATGGGGCAGAAGACAGACTTGATAAATCTGAAGACGGGTTAATAGAAAATATTCAAAACAGTGAAGCACAGAGAGAAAAACAAGTAGAAAGAACAGGGAAAATGAGAGTGAAGTGAAAGTCGTTCAGTCATGTCTGACTCTTTGCGACCCATGGGATAAGTCCACGGGATTCTCCAGGCCAGAATACTAGAGTGGATAGCCTTTCCCTTCTCCAGGAGATCTTTCCAACCCAAGGATTGAACCCAGGTCTCCCACATTGAAGGTGGATTCTTTACCAACTGAGCTATCAGGGAAGCCGTATTTATAACTGGAGTGTCAGAGAGGAGTGATAATAGAGTAGAAGTAATTTGTGAGGGTTATCTTTCAAGACTGATGGAACATATCAATCCACAGCTTCAAAAGCTCAGGAAACCCCAAGCATGACAAATAAAATGAAAACCACTCAGCAAAGTCAAACTGCTAAATACAAAGATAAACAGAAAATTCTAAAAGCAGCCAGAAAAGACAGACATGTTACCTACAAAGAGCAAAAGGGTTTTAAGCTGACTTCCCAACAAAAAATACAGAAATGAGAGGACAAGAGAATGCTAACCTTTAAGCTGCCAAATAAAACTGCCCATCTGGGAATTCCACATCCAAGGAAAATACCCTTCAATAACGAAGGTGTGATTAAGACCTTTCAAACAAACAAAAAAAACCTGAATGAATTAACTGCCCCCAACCTGCACCATAAGCAATACCAAAAGTTCTTCAGGCCAAAGGAAAATGAAATATGTGGAAGCACAGAACTATCTAAATTAAAAGAAAAAAGCAAAGAGAAAATTATGGGTAAACAAGTAAGAACACTGATTATTGAAAGCACTGATATTCTGACATTTAAAACCAAAAGATGTATTAAAAAAAAAAAGAACAAAAAGTAGAGGCACAGCAAATGAAGTTGAATTGTTTCAACTTCTTGCATTGTTCATAAGGTTATAAAAACATTAATACAGGGTAGACTATAATAAGTAAAATATAGATATTGTAATCTGCAGGTTAGCCACTGAAATAACAACACAATCAGGTATAACTAAAAAGCTAGTAAAAGAGAGAATATAGCAAGAAGTACTTTACTGAGCCAAAAGAAGGTAGGAAAAGGAGAACATAAAGGAATGAAGGAAAAAATGGCAAAAAAAGAAAATACCAAAAAAAGCTACCATATCAGTGATTAAACCAAAAATAAGTAGCCTAAACACTCTAATTAAAAAAACAAGATTCTGAGATTGGCTAAAAGAACAAGACCAAAGGATAAAATGTTTACATAATACACGCTTTTAAACATAAGGACACAAACGGGTTGAAAATAACAGGACAGAAGTTCTGTCATGCAAAGAACAGTTACAACAAAACTGGTAATGGCTGTATCGATTATCAAAGCCAGCATGATGTATTCATACAGACAACAAGTGACATTTTATAATTATAAAAGTGTCAACTTCAGCATAAAAATCTAATGAGCCTAAATTTTACTGAAAAACATAGCTTCCAAGTGTATAAAACAGGTTCTCCTCCAATCATTTCTACTCTCTATCCAATCTGTCCTTTTCTAATCTCCACACTTTCTACCATATGATATGATATTAAATACTGCTTGTTGTTCTCCTTATTCCCCCACCTCTCTGTGGAGGACGTGAGCTCCGCAAGGGCAGAGACTCACTATCCTGATCACACTTGTCCTCTGTAGCCAGCCTAGCACATAGTAGGAATTCAATAAATATTTGCTGAACACATTAACAAAACTGCCACAACATTTCTTAGTGCTTACTTTTGAAGTTGATACATTTCTTTTCTTCAGTTATGCAATCATTTACATAATACTTAGTAAATCTCTGTCGGCCAAGATTTTGCATGAGAAGTTCAAACAAAAAGTTTGAAAAATGTTACTAGGAAATACACTTTTCTCTTCATGAACCAAAGGCTCCAAAAGTAAAAATCATTAAAATATGACCTCCTCCATTTAGTAAACATTTAAATATAAATGTATATAGATTCACATAAATAAAATAATACAATTATATATTAGCTTCCATGTTTATTCAACTTCACAGAAAATCCAAAAATGTGTCTGAAAATTGGTTATCTACCTAAATACCAATTGTTCATTATGGTGACATAATACTATATGGTAGGGGACATATGCCTAAGTTAAACAAATTCTTAAATTCCTGACATTCTTTAAGTGGGCAAAAGGAAATCTTAAAAATCAAACTTAACAAGTTGTAAGAAAATACAGAATGTAATTTAACCTTTAATGCCTGGAACAAGTTGTACAGCCACATTTGTAATTTACATATACAGTGGAGATCACTGAAAAAGCTTCCTGTTGCACTGCAGCAAGAAATTTTATTATAATGTAGATTAAATGGATTTGCTACAGAGTGCAGCAAGATAACCTCACTGAAGAATCGTAAGATTTTCATAGTGGAACTTGTTACAATGAGTTAAATATTTTCTTAATTTTATACAGTACATATTTTCAAAATGAACATTATCACTGAAGAGTTTGCTAACCACTGTTAGCAATTAATGTTTTACACATACTTAATTTTACTTTAGTTATAGTATGTGGCTCTCCAAATGTTAGTACATGAAATGTTAAGTTTAAACATAATAATAAGATAATCCCCTAAGATTACTCAGGACATCAAAACTTTGATCATTATTGCACCTATTTTTCTACAGAAAAATGGAAAATTTACATTGTAATCCTCCCAAAAAGTGAACAGACAAGTTATAAAATCACAGACTCATTGGCATTGAACAAAATCTACAATGAGCATTTTGTGTGAACTAATATACAGAATTAAATGTGCAATGAAATTTGGTTAACTATGATCATGCAAATAAAAATCCTCCACAATCATTTTTTCATTATGTTTTATAAAATGGTCTTAAGGATATACTTCCATAAACATTTCTGGTGCAATTTAGTCAAAGACAAAAATACAAAGCTATCCCTTATTCTTTATTTTATAGATTTAAAAACATGCCTTTGTACTGCTGAAATAGAAATAGCGTGTTTGGGAGAATTGAGCTAATGACACGTTTAAAAACCAGCTGTATATTGGTCCAACATTAGCTGCCTTGATACACAGCAGCCTCCCATTATCACTGGTGTCAGTACTGTTGTAAATGAAGAATAGTTAAATACTGAGAGATTAAGACACAATTCAAAACTTTTTTTTAAAATAAAAGGCCCTTTCATAAACATGAAGAAATTTTTAAAAGAAAAATAATCACATCAATTGTGAGTATACACCGGAAAATAGTAAACCTCATTTTCCAAAATAGTAGTTTCTTTATTATATCCCCCATCTATTATAACCAATCTTGGAAATATACCTTAAACATAATGGTATATTTAAATGAAAATGCTCCATTATTCACTGTGATAAATAAGTTAGAATATGATTTTCTTTTCTGATGGTAACCATGAAAAAAATGAAAGAACAGCACCTGAAATACTAAAATGAATGTAGGTAAGCATTAAGTCATACCCTATATGTTTTGGTTGAAAATACAGTTCATAAAACTGTATAAAGGATACTGCCTTTGTTTCTATATTTTGTAGATTACAACAAAGAAAAGAAAGATATGCTCTAAACCCAAATAAATTTCCACTTCTCTCAATCTGGACAAGTGGAATTTCATTCAAAGTTCATAAGACTGTGGTACCTACAGTAGCTCATATAGTTGGATATATCACTCCCACCCTGCCCCTCCCCCCAAAAAACAATTTTTGGCTCCAAAATAAAGTACAATAATAAACTCTTGATGAAAAACTATGTTATGGGGCAATCTATCATATACTATGGCTAAATATGAATTTACAGAAAAGAGCACATCCCATTTTCAGCACTTTTTCATAAACATGCAACTCACTATAAAATACAAAACACTTGCTTTCAAGAACAGCTTTATAAAGACACACTGCATCAATAAAATTTTTTTCTTTCTGATTAACTTTACACTGTTATGGAGAACCGAAACATTTCTAATGTGTATATATCAGATTTTATATTATAGTGTAATAATTTGCATTTTCTGAACATAACGTTCAAGAGGAAGTATCTATACACAATAACATTCTAGACTATCAGAAACTAATACAAATTACAGAATTTTATTGATACAGTAGATTAATAAAAACTGAAAAGGGATGATAAAACGGGATAAAGAATTCAGTACATTATTTTAATAACACACTCTTTAAAATTAAAATATTTTAAATCTCTCTCTTTTTAAAATTTTCATTGCCATGACAGGCCAGAAAATTCTGGGACCAATACTGAGGTGTAAAATAATCAAACAACTTCAGGACTGTTTCACCATTTGTGTGGCGTCCTCCCATCAGAGGCATGATTCAGGTGTGATGGCAGACCACTTAGCACCTCTGCAGATTAAGGATGCCTGGGAGTAAACACCAGCTAAGAGACGTACGGGAAAGAGAGCATTTCAACGCTCCAACAAACAGTGACATCAAGAAAATGACACCATTTGTTGAAAAAAAATTTTTTTCACAGTAAATTGCAGAGAATACAAATACAAACACTGACAGATTACTGCTTAAGATCTATCCTAAAGAACTCTTTTCAAATCAATAGATCCAATAAACAGCTGGGCACTGTCAGTTTAAAGCCGCAGATAAAAGCTATACAAGCACTTTAGAAGTCAGAAACATTTAAAAAAAAAAAAGAAAAACATATTTACAAGTTTCTTCTTTAGTTTATGTCTACATAGCCATCACACATTAGACTCTTTCACAGACTCCATAGTCAATGTTGTCACCATGCGCATGGCTAAAGTGTGTGACCACAGACACATGAGGTCATCAGAGTAAGGTCCAACTGTCCACTCTTCAGCAGTCCCATTTTGTGCATCAAAGGCTTTACTCAGCCTGAAGCTTGACAACCATTTTTTTCAAAGCTCTCACACAGAAAGTTATTAACGGCATCTGTTCATCGCCTTTCTCTTTTAGAACCTCGCCGCCGCACCTTGAAAGAAACATCAACGGGTGTAATTACCATTGTTTTATAACCAATTATTATTCTTAACATGTCCCTGATAGTCCTTTCTTAAAATCTTTCTCCTACATTAACTTTCTGTCTTAGCATCACATACATGAATGCTCATAAACAGCCTTTCCCAGGATTAGCAAAAGAGAAAATATTTTACTTTTCTGTTTAATAATTTTAAAGAGAAATGAACAGAAGTCAATGTCAACAGCAAAAAACAATGACAAATATCACCTTGTTATTTATGTGTCTGTAGTAAAGGGTATGAATTTAGGCTTATAGCTACCTTTCTCAGAAACTACCCATTGAGTTTGGATCATAACAACTATCAAAAACATATAAAAAATGTGGCAAGTACTAATGAAAGCATAAAATTTCAGATAAAATAAGTTTAGTATTATCAAGAGGAACATAAACTTATAGTTTAGTTTTCCTTTAATGAAGCCATCAGTTACTATGTACTCATGAGCCTTATTTTTATATCTTCCCCCCATAAAAACCCTTTACAAGCCAAACTAATTTGAGACCAAAATTCAACATATTTTTTTCCTCTGGTCTTCAACTAATTCAGATAAATGAATCCTGATGCAGACAGAGGTGCTGATTATATTAAATAAGACAGAGAGGCAGGGGTCAACTCTGGGGCTTGATCACAGGACACACGTTTCTCAAACAAAAAACTGAAACTAGCTAAGCTGATCCACAGATTCAGCATGAATATTAGCAATACACAGCTCTTACTTAGATGCATCAATTATATTTCTTCCAAAGAGAAAAATCGGAGATGTGACAGGCAAAGTCATTCATTATTTTAAAAAAGTATCTTAGGAGGCATCACATTCCTACTTTTGTGAAAGAAAGGTCTATTGCCAATTTTTATGAATCCCAAACGCTAATTTTATTTGAAGACATGACTTTATTCTACATGACTGACTAACTTCTAGTTGCTACTGAGAAACTGAAACAAAAAATGTATACGAAATATTACCAAGAGTATATATAACAGATACTGGGAAAACTTAAGTGCATGCGGTGTCGTCCTGAGACTATCACTTGCTCTTCTCTGTATTCAGTTGTACACTGAACATTTACACTCTCACTAGGCTACGTCTATTATTCTCACTTGGTTTCAGGTTTTCATAAATGATATTTTCTCCACAATCTAAGCTGATAGATGAACACACTACAAACAAATGAAAAAATACATATATATTCAGAATTATTAAGTAACGGCAAGTGCTAAAAGAATCTGACCACTTATCAACTCTAATTCTATTGAATACATTCCATACTATCACACATGGCACTTTAAAAAACACATACATTTACTGTAGAGACTTCCTCTTCTTCTGTTTCTTCCTGTGGATTTTCATCATTGACAGGAGAGCTACCCTGAAACACATCTATTTCTTCACTTGAGTCATTTTCTTTAGTAGCTGCTTGTTTAGAGCGTCCTACACGGCTAGAGTAAAACACAGGTAAAATAAAATGAGCATTGTGATCTTTAAGTGGTAGTTTACTTCATAAGAGGAAATGCTTTAAATACTTCATAGACTTTCCTTTATTATCATTTTTACCCTGAATTACCATGTAAGCCAAGAAATATTTTCCTTACATTCTAAACCCTAAACCAGTACTTAACCCTAGATTGTACTTTATTTGGTAGATAACAAATAACAAAAGTCAGGGTGACTGAAACCAACGCCATAAAGGATTTTAAAATATAACCCAAAGTCTACTCTTCCTTTTATCTTTCCCAAGTCTGTAAAAGGCATCTATGTCTACTGAGTCACTCAAACCAGAAAATTTAGAGTCTTCCTTAATAGCGTGCAATTCTTTGTCTGACCTAAAGATTCTACTTGTAAAGAAATCTCAAATCCATTCACTTCTCTCCATCTTCACTGTTACATCGTACATATTTCTAAACCATTCTCATCTTTTGCCTCTCTCTAAGTAATCTTTTAAAAATGTAAAACAGCTGATGTCAACGCCCCTGAGAGAGGCCCCTACTGTACTGAGAGTAACTGCATTAACCTCCTTGATAAGTACATAAGGACCTTTAGACTGGCCTTGCCTACTTGTCAGTTCTCATCTTTTTCTATACCCCAATCCCCTGAAACTACAATACAGCAAAAACTTTGCCTTCCTTCGGCTCTCTGAATTTGTCAAGATTTTTCCCACTTCAGAACCTTCCAAAACAGGGTCCCCTCCACCTGAAATGTTCCTCTCCCTACTCTCTAGAAGTCTAACTCCTACTGTTCTCAAGGAATCAACTTGAGGAATCAATTTGTTCTCAAGGAATCAACTTTCCAAAGAGAAAACTTCCCCAGTTCCCCAGCCCTCTCATTACACTCTCTTACAGCACCCTAACTTTGTTCTCCAAGGTACATTTCACAACTTATTATTTCACATTCATGTGTGATTATTTAATAACTACATTCCCTTTTAGATGGTAAGTACTATAAGGATGTCTGTTTTCTGTCACTATATTCCTTAGCACCTAATACTCTCTGATACATAGAAGATACTCAAAAATATGTAACAGATACCACCACTTAATTAAACGTATATATCTGTTGGTATTTAATTTAGAATTTCCTAGTCATTTCTATAAGCAATTGAATATATATACTGTTTAATCTGTACTCAAGCCAATTTACTCAAATTTACTTACTTGATTCAGTTTTTCAGAATTAACAGAAGAATATACAGGGAAAATAATACAATCTTGCTCAATTCCACTAAGATCAGAACAAGAAAACAAGCAAATCGTAACATATGTGATCACACTACCTCTAAAGAGGGGCTTTCCAGCAAAAAGAAGTTAGGCTGTTAAGACAGGATTATAAACACTCTCTCTGTGTTGATTTTTTTAACAGAAAATACTTGCTTCATTTAAAATATTCCCATGAGGAGGACTTGTGTCATTTTACAAGTAACATGATAATCATACAAGCCCTTCATTTTATGATGCCCAAATATAAACAAATTAAAGTTGCAAGCATGAAAGATATTCACCCTATTATTTTGTTATAAAATTAATCATCGAAATTTAAGCTATCTTAGGAATTTTTTTTTTAAACAGTGATTTTTTCCATGGCTGAATACAAACACATTTATAAAGCTGCCACAAAAATGTACTTACCTTTACTTTTTACATGAAGGAAAATTAAACGGAAAAAGGTGGGAAGTACTAGCTAGATACTTGGTAACTTTTCCTATGGAATACATAGGAACAGGAAAAACTATGAACTGAGTGTTTAACCAAGGTGTGCTGCCAACTCTGAAAAGTCAAGCCACTGAAGTATGGGATTACTTTCAGAAAAACTGTAAAATTTCTAACAGACAACATTCTACTCTGTTTTTGCTTTAAATGAGAAAGAAAGTGCCAAATTTACAAATTACAACATTGATGCCCCTGCCACTTTAATAATCTTGGACATAGATTTGTCACTGTAACTCTCCTATAAACGTGTACTTGTGTGATCATCCAAATCTATATATAGATACAGATGTGTTAATTTGATTAGAAAACAAACAATATCAAGACATCAAAAGCTTGAGATCACTATGTGATAATTTCCACCAATATACTTAGGAAAAATGACTTTCCTACACTGATCAAAGAATGAAAGCAAAAGTGTATAAGCTATTTTTTTAAAGTTGCTGAGGAAAGATGGAAAACCTGTGGTGTGGAGTAACAAGAAAATGTGATCTATGGTATGATTATTTAAAGATACGCCATCGTCTCTTTAGGTACCAAAAAGTGTGTACTGGAAATAATAAACTATTTGGTATTTATAACCATTTGTCTAAAACCTATAAAAATGTACAAATGTCACCAAAGGATGATTGGGATATCAATCACCTAGGTAAGTTTACAAAAATTTTATCTTACCTAGTATACTAGGCTAAATATACGGGTGGCTCAGACAGTAAAGAATCTGCCTGCAGTGCAGGAGATCTGGTTCAATTCTTGGGTCAGGAAGATCTCCTGGAGAAGGGAATGGCAACTCACTCCAGTATCCTTGCCTGGAGAATTCTTCCCTGGAGAATGGGCAAGGGAGCCTGGTGGGCTACAGTCCAGGGGGTCACAAAGAGTTGGACACGACTGAGCAACTAACACTTTCACTATATATTGCTATACTTAGAAATTTATGAATTCTTGCAAAATAATTTGAAACTGGTTTGAAACTTAATATTATTTACAACTTACACCTTTTTGGGGGGTTGTGATGGTGACGGTGTTTTTGATGGTCCTCCTCGTCCCTTCTGTGGTGTGGACTGTGTGGGTTCAGCTGCAGTAGTGTCAGGAGACTCTGCTCTGCTTTGGGGAAGACCCGGATGCAGACAGCACCAAGTTATGATTTACAGTACAATAACGGACACATGCAGTTCAGAGTTGCACACACTTACCTCTGCTGTGCTCTCCTTGAAGTCCGGTGCTGTTTACTTTTTGACTTCTGCTCTGTGTTTCCACTTTGTCTTTCTTCTTCCTCTTCCTCTTCTGCTGCTGAAGGTCCAGATTTTTTTTTGCTTCCTTTTTTGGATGTTTTCATCGTTGGCTCTTCTTTGGGTGTACCCCCACCAAGAGGTTTTGGTGGTCGGCCTCGTTTACCTTTTTTTGGTGGACTGTTCTGTTCATCCTCATTTTCTAGTATATCTTCTTTGAGCCTCTTTTCCTCAGGCCACTGCTGTTCGTCTGACTCTGAAGCTGTATGGCCTCTCTTTCGTCCACGCTGACTGCCTTTAGGTTTCTGTTCCTGTACCAACTTGGAAAGGTCATCCATGCCTAATTTCTCTTCTGAATCTGTTACAGGTGTCTTTTTCCGGCTTCTTGGTTTGTCCAATTCAGACTAGGAATAAAAGCCACGATTTCAAATATAAAACTTAGTATACATTATTAGTGTGTGTGTATGTGTATATATATATATATGTTCAAGAATAAACAAACGAACAAAATCTGTTATCCACTTCAGTTATAAGAATGTACCTAAATAAGGTCTAGAGGTCTTAAGCATATCAGAACCATAACTACCTACTTGCTTTTAATAACAATTTTCTAATATAAAACATAATCTGGGGGTAAGAGGGTAAATTTTTATTCTTACTCAAGCTAAAGAGCCTCAGATGAAACCTCTCAAGATCAATAGATGATTAGATGATAAATTTTTCATGAAGAGCTAGTCCATTAAAAAGAACATTCTAAATTCAACGCTTAAAAGGAGTCATAGTTCAGTACTCATTATGAAGAATTGCAGTTGTTTCTTATTAGTATCTGTTGTCTCTACCAAGTTTTAATTGGCAACTTACTTTCAAATATTTCACAAATGTCTATACTGTTTCAATAATAAAATCAATGTATTTTCTTGAAAAAAGAAAAAAAAAATCTATCTGGTCTACTAAAAAAAGAGAAAAAGCCAAATTCAATGCTTAAATAATAGACAACTACACTGAGTATAGTGGATCTGCATTTGATAGTCAATTTAAGTAATCCTAATTTTACCACACAGTGTATATAATAAGACATAAATATCAACTATGTAATGCATAATGCATACACATCATAAAAGAACTATTTTATTTCATAAAGGAGGTTGCAAGATACAAAAGTTAAACATATTCATCATTTATTAAAAATTCCGAAAACATTTCTGAATCAAAGATATCACTTCTTCCCAGATACAACAATACAAAAATCAGTGACTTTCAAATTTAACATAAAATCCCAGTCTACATTCACAAAATTTAAGCCTTGACTCGTAGATGGAGATTCTTTAAAGAAATTCTTCAAAGAAACAAGGAAGAATATGTATGAATTTATAATTTTCTCCATAGGTATACCATGCATGTAAAACATATAAAAACATGTTTGTAGTACTAAGTTAATTTCCAAATGGTTTGTTCCAATTTACATTCTTAAAACATCAGTGAAAACAAAAATTATCAGATTACTTACAATTCTTCACGTTTAATTAGTCATTTGTATTTCCTATCTGTGAACTGCCTAGTTATGCCCCTTGTCTGTTTATTGGAGTTTGAGTTTTAATCTACAATATTCTACACTTTTGTGTATACTTTAGATTTTATTTCCTGTTCGTTATGAACTGAATTGTGTCCCCACAAAATTCACAAGCTGTAGAATTCTGATATTCTTTGGAGATGGGATCTTTGGGAAGTAATTCTAAAGTCTAAAGGGTGGGGCCCTCATGATGGGATTAGTGTCCTTAGGAAAAGAGACACCAGAGAGATCTCACTGTCTCTCTCTTCACCAGCTTATTGTTGTTCAGTTGCTCAGTCATGTCTGACTCTTTGCGACCCTATGAACAGCAGCACGCTGGGATTCCCTGTCCTTCATGGTCTCCAGAAGTTTGCTCAAACTCATATCCTTTTACCACTGATAAGAACACAGCAAGAAGGGAGGGTGTGTGAGGGTGTGTGCGTGTGTCTTCAGTCGTGTCCAACTCATTGTGACCACATGGACGGTAACCCACCACACTGGTCTGTCCACGTAATTTTCCAGGCAAGAATACTGGAGTGGGTTGCCATTTCCTACTTCAGGGGGTCTTCCCCACCAGGGATCGAACCCAGGGTAACCATCTGTAAACCAGGAACAGAGATCCCATCAGCAACTGAATTGGCCCACACTTTGATCTTGGACTTTCCAACCTCCAGAAACATGAGAAAATTTGTGTTGTTCAAACCTTCCAGTCTCTGGTGTATTGTTATGGTAGCCTGAACAGACTAAGACATTATCATATTTTGTTTTAGGATAGGATGTGAGTTGAGGTTCTAAACTGTTTTACCTACTCCCACTGCCAAAGATACATCCAATCACTTCAAAATCAATGATATATTATGCTTCCTTTACTTTGTATTATTTTTCAAAAACAGTAATATTTCTAGGTATTAGTAAAATACTATGCAACAAAAGCACAGTATTTTACAAATTATAACTAAGTATGTTTGTCTTTGGTTGGGCTGATTTTATCATTACTCCTCCTTTGCATCCATTTATTCTACCCTTGAGCTTCCTTAGTGACTCCATGGTAAAATACACCTGCTAATGCAGGAAGACACAGGTTTCATATCTAGTCTGGGAAGATCCCCTGAGAAGGAAATGGCAACCCACTCCAGTATTCTTGGGAATATTGGAAATCCTGGGAAATTCCACGGACAGAGAAGACTGGGGGGGGCTATAGGCCATGGTGTCACAAAGAGTTGGACACAACTTGGCAGCTAAACAACAACATTCTTCGCCATGGACTTAAAATCACACTGGAATTTTACAATGATATTTTCACTTAGAACTGTCATCTTTTTTTATTCATTTATCCCATGAAGGAATATGGCATGTCCTCTCTCTCTTCTATGTTTCTCAGTTTTGATGTTTCCTCCACATAGGTTCCTCCTCCTTCTTTTTAAGGTTATGTTTAGATCCCTCTATCTAATTCCATTGTAACGGTTATTGCTGTAAAGTAAATCTCTTTTCCCCCAAGTGTCCATCTGATATAAAGTAAAATGACTGGAGTAAAGTTAGTTATATACATACATACAAACATACATCTACCATGCTAAATTTAGTTTCTCTATTGCTTCTTATTTTTTTTAAGAGTATAAAAATAAATATCTCTTCTTTTTCATCATCATACTTTTGGTTCCTATTTCATGTCTTTCAGAACTGGCCAAATATTCTAGAACAATAACAGTGGTGGTAACTGGTTGTATGTTTTGTTCCTGATTTTTAATAAAAATGCTTCAAGTATTTTGCCTTTAAGAATAATAATTTGACCAAATCACTGACTACTGACTTCAACAGATAAAACTTTTAGCATATAATGAAGTATGTTTCTAGCATTAATTTACAAAGAGTTCACTTTTGCCAAGAATGAAATTTTATTTATATCTGATTGACATGATCTGAGATTATCTTGTTAGCATCTTTTATTTAGGATGTTGATTTGTTATATAAAAAGATTTTTTAGCATTTAAATTATCCTTGTATTCTGGGAAGAAAAAAGGCATATAAATGTTTGGTTTTAATTTGTTACTATTTTTCTAGAGTTTTGAACATAAATTAAAAATTAATTGTCATTGCTTAGAGAAGGGAAGAAAAATATTAAAATAAAACTAAAGTTTCCAATTATAAATATTACAATTCATTTTGACGTCCAAATATCTGAAAAAAATGGCTGAAATCTTAATGTTCTGGAAAAGGCTGGTGGTAAAAAGGAAATTCAATGTCTGTTTTCTTGACAGTATCATAAAATAATCTAGCTTCCTAAAGCACTAAATTCTCTAATTTTTCATTTGTACTGTACTGTTTTCAGAACAGAGGGGGTATAAAATCGACATCACAAGTAAGAAATGGGGAAAATGTTAATTGTAAAACTAAATTATTATTGTTCAGTTGTGTCCAATTCTTTGCGATCCCTGTCTTCATTATCTTCTGGAGTTTGCTTAAATTCACATCCATTGAGTTGGTTATGCCATCCAACCATCTCATCCTCTGTTGTCCCCTTTTCCTCTTGCTCTCATTCTTTCCCAGCATCAAGGTCTTTTCAAATAGGTCAGTTCTTTGCATCAGGTGGCTAAAGTATTGGAGTTTCCATTTCAGCATCAGTCCTTCAATATTCAGGACTGATTTCCTTTAGGATGGACTGGCTGGATCTCTTTGCAGCCAAGGGATGCTCAAGAGTGCCAACTGTTGTGGTTCTCCCACACCACAGTTCAAAAGCATCAATTCTTTGGTGCTCAGCCTTCTTCATAGTCCAACTCTCACATCCATACATGACTACTGGAAAAACCATAGCTTTGACTATATGGACCTTTGTTGGATAAGTGATGTCTCTGCTTTTTAATACATTGTCCAGGTTTGTTATAGCTTTTCTTCCAAGGAACAAGTGTTTGGAGCCCAAGAAGATAAAATAAGTAACTGTTCCCACTTTTTTCCCATTTACTTGCCATGAAGACTGGATGCCATGATCTTAGTTTTTTGAATGTTGAGTTTTAAGCCAGGTTTTTCACTCTCCTCTTTCACCTTCATCAAGAGGCTCTTTAGTTCCTCTTCACTTTCTGCTGTTAGGGTGGTATATCATCTGCATATGAGGTTGTTATTTCTCCTGGCCATCTTGATTCCAGCTTGTGATGCATCAAGCCTGGCGTTTTGCATGATATACTCCGCATAAAACTTAAAAAAGCAGGGTGACAATATACAGCCTTATCATACTCCTTTCCCAATTTTGAGCTAGTCCACTGTTTCATGTCTGATCTAACTGTAGCTTCTTGTCCTGCATACAGGTTTTTCAGGACAGGTAAGGTGGGCTGATATTCCAATTTCTTTTAAGAATTTTCCAGTTTGTTGTGATCCACACAGTCAAAGGATTTAACATAGTCAGTGAAGCAGAAGTAGATGTTTTTTAGGAATTCTCTTGGTTTTTCTATGATCCAACAGATGTTGGCAATTTGATCCCTGGTTCCTCTGCCTTTTCTAAATCCAGCTTGTACATCTAGAAGTTCTAGGTTCACGCTCTGCTGAAGTCTAGAAGGATTTTGAGCATTCCCTTGCTAGCATGTGAAATGAGCACAACTGTATGGTAGTCTGAACATTCTTTGGCATTGGAATGAAAACTGACCTTTGCAGTCCTGTGGCTGTATTTAATATAAATGTACATGAACAATAATTTTGCAGTGAAATTTCAATGTGAAGCTGGTAGTATACAAAAAAAACAATACTTTTCCACCATCTATCGGTCTTTAAACTCAACTTCTGTTTCATAATGTCAGCTCTCTAAAGACATTTCAGTTGGAACAAGCTTATTAATAAGGTTCTTCTGAAAATGGATGCAAAGTTACACAAAAGATGGCAAAAGCCTTATTAACTACACATATCAATCTCAAAAGCTTGTAAATTCAGAACTGTTCTGTGAAAACATGGACTTTATTCTGCATTGCTCCAAAATGTAAACTAGATATGGAATTTATAGGATAACAAAATATTAACCATGTTTTCTAATTTGGGGGGGAAGAAGAGCAATATATGTGGGTGTGGGTAACCTACCTGAGGTCTCCAACAAATGGGAGAAATTACAGGCTTTCCACTTAAGGCATTTTCAAGCACATGGTAACTAACTCTCATAAATTACAGAGAAGGAATTTCTGCACTAAGGGAGAGGTCAGATTAGAAGACATAAATAGCTTTTCCCACTCAAGGATTCTTCTATAAATCCAGATAACAAGGTTCCTTTCTGGCTAAGCAATCAATTTTTAATTCTGCTTGGGTGAAATTTTTAAACAGCCAATAATAATCAGAATTAACACTATAGTTAAGATTGAGTAAGAATTTTAGAGTTTTAAGTAGAAAGAGAAACAATTTTCTAAAATAAGTTATTGGAGAAACCTGAAAAAAACTGAAAATCATTTAAACTTTGTGGGATATATAAGTTTGGGCCACTGGAAGACAAGAAGTACAAGAACTATTTCAGAAAAAGCAATGTATTTATTAATAATTTTTCCCTCTATTAATCAAGTAGATGAAAACACATTAACTTTTATTATGATAATTATTAATCAAAAATATTAATCTTGATAACAATGAAACAGCAGCAACCACCATTCATTTGGGCTAATTCATTTATTCTGATAAACTTTACCAGCTGAGTATCCACACTTCACTAATAAAGAAACTAATTCAGGGAACCTAACAAGTTATTCAAGAAATGTTTAGAGCTAACCTAGAAAGTCAAAATGTACTCCGTTATTAATGCCATTGAGTTGTGTTGGAATACGTAACCGTATTCTATATCCATACTAAAAATGCCAAATTGTCTTCAAATGATAACTATAAATTATGTCTATAACACATACCAGTATCACTGCTATTAAGATTTAAAAACTAAACAAGGACTTTATGAAAACTGTAGCATTTCCAACATTTACTGGAATCATATTTAGTAATTAAAGGCTCAGGAAATCAGCTAAGATGGAAGAACCTTTAAGAATTCTCATTCTAGTCTCTTCTCTAAGGCTAAGTCTAAACTCATTATGTTTAAAGAAAAAGAAAACAAACACAAAAGCCAAGCAGTTCTGAGAACAGAACAGGCATGTTTGAGTCCAAAGCTTTAAAGAATAAAGACTGCTTACTAGAATGATAAGACACACAAGAAATTCAATATACTTAAATTACATGGTAGAGGATAATTATAAACTCAAATTTGTGATTAAAACCACTGAAGTAAAATCATATGTCAAACTTGAAAGTAACACTCACTCGTTTCCGTGTAAAAATTATTATTTACATAGAAAGAATTACTATTATTGTACTTATTATAAAATCAAACGAAATATCTCACCCTTACAAGATCAGAGTCATCTCTCTTGTCACTTTTTTTTCCCGGCAAAGGTGAAGACATTGTGTAATCTTCATTTTCACTGTGATCCATTTCAGAACTATCAAGCCTTTTAATACAGATATTTGTTATTATTATTACAATCAAACCTTAAAAGTTCTTCCTGTTCCCAGAGTAGCTTTATAGCTTTATGAACAAAAAGTTTCATTCTTTCCAAAAAGTATCCACTTTATTTTCATGGTGGTTTAGTCCCTAAGTTGTGTCTGACTCTCTTGCCATCCCATGGAATGTAGCCTGCCAGGCTCTTCTGTCCATGAAATTCTCTAGGCAAGAATACTGGAGAGGGTTGCCATTTCCTTCTCCAGGGGCTCTTCCTGACTCAGGAATCGAACCTGGGTCTCCTGCATTGCAGGCAGATTCTTTACCAACTGAGCTGCAAGGGAAGCACTTTAATATATTTAACACCATTTGGCTATTTTCCAACCTTCTCCCTTTTCATGCCTACCTGAGATTACTATTAGCTGATTCTAGCTCCTCTATTCTCCATCAGTAACCTAGGTAATCTTCTAAAAGCACAAATTAGATCACTAGACTCTACATCTTCCAGTTTTACTTAGAAGTCAAACCAAATCCTTTACATTATCCACAAAGGGCAAACATAATCTGGCTACCTCTCAACTTCATCCCTGACCATTATTCTAATCCCTATTCTCCAACCAAAGTGATCTCTCACACACACCTAGCCCATTCCCTTAGAAAGAGTCCTGGTGAACAAAAAACAACACAACTTAGAAACTAAACAACAAAAATGCCAAAACTAGTTAAACTGTAAATTATTTTCCTTTTTTCTTTAGAAAATAAAAAATTGAAAGTACACAGCACAATTTGAAAGCACATTTTTAAACTTTTTTAAAACAAAAAAGTTACATGCATGCACAGTAAAAGAAATTCAAAACCACATCAGAGCATCTTCCTCCTTCCTACACTAGATTACTGTATGCACTATGGAGATGTTGGGCATTCTTCCTAAAACTTTTGATGCATGTACAAGTACACGTAAATACAAATTCTTCTTAAAACCCCAAAATACTTTACACTGTTCTATTCTTTGTCTTTTCCACTCAATCACATATTGTGGAAACTCTTCATATGAGCTCATACGTCATCATTTTTTAAAGGAGTATGTATTCCACTGTATAGATGAGCCGTAATTTAAAGATTTACATTCACTGGACACTAAGTTTGGAAACCAGCTTATGTCTTACAACGGATTGCCCCAACAAGCTAAAATATGAAAGGCTATGGAGTACCCATCTAAGTGAGTAAGCAAATACATATACCTTGTAAATGGCTCTCAGTGTTAAAAAGGAATGTACAGATATGCACTGACTTTCATTCACTGACATTAAAGGTAGAAGATGTTATTTTAGATCTCATAGCCTTGGTGGATTCCTTAATGTAAAGCATGGTATTTCTTGTGTACTTACCTCCCTTTTATTCTTCCAGGAGAGCTTGGATTTGAGCTGCTGCTTGCGTTGCTTACAGTTTCCATTCGTGATGATTTTGTCTGAGATTGTTTGCCTGCTGATGAAAGCGGCTTATTAACAGCTCCTAGAACATTGGTTGTTTTGGGCTGAAATGAAAAATGCGTATCTCTTTCTATTTGATAAAAACCAAAAGAAATTTAGATGCAAAGAATCACAAATAACACCTGCCAAAGTATTTCCATATATAAACCATGAAAAGCTTGCCTATCCTTAAGCAAAATAAGAATTATAAACTGAGTATCACTTGAATAAATAAAAAACTGTATTAACAGAATAACAGTTAAGTTTCTAAGTTATCTACGGTAAGAAGGCTTACAAAGAAAGTGAGAACACAAAAAATGTATAGTCAACAATGAAAATTGACAATTAGACTCTTGCCAGGGAAGGATATGTCTTTTTACTTTAATACTACAGAATAAGAAATTTAAGAAAGAAGATACCCAGGGTTTTACCATAAGTTAAAAAATATGTTCTATATCTCAACCTACATCTATATAGTAAAAATAACTTTTTCTTACTAAATGGAAGATACTGAATATTTGTATTTTCTTTTGATACACCAATTTAAAAGAAATACAAAATAATATAATAATACCAACAGTCACACTAAAATAAACTACCACATAAAAATTAAAACAATTTTCAAAACATACTTTTCCAGGAGTGAAAAATGATTTCATTTCTGGAGGCAGATAATTTTTGGTGTTACTGAAGTTCTGGAAGCAAGGGAAAAAAGACAGTCAATGACTTCTGAAACACTGTATCTACAAAGCAATTCAAAAGTCAATAAAACTTAAATTAGAGCAGCTTTTGTTTTAAAGTGCATTATAAAATACATATTTATTGAAACTAAAAATGAGTTGAAACACAAAATTTCAGTCACTGATTTTAAATGCTGTAATAGCTAAAACTAACCTTGTACTAACTCTAGTATTAACACAACATTTTTGAGCTCTAATATGCTAGAGCTGTAAGAGCACCTGAACAAAAACATGCTTATATAATAATACTCTCCAGGGAAGAGACCACATATATATATATATATATATATATATATATATATATATACACTACTTTTATCTTAATCACAAAAAAGTGAATGCCTAAATGCAGACAGTCCCTTTTTAGGTGAACCTACAAGGCCTATTCCAATCTCTATACACTGGGGTTAAGATATTAACTGGTATTCTGCTTTAAAAAAAAAAGGGGGGGGGGTAATGACTGTTTTCCTCTCACTTAGATAGACTATAAACCTCCAAGAGATTCTTAAAAATACCTTTTTTACAATAATACTATACTTCAGTTTTCTGAAAGTGGTTTGGGAAGATCCCTGTAATGCTTCCCAGGTATTAAGCCTGCTCCAATGTCAGTTCTCTGATTGTTTCACACCAGTTAGAAATTTCAAGGGCTTATAATTTCAGACTGTATCAGCATTCTCCTTCCTGTTTTGAATCAATGGCCATTAACTCATTAATTTATCAGCTTTGATCACATTTTTGCCTGTGCTCTTAAGACTAGCATAAAACTCAGAAAACAATAAAAATTTTAGATCATTTTAACTCATTTCTGAATCTATTTGTGTCCTCCAGCTTAGCCCACATTCTGATCTTGAACATGGTTAAGATTCACAGTGACCTTTCCCCATGACATAAGTAGTGGGTCAACTCTTGACATTGATTCCTCCTGATCTTCCCACAACCTAGTGGTGACAATATATTTTATTTCAACTTACACAAATAAATCCTAAAATAACTACCTTGTCAGGCTGGGTGAAAAAACGAGCTGGCAGTACCGGGTCTTTAGGAGATTCCAAACTATATGTGGTGCTTTTTGACATGATGATATTCATGGCAACATCACATACAGTATACAGTTTCTGCAATGGGTATTAAACAAAAAGAAAAAATCAGGTACTTAAGTTGGCAAACTAGACTCTGTGAATTAGGAGTAATTCCAGAACGTGCACTTAGTATGTAGTTTTCAGGACAACAGTGTAAGTTAAAATACTTATTCTATTATTGTAATTAGTTTACTAGTAACAGCATTACTAGTATTCTCTACTGATTCTATATTAGTAAGTCTAATTACTAACATGAATACTACTATTTACTACGAGCAGCAAAGACTCATGCTGTCTAGAGAAGTCTTATACCCTATGCTCAAATGCTTAAAGTCAATACAGAATCATAACTATTTACAAAGAATTACATACTTCATTCATTTTTGCATCATCTGGTCCTTGAGCATCTTTTGTTTGTTTAATATTTTCTACCATCTTTCTGATAAACGCATGACTATTATTTTCATTTTTAGCCATTAGTATTTCCAGAACAAACCAAAGACACCTAAAAAATACCAAGAAAAAAAATTCACTATTAAATATGGATATAATTCTAAATATAATGAACTCCAAGAGCAGAAAAAATTAAAAAGAAACAGCTAAAAATCAATAGAGAAAAAAAAAGTACATCACATACATATTACAACATATCAGGAATGTAGGTATGAGTTCATAACATCCTTTCTCAAAGTCTCACTAATTTTCCTAGGTAGACAGAAAAGTTAAAAAGAAACAGAAATGGTAGAAATAAAGCAGTGATCTTAATCCCGAGCTGTGGCAGGGATGGAGGGTTCCCTGAAGCAGTAACTGGGTCACAAAGTGAAGACTCTCATGTGCTAAGATTGACCGCGGTTCTGACTGCAGTCTTTAGGAAACTCTAACAACCATTAAGAGTCTTCATCAATAAATTGAGGGAAAGGTCAGGGCTGACAACTTACATACTAAAGAGAAAAAAAAGTTTCACTACCTCAGTTTCAGGGTAATTATATTAAATTCTATGCAAGAAAAAAATGAAAGTCCTTTGTCTCTGTATTATGCATACAGAATGGGACAGAGTGATAGTACAGAGGAGAAAACGGGAGAAGAGGAAAATGTGAAACAAGGCATCAGTTCTAGAAGGGAGAAAAGTAACCTCTGAGACCGCAGGCATAGGTTACGGTTTCTTTTCTCTGATAGAAAGGAGATCACTCAGGGCTGTACTAGACCATTTATAAATACAGCCCCAAATATTTATTTAGTAAGTTTCAAGGAATATTTTATCATTAAAAAAAAACAACCCAAACCAATGTGTTCTGAGAAAGAGGAATGGCTAAAAGTTTTCCTTAGTATAATCATACTAACACAGAATTCATTTTGGGAAAACTAATTGCTTATTCTTTAAAACTAGAAACTGTGGCAAATAGAGGGCAAAAGCCTTTCTCTTGTCATGAGAAAATTACCAGTAATTTAATTTTATTCTCTTGAAGCACCACAAATACTTAACTATAAACTATTTCTATGAATCAAGAAACCAAGAGTTATTTTTTCTTTAATAAAGAAGCTAAAAGCATAAGAAATTAATTTTTCAAAACCACAGAGGTCACCCTTTACTATAACAGAAATAGGATCTCATCTCTATTTAAGGAAGTCTTACAAAGACTTCTCTAAATATCATTATATTCCCCCATCCCACACCCTGGCAGGTATATTCTTCTGGCATCTAAACAAGAATCTTTCAAAGAACTACAACTGTCATAAACCTAATCAACAGTAAAGTATGGGAACAGTTCCCTGGTTATCAACTTGGCCCATTATTAAAGTAGACCATCTTTCTTCCTTGTAGAGAAAGACAGGAACTGCAAAGGAAATATGCTTACCATGTGAATAAGAGTATTAATTCACTCCACATAAAAATCTATACAGTGCTTCAGAAGAAAGTAGGAAAAGATAAGAATTACAAACAAACTTTTTAATGGATAACTTCAATAGAAAAGAAATGCCAGACTGGTAGAGAAACAGGACAGTAATACAGTAATTATGCTAAGTTGTTTTGGGAATTATATAAGAAATGAAATATGAAGAAATGGTAGGAAAAAAGAAAAAGAGAACAAATAAGGTAAAGAACCTTAAACTCCTAAAAAATGAAATAAATTTAATACACTAATTATAACTGAGATTCCATTATTAACAGGAAACAACTTCAGAAAATATGAAAATGGGATGGAAAAAGTCTTTACTCTTTAACGTCTTTAAGTTGTTCAATATCTTGTACTTTGACATAATCCGGATCATGCGCCAAAAGGTGAATTGTATATGGAACAACATATTCAGGTAGAAGAGACAATAATTTTTCTGAAAAAGAAATAAAACAAAAACATCTAGGTTAGAAAACCAAATCTTACTCGTTCTCTTTCTCTCTCTGATACTCTATTTCTTGTATCCCAATAATATACCACAATATCACTGGAAGAAAAATACACTGAAAGGTCCAGTGCTGAGGTACATCATAGTTTATCCAGTTATCCATCATGGCCAATACTGATATGCCTACTAAGTGCACCCTGTGCCGAGCCTACAAAGATACATATTTCAATTTTCAACAGATATGAGGAAAAAGTGACCCAAACTATACTCAAGACTAAGGAACATAAAATCTATTTTTCTTATTAGTAACTCTATGTTCAATACTCCCTTGTAAGTTGCTGTGCAAAAGGTAAACAACTAGTAAATCTTTCAGTCAGTATGGCACAAAAATAGGAAGTAAAGGTTGATACTATTTAATACAATTTGCAACATAAAAACTGACAGAAAGGAACAGACATTGTTTCTAGGGCATTTTACATAACAATTAAGTATCTTTTCAGTTTAAATTCAAATGTTTTGATTTTTTGACTGAGGATCAGTAGGGGCCATTACACATAGAAATGGAAATCCTAACTAGTTTTAATAAAGGTTACTCGAAAGACCAAGATTCATACTCTGAGCAATTCTTTTATATTTCCTACTCTTGCAATTTTAAATCAGATGTTCAGTCTAGAGTAAAATAATGTATGTGTCAACAAGGCACCAAATTTTCTTTATTCCTATCACTGAACTCAAAGAGAATAAGCTTGTGTGTAATATTCATTTCAAGGTAGGTCCAGAAGAAAAAAATAACAAGGTTCAAAATTCAGTGAAATCTGAATTAAAGTCTATCTAACATGTACTGAGTGCTTACTCTTTTCCAGACCTACTATTTTAGTAGGGCTTACTATTTTAAATATAAAGATGCGTAAGACTAGACACACACACATAAAAAAAGACTAGACAAAGACCTCACACTGAGCACAGACAGGACCAGGACAGAAGCCCCACTTCACCATGGACAGTACCCTAAAATAAGAACAGCTAATGACTTCTGAGTACTTTTTTGAACCATGCATTATGCCAGGTGCTTTATATATACAACTTTTTAATCATAACCACCATAAGATACAAGTAAAACTATACCAATCTTACAAAAAGGAAACTAGGGCTCAGACTGCATAAACAACCCACCCAAATACAACCGGTAAATGGCAGAGGTGGCAGAGGTGAGATTTAACTCCAGAACTCTCAAGGCGAAGTAGGAAGAGAAAGAAAGAGGGTCTCAAAACTGTATTTTAAAGGATTCAAAAGGGGCAAACTTCTCTCCTTGGTTTTGTTTATTTGTTTGGCCAGAAGGGGGAGGCAAAATTTCCAGAGTTGACAACAGAGAAAAAAGCTGGCTAGACAAATTTCAAATAATCCAGAGTACAAGGAGCAAAGAATTTACATTCTGGAGTAGCTAGAGAGAAAGTTTAAAACTCAGGCTGAGAGTTCACTACAAAGTGTCATGCTAATGAGCTTCTACTTGATCCTCTGAGCAGAAAGGAGCCAACCAAGGTTTCAAGCAAGAAAATGACGTGAGCAGATCTGTTTTAGGAAGATAATTTTGACAGTGGTGTGGCTCGGCTGGAGGCAGGAGAACATTTACAACACGGAGTTAGTCAGGAGTAGATATGATAATTCAAGTGAAATACAGCAGGATAGGGGAGTTGGGGAGAAACAGTGAAGACACCCAAAAGAAGAATTAAGAGGATTTAGTGACCAATGAAAGGAAAAAAGGAGGCATGAAGAATGCCTCTGACTTCTGACTTGCGTAACTGGATGGCTTTTAATGCTGTTGATCAAGTCACAGAAGTCAGGGACACAAAAACTAGTAAGTGTGGACGGAGTGAGGTAAACAAATTTTAAAAAGGCACACAGGACCCTGATATTAATGTCAGCTACAGGTGAGGACAACCAATAAAGTTTAAAGACCTGGACTTTTTTAAACTACAAGAGTACTTAGACAATCTTCATAAATGTACCCCTTACTGCTTCATTTACCTCCAAAGCTCCTGCTTTTTGCCCTTGGCCTTTTAGTCAGTTGCATAAAAAACTATGGGTTGATATTTAAATACCCATGCATTTATATTTTAAAATGACCTTTTACGAGGAAAAGTTGCTGCTGAAAAACAGTAATAACAACTTACTTAATGAGGGCTGATTAGAATATAATAAACAACAGTAACGTCATTTTGTGCTCCACAAAACTGAAACTGGCAAGATGGGAAAGTATACTCTTCATTTTCACACAAGCTTACCGCTAACAGCTGCATGCTGTTTCAGATACTCGCGTCTCACATTGATATTTTTTACCAGACACTGCCTGGCATGAGCTCTTCTTTCTTTTACAGGGTCTTTTGCACAAAGTGCACAAATTGCCATATACTCAAGTGGAAGCCGTAATCGAGAAAGGCCTTTGTGAAGTTTCTGAGCAAACACTTGTCTTACTTGATAGCATTCATCCTGGAAGACATAATTATTCCACATGTTACCTACATGGTATCAGAGGAAGTAACAATTTTGGATAGGAAATCCACTATATCAGGTAATCAGAAGAATAAACATAGCACGTGTACCCACAACCAGTGCTCCAGTTCACAGGACTAAGATGTGACAAGTTAATATGGAGGCCAGAGTGATAACTTGGACCTTAAAATGACTACCAGCTACCTGTGTGAGAACACACTGAATAGATAAAAACTAGTATACATTAATCCACCTTAACTTAAATGAGATATGTAAAAACAAGTCTGAACACTATCTTTTATTTACCTTTTTCATTTACTAAGATAAAACTCTGTCCAATTTATATATTTAGTTCTATCATTTAAAAAAACTGTTCAGATTAAAATGCACAACTCCGAAGGCAGGAGTTACTAATCCATTTCAGCAACATCACATTCCTCTTAGTTAACTGCTCATCACTGTGCCTGCTTTTCTCACACCACTCGTTCTCCTAAACCACCCACCTCCACTCTAGAAGCTAACCCGTCCTCATCTTCAAGGACAGCTCCCATATCTTCTAGAAATCACTGTGTAAATCTTTATCCTGAACCCTCTGTGCATATCTAGTACTTTGCTCTGCTAGTACTCTGTGCATATCTCCAGCCTAGGATTTCAGTTCAGTTCAGTCGCTCAGTCGTGTCCGACTCTTTGCGACCCCATGAATCACAGCACGCCAGGCCTCCCTGTCCATCACCAACTCCCGGAGTTCACTCAGACTCACGTCCATCGAGTCAGTGATGCCATCCAGCCATCTCATCCTCTGCCATCCCCTTCTCCTCCTGCCCCCAACCCCTCCCAGCATCAGAGTCTTTTCCAATGAGTCAACTCTTCGCATGAGGTGGCCAAAGTACTGGAGTCTCAGCTTTAGCATCATTCCCTCCAAAGAAATCCCAGGGCTGATCTCCTTCAGAATGGACTGGTTGGATCTCCTTGCAGTCCAAGGGACTCTCAAGAGTCTTCTCCAACACCACAGTTCAAAAGCATCAATTCTTTGGCGCTCTGCCTTCTTCACAGTCCAACTCTCACATCCATACATGACCACAGGAAAACCATAGCCTTGACTAGACGGACCTTTGTTGGCAAAGTAATGTTTCTGCTTTTGAATATGCTATCTAGGCTGGTCATAACCTTCCTTCCAAGGAGTAAGCGTCTTTTAATTTCATGGCTGCAGTCACCATTTGCAGTGATTTGGGAGCCCAAAAAAATAAAGTCTGACACTGTTTCCACTGTTTCCCCATCTATTTCCCATGAAGTGATGGGACCGGATGCCATGATCTTTGTTTTCTCAATGTTGAGCTAGCATTTAGTACACAGTATGAAAAGGACTGGTTTATCTGTCTTATGCAGTGCTATTTCTTGAAGCCAAGCACTGAGATTTTATTCCTCTTTGTGCCTCAAAACCTAACACAGTGTCTGCTACACATTATGAGAATTTTTTCTAAACTATAGGGAAAAGCTCAATATGACTTTTGAACCATATATGAGATATACAAAGACTTTCATTATTACACTCCATCAATGAACATAATGTGTGGTGTGTTTCATATTATTGCAACTGTATGTTTATTTCTTCTATCTAGAATGCTAATTTTGCTTTTCTTCAAAACCCAGGTTGCAACATCTTGCCCTTATCTTTAAATCCTTATTTTGTGCATCTTCTTTCATTTACTTTAAACCTCAGTTTACTACAATACCAAACACCCACTTTTTAAAAAAGTAGTCAAGTGCAGCTTCTATGGAGAATAGTATGGAGGTTCCTCAAAAAACTGAAAGTAGAGTCACCATACAATCCAGTAATCCCACTCCCAAGCACATAATCAGCAAAACCATAGTTCAGAAAGAGACCTGCATCACCACGCTTACGGTAGTGCTGGTTACGACAGCCAAGACCTGGAGACACCGGAAAGGCCCATCCACAGACGAATGACAATACAACTCAGCCGTAAAATTAATCAAATACTGCCACTTTGCAGCAGCAGGAATGGACCTGTGGATTGCCATACCAAGTGAAGTAGGTAGGTCAGAAAGATACTATCACTTACATGTGGAATCTAAAATAAGACACAAATGAACCTACCTACAAAACAGAACAGACACACAGAACAGACTTATGGCTGGTTGCCAAGGGGGAAGGTGGAGAGGGGGAGGGAGGAAATGGTAGTTTTGGGTTAGCAGATGCAAAGCATTATACACAGAATGGATAACAAGGTTCTACTCGATAGCACAGGGAACTAGATTCAGTATTCTGTGATAAACCATAACGGAAAAGAATATAAAAAGAATGTGTGTGTGTGTGCACTACTGAATTATTTGGCTATATAGCAGAAATTAACACACTATAAATCAACTATACTTCAATTAAAAAAAATAGTAATCAATAGACAGAACTACTATCTGTTATCTATCCTTATACTCCACAAAACAAAATTAAACTTATATTACCCCTTCCTCATTATTACTCCTATAAGGAGAGTAATTTTCAGTATCCAATTATTCATTATGAAAATATCCAATTACAAACAAACAATATAATTAAAAGTCAATATATCACAAATATATTCACAAATGAACAAGCTACTTGTAAGAATATATTATAGATACAAACTAGTCAATATTATACTGGAGAAGAGAATGGTTACCCATGCCAGTATTCTTGCCTGGAGAATGCCATGGACAGGAGTCTGGGGAGCTATTGTCTATGGGGTTGCAGAGAGACAGACATGACTGAGCAACTCTCACTTTCACTCAATACTATTATCTAATATAATAAGCTATAGTGGAATATAACCGCAGAAGCAACCGGCATCACTACACTAGTCATACCTAAAACTAACACAATACTGTAAATTAAATATACCTCAATAAAGCAAGCAAGCAAACAACAACAAAACACTGAAGAGCACTCAAATATCCCTCCACACTACTTAGATACATTTCCAAAGCCATGTTTTTGTCATTCTTCAGTAATCACTGACGATCTAATAGTACAATGCAAATTAATTACAATGTCAACTGTGAATCACAGCAAAGGTAGGAGAGTTTCAAAAGGTCATTAAGATAATGTTAGAAAAAAACTGTCCAATCATATGCAAGGCAATTGACATTTAACAACAAAATATGAGAAAATTGACAAGAATGATGATCCAATGGCTACAGCGAAAGAGAATCACCTAAATAAAGATTTAAAAGATGTGCTCCTGGGAAATGAGGAAGTCTTCCAATGTTTGCTCTTATTTTTGCAAAGATTTACCCTTTTCACTAGTTTATAAAAAATAATATGAAGTAAAGAACATATTTATCCTTTCAACTAGGTTATTAAACCAGTCAATCTAAAGGAAATCAACCCTGAATATCCAATGGAAGGACTGATACTGAAGCTGAAACTCCAATACTTTGGCCACTGATACAAAGAGCCAACTCATTAGAAAAGACCCTGATTCTGGGAAAGATTGAAGACAGGAGGAAAAGTGGATGACAGAGGACAAGATGACTGGATGGCATCACTGACTCAATGGACATGAGTTTGGGTAAGCTCCAAGAGACGGTGAAGGACAGGGAAGCCTGGTGTGCTGCAGTCCATGGGGTCACAGAGTCAGACATAACTGAGCAACTGAACAACAAGGCTATTAAAAATACGAAGTAAAGATTTACACTTTGACTAGGTTATAAAAACATGTGAAGCAGAGGATAGAGTGACACAATTTTTATCAGGAAAAATACACTCTCAAAAAAGCAGACACTTTATACTTTCATGTTTATGGTTATAACCAGTAATTGGTTCAATATAAGGAAAGTGAAAGTGAAAGTCAACTCAGTCGTGTCCAGCTCTTTGCGACCCCATGGACTATACAATCCAGAGAATTCTCCAGGCCAGAATATGGGTAGCCTTTCTCTTCTCCAGGGGATCTTCCCAACCCAGGGATTGAACCCAGATCTCCCGTACTGCAGACAGATTCTTTACCAGCTGAGCCACAAGGGATCTACTACTACCAAATTCTTTTCTGAGATAAAGTTCCAATCAAAGCTTTTACTCCCTACTAAGAAATTCATTTTAGTCTGCATATTAAATAAACTTTTGTGTTAATTTCTGCTGTACAGCAAAGTATACGTTTTAAGTGTAAATTATTCTCAGTTATTTGTAGTATCTTGTAAATAGTTCAATTATTGTGTGTATTACATTGTATTAACAGCACTTATATTTTCTGTTCTCCTAAGAGCTTATCTTCTTAAGGGCTATAGCCATGACTCACCTTTGTATCTGAAGAACCTAGAACAATGCATAGCACATAGAAGTACACAGTAAATTTTCATGAAGTGCATTCAAATTCTAAAATACCTAGACTGGCCTGGAGAATTGTAAAACTGTATAGTCCATGGGGTCGCAAAGAGTCAGACATGACTGATTGACTTTCAAGGGCTTCCCCGGTGGCTCAGCTGGTCAAGAATCTGCCTGCCTGCAATGAAGGAAACCTGGGTTCGATCCCTGGGTTGGGAAGATCCCCTGGAGAAAGGAAAGGCTACCCACGCCAGTATTCTGGCCCGGACAATTCCATGGGCTGTATAATCCATGGGGTTGCAAAGTGTTGGACACAACTGGGCCACTTTTGCTTTCAAGATTGGTATTATTGAATTTTTATTCTTCCAGATTTACTTTCTATTCAAATGCATGACAAAGGCCACTGAGATACAACATTGCCTTTAAAGAGCTGAACTCAAGTAAACACAAATAAACCATAGGCATGTAACTAAGACAAGGCAAGTAAGTATGTATCGGGACTGTAGATAAAATCTGTAGGGGATCCAAAGGAGATCTATTGTATGAATTAGAGCTAGTTTCGTGGAGAAGATTGTGTCTGAGCCTTGATTTGCAGAAAGGGTTGGATTTGGGTATGCAGAAATGAAGACGGTGAAAATAAAATTAGAGGGAGGCAAACTACAGGTACATAAAAGAAAAAAAATGTTTGGCTTCACTGAAATAAACATAGGTAAAGGGTGGTGTGCTAAACAGAATTTTAAAATGTATCAGATCAGATCAGATCAGTCGCTTAGTCGTGTCCAACTCTTTGCGACCCCATGAATCGCAGCACGCCAGGCCTCCCTGTCCATCACCAACTCCCCGAGTTCACTCAGACTCACGTCCATCGAGTCAGTGATGCCATCCAGCCATCTCATCCTCTGCCGTCCCCTTCTCCTCTTGCCCCCAATCCCTCCTAGCATCAGAGTCTTTTCCAATGAGTCAACTCTTCGCATGAGGTGGCCAAAGTATTGGAGTTTCAACTTTAGCATCATTCCTTCCAAAGAAATCCCAGGGCTGATCTCCTTCAGAATGGACTAGCTGGATCTCCTTGCAGTCCAAGGGACTCTCAAGAGTCTTCTCCAACACCACAGTTCAAAGGGATCAATTGTTCTGCGCTCAGCCTTCTTCACAGTCCAACTCTCACATCCATACATGACCACTGGAAAAAACAAAGCCTTGACCAGACGAACCTTTGTTGGCAAAGTAATGTCTCTGCTTTTGAATATGCTATCTAGGTTGGTCATAACTTTCCTTCCAAGGAGTAAGCATCTTTTAATTCCATGGCTGCAGTCACCATCTGCAGTGATTTTGGAGCCCCCCAAAATAAAGTCTGACACTGTTTCTGCTGTTTCCCCATCTATTTCCCATGAAGTGATGGGACTGGATGCCATGATCTTCGTTTTCTGAATGTTGAGCTTTAAGCCAACTTTTTCACTCTCCTCTTTCACTTTCATCAAGAGGCTTTTGAGTTCCTCTTTACTTTCTGCCATAAGGGTGGTGTCATCTGCATATCTGAGGTTATTGATATTTCTCCCGGCAATCTTGATTCCAGCTTGTGTTCCTTCCAGTCCATATGCAGGTCCAAATATTAGAAGGGCTTGAATGGCCTTCTAGGTAAAATATATGCAATTTTTCTTTCTTATGAGTACAAGCCCATAAATATTTCTGACCAGGGGAATAACATGACCAGAAGTTGATAGGGAAATTTAACCCACCATAGAAAAGTCTCCCAATGGCACAGATGACAGCTAACGATGGGTACAGCAATCAGAATGGTTAAGGTTAAGAAGGTATGAATAAAAAAGATGTAATAGATATCAAAGGACAGAATTATCTAGATATCAAAGGACAGAATTATCTGTACTTTTGTGACAAGGTGCAAACACAAGCAAATAGTCAAATATAAATCATGCTTTTAGGTCTAAGAAATGCCATTCACCTTTACTTAATGTTTACTCAGGTTCTCTGTGTGTCAGGAAAGAATAGATTTGGGAGAGATTCAGTCTTACGTTCTCAGGAAATAAAAGTTTGAAATTTCTGTTTGGCATTGGAAGTGGGTCCAGAAACTTGAGAAGGGCCAAAAAATGTAGTCGTGAAGTATGACAAAAATCAGGAGACAAAAGCCAAAAAAAAATATTTCAAAAATAAAGGTGCAATGAGTTGTGTCAAATGATGCCAAAAGGACATGTATAATAAAGATTAAGACCATTGGACTGGGGGACTTAATTAGGTCATTTTTGGAAAACAGTGAAAGCAAATGCTAAAACGTGAGCAGGTTAGAGTGAGAGGATAAGACAGCAGAGACAAGCCTGTGGTTGAAAGGAACAACAAAATTAGGAAAAAGCTTTGTTTACAATAGGGTAATCCCATATTTGTAAATTGTGAGAATGTGCTAATAATTAACGTTTTACAATGAATACATGTTTCACAGTCAACAGAATTCTAAAACAACCTTTAAACTTAGGTAATCTGAACTTTCGCATTGGGAATTTGATGACTGAGACAGTAACATATACAGTATCCTAGAAAACAAAGTCTCTAGAATTTAACAAGCATGGATGTTCTCTGGACAGAATGGACATTTAACTGATGATCTGCACATACTGACTACACACAGCAAGTTTCAAACAAAGTCCATCTTTCTTAACATCCATACTTGCCCTTATTTTTTAAAAAAATTTCTACTTAACAACCAATACCACTAACACCCTAAGAAATATCAGACCAAGAGTCCAATAAATCGATAGACTGCAAGTACTACCAATTTGAAAAATTAATTACATACGTTGTTTTCTAAGAAATTTAATATGTTATTTTTTAAACAATTCTCATTTTATGGCAAAATAAGGTTATCTCCAAAATTAAAGAGGGAATAGTAAACCAGAAAATTACGGGCTTCGCAAAAATCTCATTTCTCATATTGACTAGTCAAGTATCTGAATAATAGTACCAAAACTAAAATCATAATAAACAGATGTTTTAAATACTGAAGTACCACAAGTACTAAAAGTCAAAGAACACAAAGAATCATGTTCTGTACAACCAACCATTTTCCTTACATTGATAGCTAAAGCACACAGCTGATACTGTTCTAACGTGATAATCTCATGGTAACAGGGCTCCTGGGCCAGCTTCACAATTGCGCTCCCAGCAGCGAGTCTCAGGCGTGACATATCTGGTTTACTGAAAAATAAGCAAGAAAGAATATGAATTAGATTTCTAAACATCTGCACAAGAATATTCCTACTTTGTGTATCTAATTTTATAAAAATTCCTCTGGCCTAAAAAAAAAAGGCAGAAAACAATTCAGTGATACTGACCACTATATTATGTTTGGAAGATGGTGTCCAACAGAACAAAATTCTTTGCTTGAACACAAGTCTAAGCTAGTCATTGAATTCTCTTGTTCTATACAGAAAGCTTTCAGCCAAGCCTAGGACGAATCTATTTGTATGTTCAGTTATTAGGTCTCAAGTCTTCCACTATGGATTTTTTCGGGGATATGTGTTTACTTATGTATTACGCACAAAATATCATAACTTGCTGATCATTCAACTAAAACTATGGTGTTAAGTACAAAAGAAGTTAACATAAAAGCAGGTACAGTAGATTAAAAAAATTACTATTTTTAGCTAGTATTCAATTTTGAAATATCATCAAGAGCCTCTTTTTAAGGGAAGAAAATCTGTCGTAAGATGGGATATATTTCAGCAATTAGGAAATTCTTGACTAGTAAATATATTTAAATAATCCTTCCTAATACAGAGACATATCAGATGAATTACTGATTCACTGAAATATTGTAAGGAGGGAAGTTGTAACTACTTAATTAGGACTCCCTATATAGCTCCATAGTAAAACATTATTATTTACTATACATACAACAAATACACCATAATGAGAGGGATGTGAAAGAGATAAATCTTAATCTTCCAGGATGCAAAAAAAAAAAAACTTAATCTTCCAAGATCTAAAGATCTAGTTGGTTTAAGACTCTTCCTTTATCTTTCTAACAATTATGTAAAAATATTTACAGAGTGTATGACAACATTAAAGGTTCTGAAGTTACAGGTTGCAGAGATATTTTCAGTTCATCAACAGCAATATTTCAAGTAGTTATTATAAGATAAATCACTCAACCACTGCTAAGGAAAATCTGATTTCCTTGTTGGAATTTAGTAAATTTAAAAAGTAACTAATTAAAATACTTTGTGTGTGTGTGTGTGTGCGCGCGCTCAGTCGTGTCTGACTCTTTGTGACCCCACGGAATGCAGCTTGCCAAGCTCTTCTGTCCATTACAACAATGTTTTTGAAGACTAGTTTAAGAACACAGACCCAACGAGAGCTCCTGCAGGTGGATGGGTCTGGCCTTAGCAGCTGTGGGCTTTGTGGGCACGTACACTCAGGGACTGGGCCAGGTCAAGGTCTGCAGTGCCTCCATAGCTCCCACAGCAGGTCCAGGGGTCCAGGTATGCAACTACTACAGTCTTGGGACCTGACTTCAGTGTATCTGCACTGGTGACCTTGTGAAAACAACTCCTGAGAGACACCAAGACCAACTGCCAGCATAGCCACGCTTGAGGTGAGGCGAAGGCAGTGCCAACAACAGTGCACTTTGTGAGTTCACACAAAAGGTGAAGCTGACACAACGGAGCATACTCACAGGTACACAGATCCAGTGGAACAATACTCAGTGGCTCCTCTTCTGGTAGGGGGTTCCAATCCTACCTCCCTTGTAGTGCAGATCAGAAATGGATCAGGGGCTTCTACTCCCAACAACTTGGGAGCAGACCCTGCCCCAACAGGGCAATGACAACCACAGACCAAAGAGGAGGCCCGGTTGACAGCTTGTGCAGGCTCTGGTCACTACAACATCTGTCACCGCTCCTATCAAGGGGATAATGGCCAGCATACACGGAAGAAACAGGCTGCAGGCATCCATACTAAAAAACAGCCCTCACACCAAAAAATATTAAACTCACACAGGCTACACAGGGTCACCCCCACAGAAAAACAGCCCTCAAAGACCACAGCAGGTAACTGCTCTAGACTCACAGAGCAAAAGAAATAAAAGTAAAATAAAGAAGCAGAAAAAGTGCTCTCCGTTAATAGAGAGAATTCCCCTTTTGAAAGAACAATGAAACAGACTTCTTCAGTCTAACAGACACTGAATTCAAAATGGAGAAAATGAATGAAAATACTACAGGAATTAAGAAAGGCCACTGATACAGATGCAGATTATTGTGAAAAGGAATTGGAAACTATAAGCAGGGGCCAAGGAAAAAAACAGAGAATTCATTAGAAGAGACCAAAGCTGAACTAAAGGCTATGGACAGCAGAAGGAATAATTTCCATTTATTTAAATGGAAAAATGAAAAATTTCCATTTTTCTGGAAGACAGAAAAATGGAAATTACCCAAGTAGATCAGCAGACAACCACCCCCTAAAAAAAGGCAATATAAGAGACCTATGGGATAATATGAAGCATTCAAATCTATGTATGATAGGGATTCCGGAAGAAAAAAAAGAAAGGGGAATGAACACGTCCTTGAAGAAATTATGGCTGAAAACTTACCAGGCCTAAAGAAAGAAACAGATATCCAAATAGAGGAAGCACAAAGTGCCCTTCACAAGATAAATCCAAACAGATTATACCAAGACACATTATAATAAAAGTGGCAAATGTTAAAGAGAGATTTTAAAGGCAGCAAGAGAAGAAAAGTTAACTACAAGGGAACCCCCAAAAGGCTATCAGCTCATTTCTCTACAGAAACACTGCACGCCATAAGGAAGTAGCAAGATATATTCAAAGTCCAAAAGTGAAGAATCTGCAACCCAAGATACTGTACCCAGCAAGACTATCCTATAGAATAGAAGGAGAAATAAAGAATTTCTCAGAAAAACAGTAACTTAAAGAATACAATACTAAACCTATCTTAAAGGAAATATTGAAAGGTCCTTTCTAAGTAGAAAAGATGCAAGAATCTATAAGAAAGAGAAAATCACAATTGGAAAGTAAATCACTGAAATAAGTACACAAATTCTTCAAAAAAATAAAATTACTGTGAAGCCAGTGATTACCAAAACGAACAGCAAAAGTGTCACTATGAGGATGTACAAGGACAACAAAATTATAAAATGTGGGAGAGGAGAGTAAAAAAATATAGATTTGTCTTTTCCTAGAATGTGTTTCAGTTTGTACGATTACCTAAATCTAAAGCAAGTAGGTATATGAACAGGTTTAATATATTTGAAAACTAGGGCAGGCACAAATCAAAAACATAACAACAGATTAACAAAAATCAAAAAGAAGAGAATACAAGAATAATACAAAAGAAAACCATCAAATCACAAACCTAAAGTCAGCAGATGGAAGGAAATAATAAAGATCAGAGAGGAAATAAATAAAACAGAGATTTAAAAACAATACCAAAAAAAAAAAAAAAATCAATAAAACCAAGAGCTGATTCTTTGACACGGCAAACAAAAATTGACAAACCTCTGACCGGGCTCAGCAAGAAGACAAGACTCAAATAAACAAAATAAGAAATGAAAGAGGAGAAATCACAACTCAAACTGCAGAAATACAAGGAAACTGAAAGAGAATTACTATGAACAATACTATGAACCTAGAAGAAAAGGACGACTTTTTAGAAACATACAGCCCACTAAAAAGCAAGAAGAAACAGATAACCAGACCAATCACTAGAAATGATACAGAATCTCTAATTAAGAAAACCAAACCAAAAACACTGCCTACAAACAAAACTTCAAGACCAGATGGCTTCACTGGGGAATTCTATAAAACATACAAAAAAGAACTTCTTAAACTCTTCCAAAAGAGTGAATAGGAAGAAAACACTCCCAGAGACATTCTATGAAGTCACCATCACCCTGAAGTCTGGCAATGAAGTTACCGAAACCAGACAAAGACACCATCAAAAAAGCAAATTACAGGTCAATATCTTTGATGAATAAACACAAAAGTTCTTAAAGTATCAGCAACCTGAATTCAACACATAAAAAAGGTCATACACCACAACCAAGCTAGATTCACCCCAGGGTCACAAAGACAGTTCAAATCATGCAAATCAATTAATGTGATACACCACATCAACAAAAGAAAGGATTAAAACCACATGATCATGTCAGTAGATACAGAATTGATACAAGTCAACATTCATTCATGATACAAAACCCTTATGAAAATAAGTACAGAGAGAACATAGCTCAACATAATAAAAGCTATTTATGATGAACCCACAGCCCATATAATATTCAACAGTAAGAACTTGAAAGCCTTCCCAGTATACTCTGGAAAAAAAGGATGCCCACTGTCACCACTTCACTTCAACATAGTATTGGAAGTCCCAGCTAAAGCAAAGTAGGAAATAAAAGGTATTCAAATTGGTAGAGAAGAGGTAAAAATTATTATTATATGCAGATGATACGACATAGAAAACTCTAAAGACTCCACACAGAAACTACTAGAACTGATAAATGAATTCAGCAAGGTAGAAGGAGACGAGATTAATATACAGAAACAGGCTGCATCTCTTTACAGCAACAGTAAAATATCAGAAAGTGAGTGTAAACAAACAATCCCTTTTAAAACTGTACCACCAAAATAAAATACTTAGGAATAAATCTGACCAAGGAAATGAAAGACTTATATGTTGAGAAATACAAAATATTAATAAAACTGAAGATGATTCAGAGAAATGGAAAAACATCCCATCTCTTGAATTGAGTTAATACTGTTATTAAAATGGCCATACTATTCAAAGCAATCTACAGATTTAAGGTTACACCTATCAAATTACCCATGAGACTTTTCACAGAATTAAAACAAATAATCCTAAAAGGTAAACGGAACCAAAAAAGATTCAGAATTGTCAGGTAATCCTGAGGAAAAGTATAAAGCAGGAGGCATTGTCCTCCAGACTTCAGACAATACAAAAAAGCTACCATAATCAAAACAGTATATTATTGGCACAAAAACAGACAAGTGGATCAATAGAACAGAACAGAGAGCCCAGAATAAATCCACAAACCTGTGAACAATTAATCTTTGACAAAGGAAGCAAGAATATTCAATGAGGAAAAGACAATCTCTTCATCAAGTGGTGCTGGGAAAGATGGACAACTGCATGTAAGTCAATCAAGTAAGAACACACTCTCACACCATACACAAAAATAAACTCAAAATGCCTTAAAGACTTAAAAACAAAACGACACGATAAAACTCACAGAAGAAAGCCTAAATATTCTGACATAACTCACACAATTGTTCACAGGTCAGGCTCCCAAGGCAATAGAAATAAAAGCAAAAATAAACAAATGGGACCTCATTAAACTTACAAGCTTTTGCAGCAAAGGAAACCACAAACAAAATGAAAAGACAACCTAGGGATAGGCAGAAAATATCTGCAAATGATGTGACAAATAACAGCTTTCTTTCCAAAATACAGAAACAGCTCATAAAACTCAACAACAAGCAAGCCAATCAAAAAATAAAAAATCTAAATATACATCTCTCCAAAGGAGACATACAGATGGCCAACAGGTACATGAAAAGATGCTCAATATTGCTGATTACTAGAGAAATGCAAATCAAAACTACAATGATGTACCACCTCACACCAGTCAGAATAGTCATCATTAAAAAGTATACAAACAACAAATGCTGGAGAGGGTGTGAAGAAAAGTTCCTTCACTGTGTAAGGACACTGTTCTTACACTGTTCGTAGGAATGTAGATCAGTGCAGCCACTATGGAAAACAATATGGAGGTTCTTCAAAAAACTAAAAACAAAGTTCCAGCAATTCCACTCCTGGGCATACATCAAGACAAAACTAACCTTAAAAAGATAAATGCACCCCTATGTTCACTATTTGCAATAGCTAAGACATGGAAACAGTGTAAATGTCCACCGACAGATGAATGGACAAAGAAGATATGGTACGTGTATTACAGTGGAATATTACTTAGCCATCAAAAAGATGAAATTCTGCCATTTGCGACATGAATGGACCTAGAGATTACCATACTAAGCAAAGTCAGAAAGAGAAAGACAAATACCATATGATATCACTTATATGTGGAATTTAAAATGTGACACAAATCACAAATCTACAAAGCAAAAACAAACTCACAGAAATAGAAAAAAGACATGTGGCTGCCAAGGGGGAGGAGGTGTAGAGGAGAAAAGGAGTGGGAGTTCGGGATTAGCAGAGGCAAACTTTCAGCTGTAGGATGGAGAAACAACAAGGCCCTACTGTATAGCACAGGGAACTATTTTCAACATCCTGTGACAAACTACAACGCAAAAGAATATGAAAAGGCATGTGTGTGTGTGTGTGTGTGTGTGTGTGTGTGTATTTAACTGAATCGCTTTGATGCACAGCAGAAATTGACACATTATTGTAAATCAACTGTACTTCATTAAATTTTTTTAAAAAATGCAGACAGATCCAATGTAATTCACACACACTTACAGAATTCAAGAACACATGTGATTATGTTAAAGAATACTATGAATAAAAACAGGTGGCATGAGACCTAAGTATGCACATAAATAATGTAATTAGTAAATTTGAGACAAAATGTATCAATACTAAGGAAATTTTACTAATTATTATGTAACTCTTGGATGCTAACATAAATTATAAGAGTAGAAGGTAGAGACAACTAATTTTACTGAAAAGGTAATAAATGAGTTATACATGTGGAATACCTTACAGAACTTTCTTTTTATTTGATCTGTTTGAGAAGAATGTGTTAATGCTAATATTCTATGCAAAAAGTACCGTATGCACAAAACATATAAGAAATGAAGCAAAGATGGCAAAGTATTAAGCAGCTGACAATTACCATTTATATTTGGTCCTAAAGACTTTAAGCTAGATGTGTACACACACACACATATATATATAAAAGGTGGGGGAAGTTACTCTTATATTTTTAACTACCAATAAGATGTTATAAATGGTACCTGTATTTTCACAGAGGACAAACTTCTAAATTTTAGCTAATTCTGACATAACCACTACCATCAATATATCTAATTACTATTTGCTGGGCAGTGTTTTAAATACATTAAATATACTACCTTTTTTGATTACCATAATAGCTAGATGAGATAGGCATTAATCATCATCTCTGTTTTATAGCTGAGGAAACTGAGGTACAGAGCAGTTACAGTAACTTGCTGAAAGGTACCAAGCTGCTAAGATGTGGTCCCAGGATTTGAATCTGGAATCCAGAGTTCATGTTTTCAATCACTAGACTATACATCTTTCAAACAAAACACAAACAAAAAGTATATGTATTTTTAATACTTTGTGTCAAGTGTATTTTCCACGTATGCATATATTTTTACTTCCAGAGAGCCAATTCCATTGCAAAAGACACTGATGTTGGCAAAGACTGATATCAAAAGGAGCAGGGGATGAGATGATTAGATAGAATCACCAACTCAATGGACATGAGTCTGAGCAAACTCCAGGAGACAGCGGAGGACAGAGGAGTTTGGTGTGCTGGAGTCCATGGGGTCGCAAAGAGTCAAACACGACTTAGCAAAACTAAACAACAACAACAATACTTCTGGAAACAGATTCAGATAAGCTGTTTTCTATTTGGTCTGTTCTTTTGTATTTAAATATTAACAAGAATGTAAAACACCAGTTACTGATTGGTACATTAACAGTTTCATATAAGGTATTAGAAAAAAGTAAACATCTACTGTTAAAAATACTTAAAAGCATTCAGCAGTAATCTGCACTAGACATGGGACTGTCATTTTGAAATAACCACTATACAAAAGCCTATTACAATAAAAGTATATGCATATCTACAAATCTGTATTATTTTCTTTAAAAAGAAACCATCATTCAAAAATTACATCAGATGTTAACATATTGTGTAATCCAAAGAATGCTGGAGCTGTATTTACATACCTAATTTTCCCTTGTTCTGTCAAGTCTCCATCACTGTGCAATATTGTTGTAAGCAATCTTAAAGTAGAAGTTCCTGATTTACTGTGATTATTTTTCATTCCAAGTAGCCATCGAACCATCATTTTAATAGCCTGAATCTATTTAAAATACAAATTGACACAACATTGCTACTGTTCAAAGAAACTCTACATTAGCTTTGAGAAAGAATGAAGAAATGTTTTTAATAGATGCGTTTTAAGAATAGGAAAGAAAAAATTATTTTTATTTGCATGTGTGAAGATAACTGAATGTTTTAAAAATGTCTCACGTTCCACCTCCTGGTAATTGACGAATGATTTATCTAAAAACTGGTTCTTCCTGCTTTTTAAAAAATGTTTCTCAACACTCTACCCTTTAGAATCCACAGTAAAATCATGTTAACTTCCCTAATCCATAAAGTTCCCAAATGCAAACCATATTTCATCTTTTGTGTCTAAGAGTTTATACCACCTTACATTTGTACTGCATTTTTCATAATTATGCAGTACTTACTATCAATATCAGTACTTTAATACCTGTTACTGCCTCTAATATTTGGAACAACCCTTTCTGAAGTGGTACAACACATTTTCTCTTTTTTACATATTACCTTACTTTTTATAGATCTGAAGCTTCAGAGCTAAATGGGTTTCAGACTATGGTATGTGGCTTACACTCTTCAGATTCTCTTCCTTGGCCACTTCATAACCATGAACTTAAGTGCAGGCAGCCTGCCTTCTAATACAGTGTTGTCCAACTACACAAAACTGCTGCTTGAGACCAATGCAGAGAAAACTGGTTCACACTTGAACTCAAAAGTTTCCAGCATCATTCATTGATGCTAAAGGAAGACTGCTCTACAGGTCTGGAGAAACAGTATCAGAATCTGAAACTGCAATAATGTGAAAAAGTAGTTCACAGTATGAAACATAAATATACAACAAAATTATTTATAAGAAAGTATAATTAGAAAAACAATATTTAATGTATTTGTTCTTGGCCTTCACACCTTGTAATATAGACTGAGGTCTATATTACAGACTACATACGGTTTTAGAGAGGTAATACTCCTACAGAAGCGATAAGCAATCTTTTATATACAACTTCTAACTCAAGAAATTACAGGTTGAATTTTTTTAAATAAAAATGTTTATCAAATCCCATGGAAAAGATGTGCGTGCATGCTCAGTTATGTCCAACTCTTTTGTGACTGTATGGGCTGTTGCCTGCCAGGCTCCTCTGTCCATGGGATTTCCCAGGCAAGAATACTGGAAACGGGTTGCCATTTCCTCCTCCAGGGTATGTTCCTGACCCAGGGATCGAACCCTCGTCTCCAGCACTGACAGGCAGATTCTTTCTCTTGCATTGGTAGGCTGATTCTTTACCACTAGTGCCACCTGGGAAGCCCTGATGAACAGTCTTAAAACCTGGATGACCATCTTTACTGAAAAGAGAAGGTACTTAAAGCCAGCATTGTCTTCTGCCATTAAAATATTGATATCTAAGAAAAAGTAACATGGAAGGAGTTTTCACTCTCTTTATTTTCCAAACTAGATTATGTGCAGCTCCCCAAAGTCTCAGGTTTCTCAGTATCACCCTATACTCTCATGGCCCAAAGGATGTCATAGAATAAACATAAAAACTTGAATTACTTCAATAGCCATATCTTTATAACAGGAACTATTAACACCTATAATATAATAATAATAGGGTAAGTAGATTAAAATCAGCAGATCTGTGCATGTCACTCACTTTGACCATTGTTTCAGGTGAAACCTCTTCATCTGGAACCCAAAGCTTAGTTGTCTTTTTTCCTGGAAGCTAAACAAAAATTAAGGACTTTAAGATACAAATTCTCATATGTAATTAATATATAGAGAATGAATGAAATCTTTACCTTCTACAGCAACAGTCATTATATATGACTATGTTTTCTGTTACTTACGCAAAAAGTTTGAAAGACCTGTCTTCACTAGCACCAAAATGAACCTTATGCTTCCAGCTCCAGTTGGTTCTTTGCAAGTATGAGACAGGACTGACTTTAACAACTTATGTACACTTCCTTGCTTAACCCCCTTTAAGACTAATGTTTCATTTATTTAAGGCAGCCGGCAAGGAATAGGATAAAAATCAATGGAGCCAAAAAGGATACAGATGAGCCTTGAATAAGACAAGTTTGAACTGTGCAGGTCCACCAACATGTAGATTTTAAGTGAATACATACTACAGTAATACACTATATACAATCTATGTTTGACTGAATCACAAACGTCCAAGGAACCACATACAGAGAGCTGACTATAAACTGTAAAAAGATTTTTCCACAACACAAAGGGTTGGCAGCTTTAACTTTGATTTTGCTCAATGGTCAGCTATAGTTCATAAACAAGGGGAAAGGTAGCTGCAAAAAGTCTTGAGCAGGGAACAAATATAAAGGCTTGCATCTGAAGTAACAGAAAACATACATCAGTATCTTCCTACTTAAAGGCAACACACACTCACACCCACACACCCCACCCCACACCCATCCCTCTTACCCCGGTAGCTGGGCTGGGAAGCAAAAAAGTCAGTGTTAGTCAGTCATGTCCAACTCTTTGTGACCCCAAAGATTGTAGCCGGCCAGGATCCTCTGTCCAAGGAATTCTCCAGGCAAGTATCCTGGAGTGGGTAGCCATTCCCTTCTCCAGGGGATCCTCCTGACCCAGGGATCAAACCCAGGCCTCCTGCATTGTGTACTGTTTGCCGTCTGAGCCACCAGGGAAGCCCAGAAAACAAAACCAAAACCATAGAAAAATTTCAAAAAACAGAAAATATACAGCAAAAAGAAAACAAACAAAAAAACAGAGCTAGAGGATTGACATCTCCAGAAAAACACAGAAAACACCCTCCAAAAAGTCATCTTTTTAGAACAATCATAGAGTAATATGGAGATGATAAACTGAAAGTATTAAGAGATGTGAATTTACACTAGCAGCCAGGGAATAAGTAAGGTGATCAAAGAGCTGAACCCAATCTTGGAACACAGGAGATCTCATTTTCACCTCAACCTGACATGCGCAATTTCTAGTTGGAAACAGAAATTTGTCAAAGAGCACCTCAGATGACCTTCTAGCAACAGGATAGGTAGTTCCAATACAGAAGGCAAGTTCCCCAGACACACAGAGCTATTTACAAATAGTTTAAGGACCAAGTCTTCAGGAGAGAAGCACCTTCAAAGCATGAAGTGGAAATAATGAAAAAAAGAATCTCATTAGAAACATACTGACGAAATTTCTGAACCAAGAACATCCCCCAAAATCCCAAAGCTCCCATAGAGGAACCTACCAAAAAAAACAAGAACCAGATCAACTTCAGATTTCTTGGTGGCAAGACCACATGCCAAAAAACAATGTTCTGAATTTTCCACAGCCAAGAGAGTTGAAAAATAAAATTCTAATATTTAAGAATAGGGAGAAAAATATTTTCAGAAATCTTTCAAACTACAAGCCAGTTTGAAAGAATTATTCAAAGATGCCTTCCACATAAATATTTAATTCACAAGAAAATTCAATCAGCATAAATTATTACAAATAGAAAATAAAAAACATCGTAAGATCTTCCCTGGGTTGGGAAGATCCCCTGGAGAAGGAAATGGCCATCCACTCCAGTACTATTGCCTGGAAAATCCCATGGACAGAGGAGCCTGGCAGGCTACAGTCCATGGGGTCGCAAAGAGTCGGACACGACTGAGCGACTTCACTTTCACTTTCTTTTCACAAGATCAATAAACAGACAGGTTCAAAAATTTAAAAAAAAAAATAGATGCAATAAAACTAAAAACAAACACACAAAAAATCTAAAACTAATGGACAAATATACTAGTCAAGATGAAAAAGCATATAAATGGGGTATGGAGTTAAATGGGATACTAATATTTTAATAAAAAGTTTACTGACATATTTTTCTTTAATCTTATAAGATACAAAATTATGAACATCTGTAAAACTAGCAGGATAATGTCAAATAAACAAAAATGATTTTTTAAAAAAAGATTAAAAACTTCATCATTACAAAAGAACACGAATATACCTCTTTCAAAAACTGATAGATTAAGTTGAGATGAAAAAAAGTAAGTACAGGAAATACATGTAGAAATATAAGAAAATATGTAGCAATAAAATATTTATGGATAAGGAAACAATCAAAATGAGCCTTTCTCATAATTATGATGAAAAGTGAAAAAGAGTTTAGCACAAGATAATAAGATTAAAAACTATAAAATAACTGCACAAATTCACCACCAACAAAATTATTCTTAAAACTGAAATACCTAACAAAGCTGTATAAGAGAAATATTTAAATCTGCTTACAGAGAAAACTACAAAATTTTAATTAAAGACACACTGTAGATGAGCAAACTAAGCAGTGGGAAAAAATACAGGCTGTATAAGAATGATAGCACTGCAGATGATTGGAAGGAGAGAACACTCTAGAAATTATGCTGGGAAAGTTGGTTCTCCTAATGGAGAACAGAAAGAAATGGAGTTCTTGAGTCACAGCATACAACAAAAGCAAAAAAAATCAAAACCAGATGGATTAAAATTTTTATGTGTGAAAAGAAAACCTTAAAACTTTTAAAACAACGTATGAGAGACTATTTTTATGACAATGGCATAGGAAATAATTTCTTAAGATATAAAAAGCACTAACTACAAGATAAAAGAATGATAAATTTAGTTACATTAAAATTAATAACTTTTGTTCAAAGGACACTATGAAGGGAATAGAAAGACACACCATAAATAGGATTTTATACATTTTATGAACACACTTTAACATGTACCTGAAAAAAATATGTGTGTAAAGATTACCTGTGAGAAAAACATAAACAACTCAAGAAAGAAAAAAAGGCAAGACATCAAGAGGAATTTCAGGAAAGAGGCAACATGAATGATGACTAGACATAAACATTCTTAGTAATCAGGGAAATGCAAATTAAGAGATATTACTTTATATTAATTAGATGGACAAAAATTAAGTAATTTGACAATAATGTCATATGCTGCTGAAAGGAAAATAAGGTTTTACAACTAGTCTGAAAAATACTTCAGCAATAAATTGAAAAATTAAATGTATAGACTGATGGTCATAAGTATACCACTCTTGTGAATGTAACCTGGAGAAATTTGTACTCATATGCATCGGAAGGTTCTATAAAGAAGAAAAAAAAAATCACAGGAGCACTGTTTAAAACAAGAAAGAAATGGAAATATACCATGTGTCCATTAAGAAAATGAGATATACTTCACACAATGATATAATAAAGAGCAATGAATGAATGAACTACAGCTAGATTCAACATCAAGGGTTATTCTAAGAAACAAATCCATAATGATAACAGCAAGTCACTATATACCATATATTGATATATATATATCATAAACCTTAGGAACAAGCAAAACTAAACAGGTACATTGTTTTGAGATAAATATACAGTTAAATGGTGCTTTGTGGTTAGCTGGGGCAGGAAAAAAACAGAAAAGTTAGGAGAGTAACATCACCATGCTAACAGTTCTTGGGTATTGAAAAGAGAATAACTGAGATGTGAGCCTGGCACTAAAATTGCTTTTCTGATATATAAATGATGGCTGATTCTGAAAGTGAAAGAGGTTTAAAGGTTGAGCAATGTTTTGCATCACTGTCACAGAGCTAGAAGGAAAAAGAAAATGGAATTCTGAGTCCAATAAAGAGTAGAGTCTTTGACTGTGTGGATCACAACAAACTGTGGAAAATTCTGAAAGAGATGGGAATACCAGACCACCTGACCTGCCTCTTGAGAAACCTGTATGCAGGTCAGGAAGCAACAGTTAGAACTGGACATGGAAGAACAGACTGGTTCCAAATTGGGAAAGGAGTACATCAAGGCTGTGTATCATCACCCTGCTTATTTAACTTATATGCAGAGTATATCATGAGAAACGCTGGGCTGGAAGAAGCACAAGGTGGAATCAAGATTGTCGGGAGAAATATCAATAACCTCAGATATGCAGATGACACCACCCTTATGGCAGAAAGTGAAGAGGAACTCAAAAGCCTCTTGATGAAAGTGAGAGGAGAGTGAAAAAGTTGGCTTAAAGCTCAACATTCAGAAAACGAAGATCATGGCATCCAGTCCCATCACTTCATGGCAAATAGATGGGGAAACAGTGGAAACAATGTCAGACTTTATTTTTCTGGGCTCCAAAATCACTGCAGATGGTGACTGCAGCCATGAAATTAAAAGACGCTTGCTCCTTGCAAGGAAAGTTATGGTCAACCTAGACTGCATATTAAAAAGCACAGACATTACTTTGTCAACAAAGGTCTGTCTAGTCAAAGCTATGGTTTTTTCTGTGATCATGTATGGATGTGAGAGTTGGACTATAAAGAAAGCTGAGCACCGAAGAACTGATGCTTTTGAACTGTGGTGTGGGAGAAGACTCTTGAGAGTCCCTTGGACTACAAGGAGATCCAACCAGTTCATCCTAAGAGATCAGTCCTGGGTGTTCACTGGCAGGACTGATGTTGAAGCTGAAACTCCAATCCTTTGGCCACGTGATGCGAAGAGCTGACTCGCTGGAAAAGACCCTGATGCTGAGAAAGATTGAGGGCAGGAGGAGAAGGGAACGACAGAGGACGAGATGGTTGGATGGCATCACCGACTCAATGGACATGGGTTTGGGTGGACTCCAGGAGTTGGTGATGGACAGGGAAGTCTGGCATGCTGCAGTTCATGGGGTCGCAAAGAGTCGGACATGACTGAGCAACTGAACTGACTGACTTGCTAAACAACCTTGAGTTTTGGGTGGATCCCAAATAAAAACACCCTAAACATAAAAGTGATCAGAAAAACAATCAGCCTCTCAAAAACTGAAGCCCAGCTTCCAATCACTGCATTCTTGATTGAATGAAAATTATTTCAGAGCAGCTCAACTGCCTATCACAGAAGGAAAAATAGATCTTCTTTGGAAGAATTATAAAATTATCCACAGCTTCCAATTATCTCTATAACTTTTCATACACAAAGCGTGCAGCTCAATCAACAATAATGTGTGCAAGGTAAGACCTGACCAACAATCAAGCGAAAACCAGACAGAGAAAAAGAGCCACTGGAGATACAGATATTGAGACTAACTCACATAAATTTTAACATAATTAGAGGTGCTGAAAGATTAAATGGTAAGAAAAAGAATTCTGGCAGGGAACTAAAAATTTTATTTAAAAACTCTAAGGAAATTACAGGAAAAAATATATAAACATTGCAATTAAGAATTCAATTTTATGGGTTTAACATAAGACTCAACAAATCTGAAGAGAGGATGAGTAAATTCAAAGATGGGTCAGAAGAAAGCAAAAATGAAGCATGAGCAAGCAGAAACAGGTATACCTCGGAGATACTGCAGGTATGGTTCCAAGCAACCACAATAAAGCAAGTATTGCAATAAAGCAAGCTACACAATGTCCTGGTTTTCCAGTGTACAAAACGTTATGTTTACACGATAATATGGTCTATTAAGTGTGCAATAGCATCATGTCTAGAAAAACAATGAACAAACCTTAATACAAAAATATAAACGAAAAAGCTATAATAACTATTAATAGTAATGACTATTCAGGTCTTTCGCCCATTTAAAAAAATTGGGCTGTTTGTCTCGTTGTTGAGTTTTAAGCCTCTTATCAGATTTTATGATTTTTCAAATATTTTCTCCCATTCTGCAGGTTCATTTTTCACTTTTTTCAAATTAATAATTCTCTTTTTTTAAAAGGATATAATTGGCATATGACAAATCAGTTCTACAGGTATAATGATTCAGTATTTACATATATTGTGAAATGATCACCACAGTAAGTCTAGTGATTACCCATCACAACACAGCTACAATTTTTTTCCTATGATGAGACACTTTCAGACCTACTCTCAGCAGAAACTTTCAGATATATGAGGCAGTATTAATGATGATAGTCACCATGCTGTACATGACATTCCTTGACTTATTTTCTAACTGGAAGTCTGTACCTTTAGAATTCCTTTACCCAATTCACACATCCTTCATCCCTAGCCTCTGAAAACTACCACTGGATCTCTGTATCTATAAGTTTGAGAGTTTTTGTTGCTGTTATTTGCGGTTTTTAAAAATTTGACACTGCATGTAAGGAACATCACATGGTATTCATCTTTGTCTATTTAACTTAGCATAATGCCCTCAAGGTTCATCCATGCTGTCACAAATAGCAGGACTTTTTCCTTCTTTTTAATGACTGATCAATATTACATTGTATATATACACCACTTTTTTCTCTATCCATTCATCCATTAGATGGACACTTGGGTTGCTTCCATGTCTTGACTGCTATAAGTAATGCTGCATTGAACATGGGGGTGCAGAGATCTTTTTGAATTAGTGTTCTCATTCCCTTCAGATAAATACTCTGAAGTATTTATTACTGGATCATGTGGTGCTTCTCTTTATTTTTTTTTTTCCTATTTTTAATTTTTGGAAGATTCTCCATACTGTTTTTCATGGTGGCTGTATCTATTTATATTCACACCAACAGTGCAAAAGGGTTCTTTCTCTTCACATCTTCACCAACACTTATTATCTATTTTATATTAGTCATTCTAAGAGAAATGAAGTCCTATCTTTTTGTGGTTTTGATTTGCATCTCTCTGGTGATTACCGATGTTGAGCACTTTTCATACAATTACTGATGACTTGTTTGCGTTCTTTGGAAAAATGTTGCTTCTGCCTATTTTTTAATCAAACTCTTTTTCTGCTATTGAGCTATACGTGTGATTTATACAATATGGACATATTAGATACATGATTTGCAAATATTTTCTCTCATTCTCTCAGTTTTTGTCTGAAAATGTGTTTATGTTGCATTCCCTTTTTAAAGGGTATTTTCTCCAGGTTTAGAATTCCAGATTGGTACTTTTCTTCCACTCAATAATTTGAAGTTATTATTCCATTATCTTCCATTTTCTAATCTTTTCTCGAAGTCAGGTGACAGTCTTGTTCCCTGGAAGGCTTTTGATTGGTTCTAGTTTTACTATGATGTATCTAGTGAGCTTTGTGTTATACTGATCCTACTTGGAGTTTGAATGTATAGCTTTGATGTCTTTCATAAATTTTGAAAAATTTTCTGGCATTATCACTTCAAATACTATTTCTGTTTCATATTCTCTTTCCTATCTTACTGTAGTTCTAATTACACACTCTAAATATACAAATTTTTACTGTAATCCAACTGTCTAACATACTTTTTCTATACACACAAGAATTGTCTCAATAGGCTTCACAAATGCTGTGTTTTCTACAAATTGAAGGTTCGTGTCAAGTATCTATCAGTGCTATTTTTCCAACAACATTTGCTCACTTCATATCTGTCACATTTTCATAATTCTTGCAGTATTCCAAATGATTTCACTATTATTACATTTGTTATGGTGATAAGTGACTAGAGATCTTTAATGGTACTACTGTAACTGTTTTGAGGTGCCATGAATCACACTCTTTAACACAATGAACTTAATCAGTAAACGTGTGTGTTCTGACTGCTCTACGGACTGGCCTTTTCCCCATCTCTCCCTCTCTCCTCAGGCCACCCTATTCCCTAAGATACAACAACACAGAAATTGGGAAAATTAGCAAACCTATCATGGACTGTACATGTTTAAGTGAAAGGAAGCACTGCACATCTCTCAACTTCATATCAAAAGCTAGAAATGATAAAGCCTAGTGATGAAGGCATGTCAAAAGCTACTATCAGCTGAAAATTAAACCTCTTGGGCCAAGTTATGAATGTGAAGGATAAGTTCTTGAAGGAAATTAAAAGTGCTTCTCCAGAGAAAATGTGAATGACAAGAAAGCAAAACACACTTACTGCTGATACGGAGAAAGTTTAATGGACTGGAGGGGAGATCAAACCAGCCTAACATTCCCTTAAGCCAAAGCCTGATCCAGAGCAACTCTCTTCAATTCTGTGAAGACTAAGAGAGCTAAGGAGGCTCCGGAAGGAAAATCTCAGGCCAGCAGAGATTGGTTCCTAATACTTAAGAAGCCATCTCTATGATACAAGGTGGAGCAGCAAGTCCTGATGCTGAAGTTGCAGCAAGTTATCCAGAACATCCAGCTTAGATTATTAATTAAGGCGGCTATGCTAAACTGATTTTTAACACAGAAAATAATCTCCTATTGGAAGAAGATGCATTCTAGAACTTTCACAGCCAGAGAGAAGTCAATGCTTGCCTCAAAGCATCATAGAACACGCCTACTTTTGATAGGGGCTAATGCAGCTGGTAACTTTAATCTGAAACCAACGCTCATTTACCATTCTTAAAATCCTAGTTTTACAGTATTTTTTTTACATATATGTATATCTAATAATACACAAACACATGCATAAAACTCCACATGACTGTAGGGGTCAATTCTCCAAGACACCCAAACATACCCTGCCCCAAATATTCACACAATGAAGACAGAAAATCACTATATTTTTCCCCAGTATTTTCCCTCAGGGATCTTTTAATTCTCTATTGTATGTATAAAATGCAACAACTACTATCATGACAACCATACTGCAAACTAACCTGTCAATCTTCACATATTTAAAAAATAGATGCCATTACAAAACTTACATCCCTATAAAGTTGAAAGAGACAGAATCCGGTGGTATCTTGTATTTATCAAGGAAAGCATTCCAGGTCATAGCCCTGTGCTCAACTAAAGAGATGTTTCAATGTTGTTTCACTTATAATGAAGATGCAGCATGGTAAAAAGATGGGAAAAGCTAAAAACAAATCAACCAAACTGAAGTGCTATTTACATCATTCCACTTCTCTTTTTGTTGCATAAAATTTTAGAAGATAGCATTATGAAGAATACACATCTAGAAAACATAAATTACCCGATCATTCATCAGAAGATCCTTCACAATGAAAGTAGCTACCAAAGACTTCAAAGGAGCAGCAAATTGATCTGGTGCAAGGAGAGCAATGTGACCAATAGTCACCAGTGGTGTGATGAGATGCTCCAGGTTGCTCGGATCTAGGCTCTTATGCAGAGGCTGAAAATGAGGAAAGGAAAATTATAAACTCCATAAACATGCAAATAAACTGGTCATATGTCTCATCTACAAATGCTAAAAACCACACAAGTTCAATACATGGTATAAGCAGTGGTTCAAGTTACACCTAACTTTTACTGACAACTTTTATTGACTAGAAGGCATCATATTTAAGTACTTTCAGTTTTTCCCAAATTATATTTTAGATTGCATATATAAATATGTCAGCAACTGCTGAAAGTTTCTCAGTCATGTACAACTCTTTGTGACTGCATGGACTGTAGCCCATGAGGTTCCTCAGTCCATGGAATTCTCCAGGCAAGAAACTGGAGTGGGTAGCCACTTCGGCTCACCAATGCCTACTTCTATTCTACTTTCTGGGCATAAGGATGCTTTTCTATGTGCAGTCAGAAGTTCTGGTTACCAGAATGGGGATGAAAGTAAGGTATGCCATGTCTGAACTGAGGCAGACATGAACAGTGTATCTTCTCCACATTTTCGCTCTCTTTACTCACTGGTGGCTTAATACAAAGGATCCAATGGGACTCAAAGAGAAAAAGTGAAAGTGAAAGACAGTGAAGTCACTCAGTCGTATCTGACTCTTTGCGACCCCATAGACTGTAGCCCACCAGGCTCCTCTGTCCATGGAATTTTCCAGGCAAGAATACTGGAGTGGATTGCCATTTCCTTCTCCAGGGGATCTTCCTGACCCAGGGATTGAACCCAGGTCTCCCACATTACAGACAGATGCTTTACTGTGTGAGCCACCAGGAAAGAGAAGCCACTAGTCAAAAAGGGTCTGCGTGGCTAAAACACTGAATAGAATGCAATCAAAACACCCAAATGGACTTTTATCACGAGCAAAAAATAAGCTTTCATTATGGATAGTTACAAGCATTTTTGTGGATTTTTATAGCATCAAACATTAAGTATTATAACTAATAAAACTATTTTATTAATCTTATAGTAAAATAAAAATATTATTTTAATAATCATTTTGCTATAACAGAAGGAGACTGCTTATTTACTCACATAAGTTGATACCTAAAACATATTGCTCAATTTTTAAAATAAGATAATCAGAAGAGTGGCTATAGCACACTATCAATTGGCATGAGAGAGGGGGAAGGGGACAAAAGATGTGTTTTGTGTATTTATATTACTTGTATAAGAATAAAATAGCTCCTGAAAAGTACAGTAGAAACTGGTAACACTGGCTGCCTCTGAGAAAAGAAACTGGGTAGCTGGGGAAATGGGGTTGAGATAAAGGTGTAGGTATTCTCCTATACTGAACACCAAGCATTCTAGGCTTGAAAAAACAACACAAAACTGTTCTTTTCCAACACATTGTGGCAATATGAAAAGCTTCACTTAATCAAAAGTAATGACAGTACTTCTTGCTGTTCTCAATGACTCCCTCAATACCTCCATTGCACATCTAAGTGATAACTTGTTTACATGAGAAACAGATAACTGATAGTGTACTTTTTTCCAATTCATTTATTATATTGTGACAATTTTCCACAATAAGATATTAAAATCATTTCTGAAAAACCAAAATTAATGATCAGTCTCTGGATTAATCAGAGAAGGCAATGGCAACCCACTCCAGAACTCTTGCCTGGAAAAATCCCATGGACAGAGGAGCCTGGTGGGCTGCAGTCCATGGGGTCGCTAAGAGTCGGACACGACTGAGTGACTTCACTTTCACTTTTCACTTTCTTGCATTGGAGAAGGAAATGGCAACCCACTCCAGTGTTCTTGCCTGGAGAATCCCAGGGACAGGGGAGCCTGGTGGGCTGCCGTCTATGGGGTTGCACGGAGTCGGACACGACTGAAGCGACTTAGCAGCAGCAGCAGCTCTGGGTTAACAGTAATCTGATAAAGGTTAGATGTGTCTGTGAAACCTTTTCTCAGAAAGCCAGCCAATCTTCTATGTTATAGGAGAAGGATTACCAGGTAGGTTCTTGTAAAGATGAAGTTACAGATATTAAAATTAAAAGTAACCAATAAAGTCAAGCTATTATCAGCATTTTCCTCCTCCTCATCATTGGAGGGAACAAAAAGATTATTCAAGAAAAAAAAAAAAGCTTTCTAGAAATCAACATGAGTCCACTGAAGTCATTCTCTTATTAAAAAATTAAATACTATAGAATATTACCTCCACCTCAATTTTTAACTATATTATGATTGAGTATCTATAGCAAAGATGCTGTTTAATAGATACAGAAAACTTTTCTTCCTCCTTTACTCCGCCTTTAATATAAATCATGAAAATATGACAAAATTAGCATAAATACTTCTAAAATAGACAGCAAGTCTGTGTATTTATGGTGGGTTAGTTTCAGCATAATTTCCAAATTGTTTTGACTTCATTCAAGGCTCCTAGACTATAACTACAAGATTTTTATAAATTTTCTGTTTAGCTTCTATTTGCAGTAAGAAGGCTAAAACTAGATTATAATAGCTTATAGTGAAATTGCCTTACTTAGAAAGGGTACTGGTAATTCAAAGTACAGAAAAAATAAAATACATGCTGCAAAGACAGTCAGTAGGTATTTGGTCCTGTCCCAATACACCCAATAAGACATTTGGTCTACACACAAAGGTCCTTGATATTTGTTCATATTTGGTCCTGCCCAAAACATTCCAAGAGACATTTGGACCACACCAAAAGGTCCTTGATACTTGTTCCTGTCCAAAATATCTGGCATGGACCTAAACTGCAGTGGGTGTTTTGGAGAGCACCAACTATCAAGGATCTTTGGGTGTGGATCACATGACCTGCAAAGGAAAAGGCACATTTTAATCTAATATGAAATTAGGTCAGTCATTAAAGTACAAATTTATTTAACTTTAATTATAAATTATTATTCATGTATAAAACCCCACACACTTTAGTAGTATTTCATATATAGAAATCTAACTTCCAAAATCTGTAAACTGAGAGAATAATCACCTGTTACCTACTATGAGTAACTATGATTTTATATGTAATTACTTATGAATGAAAAAAGTTTCCTAATACTAAATGTATAAAGTGACTTCAAAACTATTATACAACTGCTTGATTTCTAAAGAGCTAGCATTAAAAAGCTGAATCATGAGATATTTTCAAATTTTAACCAATCATTAATATTGATTATACTGATTCAAATTTGGAAAATTACAAAATGATACATCTCCAAACATGAACATTCTGTAAACTCATTCATATTTTTTTAACAATAACATGAAACAAAAAAATTTTTCTCTTTTTACCTCAAATATCTGTGCAAACTGGGTTTCTTTACTAGAAAATATTGCATGGATACAATGAATAGCATATTTGGCTTGACGGGGGGGTCCTTTTTTAGACTTGTGATGTAAAACAGGAAGCAAAGCTCTAAAAAAAGAAAAAATTTACAGAAAAACAATAAACCAGAAAAATCATTATGACTTCCACTAGATACTTTAATGCTTGTATTTTTAAAGTAATGTTTCGTAAGAACAAAGAAACAAAAGTCATAGCATCTACTCACTCATTTTCAATCATCTATAATTTTGCTTTATAAACATCTATATTAAAATATAATACAAATACAAATAATTTTTCCTTTTTGTTTATTAGTTATAAATACAAACAAGAATGGTAACCCATTTCTTCTTTTTAATGTCATTTCCATTAGCCTTTTCTATTTTATTATCATTGCTATTACTTTAGCTAAGCTTTTGCTACCTTACACCTAAGACCACCATAATGGGACTTAACTTGCTTCTTCTTTCCAAAGTCTCTTCCTCTTCCAGTTCATCTTTTAATCTATCCCCAAACAATCTATATGAAGGGAAATTTGATCATTTAACCAATACAAATTGAGTACTTGCTATAAGGCCAGGCATTATTTAAAGTCCCAAATTGGTGCATTCATTCTACCAGCATATTAGGGATAAGACAAATGATAACACATTAAGTTAGCAAAACATCTGTTATGTTAAATTGTGGTAACTCCTATAAAGGGGGGGAGAAGAAGAAGAGGACAGCAATAGGGAACAGGCGTAAGTTTGTGACTGTGTTACAATTTTACATGTGATGCCTACAGAAGATCACTCTAGTAAAGCAACACTTGACCACAGTTATCAAAGAGGCAGGGAATAGGTCATCTAGCTACCTGGAAGAACACTGATGTATCATATCACTTCATTATATACAAACTTAAAGTCCTGAATAAGGCAGGCTCTCTTAGTTCAACTATTTTATATTTATTTCACAGTGGAATTAACTTCTGAATTCTCCTTGCCCAACTCACTGCTCCAGTTTAAAAAACAATCAGAGATAAATAATTCATAATAATAATAGCAGTTGCAGAAAAGATAACAATAAAATATAATAAAAAGACAAGTGACCAATTGAAGGGAAACGTTGTATTTCTTGTTACAGAGAAATGGTAAATATCCATAAAGTGTAAACACCTACAAACAGATAATGAAAATACCAATAGTATCACAGAAAAATGGGTTGGACATAACAGTAGAAAGCTCTTCAAAACCACCAAAAGTTCTTCAGTACCACCAAACCAGTTTTACAACAAACGTTAAAGGGACTTATATAGTCAAGAAATACAAGAGAAGAAAAAGATCTATAAAACCAACCCCAAACAATTAAGAATATGGCAATAAGAACATATGTATCAATAATTAAATGTAAATGGATTAAACGCTCCAACCAGGAGACACAGACTGGCTGAATGGACAAAAAATAAGACCCATATATAGGCTGTCTACAAGATACCCACTTTAGACCTCAAGACACATATAGATTGAAAGTGAGAGAATAGAAAAACATATTCTGTGCAAATGGGAAGCAAAAGAAAGCTGGAGTAGCAATCCTCATATCAGACAAAATAGACCTTAAAATAAAGAATTTTAGAAGAGATAAGGAAGGACACTACATAACGATCAAGGGATCAATCCAAGAGGAAGGCATAACAATTGTAAATATCTATGCACCCAACACAGGAGCACCTCAATACACAAAACAAACACTAACAGACATAAAAGGAGAAGTTGACAGTAACACAATAATAGCTGGAGACTTTAACACCCCACTCACACCAATGGACAGCTCATCAAGACAGAAAACTAATAAGGAAACACAAGTCTTATATGATACATTAGATGAGATAGATCTCATTGATATCTTCAGGACATTTCATTCAAACACAGAACACACCTTCTTCTCAATGCACATGGAACATTTTCCAGGATAGACCACATCTTGGGTCACAAATCAAAACTCAGTAAATTTAAGAAAACTGAAATCGTATCAAGCATCTTCTCCGATCACAACACTATGAGACTACATATCAATTACAAGGAAAAAAACTGTAAGAAACATAAACACATGGAGATTAAACAACACATTTCTAAATAACCAACAGGCTATTGAAGAAATCAAAAGGGAAATGAAGAAATTTCTAGAAACAAATGACAATGAAAACACAACAATACAAAACCTGTGGGATGCTGCAAAAGCAATTCTAAGAGGGAAGTTTATAGCAATATAATTCTACCTCAAGAAACAAGAAAAACATCTAAATACACAACCTAATTTTACACTTAAAACAACTGGGAAAAAAAGAACAACAAAAAAACCCCCAAAATTAGTAGAAGAAAAGGAATCATAAAGATCAGAGCCGAAATAAATGAAAAAGAAATCAAAGAAACAATACTACAGATTAATAACACTAAAAGTTGGTTTTTGAGAAGATAAACAAAATTGACAAACCTTTCACCAGACTCAAGAAAAAAAGAGAAGAATCAAATCAACAAATCAACAAAATTAGAAATGAAAAACGAGCAGTTACAAGAAACCACGCAGAAATACCAAGGATGATAAGACTATTATGAACAACTATATGGCAATGGCAACCCACTCCAGTACTCTTGCCTGGAAAATTCCATGGACGGAGGACCCTGGTAGGCTGCAGTCCATGGGGTCCCTAAGAGTCGGACACGACTGAGCAACTTCACTTTCACTTTTCACTTTCATGTATTGGAGAAGGAAATGGCAACCCACTCCAGTGGTCTTGCCTGGAGAATCCCAGAGACAGGGGAGCCTGGTGGGCTGCCGTCTATGGGGTTGCACAGAGTCGGACACGACTGAAACGACTTAGCAGCAGCAGCAGCAGCACGGCAATAAAATGGATAAACTGAAAGAAATAGATTCTTAGAAAAGATCAATCTTCCAAGACTGAACCAGGAGGAAATCAAAATTATGAACTACCCAACCACAAACACTGAAATTGAAGCTGTGATCAAAAATCTCCCAAAAATCAAAAGCCCAGAACCAGATGGCTTCACAGGAGAATCTATCAAACATTTAGAGAAGAGCTAATACTTGCCTTCTAAAACTCTTTCAAAAAATTTAGAGGAAGGAACACTTTCATACTCATTCTACAAAGCAACCATCACCCCGATACCAAAACCAGACAAAGACAACACACATAAAAAAATCTACAGGCCAATATCACTGATGAACTTACATGCAAAAATCTTCAACAAAATTTTAGCAAACAGAATTCAGCAACACATCAAAAAGCTCATACACCATGATCAAGTTGGTTTTATGCCAGGAATGCAAGGGTTCTTCAATATATGCAAATCAATCAATGTGATACACCATATTAACGAATTAAACGATAATCATATGATAATCTCAATACATGCAGAAAAAGCCTTTGACAAAATTCAGCACCCATTTATGATTAAAACTCTTCAAAAAATGGACATAGAAGGAACCTACCTCAACATAGTAAAGGCCATGTATGATAAGCCTACAGCCAACATTATTCTCAATGGTGAAAAACTGAAAGCATTCCCCCTAACATCGGGAACAAGACAAGAGTGCCCACTTCCACTTTCACCACTATTATTCAACATAGTTCTGGAAGTCCTAGCTACAGCAATCAGAGAAGAAAAAGAAATAAAAAGAATCCACACTGGAAAAGAAGTAAACCTCTCACTGTTTGCAGATGACATAATACAAAGAAAACCCTAAAGATAATATCAGAAAAGTACTAGAGCAAATCAGTGAATTTAGCAAAATTGTAGGATACAAAATTAATACACAGAAATCACTTGAATTTCTACATACTAACAATGAAAAATCAGAAAGAGAATTTAAGGAATCAATCCCATTCACCATTGCAACAAAAGAACTAAATATCTAGGAATAAACTACCTAAGGGGACAGAAGAACTGTACAAAGAAAACTGTAAGACGCTAGTGAAAGAAATCAAAGATGACATAAATAGATCGAGAGATATTCCATGCTTCTGAGTAGAAAGAATCAATATTGTGAAAATGACTATACTACCAAATGCAATCTACAGATTCAATGTGATCCCTATCAAATTACCAATGGCAGTTTTCACAGAACTGGAACAAAAAATTTCACAATTCATATGGAAACACAAAAAACCCAAATAGCCAGAGCAGTCTTGCAAAAGAAGAATGGAGCTGGAGGAATCAACTTTCCTGACTTCAGATTATACTACAAAGCTACAGTCATCAAGACAGTATGGTACTGGCATACAGACAGAAATATAGACCAATGGAACAAGACAGAAAGCCCAGAAATAAACTCACGCACCTATGGGTACCTTATTTTTGACAAAGGAGGCAAGACTATACATTGGGGCAAAGACAGTCCCTTCAATAAATGGTGCTGGGAAAACTGGACAGCTACAGGTAAAAGAATGAAATCAGAACACTTCCTAACACCATACACAAAGATAAACTCAAAATGGATGGAAGACCTAAACCTAAGACCAGAAACTATAAACTCTTAGAGGGAAACATAGGCAGAACACTCGATGACATAAATCAAAGCAAGATCCTCTATGACCCACCTCCTAGAGTAACGGAAATAAAAACAAAAGCAAACAAGTGGGACCTGATTAAATTTAAAAGCTTTTCCACAGCAAAGAAAACTATAAGCAAAGTGAAAAGATAAGCCTCAGAATGGGAGAAAATAATAGCAAATGAAACAACTGACAAAGGATTAATTTCGAAAATATACAAGCAGCTCATACAACTCTGTCAGAAAAACAAACAACCCAATCAAAAAGTGGGAGAAAGACCTAAACATACATTTCTCCAAAGAAGACATACAGATGGTTAACAAACACATGAAAAGGTGCTCAACATCGCTCATTATTAGAGAAATGCAAATCAAAACTACAATGATATGTCACCTCACACTGGTCAGAATGGCCATCATCAAAAAGTCTACAAACAATAAAGGCTGGAGAGGGTGTGAAGAAAAGCAAACACTCTTGCACTGTTGGTGAGAATGTAAATTGACAGTCACCATGGAAGATGGTATGCAGACTGCTTAAAAAACTAGAAATAAAACCATCGTATTGCCCAGCAATCGCACTTCTAGGCATATTAGCCTGAGGAAATGAAAACTGAAAAAGACACATGTATCCCATTGTTCATTGCAGCACTATTTGCAATAGCTAGAACGTGGAAGCAACCTAGACGCCCATTGACAGATGAATGGAAAAAGAAGTTGTGGTAAATATACACAATGGCATATTACTCAGCCATAAAAAGAAACACATTTGAGTCAGTTCTGATGAGGTGGATGAACCTAGAGCTTATTACACAGAGTGAAGTGAGCCAGAAAAAGAAAGATAAATATTGTATTCTAACACATATATACGGAATCTAGAAAAATGGTACTGAAGAATTTACTTACAGGGCAGCAATGGAGAAACAGACGTAGAGAACAGACTAATGGACATGCGGAGAGGGGAGGAGAGGGTGAAATGTATGGAAAGAGTAACATAGAAACTTACATTACCATATGTAAAATAGATAGCCAACAGGAATTTGCTATATGGCTCAGGAAAGTCAAGCAGAGGCTCTGTATCAACCTAGAGGGGTGGGATGGGGAGGGAGACGGGAGGAAGGTTCAAAAGGGAGATGATATATGTATATCTATGGCTGATTCATGTTGGGGTTCGACAGAAAACAACAAAATTCTGTAAACCAATTATCCTTCAATAATAAAATTAAAAAGAAAAAAAAGAACTGGTTACTAATACTTTTACTAATTCATTATATATATATATAATCATCATAGATTTAAAAGTTTTTAAATAAAATCTTAGATTATTAAATAAAGAATCTCTGGCTCATTCAGAATATATGTAAAATCAAGTGTAGTCTACATTATTTTTTCTTTTTAAAACTGCTTGCCAGTTACTTATTCAGTGATTTAAGTTTTCCTGACTAATTTCTTTGTTAAATATTATACTCCTCACTACTAAAGGGATAGTACAGGGTTGTCAATTTCTCATACACTTGACTTTTAAATCTTCTGATTTTTTTACTCCTATATTTTCTGAATGATTATTAGTGGAATATAAAGAGAGCCTTTATATCGGAGAAGGCAATGGCACCCCACTCCAGTACTCTTGCCTGGAAAATCCCATGGACGGAGGAGCCTGGAAGGCTGCAGTCCATGGGGTCGCTAAGACTTGGACACGACCGAGCGACTTCACTTTCACTTTTCACTTTCATGCACTGGAGAAGGAAATGGCAACCCACTCCAGTGTTCTTGCCTGGAGAATCCCAGGGATGGGGGAGCCTGGTGGGCTGCCGTCTATGGGGTCACACAGAGTCAGACACAACTGAAGCGACTTAGCAGTAGCAGCAGCAAAGACAGCCTTGGATTTCTAGATACTCATATGGCCATCTTGTTTCTAGTAGTTCTGCAGCTGATTCTCTTGATTTTTCTCTTAGAAATATGATAACTTTGCTTCCTCTTTTCCAACAAATGCACTTTTTAATTTTATTTTCTTATGTAATTATATTGGCTAATGCTTTCAAAACAATGTTAAATCATGGCAGAGTTAGTGTATTTTCTCATCCTGCTACTGATTTTACTGGGAATGCTTGTGTATTACCATATGGTGGTAGATATTGGTTTGAGATATTTGGAGAAGGAAACGGCAACCCACTTCAGTACTCTTGCCTGGAAAATTCCATGGACGGAGGAGCCTGGTAGGCTACAGTCCATGGGGCCGCTCAGACAAGACTGAGAGACTTCACTTTCACTGGTTTGAGAAGTATGAAGGCATTAAAATCCTGTTTTGTTGGGTTTAACTATAAGTAAACTGATTTTCCTTTTTATTAGAAGCCCTTTCAGCATCTGTCAAAAAGATCTATTGTGCGGCCTCTCCCTTTTACTCATTTATATAAATGAATTATAACATGAACATCGAGTTTTCTTCTAATAGTAACCCTTTTTGTATTCCTGGAATTAACCAACATTTGGCCATAGTGTATTCTTGCTTTACTATAGTAAATTCTCTTTTTGCATTCAATTTTCATCAATATCAAAAAAATTTGTATCAGTTTTCTTTTGGAGGGGTATCTTTTATCAGGTTTTAGCATTCCTACTAGTTACCTTGGCTTTATATCTAAATGCTTTCCTTTCCCCCTCATGCCTGGAACAATTAAAAAGATTTAGAATTTCTACATGGTTTTTACATATATATATATATATATATATATATATATATATATATATTTGAAATACCCCCTTTAACATAACTTTTATTGGCCCTTATTATTATTAGAGGATAATTTTCTGAAATTCTTTTATAATTATAGCCTATTAGGATTTTTCCCCCCTACCTTCTTCCTGAGCCAATTTATTTACATCACCCTTTAAAAATTCAGATTTTCAAATCTCTAAAACATAGATATAGCCACACCTAAAACTTGAATACTGAAATTAAAATGATGAGAAAAGACAATCAGATATGCAAATAAGAAAACAAAAAGTTTGATTTAAAGGCATAAGCAAAAGTGAATGCAAAGGGAAAAGGGCACAGAACTTGGTAGAAAGAGTGACCTCACAATAAAAAGGGGATAACACATTTTCTAAATCCTTGAATTCTAAAGAAAATCCTTCATTTGCCCTTAGCACAACTTAGCTAATTAGGAAAAACTTTAGTTACATTCATTTTCTGATCAAAACTTCCTAACTGTTGAATCATTAACTGTGGAAATCTTACATGGTTGAAAAGAAATGTCAGCCCCATTACTGTTCTTGCTGTGCAGGATTTACCTTTTTTTTTTTTCCCTTGATGTTTATGAAATCACTTCCATAATCTCTGAAAATTCAGTAAATTTCATTAGGATATTGAGAGAGCTAATCCTGAGATAGGTTGATAAGGAGTCCAGGACTATCAGTGAGGAAGAGGTCCAGAGCCCTCGAGAAGGAGAAAGGGTTCTAGGGCTTGAGAAGGAGAAAGGGTTCTAGGGCTCGAGAAGGAGAAAGGGTTCTAGGGCTCGAGAAGGAGAAAGGGTTCTAGGGCTTTCAATAAGAAGAACTGCTTTGTCTCACTCAATATAACAATGTATCTTGCCTGAGAATATGTTTGTCCTTCTTAACAGGAACCTTCTGACTTATCTTGTTACCTTGAGATGTGTATGTTATGGGAGTGGGTCTCTTAAGACCTTTCTATTGTTAGTTCTAATCTTGCTAATTTAAGATATATGTTGTGGGAGTGGGTCTGGGAAAAGTATATGAGGCCTTGGTAAGACTATTGGGGGGGGGGCACTCTCTGTCCCCCTTCTGATGAGTATGTCAGAAGCTTTCTCTGTCCTTTTTCACTTTAATACAACTCTGCTGCACAGAAGCTCTTGAGTGATCAAGCCTGGTCCCTGGTACCAAAGTTAAATCTTCTTCTTTGGAGATCACAAATCCGACACCATTCACAGTAAGCTATCAATACCTTCCTAAAACATGAGTACTCTTCATTTCCAGATTCATGTTTTCATTCATTATTATTATTATTCATTACTATTATTTTTAAAAATTTTCCACTTTCCATTATACTGTTGTCTTCTCCACAGAAACCAATCATGACTTTCCATCATCTGCAATTCCTTAACTGCATTTCTTTCTTTCCCCACTATACCCATGTTCTATGCAGTTTCCTTAAGTTCAACAGACACCTTCCTGATTACATTTTCAATACTGTTTACTCTGCTCCTTGCTGTTTATAATAAATTTCATTCTATAACAGAAATATGTTCCTGCTCCTCTTTATCCTTAGTTCTGTCATTTCTCTTTTTATGCTATATTATTTTTGTTCCTTTTTCCCAGATGTCATTTGCTGCTTAATTTTCTTGGCAGCTTAGAAGATATGTCTAAAATTCTCTTTTATCCAACAAGAATTTCATTCTTCCTAGTGTTAATCACCTATCTTTTGAACACTAAAATATCCTCAAAGGATCCATGTTTGTCTATTTATCTGTATTCTGTTAATTCATCTTTAAATAAAAGAAATTCTCTTTGGCTCTGCCATTTAAACAAAAATGTAGATGGTGTCTTCCTGATGACTCAACCTTGGACACTTCTTTCAAAAAATTAACAGCAGAACTCCCACCTGAAACTACACTTGCTTAATCAAGTGGATAAGTAGCATGGAGAAGGAAGGCGGGAATAAAGGTAGTGAGTCCTTTATTTCTGTTTAATTTCTCCTCCAAGTCTGTTTAAGCTCCTCCAATTGAGAACCAGCTTCACTTGGACTATGACTGTATCCTATGCTAGAGGGGACCGTCAGTGTTGGCACATCTAACTATTCTCGAGTGAGCCAGATTCCTGAGCGACTTACTGAGACAGAATGGAACCCATAATTCACCATCATTTTAGTTTAGTAGATCAGCACTTACTTTTTTCTTTTCCTGTAAAGTCGGTAATAAGACATTTGATTCACAACTCTAAGCCTTACCTCACCCAAAAGCTTTACCCCTATTAAAACCAGAGAAAAAAGGTACGACCACAAAGTTTTTCCTTTAGTTCTGCTACAGAAAAATAAGGTTCCCCGACTGCATCACCGATACAATGGACATGAACCTGGGCAGGTTTTGGGAGGTGGTAAGGGACAAGTCATAGCAAACACCCTCTTCCAACAACACAAGAGAAGACCCTACACATGGACATCACCAGATGGTCAAAACCAAAATCATATTGATTATACTCTTTGCAACCAAAGATGCAGAAGGTCAGTCAGCAAAAACAAGACCGGGAGCTGACTGTGGCTCAGATGATGAACTTCTTATTGCCAAATTCAGACTTAAACTGAAGAAAGTAGGAAAATCACTAGACCTCTCAGGTATGACCTAAATCAAACCCCTTATTATTATACAATGGAAGTGAGAAATAGATTTAAGGGACTAGAACTGATCGACAGAATGCCTGATGAACTATGGATGGAGGTTTGTGACAATGTACAGGAGACAGGGAACAAGACCCTCCCCAAGAAAAAGAAATGCAAAAAAGCAAAATGGCTGTCTGAGAACCCTTACAAATAGCTCTGAAAAGAAAAGAAGCCAAAAGCAAAGGAGAAAAGGAAAGATATACCCATTTGAATGCAGAGTTCCAGAGAATAGCAAGGAGAGATAAGAAAGCCATCCTCAGTGATCAGTGCAAAGTAATAGAGGAAAACAACAGAATGGGAAAGACTAGAGATCTCTTCAAGAAAATTAGAGTTACCAAGGGAACATTTCACGCAAAGATGGGCTCGATAAAGGACAGAAATGGTAGGGACCTAACAGAAGCAGAAGATATTAAGAAGGGGTGGCAAGAATACACAGAAGAACTGTACAAAAAAGAGCTTCACGACCCAGATAATCACGATGGTGCGATCACTCATCTAGAGCCAACATCCTGGAATGTGAAGTCAAGTGGGCCTTAGAAAGCATCACTAAGAACAAAGCTAGTGGAGGTGATGGAATTCCAGTTGAGCTATTCCAAATCCTGAAAGATGATGCTGTGAAAGTGCTGCACTGAATATGCCAGCAAATTTGGAAAACTCAGCAGTGGCCACAGGACTGGAAAAGGTCAGTTTTCATTCCAATCCCAAAGAAAGGCAATGCCAAAGAATGCTCAAACTACCGCACAATTGCACTCATCTCACACGCTAGTAAAGTAATGCTCAAAATTCTCCAAGCCAGGCTTCAGCAATATGTGAACCGTGAACTTCCTGATGTTCAAGCTGGTTTTAGAAAAGGCAGAGGAACCAGAGATCAAATTGCGAACATCCGCTGGATCATGGAAAAAGCAAGAGAGTTCCAGAAAAACATCTATTTCTGCTTTATTGACTATGCCAAAGCCTTTGACTGTGTGGATCACAATAAACTGTGATAAATTCTGAAAGAGATGGGAATACCAGACCACCTGACCTGCCTCTTGAGAAATCTGTATGCAGGTCAGGAAGCAACAGTTAGAACTGGACATGGAAGAACAGACTGGTTCCAAATAGGAAAAGGAGTACATCAAGCCTGTATATTGTTACCCTGCTTATTTAACTTATATGCAGAGTACATCATGAGAAACACTGGACTGGAAGAAACACAAGGTGGAATCAAGATTGCCGGGAGAAATATCAATAACCTCAGATATGCAGATGACACCACCCTTATGGCAGAAAGTGAAGAGGAACTCAAAAGCCTCTTGATGAAAGTGAAAGTGGAGAGTGAAAAAGTTGGCTTAAAGCTCAACATTCAGAAAACGAAGATCATGGCATCCAGTCCCATCACTTCATGGGCAATAGATGGGGAAACAGTGGAAACAGTGTCAGACTTTATTTTTCTGGGTTCCAAAATCACTGCAGATGGTGACTGCAGCCATGAGATTAAAAGACGCTTACTCCTTGGAAGGAAGGTTATGACCAACCTAGATAGCATATTCAAAAGCAGAGACATTACTTTGCCAACAAAGGTCCGTCTAGTCAAGGCTATGGTTTTTCCTGTGGTCAGGTATAGATGTGAGAGTTGGACTGTGAAGAAGGCTGAGCGCCGAAAAATTGATGCTTTTGAACTATGGTGTTGGAGAAGACTCTTGAGAGTCCCTTGGACTGCAAGGAGATCCAACCAGTCCATTTCGAAGGAGAACAGCCCTGGGATTTCTTAGGAAGGAATGATGCTAAAGCTGAAACTCCAGTGCTTTGGCCACCTCATGCGAAGAGTTGACTCATTGGAAAAGACTCTGATGCTGGGAGGGATTGGGGGCAGGAGGAGAAGGGGACGACAGAGGATGAGATGGCTGGATGGCATCACTGACTCGATGGACGTGAGTCTCAGTGAACTCCGGGAGTTGGACAGGGAGGCCTGGCGTGCTGCGATTCATGGGGTCGCAAAGAGTCGGACACAACTGAGTGACTGATCTGATCTGATAGTTTATACTTTTAGTGTGTGTGTATACATGTATCTCCAAACTCTGATCTCTGATCTGGACTGGAAAGTCACAGCTCCATTACAAGGAAAATTCACGTTCTCCAGGCTCCCTTAAAAATTAAGAAGCCAGTTATAAAAAATAGTTTCTTGCCTTTGCCAAAATATACTGTTACAATATTCTGGGTGTTTCAATTATCATTTAAATAATGCTCTTTTCCTATGTATCAATAGTTTCTAGAACTGATTAAGCTCATGTGAATAGAAAGGGATAACAAAACCTATACCTGAGCCTCTAAAATGCTAGCTTTGTCCAAGTCTCTCTCTGAAGAAAAGAGCCATAGTCAACTTCAACATGAAGAAACACAGTACCCCAACCACTACTAACTAGACCAGAAGCAATGAGCTACAGGTGAAACCAGTCACCAGTGACTATGGCAGTATCAGGACCAACTACCAGCTATGCTCCCCAGGAACAGGATGGAGAGATGAACACACAGAAGCAAGGAGGGATTCATAAGGAATGAAGATGTATTCCTTCTGAGCTATTATAGAATCCTGAACCATAATCAACCACTATTAGAGATCTCCAGGATAACAGCATAATTTCCAAATTTTGGAAATACTAAAACACACAAACACACACAGAAAATATATTGCTGTTAGGATGATTATTCCATGCTTCTCTGCTTCCCTGTGTCAAGTAAAACAATACTTCTGAAAATTTTCAAGAAAGTAAAGTGCTATGGACAATCCTGCTGAAATTCCTCTGGAGTTTCTCACTGGACCTTAAATTCGCATTGTTTACCCTATGGCATAATATGCCAAGGAACTCTTTTGCTATAAAAAACTGTTTTCATTAAAATCTTCAAACAAAATTGATGCTTCAAAAGGAAATGCCATGGTCATCTTACATTTTTATGAATCTTCTAAAATACCAATCAATGCCTTCTCCAAGGAAATAAAGACTCTAAATAGTTTAGACTTAAGATAAAACTCAGACATTATTTCCTCAAAACTTAAAATTGACTCCAACTATTATGTAAATCAAGAAACAGCAAGTTATTTTTTATTTTCTAGAATATTTATCAGAAAAAAACTCAACTCACGATCTGATGTGTGGGAAATCCTCTTCAATTTTGCCTCCTGTGTTTTTGAAAATTTGAAGTGCAGCTTCTGCTACTTTTTCATCATCCATTTTCAGACAAGCCAGGAGAGACTCAAATGTTTCAGCAGAATGAAATGAGATAGGATGTGTAAATGAGAGTACCTAAAAAATGATCATAAAAATGATCTATAAATCCTTTTCATCTTTATAAATCCAAAATGTTACACACTAGAAATGTTACAAATCAAAGTAAAAACACAAGTAATTTTGCTAAAAATAAAAGAGAGCACTGTAAGTAAAATTTAAGACTTACTTAAATATGTAACAGAAACATTCTTGTGTAGGAAGACTGTACAATCTAAAGAAAGAACTATCTTCAAAATTAAACAACACACTAACATAATTCTCAAAATAATCTGGATTTGGTTAATGTTTGGGGAGGAGGGGTGGAAGAAACTCAAGGTAGGAGAAAAGGAAAATGAGAAGAGAATTTAACAAAATACCTCTATTATTCTAAATATAGGTCATTAGAAGAAGATAGTAACATTTTTGGAAAAAAGTAATCTAAGGAAGAGGGTAAAATATCAAACAGTAAAAGAAATTATAAGGTTACAATAATCACACCAACATAGGACTAAAGAAAAAATAAAGCAATAAATAGACTTTACCACATTTAAGGTAGAGTATAATAGATTATAAAGACAACAGAAAATAACTGAAAATGGATGAAATTTTTAATAAACAGACCTAGTAAAACTGGGTATAGCAATCTGAAGGAAATCAAATTAGACCCTCCATTATAATCACACTTTCAAAATAAATATCTGCTAAGACATTAAGTACATGATTTAATTTAATCCCTGTGAGATAAGTATTATTTCTACCTCCATTACACATGAGGAAGCAAAAGCAATTAACTTAGAGCAACTATCTAATAAATTACAGTAAAAAAAAATCAGACCTGCTTTATGACACTCTTAAAAACACTGTCTTAAAAAACACTGAGAAAATGTTAATAATTTATTATGGGAAAAATGAAGATATAAAATTGTATATTCAGTCTCATTTCAACTGTACCAAAGAGTATATTTTTCTATAGATTAAAAGGAAACAAAAGAAATATTTATGAATGATAGGCTTCTCAATGTTTTCTTCTTTATGACTTTATATGCTCTAAGTTATCAACAATTAACTGATATTTTTGTAATAAGTAAAAGGCAATGGAATATTTTAGCTAACGAAATAACATATAAAATGGACTTTAAAATTTTGGTGCTTTCTGTGGTAGAGTTAGCAAGTTCTTTGCACACTAATGAAACCTTCAAATTATAATCCTTAATATAATTAACACTAGGCTATATTATATAATTTAAACATAAAAATATTAATATTTAGCTTACATGTTAGAATACACAATTTCAAAAGTACCTAAAAGTGATTAAGAAAATTTTACTTTAGATTCTATTAACCGAGAAAAGCAAATCTCAAGACTAAAATGTACAAACTATATATGTAACAGTTATCTCATTAAGCACTTAAGTGCCTAAATTTCAATGTAAGCATATTTACCTTAAGCAGTTCAAGACCGGCCCTGATGGCTTGATCAGTTGGAACACCCTCATCTTCATCATCTGCTGTTCCATCTATTGATTTGTTCACTTGCTTTATAAGAGCACTAAAGTATGACAAAAAAAATTTTTTTCCATTTTTTCAACTCTTTTTCTATTGGCAATGTTTAAGAAAAATAATCCCGAGTATTTTCTATACAGACCAGAACTAAACCACACACAAATTTGATACAGCTGTTTCCCAACCATTATGGCAAGCTGTAATAAGTATTTTGAGATGCTTCTTTTTGAAATTGTATTTCCCTGTGTCCATTCAAATGAGGTTAAAATGTTATCTGACTTGCTGTTTATTAACGCTGTATTTTTATTCTTGTATTTGCTGTGTGAAGTTCAGGTCCAAACATGTGAATCCTAAGAGATGTTTTCCAATTATCTAACGTTCATTATGGCTCCAATATGTAGAACAACATATATAGAAATAAAGGATAAATGCTAACATAAAGCACTTTCAAACAACCTAGCAAATATTATTGTGTCCGGCACTGTTATGAAAGCCAGAAAGGACTGCTTCTGACAGGTGTAAAAATGTCATACAACAAACATACAATAAATCCTCACTAGAATAGTTAGAACAGATCACAAAGGAAATACAATATTTTAAAGTTTTCTTCTAAAAACAAGCTTAAGTGACTTTAAAATAATCATTTGAAACACTGTCAATTATCCAAAATACTCATTTTGTTTTTACTACAAAAAACAAGTTAACAAATATCAAGTCAGAGACCTAATATAAACCAAAATACAAGAAAATTCAATTATTCAGTTTTTTAAAATGCTTAGTAGATTTATGTTTCTACAAAAATATGTACTCAAATCTAAGGTCAAGATATGAGTCAAATACATCTGTTTTCCTTGCAATATCCTCTTAAATTAATCATTCCCTTAACAGTTAAAATCACTGAGGATGTTTTCTGTCCTGTTCTGCCCATTTTTCCTCCTTAACTGTTTCTCATAGCTCCAACTACTCCAAATAAAAATCTTCAGCCTGAATTCTCTTCCCAAATATTCATCAGTTCCAAGGTTTTCTTTACCTAAACGTACCAAAGGAATGAAAAATGCCATATATCCAAAATGAAATTCATTTCTTTCTTCCATGACTAAGAGCAGGAAGCTCTCTGTCTAGTGAGGGGAGGCCAAAGGCCAAAATAAGTGAATAAATACATTAAAAAAGATAATCAGGCAACAATAAGGACTGGAGAGAAGGCCAGGACAAGTGAGGCTGGTTAGCAAGGGCAGTGAGGAAAGGCATTCCCGTAGGGGTGGCGCTGCTCTTGTTTAGTTGCTACGTCATGTACAACTGAGCTAGTAACCACAGAGTCAGAGCCAGTGATAAAAAGCACCAACCTGGAGAATCAAAGAGAATCAACTGAGAAACTATTACAAAACACCAAGAGTTCAGTGAGGTGACGCCAACAACACTAAAAATCGACAGAGCTATTCTGTATTAGCCAAAGCCACCTTAAAAACACAGGGGGGTGAGGGGTGGAGGAAATCTATTTATAATGACAAGTCAAAATGTATAAAAACTAGGAATAAAAAGTTTTAAATGCACAGAATCTGTATATAACTTCTAAAATTATTAAAGGGAGCAAAGAGATTTGAAAAAATCAAGACAAGTATTTTCGTAAGATGGAAACAGTATTACACGAATATCATTTGCCACTGTATCTAAAAATATCTTACAGGAACACAACTTGGTGTGGGATAAGATTCAACACATGCATTCTATAACTCATCTGGAAACATTAAGTAATGTTTGAGAACAGCTAGTAAATATTAAGGGAGGAGGGATGAAAGAACTTTCTAAATGAAATTTAAAAATTTATCATAAAAGCCTTAAAATACAAAGGAACAAAGGGAAAAAGTCCAGTAAGACCCTAAATATTGTTAAGAATTTATCCTACAATAAGGGAATGTCTCAAATCAAATAGGAAGGAACCAATTTTTCAATAAATGGTTTGATACAACTAGCTACTAGGCTTTTAAAAAAGGATGGATATCTTATCTCCACCTTACAATGAAATGGATTCCAGAACAATTAAAACCTAAATGTAAAAAACATAGCCACCTAATACGATGGCAGAAAAAAATAAAGGAGACAAATCATGTAATTTAGTATTTATTAATGTCAAGCACAAATTTAAAAGGCAATCAAACTGTGTTAATAGCCTTATTTCATAAAGCATTCATATAATCAATAAAAAATGACAATTTCTCTAAGCCACTTACAGAAAAATAAGAAGAAAAGCAATTAGCCAAGAAACATATGGGGAAAAAACATTCAACTTTTAAACAGTGCCACCATTCACTGCAGCCATAAAATTAAGACACTTGCTCCTTGGAAGGAAAGTTATGACAAACCTAGACAGTGTTTTAAAAAGCAGAGACATCAATTTGCCAACAAAGGTCTGTTGTCAAAGCTATGGTGGTTTTTCCAGTAGTCATGTACGAATGCAAGAGCTGAACCATAAAGAAGGCTGAGTGCCGAAGAACTGATGCTTTCGAATTGTGGTGTTGGAGAAGACTCTTGAGTCCCTTGGTCAGCAAGGAGATCAAACCAGTAAATCCTAAAAGAAATCAACCCTGAATATTCACTGGAAAGACTGAAGCTGAAGCTGATCTTTGGCAATCTGATGCAAAAAGCTGACTCACTGGGAAAGATTCTGATGCTGGGAAAGATTCTGATGCTGGGAAAGATTGAAGACAGGAGGAGAAGGGGACAGCAGAGCACGAGATAGTTAGATGGCATCACCAACTCAATGGACATGAGTTTGAGCAAGCTCCAGGAGATGGTGAAGGACAGGGAAGTCTGGCATGCTGCAGTCCACAGGGTTGCAAAGAGTTGGAAATGACTTAGCAACTAAACAACATCATTCACCTATAAAATGGCAAAGACTGAAAAGGGTACAGCCACTACTAGGAAAAATTAGGTGAACTGGACACTCCATGACTACTGGTGGGGAAGAGGGTGGAACCTTTCTGCAGTGTGATAGTTAAACCAAGAGGGCGCTGCAGCCAGACTTCCTCTGTTTAAATGCCATTAGCTACTTCCCAGCAGTGGGAAAGTTACTCTAACATCAGTGTAGCTCACTGTCCCTTTCCTGTGAACTGGAAATAGTAATATTTTTTGCCTTATAAAGAGGTAAATGAGTTAAAACACATAAAACAAAGAGTGCACACTATAAGCACTAATGGCTATTACCTGTTATTATTAGTTATGACTGAACATATCTTATGTATTACCAACCTACAAAGACATGCTTTGGTCCTCAGTCTTTTTGTTCATAAAATGCATTACTTCTGGAAACTTTATCTTAACTTTCAAAAATACTGCAATAACGTGGTCTTATCTTTCCGCAATTTGATTTTAAAAAATTGTCATGCCCAAACAAGAAGCATATCCTTTCTCAGCAGCTCCCTTCATTCTTTTCAAGGTACTACTATTCTCTTCATCATCTGGATTTGACCCCATAAACTTCTCACTCCTCCTCCATTTTATTCCCCATTTCCAGTAAGAGGACCCGTTTCTAAGGTTGTTCTTTTAAAACCTTCCTCAAATATGTTCTTTCCTTTCCATCCCACTATCGTCATCCAAAGAAAATTATAACAACACCTTAGCAGGCTCTCTCTTCTATTTCCCTCCTCCTGTTCATCATCAATCATTCCTGCTTCTCAACAGACCAAAGAACAAAGTAAAAGCTCTAAAGTCAGATCCTAAAGGCTTTCCACAATCTGACACCAAATGCTTTTTGAGGATCACCTCATAACACTTTTACATTTCTCCACAGAGTAACTTAAATAGATGGCAATCATTTTCTAAATATCCTTATTCCTTCCTATCCAGTTAGCTTGGCTTATATAAAACTCAACACCTAGAATTCTCCTCCCATTTCTTGTAGAAATAAAATCTTACCCATTCTTCCTCTCACGTCAAATACTACCCTCTCAGAGAAATTCTTTTAATCCTTTGAGCACTATCTGCATCAATTTTATGCAACTATAATATAATCTCTTAATTAAAATTCTTATTCCACTACTAGACAGAAGATTAATGAAAAGCATAAAGTATGCTTTGCCAATACCTAACTAGCCTTGTTTTAAATTAGAAGACATTGGATTTAATTAATGAATTTCAGTCTGATTCAGATTTTTCCTTGTAATAATATAAAGGATTCCAGTTTTCGTTTTGCGCCCTTTTATTTTTGAAACTGAAGAACACTTTCCTCAAATGAAAAACAAGGCAAGACGAGTCCAAAATGAAAAACAGGCATCCAACGTAGTATCCTCCTCCACTACAGAGGGTTACAAGCCAAGAGCTATACCTTACGCCCTCCCTCCAAAAAAATCCCCAAAAGGGCTTTACTGAGGACAGTGTCCATTAGTAGTATTTTAGATTCTAATATACCTCTGAAAGGTACTATTGCTCACTAAAAAAAGAACATGCTTTCCATATTTTATAAGTAGTCCTGTTTTCAACTGGTTGAAACATTTCAGGAAATGTTTAAAACAAACAAAAAAAGGTGGTTGGGGGGGTGGGGGGGGACTTCACTGGCAGTCTAGTGGTTGAATGGCTCCACACTCCAATGCAAAGGGCACGGGTTCAATCCCTGGTATCATGCTGTATGGCATGGCCATAAATAAATAAATAAGAAAAGAGCTCTTCCCACATTTTACAAAACCAAGTACAGACATAAAAAGAAAGTATTTTCCAAGATGTCAAAGTCAAGTGATATCAAACCTGAAACTTTAAATGAAGGCTGTCTTAAAAATAACATTTTTAGTTCTCAGATACCTATGAAATGCATCATATGCTGTTTTATAACATAATCACTTTATTTTCTTTTCCAGAAGGTAGAACTGCAACTTGTTTCTATCAGTTAACCTATGTGAGCGAACTAACCAGTATACTGTTAACAGATAAAAATTAGGCTTGTATTGACAAATTCTCATCCAAAAAGACTACATAAAATTAAAATAACATGAAATACTAAATACATACAGATATATACACAGATGAGTATATAGCCATTATGTATACACATAAATCTATATGGATTAGTGCCTTACAAACAGCAGACACTCAATAATGACTACTAAAGCATGAATGAATTAATGGTAATGAAAATTCAATATTTTCATTAAATACCTGATAGACTCAGTATCTATGTGCACAGGTGCTATCCTCTCCAAGAGAAACTTGATCATTTCCAGAAAAGGATTTGTAGGCTGTTTGGGGTTGCCCAACTTCTTAGTTATTTCACGCTGTAATGGAGATGTTTAAAATATTACAAAAGTATGTTTAAATAATTCATTACATTAAAATGTTAAGAAACTACTATAATTAAAATCACATAGTGCCGGTACTATTGGTATAGTATTGGTGCAGGAATAAACAAATCAATACAAAAAGACTAAGAATTTAGTATAGGAAAAAGGTAACATTTCAAGTAAACAGGAAAAGGATTATTCAATATATTGTTATACTGAATATACCGGAATAGCTCAATAGACATTTTTTAAAAATAAAAGCAGAGTTAGATTCCTATCTCACATCTTACACCAAAGATATTCCAAAAGGATAAAAACAAACACAAAAGAATAAAACCAATTGGGATATCAAACTTCAACAAACAAAATTATCAGGGGAGCGTATTAAAACTACAGATTCCTGGGCCTCACTGTGAAGATTCCCATTTAGTCAATCTGGGGTAGAGCCAAGAATCATCTTTTATAGAAGAATTTAGGAAGATACACGGGCAACAGATTAAATAATACTGACGTAAGTACATATTGTCATTGACCTGCAATACAATGGGATTTCATAAGCAAGACTTCAAAGGCAAAAACCTTGAAGAGACCACTGACAAACTTAGTGAAATAACAAAACGATCATATGTAAAGGGCATCATAAACAAATGAAAAGGGCTAAGCTACAATTGTTGGAAAACTACCTGCAGCCTAATTAACACACAACGCCATGACATACTAACGAGCCAATGAGATAAAGACAAATAGTCTAGAAAAGTAGGCAGATTAAAAACACAAAATTTACAAAAGAAATAAGAATGACTAATATATCCAAGGAGAAAAAGTGCTCATATGATTAGCAACCGATTTTATAAATGCTATCAAAATAATGTTTTTGTTTGAGTTTTGTGTTTCCAACAGTGATACTGGCCAATAGCGAATTTATCCTTAAGAAAAGAAATCAAGATTGTGTAAAATTATTAAGCTATAAAGATTATTTATTTTTTACATTAATCAAAGACTGGGAAAAAATTTAAATGTGTAACACAAATGGGGACCATTCAATAAATTATGGCACATATACTCAATGCTGTGCTATGTTGCTACTAAAGAGAATATAGTAAAAGACTAATGAAAAAGTAAAATATACAAAGCTCTGTATAATATAATCTTATTTTAGAAGAACATACACCATAACATTAACAACTGTGTCCACAGAGTAATTACAGTTTAATACATTATTATTTTTGTGATATTTCCTAAACTTTACATAATGAACATAAATTATTTTACAAAAGGGGACAAAAAAGGATTTGTGGGCTTCTCCAAACATTATGGAGGAGCCTGGCAGGCTACAGTCTGCACAGAGTCAGGGCTGCACAGAGTCAGACACGACTGAAGTGACTTATCACCAAACATTAACTCTTTTAAATTTCTCTCCTTACCACACAACCTTCAGCTTGTTTGCAGGAGCATGTTGGACTGACAAGTACTTCTAACTGTTTCCTTATTTTCTCATCATCTTCTAACACTTGTGTGAATTTCTTCATGAAATCCTGAGCCTTACCAGGATCTGGCAAATTTCCTTAAATTAAATTAAAATATAATTTTAGATATTTCCTGAAATAATAAAAGAGCAACATTTTTCATTCTTTACTTTGATGAAGAATCCTAACATACAAATTCATTTAATTTAATGAGATAAAATTATACAGATCCTTTAATAGTGAATTTTCACAAGTAAAAATTTTTTCCTAGAAACATTAAATAAAATCATTGTGAAGGACCATCTAGCCAGAGAAAGATCAAACTGGTTAACTTTAAATAACTCCATATAATATCTGAAGGCCTTAAATGTCAACCTGAAAAATACCAATTTTATTACTGTCCCATGAGCTTGTACATACATTGTTCTTTTGTGATTCACAGCAAGAGATCAAGATCAGTAAGATTTACCTTGAAGAAACTATGTTCCTGTTCTACACTGTTTACTGTTAAAACATCGACAGAAAATGCACACATGCATCTGCGAGGTACCAAGACAGGCTGAACAACATGGTCCAGGTGTTACTGCCAGATATGCCACTACCACACGAGAAAGTCTGAGCTCTTACAGAATCAAAGATTAGTTTTATACTGCTCTCCTAATACATCACTAACCAAAACACTTATGAAAGCTAACAAAATATCCATCATAACATCGTTTTTCTGGCTGCTCACAACTGTAATAGAGAATCAGACTAGGTAGAACCCTGCTAATAAACAGGGTAATACAGAAACATGGACTCTAATAAAAGTAACAGAAACCTGTTGAATCTTAAAATATGAATACAGTAAATGCAGTCTTCAAGTTCATATATGACTCTGAAGTTCCATTTATATCTTGGCTACACGACTGAACATGGTAAGAACTAATCTCCTCCTCCCAACTATTTGACTGTATAACCTTTCCCTATTTCCATAACACAAAAATTCTACTGTACTGTTTATCAACAGTTTTGGAAAAAGTCACTTTACAGCCCCTCCACAGCATCATATTAAGGCTACAATAAAGCATATCACCTAAGAAACAAAATGAAAAGAAAGTGAAGGGAGAGGGAGAGAGGAAGCAAAGAGAGGAGAAAAGGAGGAAGGGAAACACAGCAACAAAAAAATCCCTTTAATTCAAGATTCTACAAACATACTTGACCACTGGAACTCTTTTTTTTCTGATGGTACGACTCATATGTTCAGGATATTAACATCCCTTGGAGCAGAATTTGGGAAATATTGTACTTGTTGGAAGAAAATGGATACAAGGTTAAAACAGAAAGACTACAGGAGATTATCTCCTTTAGGGGATACTGTCCACAGCCAAACCACCAGGGAAATACTTATTTAAAAGCAATAGCATGAAATCACTTGCTTTAAGTTATCCAAAGGGACTGAAAACTAATTTAACTGCTTAGGACTACAAGGTATTTTGGTGTGAAATTTCTACTCATGCCAGAGTTTCTATCACTTAGTCTAATACCCAATGAATTAGGTTACTATTCTTTTTAGTGTCTTAGCATACTTCCACATACATCCTGGAACATTTGTTAACATCTCAAAAATCTGCCTAAGATCTCTTCATTAGCCAAGTGGAAGCTCGGTGCAAGCACTTGCCCAGGTGCTCCTGATCTTCCCTCCGCCTTCATGCTGTACACAGTGATCTCTAGGGTGAGAGAAAAAGCTAGTGCCCTGCAAAAAAAACTACTTTTCCCTGCCCTGAACAAAGGAAACGTGCTACACAACCCTTTAGTATTCCCTGTTAAAGGCAATTAAATAACATTTTATTTGACATAAAACAAATGTTTTATTTGAAAACTTTTATTTGAAAGCAAAAAAGTGAATTAACTTTTTTTTTCAAAAAAAAATTTGCAGTTATTAAGTACATCCTTCATTCTAAACTTTGACTCACAATGAAATTAAAGCTTCAGAGAGATTCACATTAGAGCAAACAATAGGTAAGCACAGGCTCAGTTTTTAACAGCAAGCTTACATAGCAATTTGAATGAATTCTCAAAAATAAATTTATACAATAAAACCTTTATCTAGCTCTTGCTCATACCAAAACACAAAATAATTCTGTGCAGAATGCAAAATACATGAAAATAAGGGGAAAAAAAGGAAAGCTGAGTATGCTGGGGGAAAGGAAAAAAATAAAAATCAACTAAAAAACTTTAATCTTTTCCTATATTATCATAGCCTAAAATGGAACTTTGAGGAATATTTTATACTACCAAAGAAAGAAATGTCTCAAATAAACCTTAAATTTTACATATAATATTTGAAGTAACTTACTTGTAATAACCATCACTTTTGAAAATATGGCCTTGACACTGGCATCTGTCTGAAAATCACACAAAAAAATGCAAAATTAAAATCTCCTAACAATAATCTTCATTATATTCTTCAGAAAGTTAAGCATAACCCACTCACACTCTAGGCCCACGCCAGGACCACCAGTATATGCTCCTTCTTTAGACATGTTTAAACCCCCGATAAACTGAATGAAAGAAGTGAAGTCATAATCCACCCTCGTCACTTCTTCCCTCATCCTGTTTTGTCATCCTCCCAAAAGGAAAAAAAAAAAAAAAAAAGATAATGATTGCTGCATCAACCTTTTGGGACACAGAGGTATTTTGTTTTTCTTAAGTATACTCAAAGGACAGGACAACTTAGTTTAAAAGGGGAACAAAGTAATCTGGAAATGTTGGTTTTCACATTTGTAGTCTATCTCAAACAAAAAACTGACAAGTATATACTTCTGATTGAACTGAGGTATTTAAGCCTGAGGATTATGATACATAAGTCAGGAAGCCACTGGGAAGATGCTAGATGAAGACAATTAAGATGCCACTAACATGTACAAAAGATTTTTCCAAGAGGGCTAGTTATATGCTGCATCAGTGTAGTATAATATTTCAGTGAATGAATGTCTTCGTTACATTGTGCTTCATGTAACATATTCTGTAAAGTTATGGGTATGAATGATGTTTCTAAGAATGCTAGTTATTCACTGCATCAGGTTAGTGTTATTTAATGAAAAGAAACATCATCAACAAAGTACAATACTGCAAGTCACTTTGAGAGACACTGAGCAAATCAGTTAAGTTAAATGAAATAAGTAGAAGGGCTACATTGCTAAGAAAGAATAAAATTATCTTAATCAGAAGGAATAAAGAAGTAGTCAAAGAAAAATATTAAATATCTAGGAGTCTTCCTGATAAAATAGGCAGAATTATAAACAGACAAAAATTAAATACAGCTTTGGTTTTTTTTTCTAACTTTAACTGTATAACATCTACTAGAACTCTCAACATAAAGTGAGTATTAAGTATGTTGATATATGGCAAAACCAATACAATATTGTAAAGTTAAAAAATAAAATAAAATAGATTTAAAAAAAAAGTAATAGACTTAATTCTCCTTTCACTACAATGCCGCTTTAGAGTACCATCCTCCTCCATTCTGTTTCTTCTTCAACCCCACCACACAAGAATGAGAATTCTCTCTTTGATTTAGATAACATGTTAATTATTTTAAGACAATTTAAAGGAAAATACCACAAACTAGAAGGGAATAAAACACTGTAACTGAATTGAGACTGTATTTTATTCCTAGACTGAACAGGAATATCATGAGACCCTGCCAAGTTTTTATGAACAAGCAAAGAGAAGAAGCTCACACTAAATAAATTTTAAAGGGAGAGTGAGAGTCAACAAAGCTATTCTTGATTACAGTCTCATACATCACACTGCTCAACACACAACCTATACACTTAAAATGCTATTCGGCTGCTATTATGACTTTAATAATGCTTTCAATCAGGAATAATTTTATACACATGCAAATGAGAACATCTCACATTCTAAAATAGTATGTTTGCAACTTTAGAGGTAGTAAATTAATATGTCTCTAGGTGACAAAGAGGAGCACTTTATCTAGAGCTTATTACCTGAAACACTCTTAACACTGCATTATAACACTGACTAAAACAAATGTTTATTGGCTGAAACACACTAACTTAACTGAGATTTTCCAATTTCCCTCCTTCGCACAGAAGTACTGAAATAGCACAATTACTAAAATAATTTTAAAGTCATTGTGTAACAAGGAAAAACCTACTCTAGTAGGTTCAACATAATCAGGAATCACAGAAGGTTAAATTATGTTCAATAAGTCATAAACAAAGAGATAATTGTTAGCCTATAAAACAAAAATACTACTCAGTTGTAAAGCTTCAATCAGGCAAACAAGGGTCAAGAAATGTCTTATTACTACTACTGATTTAGAGGTTAAGAAAAAAGTGGTCACCATAAACCACTCAAACAACTACTGTTAGCTCACTGATTTTTAGGGCAAATGGCAAGATTTACACCTAGGAAAACTGGAGATGTTCTCCCTTAGATGAAAAAACTCCATTCTATTGACTTCTGTCCTATGAACAGAAAGTGTATGTTGTGGGGAAAGGGTGAAGGAGTCAACTATGTGCTGAAAAAGAAACAAAAATAACACTGCTGTTTTCCCTGGATGCCATGTAAAATGACTAGACACACTGATTTTTCAATGAATTGTATCTTTTATAGGCCTACATACAACATTCTCAAACATCAATTGGATGAATAACTACCATTAAATTATAATTATGAAGACCAGGTAATACATTAAAATTACCATAATATTAGTTGTAAGTAAAAATATCAAAACACTAAACTATAATTACATGATTTTAAAACTTTCTATAACCACAAGACTATACAAAGATGATGGCAGCATTTCAGTGCAGCAACATTAAGTGTAATTTTACTTTTTATATGCTTTCAATAATGCTGAGTTACTGATCTTTTTTTTTTAAAGTTACCAAAAAAGGCTTAATTCTGAGTACACAGAAGCACATTCTGTTTCCTGTTGGATATACCTTTTGCAGATACAGTGAATTTAAGTTTTTCTATGTAGTAACTTTCTTAAAAATTTCAGTGTTCTAAGTTAGAGATCATAGGTTCTAGAGTCAGAATTGTTCCACCCAGAAACAGCTGTTCAACACATAGCAGAAATGGTGATAACGTACTTTGGGTTGCTTAATTAAGTCAAGCAAATCCTTTACTTGATGTCGGAGCAGATTTTGGCACTTCCACATTTCATTCAATGCTCTGAAAAACATAAACACATAAATTTAAATAACAAAATGGGATAAAAATCCTTCTAGGATATTCCAACTATATTATTTTTTTCTATAAGTTCAGATTATAAAAGGAGATGACAAAGATAGGGTAAAAGTTACAGGAGCTAAACAACTGATGATATATGGAGAGAGAGAGAGGAGTCAAATAGAAGAGATAATAACATTTGGGGAGATGCGCATATCAAAAGAAAGGGATTAGTGGTGATTGTTTTTCCTTTTGTATAGAAATAGGGAAAATTTCTCATTAACTGGAACACATTTGCAGGCAAGGGCATAGGAATTAACTGAGGTGATTACAAACTTGAGAAATAAAGCAATATTTAATGGAATAATATCTTGCAGTAGGTAGGATGAAAAGGAATAAAAGACAGAAAACAGTGAGCTCTGAGATAATGGGGATACTTTTTCCTGAAAGAAAAATATCATAATTTTACATAATATACATTATATACTTTATTAGTTATTTATAAATTATATTGTTATATAAGTGAATATTCATCTTACACAGCAAAAATTTTGATGTCCCCATAACACTTTTATTGTTTTCGGGCAGAAATTTAAAAAAGAGATTTATATAAGAAATTTATATTTATATATAAAATATATATAAACCACAGAGAGCAGTTAATGTTATTTAAATGCTGAGTTATAGTATATCAGAACCATTTATATTTAAAATTTTAAAAAAGAAATTTTCCAAAACCAAATACTACTTCTCATTATTGTTCTCAATTATCTATACTTCTATTGGGGCTTCCCAGGTGGCACGAGTGGTACAGAATCTGCCTGTCAATGCAGGAGACCAGAGAGACTCAGGTTCCATCCCTGGGTCAGAAAGATCCCCTGGAGAAGGAAGTGGCAACCACTCCAGGATTCTTGCCTGGAAAATTCCATCGACAGAGGAGCCTGGTGGGCTATAGTCCACAGGGTCGCAGAGAGTCAGACACGACTGAGCACATACTTTCTATTAACTCCATTATCACAAATACAAAGCACTGCTCTGAGACAATAATTTAATGCAGACATATATAAACCATGTAAAAACATTCATTTTCTTTTGATAGACAAAGCAATTATCTGCTTAATGTTTTCATTCTCAACAGCGTGTCTTAAAAGTACTTTTGTATTTTTTTAAAAAGGAGATAAATTAGCAGAAATTTGGACACAAATTCCTTTATAGTAGTCCCTTACAAATGGTACTAGCAAAACAACAGTACTGGGGCATTTTCATCTTAAAATACTATACTTTACTGTTTCCAAGGTACTGAAGTTCCCTGAAGTTGAACAGGCACATTTCAAGAATGCAAACATCAAAAGAAAAATGAACATTATCCAGAGGACTGAAAAAGTCTCACAGCAAAGTAGCAGTTATGTAATTAAAACAATAATTTTGAAAGAAACAGAGCAGTCATCTGTGAAATTACTTCTGAACCCCAAAGTCAATGAATTCTCTCCATACCTACACATTTTATCACTACTTGTAACCCTAAAACGCCCTGGATTTTGAAACTTGCTTTCACTTAAAGCAGAAAAATAAAAAAGAAATTATCTTACCTATTATAGTTGTTTATTAATTTAAAGATGAAATCTTAAGTAATTCTAAAGCTTATTATAAACTATAACAGTTGCAGCTTAAGTCAAAAAGTGACCATTACATACCAAGAATTTGTACTGTAACAATCAGGAGGGGCACCCCCTCAAGCATTTTAATCAAATTATATTAAGCAGCAAAGACAATGTGTCCTTGTGTTTTGCCTTTCTAAACAGCACTTAAGGGAAAAAAAACTGTACTAGTGGAAGCAGTATTACTGTACTAGGAAGACAAGTATCCATCCATTCATTCAATATTAGTCTGAATTCCAGCTCTGTCACTAAATAAAAGTGAAAAATCTGACTAGAGCCTGGATACTCTTACATTTGTTGACTTTTTTTTTTTTTTTTTGATTAAGTGACATTTTAAGTAGACAACTAGTCCCCTCACCCGGGCTTCTCCTCATTTGCACCAATGCACTACGTTTGTGTCATTTCAAAGAAACAGAACTGCCACTGAGCTATAGAAACCTGTCAAATGTTAACGAGAACCTCTCCTCCAATCTTCTGCTCTCAAATGGCAAACTACCCGTCAGACTCAGCAGTACAGAACTGTCTAGAAGAAGAGTCTGATCGATGAAGGAGAAGACACCACCAGGACACCTGATAGTACCACTTACTCTCACGGATAACAGCTGCTCTGGGCAACTTGGAGGAGGTGGGAATACACAGCATGATCAGAGGGCACGCAAGCTGCCTCAGTTCTCCTCTCTAATCATCAAGATACTCAGTTAACTTAGTGACCCAAAAGTGGGTACATATCAAAAAGTCTAAAATACAGAAGATACATTGTCTCCCCCAAAAGAACGTCATCACAGAATAAAATATATGGCTCTTTCAATAAATAAAAATCCTTACCAAACAAATTCTTAGCAGGAACCTGCTTGTTACACAGGAGCTATTTTAAATACCATTCAAACTAATTAGAGGTCATAAATTCAAATGACTTTCTGGGTTTGAATGGTAATACAAATGAATGAAGTAGGACAGGCATTATAATACAGAGTAGTGAGCACTGTGGTGAAATCAGAAACATTAAGTAAAACATCAACATCATTAGTATTCAGGACAATGGAAAGAAAATGAGACAAAATTTCATACCCAAAAGATTCACAAAAAATAAAATGCCAGACAGAGGATGGAGAAACTTAGAAACCACTGGCAAGAGTATAAATTAGTATAATCATACTGGAAAATGATTTGACTAGTTTATAATGCTGGAAATGTGCATCCTCAGCAGTTCCACTCATAGCTGTAACTCCAATGATCCTAAACCTTGTCTGCCCATTAGAATCCCCAGAAATGCTTTTCTAAAAACCCCAATGCACACACTACAAACTAGACAAATTAAATGACAAACTGAGGGTGAGATTCATGTGTCAGTGTTTTTTAAACCTTTCCAAATGATTCCAATATGTAGTCAAATCTGAGAACCATTCACAACTATACCTCAGAGAAATTCTTGCATGTTTACTAAACTGGAAAATGTTCCCAGAGGCATTATTTGCATTATTAAAAAATGGAAACAACACAAATGTCCATTCTTTCCATGCACTCAGATCTGCAATGTCAAGATGATGGAATAAAACCGTGGAATAATGACAAAGTAATTCAATACCTCAGTGAAAATGAATGACCCATAAGCTCTGTAGAGAGAGTGGATGAAGTTTAGGAACATTATAGAATGGTGTGGAAAAAAAATCGCAGAAGAGTATACCCACAATCACTCCATTTTTATAAAGTTCAAAAATGATCAAAACCAAAAAATATATAACTAAGGGATACATATATACATATAATAAAACCATTCTTTAAAAGGAAATGAGAAACACAAAATTAAGGTTAGTGGTTTCCTGAGAGGAAGGAGGATGAAAGAGGGTGGGTGGTAGATTCATAGACAGTTATTACTATGCTTCAAAACTCATCATTTCTTTGGGTGCATAAAATACTTCATGACAGTGAATGTAAAGACTTTTGGAGAAAATAACCACAGACAAAACGTAAAGAATAAGTAATAAACTGTTAAAAACCATCAGGTATATAGTTGGTCAGTTAATTCGAAAAAGTTGATTAATAGGAAGTAACAGACAAAGAGACAAATCAAATTAATGGAGAACTCACAAATGGATAACACAGTTGTATAGAAACTTGAGAGTGTGGGTATTACAGGGAAGTCATTAGAGAGAATAATGGACTTGAATATCCATGTAGAAAATAATATAAGATTTTTATTTTACATCATGCAAAAAATAAATTACAGGAAGAATAAAGATCTCAATCTGAAAAGCAAATCTTTAAAATTTTATTCAAAAATATAAAACAACAAATTAACCTCAGCATAGAAAAGAATTTTTAAAATGCAGAGAGAGCACAAGCAAAACCGAAAAAGACTGATATATTTGGTTATATTAAAATTAAAACTTTTGGGAGGAGGGTTCAGGATGGGGAGCACATGTATACCTGTGATGGATTCATTTTGATATTTGGCAAAACTAATACAATTATGTAAAGTTTAAAAATTAAAATAAAATTAAAAAAAAAAATAAAACCACTGCAGAAAAAAATAAATAAATAAAAAATAAATAAAATTAAAACTTTCATATGTGCTAAGACATCATAAGCATTGTTAAAAACATAACTATAAGCTCTAAGATATATTGTGCACATACCTGACAAATGTTTTAGTCTATAGAACGTATCAAGAAACTTTACAAAAAGTTGATTTAAAAAATAATTTCAAAAATGTTATACACACACACACACACACACCTACCTTACTTATTTTAACTTAAAAGAGATAAGTATTCATGCACTAACCAGCCATTTTTGTAGAAATCAATTGATCTACAGATTGGAATTTACTTTCAGCTTTTCCATGAAATTATTTTTCAGTATATCTCAAAATATATTTTCAGTATATTATTTTAGTTCTGAAACATTTATGTTTTGTGTATTCTATTCACAAATTTTTAAATTGTCTTTTCCATTTCTGGTATTAACGGTTTCATTAGTTGTTTGCTCCTATGGGTTTGCAAGTTATACACTCAAATTTTTTTAGGGGTGACTCAAATTTTTAATAGGTATAGCTGGTCTAATTAATCAACATGTCATATCTGTCCTCACTCTTATACGACGAAAGAACATCAGAACACTACCTGCCATCTTAACATGTTGTTATCTGACAGTGTGCCCCCTCCCAGGGAAAGAAAAGGGTATCCCAGGGACTCTCACGAGCTCACAAATTGTTGTAGGTTGACTCAATGTCAGCCTAGATGCTAACCTACTTTTTAATATAGATCCCAACACTCGTTTAAGAAAACTATCCTATTCCTTCTGGATTTAGTTTCCTTTTTTATTCTTTAGTAATTTTTTCAAGTAGGATCTATGAGTGGTGAACTCTCACTTTTTGCTTAAAAATGTCTGTAATTCATTACTACTCATGAATGACAGCTGAACTGACTCAAGGCATCTAGACTGGCTGTGACTTAAAATAGTTTGTTCCAAAAGGGATATACATATATATATCATACCTCATCCATGCTAAGAGGCCATCAACTGCACCATGAAGAAAAGGATGCATTCCAATTTCAGAGATGTTGGCATATGAAAACTTAAGGTTTTACAATCAATTAAATACAGTGGAAACATATTTTACAATATGCATGGAAAAAGAATGAGTTTTGGAACCAGGTAGAACTGAATTCAAATTCTGGCCTTGTCTCTTACTACTTGCATAATTTTATGCAAGTTAACTGATCTCTGTGGGATTCAGTTTATCACGTGGAAAACAGAAAAAATATCACTTATGCTAGGAGTTGCCAAGTTTTTTCTGTAAAAGGCCAGATGGTAAATTTCACAAGCTTTGTGGGTCATAAGGTCCCTGCTGAAATTACCCAACTCTGCCAATTGCAGCAGGAAAGCAGACACAGTTAACATACATTCCTGTGCCTGAAATACAGTCAATATTAAGAAATGTACATTTTCTCTCCTACAATCTTTTTCTCTACATTTCTGTAAAAGATATAAACAGACATGTAACAATTTCCATGGGGGAAGTGAAGTGAAAAATCCCATTAAGCTGTGACAGGAATGAAAATTAGGTACAGCTCCCTAGACTTCTAATTTCTTCATCTGTAAACCCCATTAGCTGAGGGTTAAGTTACCCATTTACTAGAATACTAAGGATCTATACTTTCTGAAACCTAGAGCATATCAATCTCCAGGCCTCAATTTCCTAAGCCTCAGTACAATTCAACTGGCAATTCCTCTTCCATGTACAAAGTGCCAATTCTTTACAAAGGCCGTCAAAAGCACTTTTTGAATGAAACATGGTCATAAAAATATATCTTTGCTTACATTTATGCAAAACTATAACACCTGTTGAGATTATGCAGCACAAAAATATGTATCCTACTGGTTTACACTATAATTCAAATCAGTATCAGGTAAAAATAAGAAAGTACTACTTTCACAATATGGACCCTTCTGATGCCTTAAGGAATATAAGCAAAAAACAAAAAATACATCAATATTTCTTGAGATAACAGAAAAAACTAAATCCTAAAAGCTACCCAATCAATCAGCTGTTTTTCAATTAGTTACAAAAATCCTTGTTAATCCCATGTTAGTAGCAGTACTTTCTGAAAAAATATCCAAGTATTCTATTGTGTCTGACCATTTAAACAATGTACATTACATAAACTGTCGACATTAAAAATACAGTTGTTTTCATTTCCATAAAATCCAGTATACTGCAAAAGATGGAGAGAACAGAGTTTGACATTTGAAACATACTTCACTGCATTTAAATCCAGGGTGGCATACAAGTAATACAAGCATTTCATGCGTTCTGTTGTTTCCAAATTGTGGGGGACCATGTATTGAGCAAAGATCCGTTCAACAAGCAATCTATGAAAAAACATAAAGTACTCTATTAATTTCTATAAATATATGTATTACATATGTATATAAATTTCTAAAACATATAAAAATACATATAAGAGAGCTTCTTCTTTCTGAGTGGAGATGAGATTTGCAAATCAAAAGATTTCTTTAACAAGAAGAGCCTCCCCCACCCCACAAAAAAAATGGTAGCTGGATATACAAGAAAGCTCCTATACCTAGCAAAGATAGCTACTTCTGCATGACCCTGGGCAAGTTATGTACTAGGGGATCAATTTCATTAGCTAAATAATAAAGGGTTAAAAAACTACATTAGAACTTTCCAAGTGACAAATTCTAATCTAAGTTAAAACTAACAAGGAAATATTTGTCTTCTGAGTTTCCATAGTGATCATCATGAAAAACGACCTAGATGAACAAAAAGAATAGGGGAAAGGGGAGCTACCAAATCAAAATGCAAATCTCTGTGCATTGTCACATGCTCAAAAAGCTTAAAAATGTCAATTTTTTAAAAATAGTAACTGTGAAATTTCTTAGATAGTATCAACCTAAGAGTTTCTACTTCCTATACCTCTTAAAATTCTAAGATGTTCTACTGGTTCTTAATTTTCTTATTTTGATCCTTATGGGTAAGATCATTTGGACCCCACTAAAAATTCATCAAGTCAATGCAGACTGCAAGCAGGATTTACAAGTCTACTAACTATAGAATGGATAGGTTCCATACAATATCTAATCTTATATACTGGAATAAAAAAACACAAAGACTATATTCAGATAATGTGTTTTTATATATAAATTTATAAATTATTTTTTAGCCTTAAGTAGGAACTGTTTTTATTTAAAATGCCTAAATATAAAAGGTGTATATTTGACTTTTATTTGAAAAACAATGTGAATCCTTATAATACAATTACCTATGAAACAAAATTTAAATTATAATTGCATACATTTCTACTTTCAAATATTACTCCATTAAAATACAGTATATGAAAATGACCATAAAAGATGTATCCATCCCTAAAGTTATATGTACATCACTACTTCATTTATGGCTTTGGCAGGAAAGCAACTAGTCACTCAAAATTTTTAACTTGCAGTAAAAACTAAAGATGGAGTTTAAAGTTATAAAAAAAAGAAAATAGTTCACCTAAAACAACAGCTCAACAAGTTATATAAAACCAAAAAGCACCAAACATTTTACTTATGGTCTTTTTAACTTACCTATCATCAATACTATTTTGATAATATATATGGAGCAATTTGTCTTTGATCCATGAAATCTGTTTTGCAGCATCTTTCCCAGCTGCTGATTGTAAAGCATATTTCTTATAAATCTGGGCAAGTCCCATCATGGCTTCTTTGCGTACTCTCCACTTAAAATAAAAACATTTTTTTTAATAATTCAAAAATGCCTCCTTATATTAATTCCTTCAAGTTTAGTTACCCCCTTTTTTATTTACTTTACACAATATATTTTAATCATACCTCACTTACTAGATGTTAATTTGCAATAACTATGAAAAAATACAACTACTATTTTAATATTTACTGCATCAAGCATAGACATCTATTAATATATAAATAATTTTAATGCTTTGATATCTCCTGGAGAAGGAAATGGCAACCCACTCCAGTATTCTTGCCTGGAAAAATCCCACGGACAGAAGAGCCTCTTGAGCTGCAATCCATGGGGTCGCAAAGAGTCGGACACGACTGAGCAATTTCACTTTTGATATCTTAGACCCTTACCAACCTCTAAAAACAAATTTTAATCACAATCTACTTAATGTCATTTAGAATTAGTGAGGGAAAACATGTTACACCAACTTTTAAAAGGCAAAGACAGTTAAGCGCTATTCCTTATAGAATTTTTCCAAATTATGGTCTATATTAAACATACTTGTAAAGGTACATAGAATAGTGGCTTTATCAGATGCTGAATGTAAAGACACATTAGTGGTTCATTTACCTGGGAAAGACATTCAGGTGTCAGAATAACATATTCAAACTATTTTTTTAAATGAGTACGTATCTGCTATATATCTAACATTAATTATCTCGGTATGAGATTAACCTTAAATTTTACAGCACTGTAATCAGTAGGATGTTAGTAATATTTAGAACTTCACGAATCTGCAAAGACTATTCATTTATCCTTTGCAGTCATAGCAACATTTTTCTTTTGGTTTCTCTTTTAATTACAGTAAAGAGTAGTCCTTATTTCGTCCATCCATTGCAAAAACACTGAAATAAAAGACTTCAAAAGCTTTACTCAAAATTCAATACATTTGTAAAAACTGTATATCCAATTTCCTATTTTACCTCTAGTTCCTGAAACTGGTGTTTTAGGGAGAATTTAAAGATACAGAGCAAATTGTAATACTGCCAATAATGTAAATACATTTAACAACATTTTGGTATTCAATATATACAGAATGACCCCAACAGTCCTACAATGAACACAACACGATGATCAAACACATGTGAAGCATGATCCCAACAACACACGAACTCTGACCATGAAAAAGATTACTCGGAAGGCTGTCACCCTAGCATGATGCAAACCTCTTTTTCTTCCTTTACAACTTTTGGCCTTTTCATTGTTTAGTACCCTACTGATATATTCAATAAAGACAAGTCTAAACTTATAAGTTGCTCTGAATACCTACAGATTTCACAAGAAAACCATGCAACTCCTGTCCATCTATTCTCCACCCACAACCAGCATGATCAAAGAGAGAATTAAATGATGAAGAGAGCACAATCAACCCTGTAAGCAACTGTCAAAATGTTGTAAAGTATTTGCCTGGTTAAAGTTATTCATAGCTACCAACAAGCCTCCTGCTTTCTTTGCCAATTAACCCCTAAATACATCAAAGATTTTCATCTTTCACCAAAATTACTCTTAAGTCTAAGTCTATAAAATCCATGCCATGAAGGAAAGGCAATGGGGAGGAGGGGAGAATGAATATTCACTGAAATACTAAGCACCGAATACATTCGAGGCAACAAGGAATACAAACACATCAAGACACAGTCAGTCCCCTGTTCGAAAGCCACTAACTAATGAGTGGAGCTATTTGGTGCTCAAGGAAGAAGGTCTGGGGTCATGGAAAGTAGGCGAGAAGCATGCTGCTCTGCTCGGGTTAGCTTTGCCATGTTGAAAACATCTTTTATTTTCTATTCCATAGAAATTATAATACAATCAGCTAGAGGACTATGAATTGATACCCGTATGAAAGGAAAAAGAGAAGTTGTGTCAGAGTTCTTTACAAAGTCACTTATTAAGATTAGTGTACAGGTTAAATATCTGACTAATCTACCACTTAGACCTGTCCCATTTGAGGATGAACAAATAATATGAACAAAATTTAATGTAACAAAATGTAAAACCTTCTTATAAACATTATTTTAGATATTAAAATGCTGCCCCCCAAAAAAGAGCTAATTTCATTTAAATCTCAATATTTGCAAGTGAAACTCTATTAAAACTTCGAGTATTCAAAATACAAACCTACTAGTAATTATTATTCCTACTTACCCGTTTGTCTAATGTTCTCTCTCTCACAAAATTAAGTAAGTGATCATTGACCAGAAGAATATCTTTTTTAGCAGCTGTAACTATAGACACAATAACATCATGCCTAATAGCTTCTTCAGGGTCATGTGACCTCACTTTAAGATACTCTGAAAGATAAAATTTTATTTTATTAAAATGGAACTTTGATAATTAAAATGTCTTAAAAGATTGCATAAGACCTTTGAAAGTAAACCACAACCACAACAAAACCTAAGTAGAAAGTTTAATGTTTCAAAAAATATTAGTAGCAGGAGAGACAGAAAGGAAGAAAGAGAAGGAAGAAGGAAGGAAGGTTAGTCCTTCAGTCAAAATACAGTAGTTTACATGCAACTGAGTAGTAAATCCCCTCCCCATCTATGGGGCAGGGTGGATGACTTAGGAGTTCCTAGGCTCATTAATTCAACAAGCCACATAAATGAATCAAGAAGTATATCAATATTTCACTTTTTTTTTAATGGTTAAAATATTCAAGTCAAGTGGTTCTGTTGGGAAAAGACTAGAGAATATAAGTTTCTATCTCCCTTAACTAAGCAAACCCTTAGTGAGGTTATTGAAAGATTAAGTTAATTTAATGGCAGCAAAAAAACAGGATTACAGGCAAGAGCATAAGACAATTCCACTTAACTCAACTAAAAGAAAGACCAAAGGGATGACAGAAGAAATGAAACATTAAGCAATTATGAGAGACTGGAGGAGAATATTAAAGCAAAAAACATGGGAGTTCAGATCTGGCACTGAGAAAACTGAAAAAAAAAAAATGAACAATCTTCAGTAATGATATATTATTAGGCTTAAGGAAGAGGTACCATAAATGAATATATTCCCTGGTGGCTCAGATGGTAAAGAGTCTGCCTGCAATGCAGGACACCCAGGTTTGATGCCTGGGTCGGGAAGATCCCCTGGAGAAGGAAATGGCAATCCATTCCAGTATTCTTCCCTGGGAAATCCCATGGATGGAGGAGCCTGGCAGGCTATAGTCCATGGGGTTGCAAAGAATCGGACAAGACTGAGCACCTTCATTTTCACTTTCACCACAAGTGAACATAAATTATTATTCAGCTTTTTAATTAGAAGACTAGTAAGATATAATTTTGTTGTTCGGATCTGGAGTAACATATATAGCCATGTCTATAAACAACACACAGTGCTTATGATTGTAAATGGATTTACTACTCAATAAATGAACAGTTAACAAATACAATGTAAAAGCTCATAAAACCAATGCCCAGGTCCTAAGCTCCTCCACCTTGAGCATTCTCTACTAAATGGAATTATTTCAAACAGTGAGAAAGACAGTATGTGTGATAGGCAATGAAAAGTGGATACAATAATACAGTACAATAATACAGAACAGAAGAAACTGCAGAACAAGACACCAAAGGCCAGTCTTCATCCAAAGGTGATGCTGTATATATGGTGGAACTGGAAGGGAGTCCTTTATTATAAGCTCCTTCCAGAAAACCAAATAATTAATCCCAACAAGTACTGGTCCCAATTAGACCAACTGAAAGCAGCACTCAACAAAAAGCATCTGGAATCAGTCAACAGAAAACACAGTCTTCCATCAGGATAATGCAAGACTGCATGCTTCCTTGATGACCAGGCCAAAACTGTTACAGATTGGCTGGGAAGTTCTGATTCCTTGCATTATTCACCAGACATTGTACCTTTGGTTTTCCATTTATTTCAGTCTTTACAAAAAAAAATTTTCAATTCTGTGGATGACTGTAAAAGGCACCTGAAACAGTTGTTTGCTCAAAAAGATAAAGTTTTGAAAAGATGAAATTATGAAGTTGCCTGAAAAATGGTAGAAGGTTGGGAAACGAAACAGTGAATATGAAGTTAAATAAAGTTCACAGTGAATATAAAGTTTAATAAAGTTTTTGGTAAATGCAAAGTGTGTGTTTTATTTTTAAGTTAAAAACCTGAAGGCCAACCCAATAATAATAACCAATAATATGAAAGTTGGGGAAGAGACTGCTCAGAGTTCAAGTATTCAAGGGTCCTTGATTGCTCAGAAAGAAGCTAGTATTCTGATTAACTTTAGACTTAATTAGTCAACTATGCGGTGAAAGCATGAAGGAGAATGTAACTTTCAGGCCCATGGGGATAAAAACAGAAAAAAGAGAAGGAAAATACACTGAGCAGATGAGAGGAAAAATAGAAATAAGAGAAGCAAAGAATAGGTGTGTAAAATAGAAAACACAAAATAAGATCATAGGAATAAGTTCAACTATGTCAAATTCAATATATATTTTCAATAAAATTTTTAAATCACTTTAAGAATACTACATATAATTTATAGATATGTACACATGCAACATAGAAAAACATGAACAGGTTGTAGACCAAATTTAATAGAGAAGTTACTTAAAGTAGGAAAAAAGAATCCCTTGTGAAAAGTGTTTCAACTGTATCTACAATGTATTTTCTTTTTCTCTTTTAATCTCCTAAACTAATACAGCAAAATACTAACATTTCTGAGGAAGACAGTGGCTGCTATATTCATCTATATTTTCTGAACTATTTCATGATTTCATATCTGGCAACAGTTAGATACATAATGAGAAGGCAATGGCAAGCCACTCCAGTACTCTTGCCTAGAAAATCCCATGGATGGAGGAGCCTGGTAGGCTGCAGTCCATGGGGTCGCTAGGAGTCAGACGTGACTGAGCGACTTCACTTTCACTTTCACACAATGGAGAAGGCAATGGCAACCCACTCCAGTGTTCTTGCCTGGAGAATCCCAGGGACGGCAGAGCCTGGTGGGCTGCCGTCTATGGGGTTGCAGAGAGTCTGACACGACTGAAGCAACTTAGCAGCAGATACATAATATTCCCATTACTATAAAAAGTGAAATACCTTATGAATTTACAGATTTCAGGAAAGTTATCTCCATTAAGCATGGTTAGTTTATAAATTAATGACTCTCACATAAGTTTTCAAAATATTAAAGACCACTGAAGTCTTATAATGTATTCAAAGTCAAGACCTATTCAAATCTGAATGTCTGAAATACTTTCAGAATTGTTCTTAAATTAAGAAACCAACACTGCCTCTGATAACACTACTTTTTATGTGTGTGATTGTAGCCTATGTACTAGGAGGCAAAATTCCAGCTTCAGAGAGTAACTACCATGATGGTGAATTTGAAGACTTCACCCACTAAAATCACAAAAAAGGTACAAAACAGAAGGTTTTTGTCCTATACATAAAGCCTATCTTTTTTTTTTCTCCAAAGAGCACCAAGGAATATTTGCCATTATGGGTATAAACTACCTGTTAAGTCCTTTGCTAAATCAGGATGGTTCATGAGACAATGGCTAGCAAATTTCACACATTCCAGGCGGATTGGTACATGGATATCATTAAACCTGAAAAAATACAAAAGCACAGAGTAATCTTTAGTATAAGAGAAACAGATGTGTTCAATCTGCACTTGATTTATATTTATTTCTCTAATTAAAAGAAAAAATACTTTATACAGCATAATTCAAAGCATAAAAGAATATCTTAACAAAGATTTGTAAACTATGTATGTACAAATGCTATGGAACCTTTATATTAAACTAGGTCAATCTCCTGTGAGAACTATGTACTTTTGGCAGCATGTTTAAACAATACACATTTGGCTCAAAAATAAGAACTGGAATGACAAAATTTTTCCTATAAATATTATACTTTCAAATATATATGCTTATGCAAGTGTTAAGTATATACATAGTTCATGGATACATTATTAAATCCCATACTGAAATGAGAACTCTTCCTCAAATTATTCTTTCTTAAATAGAGAACATTCACAAATGTTTCACAGATCCTGTACTAAACCCTGTATTATTTTATGACTTTAAAATTGTGCCAATAATTACTTCTATCTATTATAGTTAACCATCATAATTATTTACACTAACATTAACTAACATTACACTAACATCAACTAAATTAATGACTCTCACGTTTTCAAAATATTAAAGATTTAATTAATTATTAAAATTTTAAATATTAAAATTAATTCAAAAATTAAAATATTAAAAAATATTAAAAATTTAAAATATTAACATCAAATGTTTACATAAAAATGTAGGTATCTCAGTATGCATCTCTGGAAAGTTAAAACTTTTTGGCTGATGTGTTAACTATCTTTAACTTTTATATTTCCCCTCTCTTTTTCTTTTCCCTTATAACCTGGTGAACCAACTGTTTTGTGTTTATGTATGTAGTGGCTTTTCACAGTTTAGACTGTACTAATCTTATCATTCTGATGTCAACTACCAGGTTCCCCTCTCTCCTAAATCCTGCAAATTAGTAATCAGGTCTACAGATTTGATCATATTCAGGTTCATTTTTTTTAAAGCAAAACTACTGGATACAGTATCATGTTCCTCCATCAGGAAACATATAGTCTAGTTATCTCTAAACCACCAATGTTCAAAGCCTATAATATACCTAAATTCATTATGAAGTACAAAACAGAGATTAAAAAAAAATACATTGAGTAAGAAGAACAAGATTTTCCATTCAACATTTTTGGATGTCTTAATTCTCAGAGATCAAAAAGTTTCCCAATCTTATACCACCTAATACCGTAAGAGATAAAATTTAGCAACAAAAAGATAAATAGCAGTCTACTGAATGAGTAACAAATTACTCATAAAAGCTTAATATTATGGGAAACAAAATGCTTCATGAAGTATACTCAAAAAAAGTTACATAAAATCTAGTCTTTATTCTCATATGGTTTCCTGAGTAATTTGAATCTAAATACTCAATCTATGTACTCTACCTTCTCAACTAAACATGTACCATTTAACCATTAAAAGACATCTTTAAATAAATACTCTAGCTCCTTAAAATGGGTAATATATGATTGTTTATGCCATTAATAATACAAGGAAAAACTACAATATAATAAAAAGGTAACAAATTAAAATTCTACAATGGTCTGGTGAATCCAAGTCCTGATTTAAAGATATATTAAATGTCTTTACGTAAAATTATATTTTTTGTTTTTAACACATCAAATAAAATACATTTTGACTTTATTAGTAGTTGCATAATTTAAACATAAAATATTGTGCCCTCTTGCTTATTAAGGTGAAAAAATCCAGAAATCAAACTCAAAATGACAATGGTCTAAGATTTATCAGTTTAACACGCCTTGTTAAATATTATTATTGAGCTACATAAGAAATAAGAAATCAAAAAAAAATTTAGCGCTTAAATGTATAAAGGCTTATCTCTTCATTTAACAAATTAGAAAAAACAAGTCCAGAAGAGATTAAATGTATTATAATCACTGATGGCTCTGGTAGTGAAATAGAAAGAAAAATGGCCGTAACAATGCAAATATTTCAATACAAAGAAAATAGAATAAGATTCAATCTTATTTACTTGTTTATTTATGACTTAACTGCATTATTTGTTATAAGCATAATAAAAAAAGAGGGGGTGGGGGGTGGAATCCTCCTCTATCCTCAAGGTCAAAGTAGGTTTCAGCCAGGACACTGAGAAGTGGTTTTAATATATTCAAGATCAGGGACATCTTTAGAAAAGTAATAAATTCCTCACACAAAAAAATACACAAACACATTCAAATTTTGCAACCAATTTCAGAAGGTTTGTAGATCATTAAAAGCATACAAGAAAGCCCAGATTATCAATTCTTCATTATCATAAGAAATGTAGAAAGGAGGTTAGTAGGGGAAACATACACAATCATTTATTTACCCATTCTATGGATACTCTTATCCTTACAAATCTCCAAATAATCTAACTAAATATAATTTTTTTTTGTGGAGGGGCTATATCTCACAATGATGTATTTGCAGTTGGAATGAATCACCGCTATGTAATAATACACTTCCATTTCATGATTATAATACTTTGTAAGATGGCTATTTAAATATATCATCTTTTTTTTAATTTAAATATATCATCTTTTAAAAATTACTAAAAAAAAAAATTTTTCTGAAGACAAAGAAGGGGAATTTGTAAACATGGCCAATCACTATCAGCATCAAAAATTTCAAAATACAAAATCCTTCATTTACAAAAAAATCCTAAATGTGGATGTTGTTTTAAATTAATAAGTAGACATAAACACATATTACTTTAAAATAGGACACCAAAATCATATACCTGCCCAAGTAACACTGCCAAAGTGGTTTGTTTTGAGAAGCCAATTCTGAATCCTTTGCCCCAAACATTTTTGCCAGTAGTTTAACAACTTGAAGACGTTCCTCATTATCATTGCTCTAAAACAAAACACAACCACAGCTTTACAACCATGAGGTAGATATACTCAGAATAATTTTTCCCATTATTTCCCTTAAAAAACCTTGAAAACTTTCTATGAATTTCAGTTGAAAAATTATACACAAAAAAATGTTCAATATATTTTTCACAGAATTAAATGTTATCTTCAATGCTCTAATCATCTCAAATTACATTAAAGGAGTACTCCTCTACATGAAAATTCACCCCCAAGTTTGATTAACACTTAATGGCTTGGCCTACAATTGAGGCTTGTTTCCATTCAAAATCAAAAACTAATTCACATCAAACCAACTTGGGACCCTTGAAAAACTATCTGTGGTTTTTAAGAATAGACACTGACAGAGGCCAAGCCTACAGTAAAGAGAGAATTATGTATGACTGTTTAAGCCCTTTGTAGAAATAAATAAGCACTAAATCTCCCAAAAGGAGAGTCAGTTCATCTACATACAGCAGATTCCTAATGGTGTTTAACAATGTGATGAAGCCTCACAGATAAGAAAACTAAAGTCTCTGTTATACATACAACACAGTACTCTGCAGATAAGAAATCAAACTTCATTATTGATTTTGGTGCCTCTAATACATGACAACATTTAAATGAATGAGCCAGCCACAATACTAGACTTAAACACAAAATGTGAGACTGTTACAAAGCATTAATAATCAAGTTACTTAGATGGCACTGTATAGATTTCTTTTAAAATTTTAAACCAATGCCAAAGCCAAGCATTTAAAGACTATGATATGACCTGACTCCTCTTTATTATTTCTTTCGCTATTCCTCCAAAAAAGTACATTTCAAACCTGACTGAACATTAGAATGACCTGTAAGCTTTTAAAAATAAAAACAGCTAACCAAAAACTCATCTCTGAACTCCACTGCCTGAAATTCTGATTTAGGTTAATGCCTGCACATCTGTCTGTTTCTTAAGGCTCCACAGGTAAAGATTCTAATGGGCAGACAAGGATGATTTAAACTGACTTTATGCAACCACGAAACTGTAATTCGTGTTCTGCAAATTCAATCAGCACCTTCCTACCTCTCTGTGTTTCTGCATGCTGTTCCCTTTGCTTTAACTGTATGCTGTTTGTATCTTTTATGATACTTATAATATCCGGCCTCTTATTAGATATGGATTTTTCCTCTCCCTCCCATAATGGATGTTAAATCTACTGGAAGCAGCAATGCTAATTTCTTATTCTTATATTTCTTATAGTATTTAATATTTTTATTAGATGAAATCAAGCCAACAAATAATTAAAGGTATGACTGCCTTCAGCCTCATCAAAAGTGTTAGTGATATGAAAAGAGGAGGCATAGGAAGGCTAGTGAATCAAATGGCTCAGTTGGCAAATACATCAAAAAGATACCCAGAATAAAATAATTATTTGCTGCATTTTGGGGGTAATTACACTATCAACACAGATTATTCTGTAGCTTTCAAAGAGACAAATTCAAAATTTTAGAAACAAGAAACAACACATAAATCATTTAACAACTTTTCTGGGTGGTACAGTGCGGTTCATCAAAAAGTATTAATTATAACCAGATTTATTTAATCTTTATGTAACAATCTGAGAGAGAAAAATATGCCCAAAACCTGCAAATGAAACTCAATTTGATGGCATAATTTAATGCCAAGGCAATAGATTCTAGAAAGTCATCTGAAAAGCAAAGGCTCTTTCGATACAGGCTAGGCAAGCAAAGATAACACTCATAAAGAAAAATATTTCACCCTATGTGGATAACAGACTCTAAACCATTTTTATGGCACAATCAAAGGGTCTGGGGAACCACTATAAACTATGCCTTAGAAACGAAAAAATTAGTCACAACCCAGAAAACATCAACTGGAAAACTTTCATCCTGCTAATCATTAATTATAAGCAGATTCAATCTGCTAGGCACCATGACAGCCACTAGCAATACACAAACAGGCAAGGCACAAACATGTAAATAAGTAACAGTAATACACCATCACACTTAGAACCTTCAGTTAAAACCACTGAAGGATTAAAAAGCCACAAATAATGGTTTTTGATAATCTAGTTGATAAAACCATGTTTTTACAATAGTTACCTTCAATTTAAATTCAAGCTGGGGTAAAACTGAGAGCAGCAAATGACTATCAATATTATAGAGCTCCAAAATTAAGTCAAAGACATGCTCTGACAAATCGCTGATAGATGTTTTCCCAAGCATCAGAACCTGATTAAAAAACTTTTGAGAAAAAAAATTTATTAATAGAAGTACCATGGATAAAGTGAATTTCCTGAAATTTTATTATTTCATTAAATTCATTAATATTCTATACAAAGTCAAAACAGGCATATCAAAATGTTTTCTAACAGAAGGTGGGAAACCACTACAGGTCACCAAAAAAGATAAAACACAGAATTCATCTCATACATAGTAAAAGACAAGAAATTTCTATTGATTTATCAATTAGCATATCAATAAACATCCTACTTACCAAACACATTTTATTCCCCATTATGGTACTTACCATATTTTACTGTGTATCACAGTTATTTGCATACACGTCTTAGTTTCTCTACTAGATAAATTTCTTAAGGGCAAGGATCACATTTTGTTCATCACAGCAGTATGGGAGAGAACAGCATGGAAGACAAAGCCTTACACCTTCATAGTAGGAGCCAATGCCACTTTTAAAATGTGTAATTTTATATTTACAATGTAAAACAACATCTAATACTTTTTATCTTCTTTTATATTCTGATAAACAATGTGTATATACATATACACCCACACAAAGGTTTATAGCACTAATTAAATTCCAATTAAAAGCACACACAAACAAAAGAAAATCCAAATGTGAACATATTTCTTCTATAAGCAGCCAGCACTACCTTCTACACTCAAAACATTTATCACATTACTACTGAAAATGGTAAAAAAAAAACCCCATGGCGTAATGATCAAGTTCCTATCTATTTAAAGTCTTCCAAAGATGTAAAAAAATTAACCCACAGAATATCCTACATATTATCTCCTTGAAAAAGGCATTGAGTATTCTCTACATCATACAAACTGCTCTGATCTCTTCTTTCTGTGACAATTAACATACAACTTGGCTTAATTAGGTTTTCTATCTGGAAAGTACAGTCAAAGACTTCCATTTCAACATCTTCTCTGCTGGCCTGTAGTTCTTGGGTTGTTTTTAAATGAAGTTCTTTGGACTTATGAACCTGTACAAACTACCTAACCATGAGGGAAGAAAATAAAAAATTCTATTCTACTATTATTTATTGGTTTTAAAAATAAGTTGTTTGTCTGTGATGTTCATCAATTTTGTGTGAAAAGAATTTCAAGACATCAAAGATTAAATTCTCATTCAAATTGAAGATAAAATGGCTTTTTTTTTTCCATTCAAAAACTTTCTCCTGTTTAAAAATAAATACAGCTTTCCTTAACAAAAGATAATTCTTTTCAATCTGGCCACCTTGGTGCTCAAATCATCAGTCTGGGAAAAACTTCCATCAGTCTGGGAAAGCTCATTTGAAAATGGAAGTGGGGGAAAAAAAACATTGCCTCGTTTAACTTCTTGCAAATTTCATCAAAAACATTTATTTGACACTTACAATCTCCACGCATCTCCAAATCAGTCTTCGCTGTATAACAAGAGCCTAGTACAATGCCTGACAGTTTAAATTCAGTTTAAATGAATGAATGATGTGTAACAGGTACTATGATACAACTATAAGTAAAACAACTTCCTGAGGTGTATACTTCAGCAGAAGCAAATACATATTTGACTGAAGTATCTCCCTCTAAAAAACATGAGTCTTTCCATTACAAATGGTAACTAATTTTCACATAACGTTAAATAACAACTGCCTCCTGATGAAAGAAGTAAGGGGAATAAGTTAAACACTGGTAAGAAATTCTACCTTAAATTTAGATGATCAACTTTAGTTACAAAATAACTGACACTAAGTGAGATTAAGCAATTTAACCAAATTTTAACTATATCAAGACAAACAACATATTTTTTCAATGCAACAAAATAATTTTGTGCCATCCCCTAAAACCTGCCATTAAAAAGATCTGGTAAAAAGTAATATTACCAAGAAGTGATCCATATAGGGAATTTTTTGAACTGTCACTATGTACTTTCTGTTTTTGATACTGTTGTACCTTTTTAATTACGTACATGTACTTTATAGTTTTGTGAGTTGTCAAATTACAAATTCTATTTTAAAAAATAACTCGTAACACCAACATGACTTCTTAAGTTCTATATATAAAAACATCACTATCTATAAAAAAAAAAACCTTCAATGTGTCTATATGCATGAGAGTGAAAAAAGACACAAGTGAAAAAGAGACAGAAGTGGGGTTATATTACCTTGATAGCCTACCTCTATTTTTGCTTGTTAGTTCTCTACTAGGAAGATAAATGAACAGTGGCTTTACATGTACAAGTCCAAAAAGACTGAGAATGATTTTTACACTGTACTAAAACCCCACAAGACAATTAAGCTCACCAGAAAGTATTTTACATGTAATTGTATAGGTCTGCAGTAGAAACCTTAAGTAGATTTAGAAGGGAGAACAGGAGAAGGGAAAAAAAGCAATTCTTAATGACATATTAGCCAACTATCGAATAAAGCAGGGGAACAAGAAAAAAAGGAAAACAGGGAGAGAGAAGAAAATAGTGACAGAGTACTTGGAATAAATATGGAACTGAAGGTGTGCTCAGACCATTCTACTCATCCTGTACCTCCTGCCCCCATCCCCAGCTTCTGATAAAGACAAAGTGTAGAGTGGGCTGTCTATTATCTGTAGCAAGAACTAAGAGCAGGAAACATAAGGTGTAAGTGACAGGGAAATGTTTTTACCTTGATATATCTGGGATTATTAGAAGTGTTTTTATCTTTCTTTTAGCTTTTATCATAAATATTTTCAGACATACACAGATGTTGAGAGAACAGTATAATGAACCTAATCACCTCATTCTATTCCAAATATTTTTTTTATTACCCAATCAAATGTTTATTTTCCCAATCCTAGAAAACATACCAACATAGTATACAGTGTTATTTTCTTATTTTTGTACCAGAAAACGGCATCAGAAAAAGTGTTTCCCTAAAAAAACTGGCTTGGCAGTATCAGCTTAAATAAGTGACCACCAGGAGGAGCTCACCTAGTGTATCTAAAATCCATGGAGACAATCATTCACAGGCACTTGAAGCAAAGGAAAAGGGAAGGGGTACTTAATAAGAGTACTTAATAATGCTTAAATGTGGCTCTACAGATTTCAAGTGCCATTGTGTCATACAAAAAGAACTCAATCCACTCAATCTAAGCAATTTATTCCAGCCAATACACAACACTCACAAAACTTGCAGAAATCAGTATTTAAGAATTCCCTGGAAATCTTACTGGAGCTATTCAGACAGATTACATAATTCAAGTCTCCAGTTTCTCAAAGTTCACTCTTCAAAACAGTTTCTTTATAAATCAAATACATTTTTCCAAATCATCACGTGCTTACAACTATTTAAGCAGTAAGCCAGCAACGAAGACTGGAATTTACCAAGGTATTGTTCCATTTCCATGATACATTTTTATATACCAAATTAAATTTTGTATGCTTCAAGAAAAAAATCTCCTTCAATAAACTTCTAGAAAATTAAATACATAATTACAAAAGACTTTCCTTCTTAAATTTTTCCAAGAAGACATATTTACATACTTTACATTTTCAGATGTGGATAAAAGTGGAAGGCAGGGTGGAGACAGACCTGCTACACAATTCCAGAGGCCAACATCAAGACTGTGTTCTGGATCTGCTCCATTGGATGGAACCAATTCACATGGAATACAATGTGAATGGTGCCATCTAGAGTTGTGCAGCTCACCAGAACTGCGGGGGTAAAATAAAACCTCAACAAGCTTCTATCAGTGAACCTAACAGACAGAATACATTTCTCCTGAAAACAGAGAAGAAGGTCAATCTTCAGTAAGTAGACCTGAGATGATAATGAAAGGGCTTTTTCACTGCAATTCTTTCCCATTCTCAGAAAAGGTAGATTTATATGGAATCTATCCCAAGGAGAATAAGATAGGCAACTTTCACCACATTGCTGTCATTCATACTTGCCTTCAATTTTTATGTCTTGATATTAGTTCATATCTTCTTCTTGTACAAATCAATTTAATTTCCAAAAAGCTGTAAGCAACTTCTCTGAATAATGAAAAGTTCCATATGATTTATCTAATTACATTTAACTCAATTTCCAACAATAAAACAGTATAGTTTGCTAACCAAAATAAAAACTGTTTTAGTTACTACACAATTTGAAAGAAGAAAATGAACAAAAAGATAGAGGTAATCTAGAAAATATTAACCAATAACAATTTTAAATAAGAAGGGGAAAGAAAATACACTTGATTAAAACAATAAAAATCCTGAAGTATGTACTACTTGCCAAAATTCTGCTTCAAGCAGTCTTTAAAATTTTGGCTACTCTTTCTGATAACCAATTGGACAAGGAAGACTTACATTCGTAATATATGGTTCAATAGCTTGAGCTGTCCTCTTCAGTAAAGCCTTTGCCAAATCGTATGCTTGCTTGTTTAAATTCTGAGGGTGGAGGGGAAAAATACCTATATTATACACCACTAAATATGAAAAAAGAAATGTTACCTGTATTCAAAAAGCTACTCTTAAGTAAATAAATGAATGAGAAAACTCTAAAATTCAATTTGAATAAAAGGGAGACAGCAAAGACACTTTTCTCTGAAGACTAAGTAGTCTAGTAGATCTTAAGATCCCCATTTAGTATTTTAATACATAATATGGGCATGCTTAGTTGCTAAGCCATGTCTGACTCTTTTGCAACACCATGGACTGCAGCCCGCCAGGGTCCTCTGTCCATTGGATTTCCAAGGCAAGAATACTGGAGTGGGTTGCCATTTCCTTCTCCAGGGGATCTTCTTGACCCAGGGATTGAACCTGGGTCTCCTGCACTGCAGGATTCTTTACCGTCTGAACCACCAGGGAAGCCCATATAGCATACTATAGCTTATTTACTCATTCTCCTATCCATAGACATTAAATTGTTTTGTACATGGCTCCTTGCACATAAAAGAAATAATCTTCTATAAATACTACCTTTACCATTTTTCAAATGAGCTGTTTTGCCTTATTCGTGTGAAGTTTCTCTATAAATTCTATCCACTAAATATCTGTCAATTATATGCACAACATATCTTAGAGTTACATTTTTACAATGCTTATGGTGTCTTAGGACATAGAACTTTTAATTTTAATATAACCAGATATATCAATCTTTTCCTATTTGGCTTGTGCTCTCTCCACTACTTGGCTTGTGTTCTCTCTACATTTTTAAAATTCTTTCTACACTGATGTTAATTTGTTGTTTTATATTTTTTGATAAAACTTTAAACACTGGCTTTTCATATTTAGATCTGTATTCTGCCTGTACTTTATTTTTATGCATGGTGTGAAATAAGAATCTTGTATTATTTTCCACATGGACATTAAAGTCCATTATTCCCTCCAGAGACTTCCCTGTAATATCCATACTCAAGTTTCTATACAACTATGTATCTATTTGTAAAGTATCCATTACTTCCATATGTCCCTTGGTCTATTACTATTACTGCCTGATTTTACAGTCAAAGAGACATATGGAAGCAATGTCTTAACATCAGGTTAAGGTAAGTCCCCGTTTTCTTACTCTTTTTCAAAAACCAATTTGTCCAACTAAACACACATGCTCACATACACACACATTCACAATATCTATTTTGACTGGATTATCTATTAGTATGCAGAGGAATGACATTATTATGATACTGAGTTTCCCATCACATAAATGTAACAAATCATGCAACATACTGAAGTGTTCTTTTATACTTTTACATCAACTGCAATAATTTTCAACACTAAGGTCATGTACAGTGTTATTAAATTTCTAAGTAGCTCAAGTTTTTGTTAAAAGCTACAAATAAAATTTTTTTCCAAATTACACTAACAGATTTTTATACATTGATCTTATACCTAGCAACTGCAGAATTTTCTTACTTGTTCTAGAAACTAATTCGTACATTTTTTTTTCTGTACAAGCAGTCAGAACAGAACATCTGCAAATAATTTCAGTTTTGTTTCTTCTTTCTAATCCTTTTTTATCTTTTGTTTGTATTGTTTTATTCCACCAACTTAAGGCCTCCAGTTAACGTAGATTAGAAACAGCATACTTGTTTCTTTCCTGAGTAGAAGTGACATTTTTATAATATCCCTAACTTCAAAGAGAATGCCTCACATTTCACCATTAAGTGCAGTACCATATACAACCTTATAAGGTTAAAGAAATTACTTTCTATTTCAAATATGCTAATATTCTTTATCGTAAGTTATACTGAATTTTAGCAAATAGTTTCCTTTATAGATCTACTGATATTTTTTTCTCTTTGCTCTGTTAATTTCCACAAATATCTTAGCCTACTATTAACCATCTCTGTATTCCTAAAATTAAGTCAATTTGCTCATTACCAATATTACTTTGTATCGTTCTAGATATTGTCCATTGCTATTTTATACTGGATTTACATGAGTATGCTGCTGCTGCTAAGTCACTTCAGTCGTGTCTGACTCTGTGTGACCCCATAGACGGCAGCCCACCAGGCTCCTCTGTTCCTCGGATTCTCCAGGCGAGAATACTGGAGTGGGTTGCCATTTTAAATTAAATTATCCTCCTTTCTTGCACTTGGGTTTTGTCTAGTTTTCCCATGAAGATTATATTCTGCTTATAATGTGAATTGTAGAACATGCCTTCCTTTTTACAATCTGGAAAAACTTTCTAAATATCAGGATTACATGGCACTTAAATGATTAATAGAAATCTGCTAGTGATGAGTTTTAAGTTCTTTTAAGCTCGGTTTGCGGAGAAAGCAATGGCACCCCACTCCAGTACTCTCGCCTGGAAAATCCCATGGACAGAGGCGCCGGGTAGGCTCCAGTCCATGGGTCGCAAGAGTCGGGCACAACTGAGTGACTTCACTTTAACTTTTCACTTTCATGCATTGGAGAAGGAAATGGCAACCCACTCCAATATTCTTGCCTGGAGAATCCCAGGGACAGAGGAGCCTAGTGGGCTGCCATCTATGGGGTCGCACAGAGTCGGACACGACTGAAGTGACTTAGCAGCAGCAGCATGCTCAGTTTGAGTCCTGCGGCTATTACTATTATTACTGTTATGGTTGTTTGGGAGGAAGAGTTTGTTTGTTTTATGGACAGAGTTTCTAAAACCAATTAATTTTTTTACTGGTTAAAGGTTATTCAAAATTTTCTCTCTTGAGAAAAAACTGGCAAGTTATATTTTCTAGAAATCTGACCAATTTCAAATATGTTAGCATAAAATAATGTTCATGGAATTGTTTTTGATCTTTTTAATGTTTGTTGTTCTTCATTTCATTCTAAAACTGTTTATTAATACCATCTCCCTTTTTCTGATTTGACATGACCCTGCTTATTTAACTTATATGCAGAGTACATCATGAGAAACGCTGGACTGGAAGAAACACAAGCTGGAATCAAGACTGCCAGGAGAAATACCAATAACCTCAGATATGCAGATGACACCACCCTTATGGCAGAAAGTGAAGAGGAACTCAAAAGCCTCTTGATGAAAGTGAAAGTGGAGAGTGAAAAAGTTGGCTTAAAGCTCAACATTCAGAAAACGAAAATCATGGCATCCGGTCCCATCACTTCATGGGAAATAGATGGGAAACAGTGGAAACAGTGTCAGACTTTATTTTTCTGGGCTCCAAAATCACTGCAGATGGTGACTGCAGCCATGATATTAAAAGACGCTTACTCCTTGGAAGGAAAGTTATGACCAACCTAGATAGCATATTCAAAAGCAGAGACATTACTTTGCCAACAAAGGTTCGTCTAGTCAAGGCTATGGTTTTCCTGTGGTCATGTATGGATTTGAGAGTTGGACTGTGAAGAAAGCTGAGTGCCTAAGAATTGATGCTTTTGAACTGCGGTGTTGGAGAAGACTCTTGAGAGTCCCTTGGACTGCAAGGAGATCCAACCAGTCCATTTTGAAGGAGATCAGCCCCGGGATTTCTTTGGAAGGAATGATGCTAAAGCTGAAACTCCAGTACTTTGGCCACCTCATGCGAAGAGTTGACTCACTGGAAAAGACTCTGATGCTGGGAGGGATTGGGGGCAGGAGGAGAAGGGGACGCCAGAGGATGAGATGGGTGGATGGCACCACTGACTTGATGGACATGAGTATGGGTGAACTCCTGGAGTTGGTGATGGACAGGGAGGCCTGGCGTGCTGCAATTCATGGGGTCGCAGGGAGTCGGACACGACTGAGCGACTGATCTGATCTGATCTGACCTAAATTACCAACTTTTGGTTTTTCTGAAATCAGTCACTGTGTTTTCCATTTGATTAACTTCCATTCTTCATTGTTTACTTTCTTCTACCATTTGTACACTCTAACAATATTTTTATAACTTTTTGAGCTGAAAACTATAAAGTTGTATTCAAAATGTTTAACTTGAATCCCAGAGGATTCAATATATATCATTTAATTATCATTTCTAAATATCTAGTAATTTCCATTATGCTTTATTCCTTTGACAGATTAATTATGAGTGCCACAGCACTGTTAGCTTTGTGTTTTAAAATCCTCAAGAACCACTAGTCTATTAAGTCTATTAGATTTATAATTACTGGGAAGTTTTTAAAATGGCCCACCAAATTGTGAGTTTGTCCTTATAATTTTTCAATATATGCTTTATATATTAATATTTTTAGCCTATGTAATTGCAAGTTAGATATCATTTTAGCACTATAATTTATCACTGTATAAATCCCTTCTCTACCCACTAAAGACTATACTACCTAAAATCAATACAAGCTACTTCAGTTTTCCTTCAGTTAGCATGTGTTGGCAAATACTTTTCCCATCCTTTTAGTGTCACCTTTGATGAAATTATTTTTGTTATCTCTTATTAACAATGACCAGGTGGATTATTTTTAATCTAATCTGATAACCTGAAGTAGTAAATTTGGTCCATTTACATTTATTTTAATTCTTCCCTGCATTGTAATCCTTAAAATTTTAACAAAAGTATTTCATTTAAAGTCCAAAGTAAATTTTTTACAGCTTTATCCTCCTGATCATCACCAGGATCATATCACTCACTGACTCCATTAAGTCATTCAATCTTACATGCTATTTTTATCCTGTGGTTTAGGACCATTTTGTTACTATCCCTTTAATTAATAAGTACAATTTTTACTACTATTGTTTTTGCTTTATATCAGTTCTTACTTAGAGCATTTTGTTGCTCACCACTACTACTTACATTTCACTTCTTTCAAGTTTCAATTTCCAGTATTCTAAAGTATTTGAAGAGTAGTAGTTCTTTCAGGAAGGGTATATTGACAAGTTGTATATTTAATGTCTTAAGTTCACTCAAACTGGATAGCAACTGTGTCTGTGTAGTTATTTTATTAGCACTTTGTGAAATACAGGGCCATTATCCTCTGGCATCTGTCCTTGCTACTGAGAAGTCAGTCATCACTTTAAGGTTTATTCTTTGTCAGGGCTATGCTTTTCCCCTCTGGATGCTTTGTATGAATACATTATTTCTATTTCAGCATTCTACAATTTCTCCAGGATGTGTCTGCACTGAGTTTTGTTTATATTCTGATCATGACCCTTTGTTACTTCACTCATAAATTTATGCTTCTCATCAATTCTAGAAAATGTTAAGCAAATATATACTTGCATATAATTTCTGTTTCCATTCTTATTTGGTGTTCTTTATCACTTTTAGATATACTGGACCTTTCCAGTCTCTCTTTCACCTGTTAGAATCTTTTGTTTTCCTTATCTCACTGTATTTGTATAATTTCCTCAGATCTATGTCCTAGTTCTCTAAATGTCTGTTACAGTCCAATAAAGATTTTGATCTCAATGACCATTTTTAATTTACACTTTTCTTTCCCCCAACCTTACACCTTCTCCTTTCCTATGCCTAGCTATCATGTTTTCAACTCTTATACTCAGAGGCATTAAGACATAAAATCATTATATTTAATTCTGTTAAAGGCATTTATCATTTTTAGCTTATAAATATATTATCTGAATTTTTAGTTAGTGCCTGATTTTTCAGTATTCAGGGACTATTTTAAAAGTTTGGAAATTTTGGATTATGAGGTTATTTTTCACTGGCAATATTTCTGAGAAAGCAGTATAGCTATAAACTTAAATTATATTTTGCAAGAAAGGTCTTAAGTTTACAAAGACCTTTATACTGGTGAATCACAGAACCAGAGTGTTAAGTCATTTTCAAAGAATAAAAAACACAAGCACATATACACACACAACTTGATTAATATTACCCAGGCAAGAAATACCAGTGCCATCAACATTTCCTTCTTTCCAAATTAGTAAAGACTTCTCTTTTAATTTCACCCCTCCTTTCAAACTATACTATCACTATCTTTTACCCAAGGCCCTAATTGGTTATGTATCTCCCAACATATATAAGAGAATCAAAGAAAAGAAAATGAAAGTGTTAGTCACTCAGTCATGTACAACTCTTTGAGACTCCACAGATCATAGCCTGCCAGACTCCTCTGTAAATTTCCAGGTAAGAATACTGGAGTGAGTTTCCACTTCCGTCTCCAGGGATCTTCTCAACCCAGGGATTGAACCCATTTCTAAGTAGCTATTAATATATTCCTTGAAACATAATCCCATACAAAACTGAGTTATTACAGATATTTTATCACATATACTAAATCTGTTATCTCTTCTTTCCATTTAATTAATGACTATTAAGTGTTTCATGTTTTCAGTTCAGTTCAGTCACTCAGTTGTGTCCGACTCTTTGTGACCTCACGAACCACGCCAGGCCTCCCTGTCCATCACCAACTTCCAGAGTCTACCCAAACCCATGTCCATTGATACAGTGATGCCATCCAACCATCTCATCCTCTGATGTTCCCTTTTCCTCCTGCCCTCATCTTTCCCAGTATCAGGGTCTTTTTCAATGAGTCAGCTCTATACATCAGGTGGCCAAAGTATTGGAGTTTCAGCTTCAACATCAGTCCTTCCAATGAACACCCAGAACTGATCTCCCTTAGGATGGATTGGTTGGATCTCCTTGCAGTCCAAGGAACTCTCAAAGGTCTTCTCCAACACCACAGTTCAAAAGCATCAATTCTTCGGCACTTTCTTTATAGTCCAACTTTCACATCCATACGTAACCACTGGAAAAATGATAGCCCTGACTAGATGGACCTATGTTGGCAAAGTAATGTCTCTGCTTTTGAATATGCTATCTAGGTTGGTCACAACTTTCCTTCCAAGGAGCAAGCGTCTTTTAATTTCATGGCTGCAATCACCATCTGCAGTGATTTTGGAGCCTAGAAAAATAAAGTCTGACACTGTTTCCCCATCTATTTCCCATGAAGTGAAGGGACCGGATGCCATGATCTTCATTTTCTGAATGTTGAGCTTTAAGTCAACTTTTTCACTCTCCACTTTCACCTTCATCAAGAGGCTTTGTAGTTCCTCTTCACTTTCTGCCATAAGGGTGGTGTCATCTGCATATCTGAGGTTATTGATATTTCTCCCGGCAATCTTGATTCCAGCTTGTGTTTCCTCCAGCCCAGTGTTTCTCATGATGTACTCTGCATATAAGTTAAATAAGCAGGGTGACAATATACAGGCTTGATGTACTCCTTTTCCTATTTGGAACCAGTCTGTTCTTCCATGTCCAGTTCTAACTGTTGCTTCCTGACCTGCATACAGATTTCTCAAGAGGTAGGTCAGGTGGTCTGGGATTCTCATCTCTTTCAGAATTTTCCACAGTTTATTGTGATCCACACAATTATGTTTTACTAAACACAATTAATGTTCATTAACATTAATCAATAAGTCTCCAAAACTAAGAATAAAGCAGGACAAACTGCATTTTAAACATAAGTAAATTCTGGACCCTACTGTTGACAGATTTTAGATATATATTCAAGTATATTTTGCTACTTACCTTATGAGCAGGTACCAGATTTACCAAAACTGTATCCAAAAGCTCCTGAGATACTGTATCACCTTCACAAATAATAGAACTCATGAGATCCACCATATGCATATGAACTTTCTGATTGTGGCCATTGCTGAAATTCAAAATTGATATTTCATTTAAATTTAAGCATACCTGAAATTTATAGGATTTAATCATAACATGGAACATCACACTTTATTTTACAATGATATTAAGGTATTAATTAAATACAATTGTATATATTCATTTAAAGCTTCCTTCTCTCCAAAATCTTACAGTAGCATCCAAAATATTTTTTAAACTACATTTCCAAGATTATGTTTGCTAATTTTTATCAGTCTCACAATCAAAAGTAATTAAATCAAATGTAACTTTAGTTTGGCCTTAAATTCAGAGCATCAAACTGCTTTGTTGAAGTTAATTCTAACAGATGATTATAAGGAATACACAAAAAACTAAATGATTCACAGGAATTAAGGGGTCAGTAATATGTGATTTAAACAAAAGAAAAATAATATAATAAAAATATTTTTATATCAGATTAATGCCACTCTTGTATTATTCTCTACAATACAAAATTAGCTGTATTTATTTTCAAAACGTATCTATAAAAATCATGTTAATGAATTCTTAAGTTACAAATATTAGCCTTCTGATATTCATCATAAAAACACAGTTTATGCAGATTCATTTATAAGCTAAAAATTCTTTACATTTAAAAAAGACTATAATTTTAGTAAACTTACTTTATAACTGAAAATAATGTTCTGTATAATTGGGTAAAAATTTCATTGCTGTCTTCCAACTCAAAGCATATGTTATATGACTTGACCCAAGCAATGTTCTAAAATTAAGAGGTGAAAAGGGTAAAATTTTAATTAGTAAAAATATACATGTTAAGAAACCATTTTAAAATGTCACTTCAAAATATAACATACTGCTTACCTCAAGTAAATAAAAATATCTATTGAATTGTGGGCTCTTTGTATCTTCTAGTCCCTTCAACTGCCTTGTTATAAACATAAATATATCCTTAAAAAAAGGGACAAAGTTTTGTTTAGATTATGAAAACATCCACTAAATTCTTAAAGATAATTCAGCACTCATATGTATCTATGATGACAAAACTGTAAAGAACCAGTTTAAAAAAAGAAAAAAAAAACTTGCATTTGCCTCAAATTTTTTAAATGTGCATTATCATGAAAACACCAAATTTCTTAACCTCCTTTAAAGGAAGACAGTAAATCATTTACCATGATCTAAAAGTAGAGAAAGAAAAACATCTTACAGTAAGTTAAAAACAACAGCCCTGAAAACCGAGTAAAGTAAAACTTATGCTGTTATTAGAACGAACCCGTTGCAATGACTGAAAGCTGATCTGATCAGGTTTGTGGAATGGCATTATATATGGTAACTGTATAGAAAGAACACAGTTTAGGAAACTTAAAATTGCAAAACAAAATCACCAAGTGGAAAGAAAATAGACTGCAGAAACTTAGAAATTTTAAAAAGACCCTTAGAAGTTAACTTGTCAGGCTTCCTACCCAGTCATTATAATTATTAATACTTGTTTTTCCCTACAATTTATCAATCTATCTCCATCTCTTGCTTTTGACTTTTTATTACACATCCCTTTATACCCGCGTACAATAGGTTCAGCATCACTTTGAGTCAAATTTGTATGGAGATGATGTCTTTGGAAAGTTTGGAAAAGGCTAAAATTATAAAAGCTAATTTTAGAAAGGAAGCATGCTCATCTGTCAAAAAAAAGAGAGAGAAAAAAAATTCCCTTATAAGTAAAATGATAAACCTTATTTAAAAGGGAAGAAACAGAATATGCAGATTACTAAGTAGCTTTTCAAAAAAAATACTATCAAAAGTACATTCTTCAAAAATGGTTACTAAATACAACTACTCCTTAAATCAATTAAGTACCTCAAATGAGAGGTTCACAATTCATCTGGGTACACAACTGCACAGACCAGCTCACATTATCTACTTTAAGTCTCCAAGCATTCTCAAATCTTATAATTCACTTTACTTTTAAATGACAAATATTGTTCCCTATCTCCCCAATTGTGAGATATATAAGACAAACATGCCCACAGCAGTTTGGGCATTCCTTACCGGAATCCCGGCTCAAGGGATCAAATGAGCAGGTTTCTCATTTCAGTTTTTAAAATGCAAGTCCCTGACTATAGAACCAAGTCCGGGCTGTTTTTCACCAAGGTAAACCCAGTTCCCAACAGGTAACTAACATAAACACTTGTTAAATATAATAAATCTAAATTGTCTTTTTTAAATTCATACTCAGTAATCTTCCCATGGGACTCATTTTCTAACCCACGGTTTCCGCAGTTATCTTTTATTACTGCTGGTCTTTCTAATGTTCTTCTAACCTGCCTTACTCAATATTTTTTTGCACAGTTATACTTATTTTCATTCTTTTTATCCACTGGATTTACCAGGTTATTCCCTTTCTTTTTCCATCTTTTAAGAATCATTTCATTGACATGCCTTTACTTAAAACTACCATAATAAAGTATTAGGTATGTTTTCTACCTTTCATTAAAATTTTGCCCATTGTATTTTCTTCAGAACAATGCACATCACATCTTCCATTATATGAATTAGGATTCATATAAATTCACATTTACAGTAGATACTGTCTTTTCAATAATGAACATGGTCTTCACATGAATTTTTAAAAAGGAAAAGGAAGTGTACCCCAAGTGATAGCACTAATGATGACATAATTTTAAAAGTATAGGAAATTCCCTGGCAATCCAGTGGTTAAGACTTGGCACTTTCACTACCATGGCCAAGATTCAATCCCTGGTCAGGGGACTAAGATCCCACAAGCAACACAGAGTGGCCAAAAAAAAAAGTATACAATACACTTTACTAATCAACTTCTTATTCTGAAGATCAGAACTTGTTTTATAAAATTAAGTACTAATGGGGAGGAGGAAATTCTACAGAAAATAAAGAAAACAAAAATAGTTTAGCAAAAGACTGCTGCAATTAATGTCAAAGACCCCAAACAAATAATCTAAATACTTTAATACCCGTTTCAGTTAGAAAGATAAAGTATCAGTCAATCTTGGCAGTTCTCTGAATCAGTACTTGCCTTTAATTTATCAGGGGATGTATAAGGAGCTTCAGGAGCATAAATTCGGAAAATATCAGCAAGGCAGCAGGCTACCAGTAAGCGAACATCTTTATCAGGATGCTTGAGGAAAAAGTCTGAAGCAAGATGTAAAGCTAGGTTTAAATAAAGCTCCTTTTCTTCTTCAGAGTCCTGGTCCATATCCATGAAAGTTTTCACAACCATCTATATAAAGATAAAACGAAATCAAATAATGACATCCTCTATGTAAACATATATTCATCTGAAAATAAAAACCATATTAATTACAAAGGTTAACTTTCAATAAATACACTTTCATGTTTCCTCTAAAAGTATCTATCTGTAGCATCCAATGAAGTACTTCCTGTGCTACAGTAAAAGAGAACATGAGGTGGACAGTTCATTAGTAAGACTCAATAGCATGTGTAACAAGTGGGACAGAAACAACAATCATGAAGAATTACATAGTTGAACTCTGTGAAGGGCTTTCTCTAATTTCAATATTAGCAGCCTGCACTATTTCTACTTCACATGAGACTTAACAAAATTGCCGAACTTGTCAGGAACAACGTAAAGGTGACCATCTGGCATCCACTAGGTGGTGCTACAAATACCAATGAACAAGTAGGACTGGACTGGGCCACTGAGACACATGGCACATGGATCTCCACTCAGCTGCAGAGTGAACACTTGTGGGTAATGAAATGCCCAATGTCATACTGAATTCTCACAGCAGCTGTGGCTAACAGTGTTCCTCACAGGACGGACCCTCAGTTCTACTACACTGGAATCCAGGACCAGGCATACACTAATCCTTCCAGTCTGGCACTACATTAATTTAAGGGTACACTGTCCAGGGCTACTCTCCTAACCTCTTAATTTTATTACTTTTAAGATATATGCTTTGATGGACTTAGGTGTATTATGGAGGGAGGAAGGGAAAGCTACATGCAAGGAACTCGTTCTTTCCTTGGAATCTCTTCACAAGAGTGAGAGAGAAAGTATACTTTGAATAAAATATTACAGGAAACTCTAGGAATTATATAAACAATGACATCTTACATATTAACAAGATTTTCTAAAACTTAACAGACGGAAGTGTAAATTAGAAAAAAAAAGCAAACTAAGCAGATTATTGCTGGGCATAAATGTCTACAAAATAAGGAAAGGATACTACAAGCACTGCATGTGAACACAGTGGCAATCATTCCACCAAAATAAGCAAGGGTTAGATAACAGGAATTTCTCAATACTGTGTACAACTCAAATGGTGCTACAAACTCTTGAATACTTCATGCTATGCTATGCTAGGTCGCTTCAGTCGTGTTGACTCTGTGTGACCCCATAGACGGCAGCCCACCAGGCTCCGCCATCCCTGGGATTCTCCAAGAAAGAACACTGGAGTGGGTTGCCATTTCCTTCTCCAATGTGTGAAAGTGAAAAGTGAAAGTGAAGTTTCTTAGTCGTGTCCGACTCTTAGCAACCCCATGGACTGCAGCCTACCAGGCTCCTCTATCCATGGGATTTTCCAGGCAAGAGTACTGGAGTGGGATGCCACTGCCAAAGTCCTTAAATTAAAAAAGATGTCTGAGAAAATAACATCCATAAAAGACACTAAATGCTAAAAGCTTATAAGTGGAATCTATCTCTGTGTTTACCATTCATTTCTTAGCAGACAATAAGGATGATATCATTGCTGAAATATAAACAAATGTGAGGAAATAAACATACTTTTTCTCTAAAAATTTAATAGGTCAAGAAAATCTAGATACTCAGAAATGAAAAATACCATATACAGTTTGCAGCTTAACCATTTCTAATAAAATATACACAAACTCCCAACTAGATAAAAGATCCACATATTGGTAAACTTAATCTGCTCAAAGATGCCTTTTGCTTTGAATAATAAACACCTTATATCTGTCATTCCAGTATTGTATGCATAGGCTACAATACTAAGATTTTATGTGAAATTTATAATAATACAAGGGGTTTTTTTCTTCTAATACAAATAATCATGCAGCAATAAAGTAGTATTGTAAGGCTCCTGGGCCTTCAGTGATTAATTATGGCAAACTTTCTACACTGGAAATATACATAAATATTAATAACCGGCAATATGTCTAGGTGGATACAACACTGAAGGGGAAAAAAATGCTTAAAAATAAAGAACATCTGAACTAATCAGTTTAATAATCTCCTTGGCCACTCTGCTCTTCTAACCATTTTAATCATGAAGACCATCAATGATGGTGAAAGATGAAATATTATTCAAGCAAACATGAAGAGTTTAACCATACAGTGACTGCCTCATGAATGGAAGTTCGCCATCCATCTTGACTCACTGCTGCACATCAGAAACCGAGAGCTAAAAGTAAAACTCTTTAATTTCATTTCAAAATACAAGAAAGTAAAATGTAGACTTAATACTCAGTAGAAAGAATTAAATCTTTTAAATTTAATTTTTAATAATTAAAAATCAAATTAAAATGGTTGTTTTTATAAAATAAATGAGATATCGGAGAAAGGAGACAACTTTTGACAGATAATAAGGAGTATAAGCATACTGGGGATTTGTCTTTTATACCCAAGTAGAGCCTGTTGGGCTACCGTCTATGGGGTGGCACAGAGTCAGACACGACTGAAGCGACTCAGCAGGAGAGGAGGCCCTAAAAATCCTAAGCTTCACCTTTCCAACTACACTCCAATTAACAATAGCTAAGGAAACTCTACAATTCTTTACCTATTCCACTTTCTTAGCTCCTAATTACAGCTAACTAGTTTTGGCCATGAAATATTTTCTGCTCTGATGCGCTTTACCAAGCTGCCTTACAGCCCTATATGATTTCCGCAGGTGCTCTCCCCAACTCCACTTATCCTAAACGGATGCCCAAAGGACATAACCTAATTCTACTCACCTTTAACCGTCTCACCATCTCTTCTTTAGATATTTTATCTGAGATTTCCTTGACACCAGGAGGATAGGTAATTTTTCCATCATTGGTCCTTGTCTTTGAATGAGCCATGATGGAAATATTTTTACCCCTAAAACAAGAAAACTATTAGATGCAAACCAAAAAAAAAAGCATTAACAATATTCATAATAAACATGAAAAAAATTATAACTATTTCCTAATTTATAGTAATTCATTTATTTAATTAATTAAAATCATTTTATTGAACATTTCTCCAAATTTTAAAATTTTATTTTTACTTTCATTTCCATTAGTGACAAGCTAAGTTATTTGAACTAATCCTTCAATTACAAAAAAAATATGATTTTATTTAATTATATACTTACCTACATATATAAAATAGTATATAATATTTATAATATATACTACAAAATTATACATATATATAAAATACACAGCATTTTTTTTAACAGTATTACAAATTACTTGGGCCAAAATCTAAGAGAATTCAGGAATCCAGAGAAGTAAATGGAACATTATATCTACTTACACCCTGAGCCCATCTGCCAACCCTGACAAATCTAGAGTTCAGTTTCCATGATCTTACAGGCAAAGGAGGACAGACTCCTGTCAAGATAGAACATCAAACAAGACACCCTTCCTGACATTAATGTAGAATACTACCCCAACCCCCCAAAGATAATGCTTTCCAAGAGTTCGCTGCATTCCAAAGCACGGATTTTTATGCTACAGGAATAAACCAACTTATTTCTCATTAGCAAAAATGTGTTGACTGTAATGGTTCCTATTTTGATTAATAAAGATGTGTTTGAGCCTAGCTGTGTGATTTAAAATTCACAGTCCAAAACCACAGTTACTCTTTCACCAACCTAACAATTTTATCCAGCTAACTAGCATAACCATGATACTAACACCCAATGAGAAAAAGAGAAAGGGAAAAGAACCACCAACAGGTCTTTTCTGTTTACAAAGTTTTTAAATAAAATACTAGGAAAAAAAAAATACTTAGAAACCAAATGTAGCTGCAGATAAAAAACTGGGTTTAATCCCAGAAATCCAAGGTCGAATTCACCATATTAACAGAATAAAAAAGAAAAATCATGTGATAATCTCAAAAAATTAAGAGACAATGTTTGAAGAAAATTCAACATCAATTTACAACTATAAAAGAAAATAAGGAAAAAAGTTCAACAAACTAAGAATTATATGAAAGATTTCTGAATCTGAGAAAGGTAAGATGCTACACCCTACAGCATAAATCATGCTTATTGATGCTCTTCTGAAAATGTTTTACCTATTTTCAGGACAAAAAAATACCTGCTGTCATCACTTGTTTAACCCTGTAATAGAGATGCTGCTGAAAACTCAAGATGAAAACTTATAAAAAATTCAGTGACAGATTAATTATACATCAGCATGAGCAATCTTATTGGACTAATAAAAATATTCTAAAATTGGACTATGGTGAGTTTCACATCTCAGGATATTTACTAAAAATTACTCAACTACACACTTGAAATAGGTCAATCCTATTAATTTTATGATCTATAAATTACATCTCAATAAAGTTGTTTAAATTTTTTACATTCTGAGACTTTCATATCTATATGGAAAAAGATGACACTGTACCCATACATCACACCATACACAAAAGGAATTTCAGGTCGATTAATGAAATAAATATTGAGGCAATTGGAAAGGATTTTAAAATATAACGTAGGAAAACAACTTCACAACCTCAGGTTAGGAAAAGCCAAGAATCAAACCTACAGCTGTTTGTGTTCCTTCAACCAAAGAAGATATTCAGTGAATGCCTAGGATAAACCATTCTACAGGAAGGTAAATATAAATGTGATAGGATTCCCAGTTTTCCATAGAACCTGGAATATAAGAAAGTCTCTCTACCTTGCCTCAACAGAAGCAAAAGCTGTTCATCTTCCTTAACAACAGACACATGATTATGACCACAGACTACAGCTTAATAATGTAGACATGGTTCCATCTGTACAATCAAAACTTTATCAAGAAACTATTATTTGCATGCCATTCTAGAGTGGCTATAGGGCCACATGAGTTAAGATAGGTCTCAAAATTGACAAAGGAAACAGACATTACCCCTAAATGATTAAATCACAATAAATCCTAAAGTTATCAACAGAAATAACAAACAACGAGCCTGGAAAAATAGAAGATTGAAAGAAATCGAAAGTAGATGGGGGTGAAGTGTTAACAACATACAGAACAAAAGGACAGAGAAAAGAATCTGAATAAATCCCAGAGAACAAAGTTCAGAATTTGTTACTGGTCTAAAGCCATGACTAAAGGAAAAAGTAGAAGGAAGTAAAAGGGAGCAAAGAAGGAAAGGTAGAGCAACAAAGCAGCAGGGCTCTCAGTTTGCACTTCAGCTTCATAAGCAATGGTTTTGTGAGCAGAGGTTTGAAATACTTCTGTGAGTATACACATGGGCTGTTTCCTCAAAGTAAAGATAAATTCACTGGTCCCTCTCTATAAACAAACTCCATGTACCTTGAATTTTCAAGATTATGTTTAAACTTCTCCCAACCTCCTTAGGCTGAGCTTGGCTCTTCCTCCTACAGCTTGGAAAACTGTGAACATATCATAATAAGCATTTAATCACATCGCATTTAATAAATTCATTTGTCTGTTTCCCCTACTTGACTATAAGCTCCTTAAAACAAGGATTTGTTGTTCAGTCACTAAGTCATGTCTGACTCCTTGGGACCCCGTGAACTGCAGCACGCCAGGCTTCCCTGTCCTTCACTATCTCCAGGAGTTTGCTCAAAGTCACATCCATTGAGTCAGTGATGCCATCCAACCATCTCATCCTCTGTCACTCCCTTCTCCTCCTGCCCTCAATCTTTCCCAGCATAAGGGTCTTTTCCAATGAGTCAGCTCTTTGCATCAGGTGGCCAAAATATTGGGGCTTCAGTATCAGTCCTTCCAATCAATATTCAGGGTTGATATCCTTTAGAACAAGGATAGTATGTATCATTTTAGGCATCCTTAGAACACAGTAGGTGCTCAAGAAATACTTGCTGAATCAATGACCAGAACTATTTTAAGAGCTGGTGGCTCCAATAGGAAGTACAGACTAGGCAGAGGAGAAATCAAAACAGTAAGAACAGGAAACTGCTATAAAATTCCAATAAGAACTAATAAGGAACAGACTGCAGGGAATGACTAAGAATAAGAAAACTGATGCAAAAACTATGAATGCTTACTTGAGAGAAGTAGAAGATGATTACAAGATTCAAGAAAGTCAACCATTTAAATATCTACTGAGAACTTACTTGGTGTGACAGCAGTTCTCTAGGCACTAAGGATACAATGGTAAGCAGAACACATAAAATAATTGCCCTCATCATAAGAGAGATAGGGAAAAACCAGTGAGAAGTCAAGTTTTTGGAAAAATTAAGTTTGGAATACAAGGCAACTAGACATGTTAAGCTGAAGTTCTAGAGAAAAGTCAATGAAAGAAAATACTTTAGCACCACATATAGCTTACGCTTTGGGGGCTTACAGAATCAATAAAGAAAATGTGTAGGGTGAGCTGAAATACAGAGAATAAACTCTAAGAAATATCTGTACTGATGTGGCTGGAGGGGGGGGGTGGTCAGGAAAGAAAACAGAAGAGGGTCAGAAAAGAGAGAAAAATATTGCTTTTTAACTAGGAAAAAAAAATGTTCGAAGATAGAGAGATGGTATATAGTGTTAGTGACTTTGGAAATACACATCACTCTTTCAAGACAACCCCAGGCTCTTGGACTTGGTAAAGTGATCTCTTTATGTACTTCCCAGACAACAACAGGAACAAACACCAAATAATAATGTAAGAGAAAAAAGGTGGAAAGGAGAAAGAGAGAAGAAGGAGAGCAATGCAGAAGATGAAAGGAAGATTACAGTAAAGAAACAGGCTATTCAACTGTTACGGGAAGTCAAAGGGGAAAGATACATTGACACACAGCTGTTCCTCTGAAATAGTGTCAAAGAAATTATTTGACATTCATTTTGTGTTGAATTTCAATAGTATACATTATGATAGAGTAAATGAACTACAAATAAGAAAGTAGTAACTTAAATTATTTATATACAAACAGGCCTGTGTCAGAGTCCATTTACACACTGTATATAAATGTACTAGAGAGTACATACGTATATGGACTTCCCAAGTGGCTCAGCAGTAAAGAATCTGCCTGCCAGTGCAGGAGATCCAGGTTTGATCTCTGCCTGGGAAGATCCCCTGGAGGAGGGCATGGCAACCCACTCCAGTATTCTTGCCTGAAAAATCCCATGGACAGAGGAGCCTGGTGGGCTACACAGTCCATTGGGCTGCAAAGAGTTGGGCACAACTGAGGGACTTAAACACCTCACACATATATGTATATATTAATTTCAAATACCATTATGTACCTATCATTATAAAACCTACAGTTTTGTATACAGAATGAACAATGAAAAGCAAACTATTCTAATACTAAAGAGTTTACACAACCACTGAGTAAGTTCCATACAGTCAGCAAAAACAAGACCAGGAGCTGACTGTGGCTCAGATCATGAACTCCTTATTGCCGAATTCAGACTTAAATTGAAGAAAGTAGGGAAAACCACTAGACCATACAGGTATGACCTAAATCAAATCCCTTATGATTATACACTGGAAGTGAGAAATAGATTTAAGGGCCTAGATCTGATAGAGTGCCTGATGAACTATGGAATGAGGTTCATGACACTGTACAGGAGACAGGGATCAAGACCATCCCCATGGAAAAGAAATGCAAAAAAGCAAAATGGTTGTCTGGGGAGGCCTTAAAAATAGCTGTGAAAAGAAGAGAAGCGAAAAGCAAAGGAGAAAAGGAAAGATAGAAGCATCTGAATGCGGACTTCCGAAGAATAGCAAGAAGAGATAAGAAAGCCTTCTTCAGCGATCAATGCAAAGAAATAGAGGAAAACAACAGAATGGGAAAGACTAGAGATCTCTTCAAGAAAATTAGAGATACCAAGGGAACATTTCGTGCAAAGATGGGCTCGATAAAGGACAGAAATGCTATGGACCTAACAGAAGCAGGAGATATTAAGAAGAGATGGCAAGAATACACAGAAGAACTGTACAAAAAAGATCTTCACGACCCAGATAATCACAATGGTGTGATCACTCACCTAGAGCCAGACATCCTGGAATGTGAAGTCAACTGGGCCTTAGAAAGCATCACTACGAACAAAGCTAGTGGAGGTGATGGAATTCCAGTTGAGCTATTTCAAATCCTGAAAGATGATGCTGTGAAAGTGCTGCACTGAATATGCCAGCAAATTTGGAAAACTCAGCAGTGGCCACAGGACTGGAAAAGGTCAGTTTTCATTCCAATCCCAAAGAAAGGCAATGCCAAAGAATACTCAAACTACCGCACAACTGCACTCATCTCACACGCTAGTAAAGTAATGCTCAAAATTCTCCAAGCCAGGCTTCAGCAATATGTGAACCGTGAACTTCCTGATGTTCAAGCTGGTTTTAGAAAAGGCAGAGGAACCAGAGATCAAATTGCCAACATCCGCTGGATCATGGAAAAAGCAAGAGAGTTCTAGAAAAACATCTATTTCTGCCTTATTCACTATGCCAAAGCCTTTGACTGTGTGGATCACAATAAACTGTGGAAAATTCTGAAAGAGATGGGAATACCAGACCACCTGATCTGCCTCTTGAGAAATATGTATGCAGGTCAGGAAGCAACAGTTAGAACTGGACATGGAACAAGACTGGTTCCAAATAGGAAAAGGAGTACGTCAAGGCTGTATATTGTCACCCTGTTTATTTAACTTATATGCAGAGTACATCATGAGAAATGCTGGGCTGGAAGAAGCACAAGCTGGAATCAAGATTGCTGGGAGAAATATCAATAACCTCAGATATGCAGATGACACCACCCTTATGGCAGAAAGTGAAGAGGAACTCAAAAGCCTCTTGATGAAGGTGAAAGTGGAGAGTGAAAAAGTTGGCTTAAAGCTCAACATTTAGAAAACGAAGATCATGGCATCCGGTCCCATCACTTCATGGGAAATAGATGGGGAAACAGTGGAAACAGTGTCAGACTTTATTTTTCTGGGCTCCAAAATCACTGCAGATGGTGACTGCAGCCATGAAATTAAAAGACACTTACTCCTTGGAAGGAAAGTTATGACCAACCTAGATAGCATATTCAAAAGCAGAGACATTACTTTGCCAACAAAGGTTCGTCTAGTCAAGGCTATGGTTTTTCCTGTGGTCATGTATGGATGTGAGAGTTGGACTGTGAAGAAGGCTGAGCGCCGAAGAATTGATGCCTTTGAACTGTGGTGTTGGAGAAGACTCTTGAGAGTCCCTTGGACTGCAAGGAGATCCAACCAGTCCATTCTGAAGGAGATCAGCCTGGGATTTCTTTGGAAGGAATCATGCTAAAGCTGAAACTCCAGTACTTCGGCCACCTCATGCAAAGAGTTGACTCATTGGAAAAGACTCTGATGCTGGGAGGGATTGGGGGCAGGAGGAGAAGGGGACGCCAGAGGATAAGATGGTTGGATGGCATCACTGACTCGATGGACGTGAGTCTGGGTGAACTCCGGGAGTTGGTGATGGACAGGGAGGCCTGGCGTTCTGCGATTCATGGGGTCGCAAAGAGTTGGACACGACTGAGCGACTGAACTGAACTGGAATAAGTTCTAAGAAAGTGGTCATTAATTAAAAGAAACATATTGGTAATTTAAAAAATCATACTAACAATCCTAGAAAGGGAAAAAAAAAATCAATGAAATCATCATTCTACCCTAGATGTAAATAAATGTTCACAAGATGCAATAAAGACTGCAGTAAAAATATCAAGGTCCTTTCAATGAATGGGAAAAAAGAACACAGCATTCACTGGATTAAACCACAAGGGTGAGAACAATATCAACAGTCATTGGTAAACTGATCTGGGAAGAAATAACAACAGGTATCTGTCATTTTCAGAATAATTTTTCTTAAACACCCAGTATGTAGCAACAAGTTTATCAGAGTCACAGAAATCAAATCTAGTCACTACTAGAATCTCTACTTGCCCATGTTTATTATTACAACTTGCTTTTCCTTCTGGGACTTTACTCCAGGTTTAAGGTGGAGTTGGAAAAAAAGATTTTGTGAAGTCTGACAGCTGTAAAAGGTAGGCTTCCTACAACTGGTACCTCTTATAACCAGCAGATGGTGCCCTCCATAAATATCAATACAACCCTTCCAGTACACTGACAGAGAGAGTAAGAAGGGTTTCTTCTTGGCCAGAGATAACTGAAAAAATAATAAGAGCGTGTTCTAAAAGAAAAGAGATAAAATAAATTACATTTTTCTCCTTTAAGTATATAACCTTAAGGCTACACACATTTTCCAACTACTAAAACAAAAAGTTTTTTTTTCCATATAAATGCTACCACTAACCCAACCATTCAGACTGAATCATCTTTATTAATTCAAATTAAGTATATTTAATAGTTATTCCTCTATGTTTTGGTACTACAAAGTAATATTAAATGCTTCAGGAAGTCATTTTAGAAAGCAGACCCATTTTGTTCATATTTTTGGTAATGTTTATTTATAAATGATTAAACACACGGTCACTCTCCTGCCTACATTCTTTTCAAGGACCATCACGGAAGCAGAATTAAAAGCCTGAGAACATCTCAACTAGCACCACTTTCTAACTAATAACAAAGTGTTCTGACAAATCCCTTTAAAGTAGTATTTTATTTTAATAATGATAATATCTCTCATTTATTAAATGATTGGTATAACAGTCCATTGGGTCACAAGAGTTGGACACAACTAAGCGACTAAACAACAACAACAAAATTTCCTAGTCAGTGGTCAGCTCAATGTCCCCTTCACTGAGGGATATTATGTAGTTTCTCTGTTCACATCAAACCTCAAGCACACATTCTTATTAAAACTCCCACTCTCAGTAGACAGCCTCTACTTCCCTGAGAAAACAGCAGCTTTGTCACACAGAAACTTTCCCAGTCTCCCATTACTAAATCTGTTGTGACTGGCCATAAATTTTGTTCGGGTTTTTCCATACAATCTTACAGAAAACCAGAATGAACTACTGGCCAACCCAATACTACAAGTGTACCAAGTCCCTCCTTCCCTTGTGTTAAGGGAAATATGTAACCCTCTTCACGTCAAAAACGAATCCCTCCACAAGTGCACAGAAGCCCATCTTCTACAGGTTTCTCAGAGACTTTCACTTCATCCGTTCTCTCTTCTTGCTCAGCATCTGTATCCTCTGTGTCTACTAGATCCCTTCCCTCAGTGTTCAGCATAAGCACTCTGTTCTTATGCGGAGAGAAATTTGGGCAAGAAGGGAAAGGAAAGAAAGTACAACATGCCTGTTTATTTTCTACATGCCTCTAGCTACTGTCTTCTCTCTCAAACCACCTTCAGAGCCAAGCTTTCCAAAAAGTAATCTGTACTTCCTCAGTTCCCATTTTCTTATCATACTAACCCAATCCTGTTTCCAGCATCCTCCAACACCAGCAATACTGCTTTTGCCATAATCACTGAGGCTGACTTCAAAAATTACAACAGATTTTTCTCTTCCCTCTATCTACAGCCTTGCAATGTGATTTTGTGGCTCCTCTCATCAAGAAGAGTTTTTCCAGCACTTGAATTTGAGACGGTCTTATGACTTTGGTCACTGGGACACTGGCAAGCTTAAAAAGTGCTTGTGTTTTGGAATTTATTGACTTGCATTCTTGAAACTCTTCCTAAGAAGAGCACACGCATGGAAGTTATCCCACTGTAAACTGAAACATATACAGAGAGAGATCTCAGTTATACCAAGCATGACCATCATGAAGGAAGCCAGTCCCAGACAAACTTTTGGGTGATCACAGACACATACTTGTAGATGTATGAGCAAGCCCAGGTCAATCAGCTAAGGCTGACCCAGATCAGAAGAACTACCCAGTTAAGCCAAACTCAAGCTGCCAACCTGGAGAACTGCAAGAAATGTTGGGTGTTTAAAGCCATTAAGTTTTGGGGTGATTTGTTATGCAGTAATAGCTAACTAAAAGTCATCACTGCCCTCCACGTTGCCAAATAAAACACTTTTCCAATCCTAATTTTATTGCTCTGAGCAGTATGACACAGTGGAGAGCAGACTCCTTTCTGAAACATTCCTTTCCTTTGATTTCTACTACATGTTACCTTTTCCTGGTTTTTCTCCTATTACTAGTAACTGTCTCCTTTGTTTCCTTTTCTTCTATCCAACCTCTAAATACTAATTCACCAAGGCTTAATTCTATTTCCTCTGTTCACTTCTTGGTCTACATGTTTTTCTCCCAAGGCTTCTGCCCCAAGCTTTCTTAAAGCCACTTCAAAATACCCCACCAAGAGGTCTCTTCTGAACTCCAATCCACACATACCACCGCCAACCTAACATTTCTATTTAGGTATTCTCAAAGGTATTCTCTTCCCCACCCCGGGAAGAGAACCTGGGTCTCCAGTATTGCAGGCAGATTTTTTACCAACTGAGCCATGAGGAAAGCCCTATTCTCAAAGGGATCTTGAATCTAAAAAAACTCAAAACCAAACAACAAACCAATTTCTTCCTCTTCCATTAAGCACTCTTCAATCTTCTCTCTGCATAGGGAGTCCTGGTGCATCCAGTGTTGCTCCCAGAAAACTGGGCCTAACCTTTGACTATTCTCTTTCAACACTTAAACGCAACTATCAAGTCCTGTAAATGCCATGTACAAAACAAAATGGAATTCAGCTTCATTTGTCCATTACTTCACTATAACCTAATCTTAGTCACCTCCAATTCATCCTTCACACAGCAGCCAGATGATCTTAATATGCCAATCTCTTCATATCTATTGCCTTAAACAGGTTCCCACTGACTTAGAAATAAGTTCAACATATAATAATCTGACCATTTTATCACTACACTTCTATGTCCTAAGGCATCAAACCAAGATCCTTCTAAGTGTCTGCTCTTCTTTCTGCTTCCTCTTCTCTGTCTCAGAGACACTTTACCAAATTTGCCCAAGCTCAGTTAAATCTCTACTACATGCTCTCACAGCACCCTTGCACGTTTCCCTCAAAAATGTAATCATAACTGTAAATATTTATCCTCCAATGTCTGTTTACCCTTCTAAAGTATAAAATGTAACAGAACAAGTATCCTATGTTGTTCACTGGTGCATATCTATTGCTAACATGAAGGATAAAAAGAGCTCAACAAATATTCTGTCTTTATTCCAAATACTAGTAATAATAAGATGAATCCTATATTATGCCCACTTTAAAAGTGAGGAAACTGAAGATCAGAGATCAACCATGCTGAAGTTATTCAGCAACTAAACTGAGAATAATCCATATGTGATTTTCAATACTTATTCCCTTAACCTAATTAACTTCCAATCTTTGGAGCACACTGAATCCCCTAATACTCATGACCACAGTTCAAGAGCATCAATTCTTCAGCACTCAGCTTTCTTTATAGTTCAACTCTCACATCCATACATGACTACTAGAAAAACCATAGCTTTGACTAGACAGACCTTTGTCAGCAAAGTAACATCTCTGCTTTTTAATATGCTATCTAGGTTAGCCATAGCTTTTCTTCCAAGGAGCAAGTGTCTTTTAAATTCATGGCTGCAGTTACCATCTGAAGTGACTGTGGAGCCCAAGAAAATAAAGTCTCTCACTGTTTCCATTGTTCCCCCATCTATTTGCCATGAAGTGATGGGACAAGATGCCATGATCTTAGTTTTCTGAATGTTGAGTTTTAAGCCAACATTTTCACTCTCCTCTTTCACTTTCATCAAGAGGCTCTTTAGTTCTTCTTCACTTTCGGCCAGAAGGGTAGTGTCATCTGCACGTGTGAGGTTACTGATTTTTCTCTGGCAATCTTGATTCCAGCTTGTGCTTCATCCAGCCCGGTATTTCACATGATGTACCCTGCATATAAGTTAAATCAACAGGGTGACAATATACAGCCTTGATGTACTCCTTTCTGAATTTGGAACCAGTCCATCATTTCATGTCTGGTTGTAACAGTTGCTTCTCGACCTGCATACAGATTCCTCAGGAGGTACATAAGGTGGTCTGGTATTCCCATGTCTTTCAGAATTTTCCACAGTTTGTAGTGATTCACACAGTCAAAGGCTGGTTGTACTCAATAAAGCAGATGTTTTTCTGGAACTCTTGCTTTTTCTATGATCCAGTGGGTGTTGGCAATTTGATCTCTGGTTCCCCTGCCTTTTCTAAATCCAGCTTGAACATCTGGAAGTTCTCGGTTCACATATTGCTGAAGCCTGACTTCGAGAATTTCAAGCATTATTTTACTAGCATGTGAGATGAGTGCAATAGTGCAGTGTTTGAACATTCTTTGCACTGCCTTTCTTTTTTTTTTTTTATTTTTATTTTTATTTTTTTTTGCACTGCCTTTCTTAGGGATTGGAATGAAAACAGACCTTTCTCAGTCCTGTGGCCACTACTGAGTTTTCCAAATATGCTGGCATATTGAGTGCAGCACTTCAACAGCATCATCTTTTAGGATCTGAAATAGCTCAACTGGAATTCCATCGCCTGCACTAACTTCCACCAAGCACCACTAGCAGTGGTGCTTCCTGAGGTCCCTTGACTTTGCATTCCAGGATGTCTGGCTCTAGGTGAGTGATCACACCACCCTAAATATCTGGGTCATTAAGATCTTTTTTGTATACTTCTTCTGTGTATTCTTGCCACCACTTAATATCTTCTGCTTCTACTGCTGCTGCTGCTGCTAAGTTACTTCAGTCGTGTCCAACTCTGTGCAACCCCATAGATGGCAGCCCACCAGGCTCCGCCGTCCCTGGGATTCTCCAGGCAAGAACACTGGAGTGGGTTGCCATTTCCTTCTCCAACACATGAAAGTGAAAAGTGAAAGTGAAGTCGCTCAGTTGTGCCCGACTCCTAGCGACCCCATGGACTGCAACCTACCAGGCTCCTCCGCCCATGGGATTTGCCAGGCAAGAGTACTGGAGTGGGGTGCCACTGCCTTCTCCATCTGCTTCTACTAGGTCCATACTATTTCTGACCTTTATTGTGCCCATCTTTGCATGAAATGTTCCCTTGGTATTTCTGATTTTCTTGAAGAGATTTCTATCTATGTCTTTTCCATTCTATTGTTTTCTTCTATTTATTTGCATTGATCACTGAGGAAGGCTTTCTTATCAATCCTTGCTATTCTTTGCAACTCTGCATTCAGATAGATATATCTTTCCTTTTCTCCTTTGCCTTTAGCTTCTCTTCTTTTCTCAGCTATTTGTAAGACCTCCTCAGACAGCCATTTTGCCTTTTTGCATTTCTTTTCCTTGGGGACGGTCTTGATCACTGCCTCCTGCACAATGTCACGAACCTCCATACGTTCTGACAGAATGTGGTCCACTGGAGAAGAGAATGGCAAACCACTCAGTATTCTTGCCTTGAGAACCCCATGAACAGTATGAAAAGGCAAAAAGATAGGACACTGAAAGATGAACTCCCCAGGTTGGAAGGTGCCCAGTATGCTACTAGAGAAGAGTGGAGAAATAACTCCAGAAAGAATGAAGAGACGGAACCAAAGTGAAAACAATGCCCAGTTGTGGATGTGACTGGTGATGGAAGTGAAGTCCGATGCTGTAAAGAACAATATTGCACAGAAACCTGGAATGTTAGGTCCATGAATCAAGGTAAATTGGAAGTAGTCAAACAGGAGATGGCAAGAGTGAACACTGACATTTTAGGAATCAGTGAACTAAAATGGACCATCATGGGTGAATTTAATTCAGATGACCATTATATCTACTACTGTGGGCAAGAATCCCTTAGAAGAAATGGAGTGACTATCACAGTCAACAAGAGTCTGAAATGCAGTACTTGGGTGCAGTCTCAAAAATGACAGCATGATCTCTGTTCGTTTCCAAGGCAAACCATTCAATATCACAGTAATCCAAGTCTATGCCTCAATCACTAATGCCGAAGACGCTAAACTTGAAAGGTTCTGTGATGACCTAACAAGACTTTCTAGAACTAACACCAAAAAAAGATGTCCTTTTCATTATAGGGGACTGGAATGCAAAAGTAGGAAGTCAACAGATACCTGGAATAACAGGCAAGTTTGGCCCTGGAGTACAAAATGAAGCAGGGCAAAGGCTAATAGAGTTTTGCCAAGAGAACACACTGGTCATAGCAAACACCCTCTTCCAACAACACAAGAGATGACTCTACACATGGATATCACCAGATGGTCAACACCGAAATCAGACTGATTATATTATTTGTAGCCAAAGATGGAGAAACTCTACACAGTCAGCAAAAATAAGACTGGGAGCTGACTGTGGCTCAGATCATGAACTCCTTATTGCCAAATTCAGATTTAAGTTGAAGAAAGTAGGGAAAACCACTGGACCATTCAGGTATGACCTAAATCAAATCCCTTATGATTATACAGTGGGAGTGACAAATAGATCCAAGGGATTAGATGTGATAGAGTAGTTGGCTAGGGGTGAGAAATAAGTGACGACAAAGGGACACGAGTGATGTTTGGAGGGCAATGACTAAAAATCATTAGCTTGTACACAAAATCAATGTTTTAAAGGAAAGACAAATGAAGGAACAATCCATTCTATCAGAAACAGCAGGGAAAGTGGTCAGCCACGTTGGAATTTAAGCCGTGGCAGACAACAAGGTGGCTAAGGGAGGACTCAGGGCAGAGAAAACACGGAGCAATGAGCAGAAGCACAAAAACACGCTGAGTGTGAGAAAAGACAAGTCCAGGCATCTGTGACAAGATATGTGTGTTTCCAAAAATAAAATATGAGTCAATGGAACAGGATAAGCCCACACACCTATGGTCAATTAATCTATGATAAAGGAGGCAAGACCACACAATGTTGTAAAGACAGTCTCTTCAACAAATGGTGCTGGGAAAACTGGACAGCCACAGGTTAAAAAAAAATGAAAGTAGATCATTTCTTAACCCTGTACATAAAAATAAGCTCAAAATGTATTAAAGACCTAAATGTGAGACCAGACACTGTAAAACTCCTAAAGGAAAACATTGGCAGAACACTCTCTAACATGGGCTCCCCTGATAGCTCAGTTGGTAAAGAATCCGCCTGCAATGCAGGAGACCCCAGTTCGATTCCTGGGTCAGGAAGATCCACTGGAAAAGGGATAGGCTTCCCACTCCAGATTTATTTTATTTCTCTAACATAAATCACAGCAATGTCTTTTTCAATAAGTCTTCCAGAATAATGGAAATAAAAGCAAAAATAAACAAATGGGACATACTTAAACTCACAAGTTTTTGCACAGGAAAGGCAACAATAAGCAAAATGAAGACAACCCACAGACTAGGAGAAAATATTTGCAAATGATGTGACCATGAAGGATCAGTCCCAGAAATTTACAACCAGCTTATGACACTTGATAGCATCAAAACAAACAACCCATTCAAAAAGTGGGCAGAAGACCTGAACAGACATTTCTCCAAAGAGGACATACAGATGGCCAACAGGCAGGCACATGAAAAGATGTTCAACATCACTATATTAGAGAAATGCAAATCAAAACCACAATGAGCTATCACCTCACATCAATCAAAATGGCCTTCATTAAAAAATTCACAAACAACAAATGCTGGAGAGGGTGTGGAGAGAAGAGAACCCTTCTGCACTGTTGGTGGGAATGTAAACTGGTACGGTCGCTATGGAGAACAGTATGGAGGGGTTCTTTAAAAAACTAAAAATAGAGCTACATATGATGCTGCACAGAGAAGGCAATGGTACCCCACTCCAGTACTCTTGCCTGGAAAATCCCATGGATGGAGGAGCCTGGTAGGCTGCAGTCCATGGGGTCGCTAAGAGTCGGACATGACTGAGTGACTTCACTTTCACTTTTCACTTTCATGCGTTGGAGAAGGAAATGGCAACCCACTCCAGTGTTCTTGCCTGGAGAATCCCAGAGACGGGGGAGCCTGGTGCGCTGCCATCTATGGGGTCGCACAGAGTCGGACACGACTGAAGTGACTTAGCAGCAGCAGCATGATGCTGCAATCCCACTCCTGGGCATATACCCAGAGAAAAACATGATCTGAAAGGATGCACGTACCCCAATTTCATTGAAGCGCTGTTTACAACAGCCAAGACATGGAAGCAACCTAAATGTCCACTGACAGACGAATGTATAAAGATGTGGTACATATATTCAATGGAATATTACTCGGCCATTTACAAAAGGGAAATAATGCCATTTGTAGCAACATGGATGCAGAGTGTCATACTGAGTGAAGTAAGACAGAAATATCATATGACATCCCTTATATGTGGAAGCTAAAAAGAAATGATCCAAATGAACTTACAAAACAGAGACTCACAGACTTAGAAAACAAACTTTAGAGTTGTCAAGGGGAAGGGATAGTGAGAGACTTTGGGAAGGTCATGCTCACTGCTATATTTAAAATGGGTAGCCAACAAAGACCTATTGTACAGCACATGGAACTCTGTTTATGTGCCAGCCTAAATGGGAGGGGCATCTGGGGGAGAATGGATACATGTATATGTAGAGATAAGTCCCTTTGCTGTTCAGCAAAAACTGCCACAACACTGTTGATCGGCTATACCCCAATACAAAATAAAAAGTTTAAAGTTACCAAAAAAAAAAAAATTTAAAAAGTGTTTCCAGAAGAATCTCACATTCTGCAAAATTAACACTTAAAAATAACCGTTCTAACAGAACATGAGCAAAACAACCACAATCGTAATAAAAGACAAGCACAGTGAGTATCCACTGGCAATTGTTACCAGCATCATAATCAAATTTCTCAGCCTTAAATCTCAGAGTTCAGGTTTCCCTTTCAAATGCAGGCTCCTGAAGGCACTTACTTCTAACAGGAAACACCGTGGAAGAATTAAAAATGTAATCCAGTGACAGTCTTCAATTTTTTGTTAAAAGTAGAGAAAACAGCCTCACAGATATTTTGCCTATATTCGCAGCTGTACCAGAGGCTTAACAGAAATGATCAGAGATTCTTGATACTATTAATAAATCTTCTGCTTATAATAAACAGGCAATTTCTCATCTGATTTTGAGCTTTCTCCCTTTTGCACTGCATCTACAGATCACTCACAGAACATATTTTCCTTCAGAGCACAATAAATCTAAACAATCTTTTTGTCTCACATCTAGATCTAATATGACTTCAAACATTAATACATGGTATTATATTTTAAGATTTTTTTTTTAATTTCACTGAGATATAATTAACATATAACATTATATTAGTTTCAGGTGTGCAATATAATGATTCAACATATAGACACATTACAAAATGATCACAATAAACCTAGTTAATATCCATCTCCATACAAACTTTTTCTTGTGAAGAAAACTTCTAAGACCTACTCTCTACTTTTCAAACTTACAGTAAGATGTTAACTTCAGCCACCATGCTGTGCACCCCGTGACTTATTTTTTAAGGAAGACTGTGCCTTTTGCTCTCCCATCCATTTCATCCACCTTCCCCTTCCCAGCTCTGGCAACTATAAATCTGTTTCTTGAATCTATCAGTGTAAGTTCTGACTTGATTTCAGATTCCATTAACAGATATAAGTGAGTTTACACAATATGTCTTCCTCTGACTTATCCATCCATGTTGTTGCAATGTGAGAATTTCCCTTTTAACAGCTGGATAATATTTCAGTGTCTGTGCATGTGTCTCACATTTTCTTTAGTCATTCATCCATCAGTGGACATGATGCTTCCGTATCTTGTCTATTGTAAATAATGCTGCAAGGGATGTGGGAGTGCATGTATCTTTTCAAGGCAGTCTTTTCATTTTCTTGGGATAAATATCTAGAAGTAGAAATGCTGATCATAGGTCAGTTCAATTTTTAATTTTCTGAGGAACCTCCAAACTGGCTGCACCAATATATATTCCCATCAGCAGTGTGTAAGAGGTGCTTTTTTTCCACATCTTCACCAACATTTCTTGTCTTTCTGATAATAGTCATTCTAACAAGTGTGATCTGATCTCACTGTGATTTTGATTTGCACTGAGGATTTTCAGCTCTTATCTTCAATGTTAAAATAATATCTTTGGAAGAAAGACTGCCCTTGAATGCTTCCAAACATTGATGTGCTAGAAAACAGACATTTATGACCAATGATACTTCCACATTACACTTAAATTATTCCTCCACTTACCACAGAGCTAATTATGCTACAGAAACATGTGGGACAGCAGAGCAGGGTTAACAGTAATTTATCTGGATGTGCATGTGTGTATGTGCCTACGTGCACATACAGGTGAGGAAGATTATAAAAGAAATTGAGACCAGTTAATTTCAGGCTTTCCTATATCCCTGATAAGGAGTGTGGTCTTCATCACATAAGGTGGTTATCATTTTTCTTTGTTCTCTAAAGAACACAAAGAGCAATCACATTTGTATTTTAGAATTCCCAAAGACAAGAGACACACCACCTGGAACACAAGAAGACTACTGGAATATATGAGAGGTTCATAGACATAGCAGGAAGAGAACGAAACATCCAAAGAAAGAATATAATAGAAAATAAGAGAGAAGTATGATTTAATGGAAGAAAATGATTAAGACAACAGCAAGCAAACTTTACCCCAGAAGAGAATAGAAATTATCCTGACCCTTTCTCAGACCAAGACAGGGACGGTCATTTATCTCCATGGCATCCCTGTGACTTCCCCTAAAGCTCTCCACACCTAGAGAACTCAGAATGAAAACAAAATCTGTTTACAAAGAGTTGCTGTGTTCAGTAAGGTGCTCAGTGTAAGAAAAATCAACAATGTCAACTCAGAGAGACCTAAACTTTCAATTCAAAACTCAATATATCCTGCATAAAGCTACATCTACATCTCTTTAAGACTACAATAAAATGGGCATAAGTGTATCATTCATACTGATATTTAAGGGACATACCACAACATATGCAGAATAAAGTATAATTATTAATTCTACTTAAAGTGTTCATCGCTCAGTCGTGTCCGACTCTTTCGTGACCCCATGGTCTGTCGCCTGCCTAACTCCTCTGTCTGTGAGATTTCCTAGGCAAGAACACTTGAGTGGGTTGCCATGCCCTTCTCCAGGGGATGTTCCTGACCTAGAGATCAAACCTGGGTCTCCCGCATTGCAGGCAGATTTTTTACCAACCTAGCCATCAGGGAAGCCCCTACATCATTAAAACTAATAGAATATTCACAATGACAATCAATAAATTTGCTTCAAAAGTTATGTACTTATTGTATTCTAAACTTTTCAGAGAGTAAATTTTATGTTCTGCTCTTACCATGATGAAGCTTAAAAAAGTTAAAAACCTTGTAGATGAACCATAATGAATAAACTGGGCAATGCTGGGAGAAACTGGAAGATAACTGTGGATGTAAAGGGCACCAAATGTTTAATAAACTGCTCAATAAATTTCTCCTAATGGGAAAACATAAAAAACTATCATAGTATATCAAGTATTTGAAAATATTCCTGACGACATTAATTTTGAAGATATGTACAAGTTTTTGAATCTAGTCTCATTATTAGTTTTCTGAGTGATTAGTTGAATTATGTCTAATAATTCCAAATTATTTATTTGCCCCTTTAGAATATTTTGCAACTGCATCATCCTAACTGGGAAGCTGCTTCTTTCTTCATAGGAGAATTTAAAAGATTTTTCTATGGTTAATAGACATAATTGCCAATCATCTACCATATATTCTTCCTGACTAAAATCAACTCAACTTTTTTCTGTCAGTGATGTCCAAACAAAGATGCTGCATTTTGTTTTGTGCTTCTTTTATTTTTCTAAAACAGCTTTACTGAGATATAATTCACATACCATTCAATTCACTCTCCACTTAAACACATTTTGTTTTTTCATTCATCTGTTGATGGACATTTGGGTTTGTTTCCACTGGTAGCTACTGTGAATAATACTGCTATGAATATCCAAGTACAAATATCTCTTGAAGACCCTGGTTTCAATTCTTTATGGTATATACTTAAGATTTTATGGATTCTTTCCAATACACAGATTCTAGAGAAATGTGTGTTCATGTCCTTTCCCCAATTTTTAAATTGCTTGTTCTTTTATTGTGGAGCTCCAAGAGACCTTTAAACATTCTGGATATCAGACATCCCGAAAATCTGGAAGTTCGTATCAGATACAATTTGCAAGTTTTTTCCTCCCATTATGTAGGCTGTCTTTCACTTTCTTGATAATGTCCTTTGAGTCACAAAAGTTTCTAAGTTTTATGTAGTGAAACCAATTCATTTTTTTCTTTTATTGCTCATGCTGCTGTTATCATATCTAAAAATCTAATATCAAACCTCCAAAGTCATGAAATGTTACTCCTGTATTTTCCTCTAAGCATTTATGGTTTTAGTTGTTTAGGTCATTGATCCACTCTGAGTTTATTTTTATGTATTGTTTGAGATGGAATCCAACTTCACTCTTTTCCATGTAGAAATCCACCTAGCTGCTTCACTATCATCTGTTGAAGACTACCCTTTTTTTATTTGGTGATTTTTTTTTTTAATTGAAGTATAATTGACTTAAAAGGCTATGTTAGTTTCAGGTGTACAGAAAGTGATTCAGATATACATACTTATGTGTATGTTCTAAGTCGCTTCAGTTGTGTTCAACTCTTTGCAATCCTAAGGACTGTAGCACGAATTAAGACTCCTCTGTGCATGGGATTCTCCAGGTAAGAAAGAGTACTGGAATGCATTGCCATGACTTCCTCCAGGTGATCTTACTGACCCAGAACCGTCTCTTATGGCTCCTGAATTGGCAGGCAGGTTCTTTACCAGCAGCACCACCTGGGAATCTCATGTATATGATTACACACACATATATATTTTTTCAGATTCTTTCCCATTATAGACAATTACAACATACCAAATACAGTTCCCTGTGCTATACTGCAGGTTCCTATTGCTTATGTGATACACAGTATATTTATATTTATAAATTCTAGGCTCCTAATTTATCCCCTCTCCCTTGTTATTTCCCCTTTGTTGTTCAGTTTCTCAGCTGTGTATGACTCTTTGTGACCCCATGAACTACAGCATGCCAGGCTTCCCTGTTTTTCACTATCTCTTGGAGTTTGCTCAAATTCATGTCCACTGAGTTGGTGATACTATCCAATCATCGAGTCCCCTGCTGCCCCATCCTCCCCTAGCCCTCAATCTCTCCCAGCATTAGGGTCTTTTCTAATGCGTCAGCTCTTTGCATCAGGCGGCCAAAGTACTGGAGCTTCAACTTCAGCATCAGTTCTTCCAGTGAATATTTAGGGTTGATTTCCTTTAGAATTGACTAGTTCGATCTTCTTACAGTCCAAGGGACTGTCAAGAGTCTTATCCAATATCACAATTCAAAAGCATCAATTCTTCAGCATTCAGCCTTCTTTATGGTCCAACTCTCACATCCATCAGATCAGATCAGATCACTCGCTCAGTCGTGTCCGACTCCCTGCGACCCCATGAATCGCAGCACTCCAGGCCTCCCTGTCCATCACCAACTCCCGGAGTTCACCCAGACTCACGTCCATCGAGTCAGTGATGCCATCCAGCCATCTCATCTTCTGGCATCCCCTTCTCCTCCTGCCACCAATCCCTCCCAGCATCAGAGTCTTTTCCAATGAGTCAACTCTTTGCATGAGGTGGCCAAAGTACTGGAGTTTCAGCTTTAGCATCATTCTTTCCAAAGAAATCCCAGGGCTGATCTCCTTCAGAATGGACTGGTTGGATCTCCTTGCAGTCCAAGGGACTCTCAAGAATCTTCTCCAACACCACAGTTCAAAGGCATCAATTCTTCGGCGCTCAGCCTCCTTCACAGTCCAACTCTCACATCCATACATGACCACAGGAAAAATCATAGCCTTGACTAGACGAAACTTTGTTGGCAAAGTAATGTCTCTGCTTTTGAATATGCTATCTAGGTTGGTCATAACCTTCCTTCCAAGGAGTAAGCGTCTTTTAATTTCATGGCTGCAATCACCATCTGCAGTGATTTTGGAGCCTAGAAAAATAAAGTCTGACACTGTTTCCCCATCTATTTCCCATGAAGTGAAGGGACCGGATGCCATGATCTTCATTTTCTGAATGTTGAGCTTTAAGTCAACTTTTTCACTCTCCACTTTCACTTTCATCAAGAGGCTTTGTAGTTCCTCTTCACTTTCTGCCATAAGGGTGGTGTCATCTGCATATCTGAGGTTATTGATATTTCTCCCGGCAATCTTGATTCCAGTTTATGTTTCTTCCATTCCAGCGTTTCTCATGATGTACTCTGCATATAAGTTAAATAAACAGGGTGACAATATACAGCCTTGATGTACTCCTTTTCCTATTTGGAACCAGTCTGTTGGTCCATGTCCAGTTCTAACTGTTGCTTCCTGACCTGCATACAAATTTCTCAAGAGGCAGATCAGGTGGTCTGGTATTCCCATCTCTTTCAGAATTTTCCACAGTTTATTGTGATCCACACAGTCAAAGGCTTTGGCATAGTCAATAAAGCAGAAATAGATGTTTTTCTGGAACTCTCTTGCTTTTTCCATGATCCAGCGGATGTTGGCAATTTGATCTCTGGTTCCTCTGCCTTTTCTAAAACCAGCTTGAACATCAGGAAGTTCACGGTTCACGTATTGCTGAAGCCTGGCTTGGAGAATTTTGAGCATTACTTTACTAGCGTGTGAGATGAGTGCAGTTGTGCGGTAGTTTGAGCATCTTTGGCATTGCCTTTCTTTGGGATTGGAATGAAAACTGACCTTTTCCAGTCCTGTGGCCACTGCTGAGTTTTCCAAATTTGCTGGCATATTGTGCAGCACTTTCATAGCATCATCTTTCAGGATTTGAAATAGTTCAACCGGAATTCCATCACCTCCACTAGCTTTGTTCGTAGTGATGCTTTCTAAGGCCCAGTTGACTTCACATTCCAGGATGTCTGGCTCTAGGTCAGTGATCACACCATTGTGATTATCTGGGTCGTGAAGATCTTTTTTGTACAGTTCTTCTGTGTATTCTTGCCATCTCTTCTTAATATCTTCTGCTTCTGTTAGGTCCATACCATTTCTGTTGTTTATCGAGCTCATTTTTGCATGGAATGTTCCCTTGGTATCTCTGAATTTCTTGAAGAGATCCCTAGTCTTTCCCATTCTGTTGTTTTCCTCTATTTCTTTGCATTGATCGTGAAGAAGGCTTTATCTCTTCTTGCTATTCTTTGGAACTCTGTATTCAGATGTTTATATCTTTCCTTTTCTCCTTTGCTTTTCGCTTCTCACATCCATATATTACTGGAAAAACCACGGCTTTGACTACATGGACCTATGTCAGCAAAAGATGTCTCTGCTTTTTAATATACTGTCCAGGTTTGTTATAGCTTTTCTTCCAAGGAGCAAGCATCTTTTAATTCCATGGCTGCAGTAAACATCCGCAGTGATTTGGGAGTCCAAGAATATAAAATTTGTCACTGTTTCCATTTTTTCCCCCATCTACTTACCATGAAGTGATGGAATCAGATGCTGTGATCTTAGTTTTTCAAATGCTGAGTTTTAAGACAGCTTTTTGACTCTCCTTTTTCACCCTCATCAAGAGGCTCTTTAGTTCCTCTTCACTTTCTGCCATCAGGGTAGTATCATCTGTGTATCTGAGGCAGTTGATATTTCTCCCGGCAATCTTGATTTCAGTTTGTGATTCATCCAATTCAGCATTTTGCATAATATATTCTGCATATAAGTTAAAAAGTAGAGTCGCAATATACAGCTTTGATGTACTCCTTTTCCCATTTTGAACCAATCAGTTGTTCCATGTCAAGTTCTAACTGTTGCTTCCTGACCTGCATACAGGTTTCTCAGGAGACAGGTAAGGTGGCCTGGTATTCCCATCTCTATAAGAACTTTCCATAGTTTATTGTGATCCACAGAGCCAAAGGCTTCATTGTAGTCAATAAAACAGACATTTTTCTGGAATTCCCTTGTTTGTCCTAAGATCCAATGGATGTTGGCAATTTGATCTCTGGTTCCTTTGCCTTTTCTACATCTAGCTTGTTATCTGGAAATTCTTGGTTCACATACTGCTGAAGTCTAGCTTGAAGGATTTTGAGTATTACCTTGCTAGCATGTGAAATGAATGCAATTGTGCAGTAGCTCATTCTTTGCCACTGAAATGAATATTGACTTTTTCCAGTCCTGTGGCCACTGCTGAAATTTCCAAATTTGCTGAAATATTGGGTGCGGCACTTTTACAGCATTATCTTTCAGGATTTGAAATAACTCAGCTTGAATTCCATCACCTCCACTAGCTTTGTTCATAGTAATGCTTTCCAGATGGCGCTAGTGGTCAAGAACCAGCCTGCCAAACAGGAGACATAAGACATAAGAGCAATGTGTCTGGGTAAGATCCCCTGGAGGAGGGCAGGGCAAACCACTCCAATATTCTTGCCTAGAGAATCCCATGGACAGAGGAGCCTGGCAGGCTACAGTCCATAGAGTTGCAAAGAGTTGGACATGACTGAAGCAACTTAGCATGCATGTAACGCTTCCTAAGGCCTACTTGACTTCACACTCCAGGTCATCTGGCTCTATGTGAGTGACCACACCATCATGGTTATTTGCATCATTAAGACCTTTTTATACAGTTCTTCTGTGTGTTCTTGCCATTCTCTGTGCAGAGTTCTGACAAAACATGGGTCACTGGAGAAGGGAATGGCAAACCACTCCAGTATTCTTGCCTCAAGAACCCCATGAACAGTATGAAAAGTTACTCAACTATTTACTTGAAAAATAATTTTTAATCTTTTTTTAAAAACATTTTCTCAGAAAAACAAATTTGCAACAGGAAGAATGTCAATACATAAAATGGTTTTATTACCTTTTACTTTGAAAGACACTTCTTTTCAATCCCCTGGCAAATAGACATTTTCTTCCACTACACAGGTTAAAAACTCACAGAAAATGAACTATATTTTTAAAATACCAATCAGAAATAAACTTTAAAATAAAGACTGTCTTCTGAGATGCGAGCAGACAGCCCAGTAGACTAGCCTGGTACAAATATCTGTAGCTTATCCTACGAGGGTGGTTGATTTTCAGTCTTCTAAGTAGAAAGTAACTATCTGCTTAAATGCTATACAAACTGTAAAGTGCTACACCTATAGTTACCAAACTGTACACCAAGACATCTCAGAACACCCTGGACTTCACAGCAAATTCACAGATATTGTTGGATATTTTTAACTACCAAGAACATAGCAACTGTTAACAGCTGTCAGACACCAAGTGAAGCACTAGCTCAAAGGAGTTCCATCTCAACATGGAATGATCGTTCTACACACCTTTTGATGGTTACCATGTGCAGAAGATATTAAGAAGAGCTGGCAAGAATACACAGAAGAACTGTACAAAAAAGATCTTCACGACCCAGATAATCACGATGGTGTGATCACTGACCTAGAGCCAGACATCCTGGAATGTGAAGTCAACTAGGCCTTAGAAAGCATCACTACGAACAAAGCTAGTGGAGGTGATGGAATTCCAATTGAGGTATTCCAAATCCTGAAAGATGATGCTGTGAAAGTGCTGCACTGAATACGCCAGCAAATTTGGAAAACTCAGCAGTGGCCACAGGACTGGAAAAGGTCAGTTTTCATTCCAATCCCAAAAAAACGCAATGCCAAAGAATGCTCAAACTACCGCACAATTGCACTCATCTCACACGCTAGTAAAGTAATGCTCAAAATTCTCCAAGCCAGGCTTCAGCAATATGTGAACCGTGAACTTCCTGATGTTCAAGCTGGTTTTAGAAAAGGCAGAGGAACCAGAGATCAAATTGCCAACATCCGCTGGATCATGGAAAAAGCAAGAGAGTTCCAGAAAAACATCTATTTCTGCTTTATTGACTATGCCAAAGCCTTTGACTGTGTGGATCACAATAAACTGTGGAAAATTCTGAAAGAGATGGGAATACCAGACCACCTGATCTGCCTCTTGAGAAATTTGTATACAGGTCAGGAAGCAACAGTCAGAACTGGACATGGACCAACAGACTGGTTCCAAATAGGAAAAGGAGTACATCAAGGCTGTATATTGTCACCCTGTTTATTTAACTTATATGCAGAGTACATCATGAGAAACGCTGGAATGGAAGAAACAAGCTGGAATCAAGATTGCCGGGAGAAATATCAATAACCTCAGATATGCAGATGACACCACCCTTATGGCAGAAAGTGAAGAGGAACTACAAAGCCTCTTGATGAAAGTGAAAGTGGAGAGTGAAAAAGTTGGCTTAAAGCTCAACATTCAGAAAACGAAGATCATGGCATCCAGTCCCATCACTTCATGGGAAATAGATGGGGAAACAGTGTCAGACTTTATTTTTCTAGGCTCCAAAATCACTGCAGATGGTGATTGCAGCCATGAAATTAAAAGACGCTTACTCCTTGGAAGGAAGGTTATGACCAACCTAGATAGCATATTCAAAAGCAGAGACATTACTTTGCCAACAAAAGTCCGTCTAGTCAAGGCTATGGTTTTTCCTGTGGTCATGTATGGATGTGAGAGTTGGACTGTGAAGAAGGCTGAGTGCCAAAGAATTGATGCTTCTGAACTGTGGTGTTGGAGAAGACTCTTGAGAGTCCCTTGGACTGCAAGGAGATCCAACCAGTCCATCCTGAAGGAGATCAGCCCTGGGATTTCTTTGGAAGGAATCATGCTAAAGCTGAAACTGCAGTACTTTGGCCACCTCACGCGAAGAGTTGACTCATTGGAAAAGACTCTGATGCTGGGAGGGATTGGGGGCAGGAGGAGAAGGGGACGACAGAGGATGAGATGGCGGGATGGCATCACTGACTCAATGGACGTGAGTCTCAGTGAACTCCAGGAGTTGGTGATGGACAGGGAGGCCTGGAGTGCTGCGATTCATGGGGTCGCAAAGAGTCGGACACGACTGAGCGACTGATCTGATCTGATCTGATGTATCTTTGAGAAACTGGGTTTAGGCAGTTGATGTGATAAAAAAAAAAAAAAAAAGTACTGCATAGAAATCAATGTAAAATAGGAAATGCAGGTGGCAGTGTGTAATTTACTTCAGAACTTGCACGTGCCCAAAAGGCACACATTGAAAATAAGAATAAACCTTAAATCTTTTTCAGTAGAGTTTCTGATTTTACAGTGGTCAACGAATAATAACATTTCTCTCTCCTCTTCCCCAAATCAATTAAAATAGCCAAAGAAATAAAAACTATGGGAAAAAACTATAGCAGTGTTAGCAATCAGAAGATCACTGACAATGCTGATACCCAACACAAGTAAAACCAGGTCTCACTAAACCACCCAGACTCAGAATTAGGGGATGGGGAACTGCATGAAGATAGGAAGATAAAAGCTCCTTAGATCTGGGCCATCACTATCAACAAACAAGCAAACAGAATCTTCCAATAGCACACTCTTACCACTGCTGCTGCTGCTGCTGCTGCTAAGTCAGCTCAGTTGTGTCTGACTCTGTGCGACCTCATAGACGGCAGCCCACCAGGCTCCCCCGTCCCTGGGATTCTCCAGGCAAGAACACTGGAGTGGGATGCCATTTCATTCTCCAATGCATGAAAGCGAAAAGTGAAAAGTGAAGTCGCTCAGTCATGTCCGACCCTCAGCAACCCCATGGACTGCAGCCTACCAGGCTCCTCCATCCATGGGATTTTCCAGGCAAGAGTACTGGAGTGGGGTGCCATTGCCTTCTCTGACTTGTACCACTACAGCAACTCTTTTCCTAATTCCTGCTAATAAGCTCAGGTCAAAAAAACACAGCAAACAGGATTCTGAAAGTCCACCAGAAACCAAAAGAAAATTAAGATAGGTAAAGACTCTACATCTGAGCTTTCCTGACTTGATGTAGTTTGCAAGATAAAACAAGTTGGGATTTTGTGACACAAATGCTCTCTCAGCCATCAGTTTTTTTCACAGGAGACACAAGCCTTACCGGTGTGCTCCTAGCCCACACACCCTAAAAATAACCCTACTGTTAAAGCCTGTCTCAGTTGGTTTACCATACCAGGGATAACACACAGAGAAGGAACTACAGCTACCCATTCCCTTAGAAGGACCCATCTGGAGAAAGTGACCCTAATTCATACAATAGCTAAAGAAGCCCACACCTGCTATCAATAATGACTAATTTAGAATTCATTTACAACTATAACTGCATAAAGAAAAATCAACAAGCACATCAGAAGACTCAAGGAGTCCAAAAGAGGTACACAAAATAAGAATCAGAGCACAAGGCTAAATAAAATAAAGTCAATACAAGAAGACACAACAGAAATACATTTTAAAATCTTCATTAATTTTAATGAAATTATTCAATGTATTCAAAGAAAGGTGGATAGGTTTGTACATACAATAACTAAAGCAAGCTGGAGTGAAAAGCAGCAACAGTGAAATGAGAATTCTAGTGACTTGAGAGCAGGACAGTTCAAACTGGAAGGGATGAAGGGAGAGAGAACTAAGTACCACCAGAAGCAGTGAAAAGCCCAACTGAGAAGACTGAACACCCATATCCAGCAGTATACAGTCAGTGTATTATGAAAAGCCCAACTGATTCAGCAGAAAACTGTTACCATACTGCTGAACACAAACAAAGAAAACTCTACAAGGACATTTCCATACTCCATCATCACTTCCATACTCCCTACCTATCCAACCCCGTAACAATAGTATGCTGAAACCTGGGCAGTAAGCATTATGCACATGGAGATGCCAGAGAGTAAATGTCTGTATCAGCACTGTGCCATCTGTAAGAAGCTGAACCTGACAGTCATCCTTAAAGTTCCCAGGGCATAAATCCTGTTATCTGAGCAGATACAAAAACAAATCTTCTGTGGGCTTAAAAAAAAACCTTCTCAGTGTACTTTCCCAAATCTTCCACATACTAAGCTCAACAAAACATGAGTCGTACTCAAGGATCAACAAACACACAAGGAAACGAACATCACTGAGAGACTGAAGCACCACTGAATTCAGATATCAAAATTTAATCAACAAAAGGTAAAATATAGCTGAAATGTTTGAGAAAATTTTTAAATGAAATTATAAAATATGATAACAAAGAGGATGCTGAAAATAACCAGAAAGACTGGGGTGGGGAAAGAAAACAAAAAAATGTAATGAAAAGTAATAGCTTATTTCAAAATTTCAATTGACCAGTTAGATTAAAGATGGATGTGTTTTAAAAGGCAGCTATACATATCACAGCACTGCACAACAGAAGTTTCTGCAATGGAAATGTTCTGTATCTCCAATGTTAACATGATAACGATAACCACTAGCTACAATTAACACTTGAAATGTGACTAATAAGTCTAAGAAACTGGATTTTTCATTTTACTTCTCATTAATTTACATTCAGACTTCCAAAAGTGGCTAGTGAGTACTACATTGGACAGTGTAGCTACATTATGACCAAAATGGGTTTATCCTAATAATACAAGGTTTTGGTTTATACCCAGAAAAATCTATCAACATAATTTACAATATCAAGAGGCTGAAGGAAGAAAGAAACATCTCAACACATGCAGGAATCAATACCCATTTGTTAAAAATACAAGAAAATATGCTTACCTACAAATATATTCTACTAAAAACCAGAAACAAACATCATTCTTCACAGGGAAACATCCTCTAAAGCCAGAAACAGTAGTAACTCCTCTATCACTTGTCCTTCATGTGCACTTAGTCATGTCCAGCTCTTTGCAATCCCATGGACAGGAGCCTGTCCATGAAATTTTCCAGGCAAGAATACTGGAGTGAGCTGCCATTTCCTCCTCCAGGGGATCTTCCCAACCCAAGGATCGAACCAGCGTCTCCTGTATTGGCAGGAAGATTCTTTATTACTAAGCCACCCAGGAAATCACCACTCTTTAATATTTACCTGAAGATTCTATCTAGTACACTAAGAAACGGAAACCAGTAGTATAAGGAATAGAAAGAAACTCTAATTATTTGCTGCATAGAAACTCATAAGTACCAAAATATTTAAAATTTAAAGTCTAAGTATGCAAAAATCCACTGTATTTCCATATACCAAAGCAACTGAAAATGTAAATTAAAAAAGTGTATCTCAAGGTATACCTTTAAGATCTAATGAAACATATTTAATTAAGAGCTATATGATGAAAACTCTAAAACCTTACTAAAAAACATTATATAAAATCTAAATGCTTACAAATATACACTATGTTCAAATCATTAATATGTTTGATATCAAAGATGTCAACTTTCCACCAAAGTATCTTATAAATAATGCAAGAGAGCATGTGAAAGACTTTAGCACCAGATTTAAAAATTATTTTTGTGTGCAAAAAGCCAAAACACATGTGAAGAAGAGTGGGGGGAATTTGCTCTAACAGGAAAAGTTTTATGGTGAGGACAGACAGATTTGGAACAGAAATGAGTCCAAAAATAAACCAATACACATATGGTAACTTGATTGTGATAGAGTTAGTTTTGCAATCAATACAGAAAAAGTGTACCTTTTAATGAAAGAATCTGAATATTCACAAACAAAAAAATGGATTTCAACCTCTTTCTCACTACTGATGGGAGAAAAAAGAAAAACAAAAGGAATTCAGTGAAATGAAAGGAAAAGACAAAGGTATAAAACAAGAGACATGTTTTATTACCCCGACGGAACGATTTCTTAAACCAAGTTTATATAATATAGAAACCATGAAATAAAAAATTGATAAGCTTTCAGTTCAGTTTCATTGCTCAACTGTGTCCAACTATTTGCAACCCCACGGACTGCAGCACAGCAGGGCTCCCTGCCAATCACCAACTCCCAGAGTTTACTCAAACTCATGTCCATCGAGTCAGTGATGCCATCCAACCACCTCATCCTCTGTGTCCCTTTTATCTTCCTGCCTTCAGTCTTTCCCAGCATCAGAGTCTTTTCAAATGAGTCAGTTATTGGCATTAGGTAGCCAAAGTATTGCAGTTTCAGCTTTAGCATCAGTCCTTCTAAAGAACACCCAGGACTGATCTCCTTTAAAATGGACTGGTTGGATCTCCTTGCAGTCCAAGGGACTCTCAAGAGTCTTCTCCAATACCACAGTTCAAAAGCATCAATTCTTCGGCGCTCAGCTCTCTTTATAGCCCAACTCTCACATCTATACACAACCACTGGAAAAACCATAGCTTTGACCAGACGGACCTTTGTTGGCAAAGTAATGTCTCTGCTTTTGAATATGTTCTCTAGGTTAGTCATAACTTTTCTTCCAAGGAGTAAGCGTCTTTTCATTTCATGGCTACAGTCACCATCTGCAGTGATTTTGGAGCCCAGAAAAATAAAGTCTGACACTGTTTCCACTGTTTCCCCATCTATTTCCCATGAAGTGATGGGACCAGATTCCATGATCTTCGTTTTCTGAATGTTGAGCTTTAAGCCAACTTTTTCACTCTCCTCTTTCACTTTTATCAAGAGGCTTGATAAGCTCTACTTCATTAAAATACCTCAATATGGGAGAATATATTTACAACTCAACTTTTTTTTTTAAGCCAGTAACCAGAATATATACAAAGAACACCTGTCAATATGGAGGAAAAACACAACCCAACAGAAAAAAAAAGTCACTATCAGGTGCATTACAAAAGAGGAAAAAATACCCATTAAACATTTGACAAGTATTCCCTCTCTCCTTTGTAATGAGAAAATAAAAATTAAGACCAAGTAGGGAAGGATTTTTGAACATAGTTCAGTTCAGTCGCTCAGTCATGTCTGACTCTTTGCGATCCCATGCAGTATGCAACACATACTGAACCAGCAAAAATTCAAACAGGTAATAATGCCATTATTAAACCAGATGCTAGCAAGGGAATGAAACTGCCACAGTTGCTTTAAACTACTCTTAGGTAATCCTTGAGACTCAATAGGGCCCAGCCTCCTCCCAAGCACAGGTAACAAACCAGAGCTTCACTTGCAAAAAAGAAACCAACAACATTGTTTCCCACACTGGCCCCTTCCTTTCCAATGCACATGATTTTCAATGTTTATAACTTATTTCTCATATTTTTATACTGCCAAGACACCCAAACAATGAGGGCATGTGCCTGCCTCCTCTATGACCACTGCACTCCTCTTTGATAATGAAGCTGCAATGAATTCAAGGTAGTAGTCATTTCTGTTGCTGTTTAGTCATTCAGTCATGTCCAACTTTTTGTGACCCCATGGACTGCAGCATGCCAGGCCTCCCTGTCCATCACCAATTTTCAGAGCTTGCTCAAACTCATGTCCATCGAGTCAGTGATGCCATCCAACCATCCCATCCTCTGTCATCCCCTTCTCCTCCCGCCTTCCATCTTTCCCAGCATCAGGGTCTTTTCTAATAAGTAGGCTCTTTGCATCAGGTGGCCACAGAACTGGAGCTTTAGCATCCACCTCAATTAAATAGACCCCAACTGGCCAAGATAATCTGAAATAACTCCACCTCTCTGGAGAGTAAATAAACCATTTACAGTACAACAGATTTAAGCTGATAGTTCAGTTCAGTCGCTCAGTCCTGTCTGACTCTTTGCGACCCCATGAATCGCAGCACGCCAGTCCTCCCTGCCCATCACCAACTCCCGGAGTTCACTCAGACTCACGTCCATCGAGTCGGTGATGCCATCCACCCATCTCATCCTCTGTCGTCCCCTTCTCCTCCTGCCCCCAATCCCTCCCAGCATCAGGGTCTTTTCCAATGAGTTAACTCTTAGCATGAGGTGACCAAAGGATTGGAGTTTCAGCCTCAGCATCAGTCCTTCCAATGAACACCCAGGACTGATCTCCTTTAGGATGGACTGGATGGATCTCCTTGCAGTCCAAAGGACTCTCAAGAATCTTCTCCAACACCACAGTTCACAAGCATCAATTCTTCGACACTCAGCTTTCTTCACAGTCCAACTCTCACATCCACACATGACCACTGGAAAAACCATAACCTTGACTAGATGGACCTATGTTGGCAAAGTAATATCTCTGCTTTTCAATATGTTATCTAGGTTGGTCATTACTTCCAAGGAGTAAGCGTCTTTTAATTTCATGGCTGCAATTACTATCTGCAGTGATTTTTGGAGCCCCAAAAAATAAAGTCTGACATTGGTTCCACTATTTCCCCATCTATTTCCCATGAAGTGATGGGACCAGATGCCATGATTTTCATTTTCTGAATGTTGAGCTTTAAGCCAACTTTTTCACTCTCCACTTTCACTTTCATCAAGAGGCTTTTGAGTTCCTCTGCACTTTCTGCCATTAGGGTGGTGTCATCTGCATATCTGAGGTTATTGATATTTCTCCCAGAAATCTTGATTCCAGCTCGTGCTTCTTCCAGCCCAGCATTTCTCATGATGTACTCTGCATGTAAGTTAAATAAGCAGGGGGACAATATATAGCCTTGACGTATTCCTTTTCCTATTTGGAACCAGTCTGTTTTTCCATGTCTAGCTCTAACTGCTGCTTCCTGACCTGCATACAGGTTTCTCAAGAGGCAGATCAGGTGGTCTGGGATTCCCATCTCTTTCAGAATTTTCCACAGTTTATTGTGATCCACACAGTCAAAGGCTTTGGCATAGTCAATAAAGCAGAAATAGATGTTTTTCTGGAACTCTCTTGCTTTTTCCATGATCCAGCGGACGTTGGCAATTTGATCTCTGGTTCCTCTGCCTTTTCTAAAACCAGCTTGAACATCTGGAAGTTCATGGTTCACGTACTGTTGAAGCCTGGCTTGGAGAATTTTGAGCATTACTTTACTAGCATGTGAGATGAGTGCAATTGTGTGGCAGTTTGAGCATTCTTTGGCACTGCCTTTCTTTGGGATTGGAATGAAAACGGACCTTTTCCAGTCCTGTGGCCACTGCTGAGTTTTCCAAATTTGCAGGCATATTGAATGTGGCACTTTCACAGCATCATCTATTAGGATTTGAAATAGCTCAACTGGAATTCCATCACCTCCACTAGCTTTGTTCATAGTGATGTTTTCTAAGACCCACTTGACTTCATGAATTCCAGGATGTCTGTCTCTAGGTGAGTGATCACACCATTGTGATTATCTGGGTCGTGAAGCTCTTTTTTGTACAGTTCTTCTGTGTATTCTTGCCACCTCTTCTTGATATCTTCTGCTTCTATTAGGTCCCTACCATTTCTGTCCTTTATTGAGCCCATCTTTGCATAAAATGTTCCCTTGGTATCTCTAATTTTCTTGAAGAGATCTCTAGTCTTTCCCGTTCTGTTGTTTTCCTCTATGTCTTTGCATTGATCACTGAGGAAGGCTTTCTTATCTCTCCTTGCTATTCTTTGGAACTCTGCATTCAGATGCTTATATCTTTCCTCTTCTCCTTTGCTTTTTGCTTCTCTTCTTTTCACAGCTATTTGTAAGGCCTCCTCAGACAGCCATTTTGCTTTTTTGCATTTCTTTTCCATGGGGATGGTCTTGATCCCTGTGTCCCGTGCAATGTTACAAACCTCCGTCCATAGTTCATCAGGCACTCTATCAGATCTAGTCCCTTAAATCTATTTCTCACTTCCAGTGTATAATCATAAGGGATTTGATTTAGGTCATACCTGAATGGTCTAGTGATTTTCCCTACTTTCTTCAATTTAAGTCTTAATTTGGCAATAAGGAGTTCATGATCTGAGCCACAGTCAGCTCCTGGTCTTGCTTTTGCTGATCGTATAGAGCTTCTCCATCTTTGGCTGCAAAGAATATAATCAATCTGATTTTGGTGTTGACCATCTGGTGATGTCCATGTGTAGAGTCTTCTCTTGTGTTGTTGCAAGAGGGTGTTTGCTATGACCAGTACGTTCTCTTGGCAAAAGTCTGCTAATTTTTGCCCTGCTTCATTCCATACTCCAAGGCCAAATTTGCCTGTTACTCCAGGTGTTTCTTGACTTCCTACTTTTGCATTCCAATCCCCTATAATGAAAAGGACATCTTTTTTGGGTGCTAGTTCTAAAAGGTCTTGTAGGTCTTCATAGAACCGTTCTATTTCAGCTTCTTCAGCATTACTGGTTGGGGCATAGACTTGGATTACTGTGATACTGAATGGTTTGCCTTTGGAACAAACAGAGATCATTCTGTCGTTTTTGAGACTGCATCCAGGTACTGCATTTCGGACTCTCTTGTTGATCATGATTGCTACTCCATTTCTTCTAAGGGATTCCTGCCCACAGTAGTAGATACCATGGTCATCTGAGTTAAATTCACCAATTCCAGTCCATTTTAGTTCACAGTTTCCTAGAATGTTGACTTTCACTCTTGCCATCTCCTGTCTGACCAACCCCAATTTGCCTTGATTCATGGACCTAACACTCCAGGTTCCTATGCAATATTGTTCTTTATAGCATCAGACCTTGCTTCTATCACCAGTCACAAGCTGGTAAGGCTTGTGACTTAAGCTGATGAGTGAAAGTGAAGTTGCTCAGTCATGTCCGACTCTTTGCAACCCCATGAACTGTAGCCTACCAGGCTCCTCTGTTCATGGGATTCTCCAGGCGACAGTACTGGGGTGGGTTGCCGTTTCCTTCTCCAGGAGATCTTCCCAACCCAGGGATCAAACCCGGGTCTCCCTCATTGCAGGCAGACGCTTTACCATCTAAGCCACCAGCCAGGAGTACTGATTCAGAGGTGGTTCAACCACAGCTCAGGAATTTGTTTTAGATGAGACAAATAAGAAACATGCACATGGTTTCACTTCTCACTAGAGTGCAATCTCTCTCTTGCAGATGAGTTCTCTCTGCAAATACTGTCAACATTTATAAATGGATGAATTATATAGACAGGCAAAAGAAACAAAAAAAACACTAGATCATCTAAATTAAAACTGTTCACTACTACTGATTTATATATCTCTATATAAATCAGATCTATAAATGGATGAATTATATAGACAGGCAAAAGAAACAAAAAAAACACAAGATCATCTAAATTAAAACTGTTCACTACTACTGATTTATATATCTCTCAGAGTAAATCAGGAAGAGAAATTCCTTAATATAACAGTAATTCAGAATTAAAGAGCAAATAATTAAACTTAGTTACAAAACACCAGAGCATTTCCATTTAAACAAGTGCAAGATACAAATGCTCACAATAACTATTTGGATTCGTAAAGTGTCAAAGAACAAAACTTCCCAGTCCAACTATATTCAACCAGAAGAAAAGAGGGTTTACTACCTTGGGAAAATAAATAGTAATCCCGAAGGCTTTTGGTATGATTGTATTACTCTCTTGACTCTAATTCTATCCCATTTCCTTGACTCTTTCTCCTCCACATGCCAGTTTCAACCCCAAGATATTAAGCAAGAGCAGCATGAACTACATTCTTTTGTATTTACATGTAGACATGGGTTTAACAGAAAAGTAGTGAAAATTACCTACATGTCCTACAACAGAAAAGTTAAGCAGTTTTGGATATAATTGTACAAAACTAAAACTGATGATCCAATTTATGAGCTAACTCAGACCAAAGACCAAAATACATCAAGTTGGAAACGCAAAACAATATACACAGCATTATCTCCATTTGTGTTTTTAAAATATTTAAAAAAAAATTTTTTTTAAAGAAAAAGTAATTGCCAATTCATGCTTAGCATCTTGACATATTTCTAGAACTCAAGATGTAACTACTAGGGAAGTGTTTGGCTTCAGGTAAGTACATTATGAATACAGTATTCTGAAAACAAAAGTCTACTCCTAGGTTGACAAATTACCTTATTTAACACAGTAAATGAAAGAATAAAACTAGCATTCACTGCACACCTATCTGCCAAGAACTACATAAATTACTTTAATGTACTCATCTTTCCAGGAACCATGAGATGTATGAGTAGGTTCATGCTTAGAAAGGATTAATAGAAGCAACAGGTCCATAAGCCCAACAAGGTCATACCATTTGTAACTTGACAAAGCTGCAATTTAATTTCAAACTTAATTCCAGTGGAGTGTTATTTAGCCATCAAATTAAAGAAGGAAATCTTGTCATTTCAACTACACAGATGGAGCTTGAGGGTATTACGCTAAGTGAAATAACTCAGAGAGAGAAAGACAAATACTGTATGATCCCACTTACATGAGGAATCTAAACAAAACAAAACACAATTCATAGACATAGGGAACAAATTAGATTGGTGGTTTGCCGGAGCTAGAAGGTGAGGCTGGCAAAATGGGTGAATATGGTGAAAAAGTACAAACTTCTAGTTATAAAATAAGTTATGGGGATGCAAATGCAGCATGGTGACTAAATACTGCACTGCACACTTGACATTGGCTAAAAGAGTAAATCTTAGAAGAAGAAAAAGTATAACTGTGTGGTGATGGATGTTAACTAGTGTGATCATTTCACAATATATACAAACATCAAATAACTAAGTTGTACACCTAAAACTAATGTTATATGTCAATTATATCTCAATTTTTAAAACATGTTAACTTTAGTAATTAGCCCTTATATTGCAGTAATTCTCCAATATTAACTTCCCACAATTTGCCAACCCTTAGAAACTCAATGTCCTTTTCCTTCTCCTTGTCACTTCTCTAAAAAATTCATTGTTCTTTCATTAGTCTTATTTGTAGGGTCCCAGCCAATTAATTTAGAATGGAGAGAGAAAACAGATTTTTCTTCTCCCATACAAAAGATTAGCAAGAAAAAGGACAGATAATACTCATGTATGTATAGGAGTTCACAGAAGAATGTGACTCAAGGGGATGTTTAAAATCTGGGTGGGGCTTATGTAACATCTTAATAGGGGAAGGGCACTGATAGGAAAATAAATGACTTTTTGAAAAGATTAATGGGCCCTGACAAGACCAGAAGGGAGATTCAGTTTTGGGATAGTAGCTGTGGAGACCTCATCTCCAGGGGTAAGAGTCAACCTTCCCTACGTTGACTGCTCCAGTTCAGTTCAGTCTCTCAGTTGTGTCCAACTCTTTGCATCCCATGGACTGCAGCATGCCAGGCCTCCCTGTCCATCACCAACTCCCGGAGTTTGCTCAAACTCATGACTATCAAGTAAGTGATGCCATCCAGCCATCTCATCCTCTGTCGTCCCCTTCTCCTACTGCCCCCAATCCCTCCCAGCATCAGGGTCTTTTCCAATGAGTCAGTTCTTCACATCAGGTGGCAAAAGGACTGGTGCTTCAGCATCAGTCCTTTCGATGAATATTCAGGACTGATTTCCTTTAGGATGGACTGGTTTGATCTTCTTGCAGTTCAAGGGACTCTCAAGAATTTTCTCCAACACCACAGTTCAAAAGCATAAATTCTTAAGTGCTCAGTCTTCTTTATGGTCCAACTCTCACATTCATATACGACTACTGACATGCCTCTTGAGAAACCTATATGCAGGTCAGGAAGTAACAGTTAGAACTGGACATAGAACAACAGACTGGTTCCAAGTAGGAAAAGGAGTACGTCAAGGCTGTATATTGTCACCCTGCTTATTTAACTTACATGCAGAGTACATCATGAGAAACGCTGGGCTGGAAGAAGCACAAGCTGGAATCAAGATTGCCAGGAGAAATATCAATAACCTCAGATATGCAGATGACACCACCCTTATGGCAGAAAGTGCAGAGGAACTCAAAAGCCTCTTGATGAAAGTGAAAGTGGAGAGTGAAAAAGTTGGCTTAAAGCTCAACATTCAGAAAACGAAGATCACGGCATCTGGTCCCATCACTTCATGGGAAATAGATGGGGAAACAGTGGAAACAGAGTCAGACTTTATTTTTGGGGCTCCAAAATCACTGCAGATGGTGACTGCAGCCATGAAATTAAAAGACGCTTACTCCTTGGAAGGAAAGTTATGACCAATCTAGATAGCATATTCAAAAGCAGAGACATTACTTTGCCAACAAAGGTCCGTCTAGTTAAGGCCATGGTTTTTCCAGTGGTCGTGTGTGGATGTGAGAGTTGGACTGTGAAGAAGGCTGAGCGCCGAAGAATTGATGCTTTTGAACTGTGGTGTTGGAGAAGACTCTTGAGAGTCCCTTGGACTGCAAGGAGATCCAACCAGTCCATTCTGAAGGAGATCAGCCCTGGGGTTTCTTTGGAAGGAATGATGCTAAAGCTGAAACTGCAGTACTTTGGCCACCTCATGCAAAGAGTTGACTCAATGGAAAAGACCCTGATGCTGGGAGGGATTGGGGGCAGGAGGAGAAGGGGACGACAGAGGATGAGATGGGTGGATGGCATCACTGACTCGATGGACATGAGTCTGAATGAACTCTGGGAGTTGGTGATGACAGGGAGGCCCGGCATGCTGCGATTCATGGGGTCACAAAAGAGCTGGATACAACTGAGTGACTGAACTGACTGGAAAAAGTATAGCTTTGACTAGATAGACCTTTGTCAGTAATGTCTCTACTTTTTAATATGCTGTCTAGGTTTGTCATAGCCTTTCTTCCAATGAACAAGTATCTTTTAATTTCATGGCTGCAGTCACCATCTGCAGTGATTTTGAAGCCCAAAAATAAAGTCTGTCACTGTTTCCATTGTTTCCCATCTATTTGGCATGAAGTGAAGGAACCGGATATCATGATCTTCATTTTCTGAAAGTTGAGTTTTAAGCCAGCTTCTTCACTCTTCTCTTTCACCTTCATCAAGAGGCTCTTTAGTTCTTCTTTGCTTTCTGCCATAAGGGTGGTGTCATCTGCATATCTGAGGTTATTGATTTTTCTCCCGGAAGTCTTGATTCCAGCTTGTGCTTCATCCAATCCAGCATTTCACACGATGTACTCAGTATATTAAGTTAAATAAGCAAGGTGACAATATACAGCCTTGACGTACTCCTTTCTCAATCTGGAACCAGGTCGTTGTTTCGTGTCCAATTCTAACCATTGCTTTTTGACCTGCGTACAGATTTCTCAAGAGACAGGTAAGGTGGTCTGGTATCCCATCCCTTTAAGAATTTTCCACAGTTTGTCGTGACCCACACATTTCAAAGGCTTTAGCACAGTCAATAAAGCAGATGTTTTTCTGGAATTCTGCCCCAGGAAGGGGATTTACAATTGAGTTCTTCAAGGAAGCTCCACTTTTAGGCAGATAAAGAAATCTCAGGAACTCAAATGTTTTCTTCTCAAAATAATTTTTATACCATGAGAGCTTATTTCTGGATCTCTTTATATGTCAAGACAATAGCAAGAGAAGAGAGAGACTGGGCTCAACTCTGAATACAACAAGGATAAGTGGAGATTTATAACCAAAAAAAAAAAGAATAAAACTTTCGTGTTTCAAAGGGTAACATCAAAAAACTGAAACGAATACCAACAGAATATATATAAATCATATATATCTGCTAAAGGGGCTTGTATCTAGAATACATTAAAAAAACTACTAAAACTCAACTGTAAAATGGACACAGGAACTGAATAGCTTTCCAAAGAAGATACTGGATTGCTCCACGTCATTAAGAGGAAATGCAAATCAAAACCACAATGAGATACCTGCTCACAGCCACTAGAATGGCTATAAACAATTATCATTCAATCAAAAATAAATAATTTTTTTTAAAAAACAGACAATAACAAGTGTGGGCAAGGATGTAAAGAATTAAAATCTTCATACACTGATAGCAAGAATGCAAAATGGTGTAACAGCTTTGAGATTTCCTCTAACAGTTAAATGGAGTTAGTATCTGATCCAGCAATTCCATTCCTAGGTATATACTCGAGAAATAAAAACATGTCGGTATATAAACTTATACATGAATGCTTATTACAGTATTACTCAATAATAGATAAAATGGCAACAACCCAGATGCCCATCAATTAATCAATGGATAAAATACAGTCTACCCATATAATGGAGTATTTGGCAATAACAAAAATGAAGTATGATATATACTTCAAAATTGTGAACTTTGACAACATCAAGCTAAAGACACGATTACAAAGAATCAAATATTAAAAGATTCCACTAATATGAAATGTACTGAATAGGGAGATCTACAGAGACAGAAAGCAGATTAATGGTTGAAGTGGGGAAGGGAAAGGGGAATGAGATGTTAGGGGGTACTGGGTAAGAGGTGTTGGGTTTCTTTGAGGGGTAATGAAATGTTCTAAATTGACTGCAGTAGCAAATGCACAATTCTGTAAATATACTAAACCACTGAGCTGCACACATTAAATTAGTGAACTGTATGGTATGAACTATACCTAAACAAAGACGTTTACAACATCAGTGGGATGAAAGTGATAATAAATCATACAAGCAAAGAAGAGAAGTCTGAAAGTGTACACCTGGAATAAGGAAACCTCTGAAAAATTTCACTTGAGCTAAATTTTGAAAATGATGCACAAAGTTGCCCACAGAGCAAACCAGAAGAGGACTGCAGGTGAAATTAAAAGCATGTGCAGATGCACAGACATGCAAGAGAATATGACAGTCCTGGATAATTTCACACAGCCAGAACTCAGCAATTCTGTTGTGAAGTAACTAAACATTCTGCTGCAGAGGGAAAGAGAGACAGATTCACCAAGAGCCATGAACGCTCAACTTCATTGTTTTTAACTTGCATTTATTTATTTTGGCCTTGCTGGGTCTTTGTTGTTGCAAGGACTTCTCTAATTGTGGCACAAGGGTTTAGTTGCCCCGTGGCATGTAGGATCTGTGACCAGGGATTGAACCCATGTCCCGTGTACCAGGAGATCCTTAACTGGACCACCAGGAAAGTCCTTCAATTTATTTTTTCTTGTAAGCAAGGTGAAGTTAACATTCTAACCAAGGGAATAAAATGATCAAATGTGTTTTACATAAACTATTTCGACAGTTCCTGGAGGACAGACTGAAAAAGGTAGGAATGGAGTTAAGAGATTGACTCAGAGGCTACGATATTAATTTAAGAAAAAATAATGAGCTCTTTTTTGTGGCACCTCGGAGGTGGTGAGCAGCTTCAGGATGAAACTGAAGATCTCCTTCCCAGACATTAGATGCCAGAAGCTCATTGAAGACGATGAGAGTGAACTTTGTACTTTATGAGACACGTGTAGTCACAGAAGTTGCTGCTAGTGCTCTGGGGGAAGAATGCAAGGCTTAGTTCTGTGGCAAGTCAGTGGTGGGAACGACAAACAGGTTTCCACGTTTTTTCACCTATGGCCATGTCCACCTGCTACTAATGGGCAGTCCTGCAAAGACCAAGAAGACCGGAAAGAAAGTGCAAACATGTTCAGGGTTACACTGTGGACACCCATCTAAGTGTTTTCAATTTGTTGTTTTTTTTTAAAGGTAGAAAAGGAATATTCCTGCAGGCACTGATACTGCTGTGGCTCAACAACTGGGAACCAAAACAGAACTCCCAAACTGCTAGAATTACCAAACTTTTCAATCTCTCTAAAGACCATAATGCTCTCAAGCACGCTGTGAGAAAGCCCCCAAACAAACAGGGTCCGAAACTTAGGGCCAAGGCACACAAGAGTCAGTGTCTGTATTTCACATGTTCTGCAACACAAACATCAGTATATTACCCTGAGGGAACAGTGTACCAAGAAAAATAAAGGCTGACTGCAGAATATGCTAAACTTGTGGCCAAGAAAATGGAGGAGGCCAAAGAAAAATGCCAGAAAGAGACTACCAAGAGAGGGAGGCTGTCCTCTCCAAGAGCTTCCACCTCTGAGGCCAGTCAAAACTAAGATGTGAGTTGGTTCCAGGACAGAGGTGATCCGACTGCCTGAGGCTCATTTGGCAGGTGCAGAAGTCTCCATGCCCTTCCCAATCATGTCTGAACCAATCCGAGTCCTTGTGACTGGAGGAGCTGTTCAAATTGCATATTCACTGTTGTACAGTATTGGAAATGGATCTGTCTTCAGTAAAGAATGGCTTATCATTCTCGGCTGTTGGCTATCACTCCCATAATGGGTGTCCTGATGGAGCTGCAAGACTGTGCCCTGCCCCTCCTGAAAGATGTCATCACAACAAAGAAGAGATTGCCTTCAAAGACCTGGATGTGGCCACTCTTATGGGCTCCATGCCAAGAAGGGATGGCATGGAGTGGAAAGATTTACTCAAAGCAAATATGAAAATCTTCAAATGCCAGGGTGCAGCCTTGGACAAATATGCCAAGAAGTCAGTTAAGGCTATGGTGGTGGGAAACCCAGCCAATACTAACTGCCTGATTATCTCTAAGTCAGCGCCATCCATCCCGAAGGACAACTTCAGTTGCTTGACTCGTTTGGATCACAACCGAGCTAAAGCTCAGACTGCTCTTAAACTTGGAGTGACTTCTGATGATGTAAAGAATGCCATCATCTGGGGAAACCATTCCTCAACTCAGTATCCAGATGTCAACCATGCCAAGGTAAAACTGCAAGGAGTGGAAGTTGGTGTTTATGAAGCTCTGAAAGATGACAGCTGGCTCAAGGGAGAATTCATCAGGGCCGTGCAGTAGCATGATGCTGCTGTCATCAAGGCGCAGAAACTGCCCAGTGCCACATTAGCTGCAAAAGCCATCTGTGACCACGTCAGATACATCTGGTTTGGAACCCCAGAGGGAGAGTTTGTGTCCATGGGCATTATCTCTGATGGCAACTCCTATGGTATTCCTGATGATCTCCTTTACTCGTTCCCTGTTACAATCAAGGATAAGACCTAGAAGGTTGTTGAAGGTCTCCCTATTAATGATTTCTCACGTGAGAAGATGGATCTTACTGCAAAGGAACCAGCAGAAGAGAAAAAAACTGCATTTGAATTTCTTGCCTCTGCCTGACTAGACAATCATTTCAATGTTACTAAATGCTCCAAAGCTGAAGAACCTAACTGTCATCTTTGACTCTAGTGCGAAATAATAATGCCATATTTAAATTACTTGTGAAAAACAACACACTTTAAAGATTGTGTGCTTCTTGGTACAAGTTTGTAATGGTACATGTTTATTATCATACTGTTACTGCCGCATTCTAAAATAAATATATATTCAAGTGAAAAGAAAAACAAAACTAAGATGTTCTCAGAGTAACAATAAGGTCAGATGTTAAAAAAAGAAAAGAAACAACAACAAATAGGAGGAGCTACACTAAACCGGAAGCAATAAGCATACAGGAGAGGAGACAACGTGAGGAAAAAAATTAATTTTAATAACTAATGGAGAGAAAAGAAAAACTAATTAAGGAATGAAAATCAGGAGTAAGGTCAAACTTCAGATGTTGATTTGAGGGTAACCAACGTTGAATAGAAACCATAGAAATGAATGACACTGTGCAAGAAAAGCTCCGAATGGAAAGGGTAGGGGGGAGACAAAATACTGTGGAATAGTTTTTCCTCAAATTGAACCATCCCTATAAAACCAATTCACATTAGTAAAATCCATAATTAGTGTATTAAGAAACTAACCATAAAGGTCAATACTACTTCATGAAAAAATTAGATGGCTCTAAAAAGAAAAGGGTGATAATTTCAGTCTCATTTAATCTTTTCAACTGAAAAGTTTTTACAGTTTCAGCCTAAACACAGCAGCGTGTAATAATAAAGAGGAAAAGGAATAACAACATACTTCATACCTACCTAGCCTGAGCTAGTTCTAAACAGTTAACATCTATTAATTCATTTAATCCTCACCAGCAACCATGTGACCAAGGTATGAAATCTCCTTTCCTAGAAAGTGAGGCATAAAGAGGTTAAGTAATTTGCCCAAGGCTAAAAGGCCCATAAGGTGTGGGACAAGGACTAACAAAGCTCCAGAGGCCACATGTTTTACCACTGTAGTGGCTCTCAAAGTCAAGTACTAGGCTTTCAGGGTGAAAACAAAAAAAATGTTGGTTCAAATGTTGGGTCTACCACAAGCTTTCGCATATTGGTAACTTAAGCAATTCGGTCTGTCTCCTCAGCCATAAGAAGGAAATAATGATAGCATCATAGGATTATTGTTAAGTATTTTAAGTCATAAATACCACACACCCAATTATTACCTTCCATGACTTGCTTGGTGGTTCAGATGGTAAAGAATCTAACTGCAATGTGGGAGACCTGGGTTCAGTCCCTGGATTGGGAAGATCCACTGGAGAAGGGAACAGCTACCCACTCCAGTATTCTTGCCTGGAGAACTCCACGGACAGAGGAGCCTGCCAGGATTCAGTCCATGGGGGTTGCAAGAAGTCGGACACGACTGAGCAACTTTTACTTTCACTTACTACCAAACAATAATAATAAACATATACTGAGCACATATTGGCAGACATCAAGACACAACCAAAGACACTTCACACAGACTATTTTATCTGATCTTCAAAATAGTCTCAAAAAGAATCATTACTCTCCTAGCCATTTTTACAGGTTAGCAAACAGATTCGAAGAGATGAAGAGACTTGTGCATGGTTGTGTTGTATGGTAAAATGACTATAAAATGGCTCCAATTCTCCACCCCTCCTAGATCCAACTCCTGGCAATGTGATAATGCAGCTCCCCCCACCAAGAGGTAGAGCTGATTTCCCCATATCCTGAATGTCGTCTGGCCTCACAACTTGACTTGAACCAACAGAACGTGGCAGAAAAGATGTTGTGTCAGTTCCCAGGGTGAGGTCTACTTGTTTCCTCTCTATCCTAGGTGACATCAACTCAGCTGAAATGAGCCAAATCTAGCCCAGATGATCGGAACCATCCATGTGACCTACAGATTTATGAGTAATAACACGCACTCTGATGAGTAATCACACACACTCATTTTAAGCCACTGACATGGGGGTGGGGGGATTGCTACAGAGCAATAGTTAACTGAAACTTAGGATAAGCGTGACTATAGCCATGAAATTAAAAGACGCTTACCCCTTGGAAGGAAAGTTACGACCAACCTAGACAGCATATTCAAAAGCAGAGATATTACTCTGCCAACAAAGGTCTGTCTAGTCAAAGCTATGGTTTTCCCAGAAGTCATGTATGGATGTGAAAGTTGGACTATAAAGAAAGCTGAGTGCTGAAGAATTGATGCTTTTGAACTGTGGTGTTGGAGAAGACTCTTGAGAGTCCCTTGGACTACAAGGAGATCCAACTAGTCCATCCTAAAGGAGATCAGTCCTGGGTGTTCATTGGAAGGACTGATGTTGAAGCTGAAACTCCAATACTTTGGCCACCTGATGCACAGAACTGACTCACTGGAAAAGACCCTGATGCTGGGAAAGATTAAAAGTGGGAGGAGAAGGGGACGACAGAGGATGAGATGGTTGGATGGCATCACCGACTCAATGGACATGAGTTTGGGTAAACTCCGGGAGTTGGTGATGGACAGGGAGGCCTGATGTGCTGCGATTCATGGGGTCGCAAAGCGTCGGATGTGACTGAGCGGCTGAACTGAACTGAGGGATGAAATTTAAAGCCAGGTAGTCTGACTCTAGGCTCACCCTCCTAATCACTGCATTATTATAATTTCTAGTTTCAGAGTAGATATGACACACAATGCTACTATACTATTTTCAGTTGTGAAAATAAATGAAGTCATTTATGTTCATTGTTCTGTATTCTTTAATTTATAAAAGCTCAAAATAGTAAATATAAGTCTCACCCTAGAGGTAAACAAACAAGTAAAAAAATCTAAAAAGTATATCAGATCTAGATTCAAAACTCAACTGTTACCAACCACCAGTCCATTATTAAATACTGGATAGTGAAAAGTAAAAAAGAAAAAAATAATGCACATTTTGAATATATTTACACTTCTTTCAAAATAAATATTTAGTACAGGGTATCCTGATTAACTCCCCAAGTATTATGATATGTGCCTATATTAATTTGTATTAACTGTCACTCTAAACTAATTCACTTTGCTTCCCAATTCACCGACACACATAACACACCATATCACTTAGCCACCTATATGCATCTATGGCCATACTGTTCCTTTGTTAGATTTTAGTTTCCACCAAAGAATGCAGAAATGATTCCATTAAACTGGAAGTTAAGACTGCCACCCAGCCACTTTGGGTTATTCATGCCAATGAATCAACAAACAAAGAAGGGGTTACAGAACCGATTAGGGTGACTGACCTCACAATCAAGGGGAAGTCCAGTGCCTACTACACAAGAGGGGCTCCCAGAAAGTATGTCTGGAATGCAGGAGTTTCTCTGGGAGGCCATTTAGTATTTCCATGTACTGTGATTAAAGTCAATGGAAACAATCAGGCAGGACTGCTAATGACCCAGACCCTTAAGGAATGAAGAGTCAGGTCACCCCATCAGGCAAGAAACCACCATGAGCTGAGATACTGCCAAGAGAGGGAATACGGAGTGACAGCAGAAAGTAATTATAGACAGCAACTACTACAACATGACTAGTTGTAGAAATGAAAATTCTAATGAGTATTCTTCTTATGATACAAAATATTTCTATTTATATTAACCGATTTATCTCCCTTTTGATAATCATCTGATAGTACCTAATCACATATCATATCTTGGTATCTGAGTTACAGGAAGTTAAGTAGAAAATGTGACACAGGTAGAAAGGAAATTAACCCACCTATGGATAAAGAGATTTTGTATTCTCTCTTTAAAGAGAGGATTTGTATGTTATCAGATGAACAAAGGATAGTTGAGTTAGTTCACCAGAAGTATAGTTTCACAACTGTCTTTATCTGTAAGATAAATACGATGAAAAGAGGTGTGCATTGGTGCCACGGTGACAAAGGATGGTCTGTGATGGCTTTTTAACTTGCTGGGTAGCAATTATATTTTTCCAAATACATTTTTCACAGTTCTGGGTTTGGTTCAGTTCAGTTCATTGCTCAGTCGTGTTCGACTCTGCAACCCCAGGGACTACAGCATGCCAGGCCTCCCTGTCCATCACCAACTCCCAGAGCTTGCTCAAACTCACATCCATTGAGTCGGTGATGCAATCCAGCCATCTCGCCCTGTTGACCCCTTTTCCTCCTGCCATCTATCTTTCCCAGCATCAGGGTCTTCTCCAGTGAGTCAGTTCTTTGCATCAGGTGCCCAACGTGTTGGGAGTTTCAGCTTCAGCATCAGTCCTTCCAATGAATATTCAGGACTGATCTCCTTTAGGATGGACTGGTTGGATCTCCTTGCAGTTGAAGGGACTCTCAAGAGTCTTCTCCAACACCACAGTTCAAAAGCATCAATTCTTTGGCGCTCAGCTTTCTTTATAGTCCAACTCTCACAATCATACATGACTATTGAAAAAACCATTATTTTGACTAGATGGACCTTTGTTGGCAAAGTAATTAATGTCTGTGCGTTTTAATATGCTGCCTAGGTTGGTCGTAACTTTTCTTCCTTTTAATTTCATGGCTGTAGTCACCATCTGCAGTGATTTTGGAGCCCAAAGAAATAGTCTTGTCACTGTTTCCACTGTTTCCCCATCTATTTGCCATCAAGTGATGGGACCAGATGCCATGATCTTAGTTTTCTGAATGCTGAGCTTGAAGCCAACTTTTTCACTCTCCTCTTTCACTTTCATCAAGAGGCTTTTTAGTTCCTCTTCACTTTCTGCCATAAGGATGGTGTCATCTGCATATCTGAGGTTATTGATATTTCTCCCGGCAATCTTGATTTCAGCTCGTACATCATCCAGCCCAGCACTTCACATGATGTATTCTGCATGTAAGTTAAAAAAGCAGGGTGACAATATACCCTGACAATATAGAATTGGCTTAAAAAAAAAAAAAAAATCAATCCCCACGAGATACAGAAGACAAAAGAAAAGCAGCCACCAGGTTTGGAATGCTAAAGTTCAGGGGTTATGGCAGCCCTCACACATTGTCAAGGATCTCTGGCTCACCTTCATGGGCACAGGGCGGCAACCGGCCTACAGTTTTCCTAGCTTCTGTCAGATCCCCATCTCTGCTTTGCCAAGTAATACTGAGGCAGGCCTTTGTGCATCTGCACAGTTAGGTGTATCACACCTACTGCAGGATACCTACATCATCAAGGTTACAGGTGTGGAGGTAGTGAGAGCCATGAAGGTTCAAGTCTGGGCTCACAGGTTTCAACTCATTTCTATAAGTTCCGAAAATTCTTTGTAGTTCCAGGTTAACCTTACTCTCCATCACTCCATGTCCGTGTTCAGTTCCCACTTACCAGCCCTGCTGACATCAAGCCCAGCATCAGATTTAGTGTATATAACCAGTTCCTACAACTGGGAAACATTCAAAAGAAGAAAATCATGGCATCCGGTCGCACCCCTCCATGGCAAACAGATGGGGGAAAAGTGGAAACAGTGACAGATTTTATTTTCTTGGGTTCCAAAATCACTGCGGATGGTGACTGCAGCCATGAAATTAAAAGAAACTTGCTCCCTGGAAGAAAAGCTATGACAAACCTAGATACATATTAAAAAGCAGAGGCATCAGTTTTCCAACAAAGGCCTGTATAGTCAAAGCCACAGTTTTTTCAGTAATCATATACAAATGTGAGAGCTGGACCATAAAGAAGGCTAGGCCAGAAGAATTGATGCTTTTCAACTGTGGTGCTGGAGAAGACTCTTGAGAGTCCCTTGGGCAAAGAGGTCAACACATTTCAGTACTTTTTTTTAATAAATACCAAGAGAAGTAAAAGTCAAACACACCTGAAAACCACGTTTTCTTCCAATAGTACCTAGTCCCGGGTTCCACTGCTATCTATCAGAGGCTGGTGCTAAGAAAGCGGAAAAGAAACAGCAGAAGAAATATGGCTGTCCCTTTCACAAGTTTTTGCAAACACTGTTCAGCTCCAGGCTTTTCATTAAATAACTACCTACTTAATCCAAATACATGATGTAATAATACTGTGAGTCTCTATCTTATTCTAAAAACACAGGCCTAAAACAAGGTGTGTGTTAAGTCAGCAACTGTGCTTCAGGCCAGGTGAAATGAATGAAAATGAGTCTGAAGAATTCTAACAGCTTTTATCAACTCATTAACCCTTCCTCATAAAACAATTATTAAAAAAATTCTGGGTAAAATACTTTTAAAAATGATTTGAAGGCAGAAGAAAGCACCAAGAGTAGGAAGAAATTGGAAATTTGACCACTGAAAGAAGGGAAGTACATTGGAAGAGGTTCAAAGTTACACAGCTTTTTCCCTGAGGGTACTCCCCATCTACAATGGCACAAGACTACTAGAACTCAAGCAAAAAGCTGCAGGCTTATTCATGTCATGGCCACAGAGTGGTTAAAAATTTAGAGGGCGAATTCAGAAAATGAGTGAGTCACAGAAGCAGAAACCTCAAAAACTAATACAAACGCCTTCCAATTCCTCACTGACCCCTGAGTTGAGTATGCTCACAGAAGACTCTAAGGAGCCCAATGGAAACAAGAGGAAAGCTAAAAGAGCCTTTGAGCAGCAATCTCAGCTGCTCACACTGCAGAGGAGACAGGAACCTGGCCAAGTCATCAGGGCTTAAAAACATCTCAGGTGCTCTACAGACCCATCTGAAAGTATAAGACCAAGCCTGCACAAGCTCAAGGTGATCAAGCAGTTAGTTAATTACACTCATCAGAAGAAAAGAGAATTTGGAGATAAATCATCCACAGTGTCCACTCTACAATCAAAACTTTCTAGACATGAAATGTAGCAGGGAAATGTGACCTACTGTCAAGAATGGGAAAAAAGCAATAAATTTTAAAAAACATGAAACAATTTAGAGGAAAGGATTAACAAGCAAAGACTTTAAGCTGCAATAAATTTGTTCAAAGACTTAATGGAAAGCACGGTCACAATAATCTCAATAGATAAATGTAAATAGTTAAAAAATGAAGTACTTGAGGCTGGTGGCCTGGAGGCTCAGAAGTAAAGAATTCACCTGCCAATGCAGGCGACACAGGTTCAAGCCCTGGTCTGGGAAGATTCCACCTGCCAAGGAGCAACTGAGCCCGTGTAGCACATCTACTGAGCCTGTGCTCTAGAGCCCACAGGCAGCAACTGCTGAGCCCGTGTACCACAGCTTCTGAAGCCCACGCACCCTGGAGGCTGTGCTCCACAATAAGCCCACGCACCACCGCTAGAGAGGGGCTCCCACTCGTTGCAACTAGACAAAGTCCAAGTTCAGGAACGAAGACCCAAGCACAGCCAAAAGATATTTTTTAAAAAATGAAATACTTGAACTGAAAAGTACATTATTTTAAAGTGGGTTTAGAGATATCTGCATCCCTGTGATCACTGCAAAATTATTCACAATATCCAAGGCATGGAAATAACCTAAATATCCATCAGTGGATGAATGAATAAAGATGTTGTGTATATATTCAAGAGAACATGAGACACAAAAAAGGAGATTTTATCATTTTGTACAACAGGGATGAACCTTATGGACATTATGTTAAGTGAAATAAATCAGACAGAAAAATAAATACTGTGTGATCTCACTTTTACATGGAATCTAAAAATTCGAACTCATATAAACAGAGTTGACAGGGTGAGGGGGAGTGAGAAGAAATGGAGAGATTTTTGTCAAAGAGTACAAACTTTCAGTTTCAAGATAAATTGTTCTGGGGCTCTCATGTACAGAATGGTGACTACAGTTAACAATACTGTACTGTGTGCTTGAAAGCTGCTGAGAGTAAATCTTAAATATTCTCACCACACATACAAAGTAATGTTAACTATGTAAGATGACAGATGTGTTAGCCCACCTAACTATGGTAATGACTTAACAATATATACATACGTATCATGCTATATATCTTACACTTATCCAATATTACTTGTCAATTACATCTCAATGAAATTGGAAATTAAGTATTTATAAATATATGGGGGTGGAGAATGGGCTTGACAGCATATTAGAAGCAATATAAAAAAGAGGTAGTGACTGTGAAGACAAATCTGTATAAGTCACTCAACTGGAAGAACTGAGGGGAAAAGACTGAAAAAATCAAAAACAAGAGAGACTCACAGACCCATAGTACATTTTTTTTTCCTAATAATTTTACTTCACTTATTTTTGTCTGTGCTGGGTCTTCGTTGCTGTAAGGGCTACTCTCAGGTTGCAGTACGCAGTCTTCTCATTGTGGTGGCTTCTCTCATTGCCAAGCACAGGCTCTAGGGAACAAGGGCTTCAGCAGTTGCAGTGAGTGAGCTCAGCAGTTGTGGCTCCTGGGCTCTAGACCAAAGGCTCAGCAGTCATGGTGCACGGGCTGAGTTGACCTGAGGTATGTGGGATGTTCCTCAATAAGGGATTGAACCTGTGTCCCCTGCATTGGCAGGAAGATCATCTTACCACTGAGCCAGCAGGGCAGCCCCCCATAGTACTTTTAAGCAAAAGATCAAAAATCTCAAAGAGAAGAGAGAATGAGACAGAAAAATCATTTTAAATAATGGTCAAAAAACTGGTGAAAAAATCAATTTGCAAATCCAATGAGCTCAACTCTAAGCAGAGTAACAAATGAGAGAAAAAGAAAAAAGAATATCAAACTGTCAAAAATTAAAGATGTAATGGATACCAGAAGACAATTAAAAAAGGATCTTTAAAGCAATTAAAGACTGTCAACCCAGAATCTACATCCAGCAAAAATATTCTCAAAAAATGAGAGTAAATATATATATATAAACATTTACTAAGAGTAATACAATTTTAAATTATAATTATAAAAATGTAAGAGTAATACATTTACTCTTAATAAATGTATGTATATCTACTCTGAGTGTGTGTGTGTGAACATACATAAGCTGAAGACTTTAATCACTAGACCTAAACATTATGCCGTGTTAAAAGGAAATTCTTCAAGTTGAAAGGAAATGACATCAAATGAAACTTAGATCTATACATATAAAGAAAATCCAAAATAATTCTGTAATTAAAAAGACTCTCGTTTCTCTCCCTAAAAAAAGGCAAATGACTAAAGCAAAAACAGCACTGTGTTGAAGCAAAAGTTAACATACCAATAGTACAAAAGCTAAATGTAATTACGTTTTTTAAGGTTCTTTCATTTTACATCAAGTGGAATAATGTTAATAGTAAGTGAACTGTAAAAGCTAATCATGAATACTGGAATCCCTACAGCAGCCACTTATACAAAGCCATACAGCTTAAAAAGCCCAATGGCAATTTATTTTTAAAAATCTGATCAACATAAAAGAACTGTGGGCAGTAAGAGAAGGAAGAGAGGAGACAAACTGATAAAACAGAGTAATATGGAAGACTTTTAACCATATAAATAACATTAAATGTAAAGTTACCAAATCCTCCACTCAGAGGCAGAGATTATTAGATACGGTTACTATTAAGGGAGGGAAGGAGGAAGGAAGGAAAGGAATAAATCCATTAAATATATGCTATCTAAAAGAAACATACTTTTAAAAACAAAGACACAATCAGGTTAAACATATAATAATCAAAAATTATACACCATGAATATAAATAGTAAACACAAGGGAAATGGTATGAATAAATCAATTAAGTGAATAAATAAATAAAGCCAACAAAGTTATTGGAAGAAAATAAATCCACAGTTACATTTGCTAATTTTAATACCCTCCCTCTCGCAGCTACTGAAATGATTATAAAGCAATTCATAGGCAATAAATCAGGTGCAGCAAACTACAGGACCGCTACCCATCTCTGTAAATAAAGTTTTATTAGAATGCTGCCACACTCATTTATTTACATATTGCCACGTTACTTTTGCACTACAAGGGCAGGGTAGTTAAAACAGAAACTGTGTAATTCACAAAACCTAAAATATTTCCTATACTGCCCCTTGCAGGATGTTTTCTGACCTCAAATATCAATTATTACTATTTACCAACTTAATTATGTAAGACCATATATCACACCATAAAATAAGTCCACATTTTAAAAGATGAAAATTTTTCAGAGTTTAATCTGTAATTACAACAGAAATACATTAAAAAAAATCAATTACAGGGACTTCCCCAGTGGTCCAGTGGTTAAGGCTCCACACTTCCACTACAGGGAGTGCGGGTTCAATCCCTGGTCGTCAGGAAAGTAAGATCCCACATGCCACACAGCGTGGCCAAAAAAAGAAATCAATTACACAAGCTATTTGGGAAAAACCAAAATATTTGAAAATTAAGCAACACACTTCTAAAAAAATTCATGAGTTAAGGAAATCAGAAAATAGTTTGAACTGATAATGAAAATATAACATATAGAAATGTGTGGAAAATATAACTTTTTAAGTGCTTATTTAAAAAAAGAACTCAAATTTAAACATCTAAGTTTCCGAATTAAATATCTAAATTTCTAGCTTAAGGAGCCAGGGGTTAAAAGAATACATTAAGCCAACAGAAGATAAGAGTGAAGGAAACTATCAAGATAGGCACAAGTCAATTAAATTATTGAAACCAAAAGCTGTGGAAAGAAATCAAATTGCTAAACTCATAGCAAGAACGACCAAGGAAAAAGAGCATTAAAAAGGGGTCACAACAGCTCCTACAAAATTTAAAAGGATCACAAGGGAAAATTAAAAACCTTCTGCCAAGAGGGTTGATAACCTAAATGAGATACATATATACTGCCTATAGAAAAAAAAAGACAGAAAATCCATATAATCATATAACTCAACATTCAAAAAACTAAGATCATTTCATCCGGTCCCATTGCTGCTACTGCTGCTAAGTTGCTGTAGTCGTGTCTGACTCTGTGCGACCCCATAGATGACAGCCCACCAGGCTCCCCCATCCCTGGGATTCTCTAGGCAAGAATACTGGAGTGGGTTGCCATTTCCTTCTCCAATGCATGAAAGTGAAAAGTCAAAGTGAAGTTGCTCAGTTGTGTCCAACTCTTAGCCACCCCATGGACTGCAGCCTACCAGGCTCCTCCATCCATGGGATTTTCCAGGCAAGAGTACCGGTCCCATTACTTCATGGCAAATAGATGGGAAAACAATGCAAACAGTGACGGACTTTATTTTCTTGGACTCCAAAATCACTGCAGATGGTAACTGCAGCCATGAAATTAAGACACTTGCTCCTTGGAAGAAAAGTTATGACAAACTTAGAAAGCGTATTAAAAAGCAGAGACATCACTTTGCTGACAAAGGTTGGTCTAGTCAAAGCTATGGTTTTTTCAGTAGTCATGTATGGATGTGAGAGATGGACCATAAAGAAGGCTGAGCACCAAAGAACTGATGCCTAACTGTGGTGTTGGAGAAGACTCTTGAGAGTCCCTTGGACAGCAAGGAGATCAAACCATCAATCTTAAAAGAAACCAACCCTGAATATTCATTAAAAGAACTGATGCTGAAGCTGAAGCTCCCAGAACTGACTCAATGGAAAAGACCCTGATGCTGGGAAAGACGGAAGGCAGAAGATGAGAAGAGAGGATGAGATGGTTGGATGGCATCACCAACTCAATGGACACGAGTTTGAGCAAGCTCTGGGAGACGGTGAAGGACAGGGAAGCCAGGTGTGCTGTAGTCCATGGGGTCACAAAGAGTTTGGACACAACTTAGTGACTGAACAACGTAATTATATATTTACCAAAGAAATGAAATCTGTTAAAAAAAATTTCCCCCCCACACAACATAAAACCCCTCCATGCCTACATGGTTACCAAACATTAAAGAAATAACAGTAGTCATATATAAACTATTTCTGAAAACAAAAATTCTTTTAGAAAGCGAAACATGTTATCAAAAGGCATTACAAAAAATGATAATCATAGACCAACATTCCTCCCACACACAGACACCAAAATCCTTAACAAAATATTAACAGATCAAGTTCAGAAACAGATAAAAAGACAATATATTTACGACCAAATAAGATTAACTCAGGAATGCACAACTGGTTTAACTTTCAAAAATAAATAAATACAATTCACCATAATAACAGAATAAAGTCATCTCAGTAAATGAAAAAGGGGAACATCTGACAAAATTCAACACCCATCTATAAAAATTAAAATATCAGTAATCTGGAAATAGAAAGGAACACCCTCAATGTGATTTCTTTTAATCTACAGAAAAACCACTGCTGACATTCTATTTAATGTTAAGATACTGCTTTCCCCTTAAGATGTGGAACAAGACAAGAACGACTATTATTACCCTTTCTCTTCAACACTAAATTGAAAAGGCTAGATACAGCAATAAGGTAAGGCAAAGAAATAAAAAGCTTATAAAGATGGGAGAAAAGGGAGTAAAACTGTCTTATTAGTCACAGATGTGGCTATTTTTGCAGAGAAAATCCTAAAGAAGCCACAAAAAGGCAATTGGAACTTAGTTCAGCATGGTCAAAGTATATGCACACAAGAATTGTTACAACTACTGTATTTCTACATACTAGCAGCAAAAAATAAAATTTAGAAAATAGCATCAAGAAGAAAAATCTTCAGGAATAAATACAACTGCAAGATCTCTATGAAGATCATTAAAATGTTACATGAACAAAATTATATTACGTAATAAGTGTATTACCATAACATATTGATACAGAAAAACCTATTTTACTCCACTGATGTAGAGGTCTTGTATATACACATACATGTATATAAAATTTGTTTACAGTACATATCAAAAAAGATGACCCAATAAAAGGAAAGGTAAACAACTGTATTAATCAGCCACTGATGTGTAATAAATTCCAAAACTTCAGCAGTTGAAAATATTTCTTCTCTCACACAGTTTCCAAGGGTCAGAAATCCAGAAGCAGCTTAGCTGGTGGGTCTGGCTCAAGGGTTTCTCAGGAGGTTGCAAACTATAGTTGGGTCTACATTCAACTGAAGGCCAGAGGATCTGCTTCCAAGAGAAAGCCTCAGTCCTTGGTCACAAGGATGTTGGGAGACAATATTCCATTTGTCTTTCACATTTCTGCACACTTGCAGCTGAGGATCTCACTGCCCCTTGTTCCAGGCTTTCCAAAGATGTTTATAAAGTGAACAGATTGGGAAAATAAAGTCTCCTTCAGAGCAAATAGCAGGTATGCTTACTGTGCATTAAAAAATGTCCAGGTGCCCTATGCTCAGAATTCCTTTGTAATGCAAGCTCTGCATGTGCAGCTGTCATCCGATCCTCTTCACATGAAGTGTGATCTGGAGACTGAGGAACTGGTGCAAAAATGCTCACAGCACCCAGGCCACTACAGTAGCTGTGACAATGACCTGTCTTCCGACTCAGACCCAAGATTCGTATGCCTTCTATCAGCATCCATGAAACTGCAGCAGGCTAACCTGTTAACTAGCGAGTAGGGTAAAATTTCAGTGGGCCTCTCTACAACATGGTAGCTGGTTTCTCCTACAGTTAGCAACGAGAGACAGAAAGTGACCAATACACAAGCCGCTGTGCCTTTTATAATCTAATTTCAGAAGGGACTTTAACCGTATTCTACAGGTTACACAGACCAACCCTAAAATCATGTGCAAGGTAAATACAAAAGGGTGCAAATACAAGGAGGCAGGGATCAAGGGAAACCATGTTAAAGGCTCACTATCAAATTCAATATTGTTACAGGTCATTTCTCCCTAAATGTAATTATAGAGCAACACAGTCACAATCCCAATCAATATCCCAAAAAGTTTTTTTTCCATAGAAAATTCACAAACTGATTTTAAAATTTATATAGAAACACAAAGGAACTAGATGGCCAAAGAATATTAGAGGATTCACACAATTTGATTTCAAGACTTATGGCAACAGAGATAATAATAATACTAGCATAGGGGGACAATGAGATCAAAGAAACAAAATTGAGTCCAGAAACAGATCCACATGTGTGCACAAGCAATCCTAGACCAAAACACAACAGCAATTCAGTGTAGCAAAACAAAAAAATATTTTCCAACAATGATGTTGAAATTGGATATTTTTTTAAAATGAACCTCAATCCCTACTTCACACAACACACGATAGTTCAAGATGGACCACAGCCCCATCCATAAGACTATGAAATTTCTAAAATAAACAAGGGAAATTAGTTTCATGATTTCTGAGTATGCAAAAGCTTCTTAGAACTCAAATCTATTAAAGAAAAAGAACTGAACTGCATCAAAATTAAAAACTTTAGCTTATCAAAATACACTGTTAAGGAAAAGACAAACTTACAAACTGGGAGAAAACACTCCCAGGACATTGATGCTACAAAAAACTTGTATCAAGACTATATTAAGAATTCTTACACATCAATAATAGAAAGATAACCAATTCTTTTTAATATGCAAAAAACTTAAGAGGTATTCTACAAAATTATTAACAATTGTCAACCATATGAAACATCATTAGCTAGCAAGGAAATCCAAAATAAAACCACAAAATACCATTTCACATCCACTAAATAGCCAAAATTAAAAAGAATGACCATGGGCTTCCCTGGTGCTCAGTGATAATGAATGTGCCTGCCAATGCAGGAGACAGAAGTTTGATCCCTGATCCAGGAAGATCCCACATGCCCTGGAGCAACTAAGCCACGCGCCACCACTGCTGAAGCCTGTGTGCAAGAGCCCTTGCTTCACAGCAAGAGAAGCCACAGCAATGAAGAGCCTGCGCATCGCAACTGGACAGTATTCCCCACTCGCCGCAATTGGAGAAAGTCTTCACGCATCAAGGAAGACCCAGCATGAACAAAAATGAATCTAAAAAAAAAAAGATCATTCAAGTACTGGAAAGGATGTGGAGCAACTAGAAAACATAGTCACAGTGAAGAGTATTTAAGAGAAAATTCCAAAAAACTATGCAGTAGTTTCTTACATAGTAAAACACACATCTGCTTGTTTTTTAATTTTATTTTTAAACTTTACAATATTGTATTGGTTTTGCCAAATATTGAAATGAATCCGCCATAGGTATACATGTGTTCCCCATCCTGAACCCTCCTCCCTCCTCCCTCCCCCTACCATCCCTCTGGGTCGTCCCATTGCACCAGCCCCAAGCATCCAGTATCGTGCATCGAACCTGGACTGACGACTCGTTTCATACATGATATACATGTTTCAATGTTATTCTCCCAAATCTTCCCACCCTCTCCCTCTCCCACAGAGTCCAAAAAGACTGTTCTATACATCAGTGTCTCTTTTGCTGTCTCGTATACAGGGTTATTGTTACCATCTTTCTAAATTCCATATATATGCGTTAGTATACTGTATTGGTGTTTTTCCTTCTGGCTTACTTCACTCTGTATAATAGGCTCCAGTTTCATCCACCTCATTAGAACTGATTCAAATGTATTCTTTTTAATGGCTGAGTAATACTCCATTGTGTATATGTACCACAGCTTTCTTATCCATTCATCTGATGATGGACATCTAGGTTGCTTCCATGTCCTGGCTATTATAAACAGTGCTGCGATGAACATTGGGGTACACGTGTCTCTTTCAATTCTGTTATGCCCAGCAGTGGGATTGCTGGATCATAAGGCAGTTCTATTTCCAGTTTTTTAAGGAATCTCCACACTGTTCTCCATAGTGGCTGTACTAGTTTGCATTCCCACCAACAGTGTAAGAGGGTTCCCTTTTCTCCACACCCTCTCCAGCATTTATTGCTTGTAGACTTTTGGATCGCAGCCATTCTGACTGGCATGAAATGGTACCTCATAGTGGTTTTATTTGCATTTCTCTGATAATGAGTGATGTTGAGCATCTTTTCATGTGTTTGTTAGCCATCTGTATGTCTTCTTTGGAGAAATGTCTATTTAGTTCTTTGGCCCGTTTTTTGATTGGGTCATTTATTTTTCTGGAATTGAGCTGTAGGAGTTGCTTGTATATTTTTGAGATTAGTTGTTTGTCAGTTGCTTCATTTGCTATTATTTTCTCCCATTCTGAAGGCTGTCTTTTCACCTTGCTAATAGTTTCCTTTGTTGTGCATTAAACCAACAATTCCAATCCTAGGTATTGACTCAAGAAAAATAAAAACATGTTTGCAAAAAGATCCATACAGGCCTTATTCTTAAAAATGAAAAAACTGAAAATAACTCAAATACCCATCAACAGAAGAAAAAATAAGCTTGACACATTCATCCAATGGCATACTACTCAGCAATAAAAAGGACTCTGACACATCCACCCTCACAGATGCGTCTGGAAATATATGTTAAACAAACAAAGCTAGATACCAGAAAAGAAGACACTGTACGAAGACCAAACAAAATACCTACAATGTTAGAATTCAGAGTTTTTGGGGGAGAGGGGAACTGAATGCAAAGGGTAACCAGTGAACTTTCTGGGGAGAGATGAGAATGCTTTATCATCCTTTGGTTACCAGTTAAATGAGTACAACTGTCACACCTAAAAGTCACATCTAAAACAACTAAGGTCTGTACATTTTATTGTATTTAATAAATATCTCAATGTAAAAATTAAATTTTTAAATAAATGAGTTCATAGTATTAATTTTCCTTTTTTTTCCTTTGTCCTGGGTTGTCTACATGTAGTGTATGTATACATGTATCAATGGGTTCTCGGTAATTATCTCTCATCATCTATGTGCCAAACACTAGGCTAGGTTCCATAAGTCCGTAAGTTCATGCCCTCAAGAGGGTAACAATCTAGGGCAAAGAAATACACACCTAGTAACAGTACACAATGCGAGGGTTTCCATTATAAGGGTATACACAGGGGCCTGAGCGAAGACTCAGGCGACAGAAAAGCCTCTTCATTGGAGAATGACAAGCGCCAACTGTGGACATGTAGACAAGCAGGAACGGACCATCATAAACAGAGAAATACCCCACGCAAAGACACAGACAAAGGGTCGAACTCGACAAGGAGCTAGGAGCAGTCCAGTGTTCTGGGAGCTGGAGAAGCTATGAGGTGCCATCCTAACGCTACGGCCCTTGGGCTATGGAGCCAGTGAAGAGCCACTTGACAGTTTTAAGCAAGGGAATGATGCTTTCAAATTTGCAATTAGAAGTATCACTTTGCTAACAGTGAGAATGACAGAAAGCCTAGAAGGGAGTAAAAATGGAAGCAATCTGTCAGAGGACAACTGCAACAAGCAAGTTGTTTCCTTTTAAAAATTCAACCAAGGCACATGAACTGAAGAGAAATTGAAGAATCCCCAAAATGGACAGGAAAATGACTAAAGATTCAGATCAGACAGTTCACAGAGAAAAAAAATGAAGCTCAAAATGGCCCAAACAAATGAACGGATGCTCAACTTCACTCACAAGAAATGTAAAAAATGAAAGCTACACTGAGGTATCGTTTTTCACCTATTATACTGGCAAAAACCCAAAAAACTGGACTGTATGCTGTAATGACAAGGCTATGGGAAAACAAGTGTTCTCACACATACATTATTGTTTCAACCCCTATGAAGGGCGACAATATCTATCAAAATTGTATCTCATTTATTCTTTAACCCAGCAATTCCACTTGTAGGAACTGAATCTACAGACATGCCTGCATATGCACAAAATAACAGGGGTACAAGGTTGCTCATGCAGTATTTTTATAATAGTAAAAACTAGAAACAATCTTACTATATACATCACTGGGCTAGTTAAATCATAGTTCATAAACAAAATGAACACTGCAGCTGTGGAGAGGGACAGAGCACACATATAGCACTTTATATACTGATACTGAAGGTCTCCAGGGTGTACTGTTAAGTGAGGAAAATAAAAGGCAAAGCAGTTAAAGTTTCCAGCATTAGTGTAAAACATGTGTTGGGGTAAGAGAAGGAATGGGGTGGGATAAATGTGTTTGTACAGGGCTGTATTTTTTTAAATCCTCAGAAGAATATAAGAAATCAATAATATTGGTAAACTATTGTAGGAGTCTAGGAAATATACAGATGAGGAAGGATACAAGTAAGAGACTTTTTATTGTAAGTCTCTTTTTGCTTTTTTACTTTTGAAGTATTACTGCATATATAGTGTTTAAAAAAAAAAAAAAGACTTTGAAACTACTGTATCAGAATCAACAGGATTTGGTAACTCAAATTTGATTTAAGAAGTAAAGGAGATGGAGGGGTCAAGATAACACTCAGATTACTGACTTGATACAAATCTAGTCATTTAACTTTCAAAAAACAAAAATATCCTGTGTTAACCAGATGTTAAAGGAGACAGCAGTGCGGCTCAGCTGGGACATGCACTGGAGGTGCTGTGTCTGATGGTGCATGAGAAAAAGGATAGGAAACTGAAAAGAAAGGTTACGGAAGCCTTGGAAGGAAAAAAAGAAAACATTTTATATGAGCCTAATTTACCGAGGAACTATTTATTCTATACACGCGATTAACCTGGAGAATAAAACTAAAAAGGCAACTAACTCAAAGTGACAGCATGGCACATAATCACATCCTGCTCTACAGACACCAGGCTCTCACTACACACTTGTTTATTTCTTGTACTTAGGTAATTTGCCAAGTTCAGAACAGATTAGGAATACCAGTGCTTAGGACTCAGTCCTTTCACTGTTGAGGGTCCAGGCTCAATCCTTGGTCCAGGAACTAAGATCCCACAAGCCTCAAGTCTAAGCAAAAAATAGACAAGTTATCTTTTAAAAAAGAATGCAGGTGTAGCTACCAGAGGCAACCATTTGGCAGCAGCATGAGGCAGCAAAAAAAAAAAAAACATTATGAGGATACTACCAGTATTTCAAAAACCAGCATTCTTCAGGTGGTCTTCACAGAGCCAAAGTCCCATATTTTATCAACTAAGACTTGGCCAGAATGGTCTCTACTTTAGAGAAGTTTTTCATGGTTCCTATACTCTTAACCTAATCTCCCTTTATCAAATTTCCAATTTCAATAATTTTTATACCTTCCTGAAAGCACTTATTCTACCTCATTTTATAATTATCTTACAATTATAACTGGTATAACTAGTATTTTAAAATATGTCTCTTTCTTCCTACTTGAATAAAGATCTTTTAAATGAAGGAATATCTTTCATCTTTATATCTGAAAACAATTTCTTTGGATAGTATAGCATGTAAATATCCATTCAACAGAAAATTATCCATCTTTGCCTTCTCTAAAGTGATACAAATGGTCTTGCCACAAATAGTCTCTCTGCCCCAAGTTAAAAAGTTTTTTAATTAAATATTACATATTAATCACCAGGGTAAGCATTTGGCCTGATTTATACCTAAAACTAATGAGATAAGGGGTGACTGGAATCGACTGCTAATGGATTCAGGGTTTCTCTTATAAAAGACAAAGAGCAAAAATCGTGGCAATGGTTGCACCTACAAACATATTAGGAAAAAATAAACCGCACACTTTCATCAGGTGAACTGTACGGAATGTGAGTCACATCTCAATAAACCTGCTTTTAAAATGAGATATCTGCTATTATTCCCACTTTACAGATTAAGAAACTGAGGCTTGGTGAGATTAGGTAATTTGTCCACAGTGACACAGCTAGCTACTGATGGAGGCAGGATAAAAACCAGTCTAGACTCTTGTCTATATGCTTAACCACCTTGCTCTTCAGCTCTCCTTAGCAAGGGACTTCACTCCTCAAGCACCCTATCAAATAGCTAAATATGTTTCGACTTCAGTTCAAGTCTTCAATGCTAGGGACCTTCCAAACCACAAAGCCCTGACCTAATTGTTAACACCATAAAAGTAGAGGAGAATGAAAAGCAAAAAGCTGAAAAGAAAGGGACCAAAGAGACAGAGGAGGGGAAAAAAGTACTCAAGAGCTATTAGTTCAAAACTTTCCATTCTGAGCCTAAGACTACATGAAACATTACTACTGCTTGACTGCTACCATCAAAGCTGGTGGGCAGGCCTAATTCTCCCAAACTGGGGGTTTCCTGAACTAGTTCGGCCAAAACCAGGATTTCTTGGCAACAGACACATTTAGGACCAGATCATTTTTTTTTTTTTTTTTTTTTTTTTTAGGACCAGATCATTTTTTGTTGTGGAGGGCTGCCCTCCTCATTGTGGGATGTTCAGCAACACCCTTGTCTCTATTCTCTAGATACCAGCAGCACTGCTCTCCCCCTCCTTCCAGACCCTCCCGGTGGGACAACCAAAATGTCTCCAGGCATTGCCAAAGGTCCTGAGGGGAGAGACCAGGGAAGGAAAGGGTGTTCAAAATCACCCTGGTTTGAAAGCCTAGACTAAGGGTACAAATGATAAAGGGCCATCCATTTGATCGGTCGTGCTCAACAATTTGCGACCCCTGTAGCCCACCAGGCTCCTCTGCTCATGGAATTATCCAGACAAAAATACTGGAGCGGGTAAGCCATTCCCTTCTCCATGGGATCTTCCTGATCCAGGAATGGAACCCACGTCTCCTGCCCTGAAGGCAGATTGTTCACCATCTGAGCCAGGAGGGAAGCTCCACTTTAAGATAATAGTGTATATAATAATTGAAGATAGATACGAACATTTTTTTAAACTTTACTGAGACATCTTTGACATATAAAAATGTAGATACTGAAGGTATATGGCTTAATCTTTTGATATATGTATGCACATATATATATCATGCATATATCACATATATGCATATATGTATATGTATATATGCATATACATACATATGTCATACATATGTGTATGTATGACATGTATGTATCATTGTGAAAAGATCAAGGTAATTAACATCATCTCTACATGTCACATTTGGGGAGGGTGAGGTGGGGTAGGGGGTAACAGATAAGAGTCTTTTAAACCAATTGCCTCCCAAGCCTAAGAAAAAACTTAATTCATTAAAAAAAAAAAAAAGTAAAGCTGGGGTGGGGACAGCATGGGGGATTAAATGGGAACAAAGCCAGGTATTCATGCCAACATCCCAGGTTTCTGCAGTTCAGCACGTAAGGTCCCTGACACTAGCAGAATATCAACTATAAAGAGGTACTACTGAAGATCACAAAATAGATCTAAAGGATGTTAGAAATGAGAACTGTTCCCTTTGACTGAAGGAAAATCAGTTTCCCTTATAGAAAAACCGTCCCTCATCTCTGGAGGAACTGAACTATCAAAGTCAAGGTTGCCACCCCCACCAGGGAAGAGGAACAAATCAAATGACAGCATAAATAAAAAATGACAGTTGGGGCAAGAGGGGTGAGTGGTGAGAGAGAACAAGCAGACAACAGGAGACAGAGCTGACCCTATATAACATTTACTTGCCCTGACTCTCAAATCTCCATTCCTGCCTTTTTATAATGTTCTGTTAAGAACAAGTTAAGGGTTCTCAATAACCTCATGTTAACCTTTGGTTACCGTTCACAGCCCAACACTGTAGCCTCTCCATTCAGGGCATTATTCCCCATGGGTTCTGAAATCTTATTCCTCTTGGCAAATTCCATCTCCCTCAAACCATTTTATGGAGAAAGGGGGGCATCCAGATAATTAACCTACTCAATCTAAAGTATGTGCTGCAAATAACCGCTGCCCAATAAGCGTACGAATTTTATCACCATCCTCATAATCAGCAAAATGCAAACCCGAAACAAGGTTCGGGCATGCAGAGCTGCTCAGTTTTGTCCAACTCTTTGCAACCCTTTGGATTGTAGCCCACTGGGCTCCTTTGTCCTAATGGTTTTTCAGGCAAGAATACTGGAGTGGGTTGCCATTTCCTATTCCAGGAGATCTTCCCCACCCAGGGATCTAACTCACGTCTCCTATGTCTTGTCTCCTGCATTGGAGGTGGATTCTTTACCCACATCAGGGAAGCCCTTTTAAAAACAAGGTACAAACCTCTCAAATTAAATCAGCAAAAAATATAGCTTAATAAAGCCCAATGTTAGCAAACATGTAACAGGCATAGTCATATACTGTTGGTTTGTATAAACAATTACATCCTAAATACCACTCAAAAAAAGTCAGAATATAGTGATATATGCATATAATACTCTAATTATTTTTAAATTATGTTGATCTATATGCGCCAATATGAGAAGAGCTATGTGATATTAACTACAGAAAAAAAGTAAACTGCAGGAAGAAGTAAACAAGATAGTTTTTTATAACAACAACAAGTAAGGTATAATACTTTTCTGTATAAATATTTTGAAAAGTAAACTTTCAGAAAACTGCTAACAATGGATTACCTTTTAGGGGGAAACTGTAAAGTAGCTTTTATTTTTACCTTTCTGTACCATAAGAATTTTATCATATACATGTGTAACTTTTAGCTTAAAATCCACGATTCTTTAAAGTACTTCTTTCCTCCTTCTCAACCTTAACAATTACTCTTACTACCAACTCTCCACACACACACACCCAACTCCCATCCCAATATTTGAAGGCTAACTGAAATTGCCTGATGGAATTTCAACTACTTAGGGATGTATTTTGTAAATACATTTTGGATAAGTATCTGGGACTTTCTTTAAAATCTCTTCACTTACCTCTCTACAACAATCTGAGAGATGAAAGAGAAAAAGAATCCCTACCCTGCCCAGGGAACCACAGACTTGTCTCCTTTTGGGCCCCCTAACCATTCCCGCCTAGAGAGAGACAATGCTTGTGGTTATAATGTCTCCTCCTTCGCTCTCCCACATAAAGAAGAGCAACTTCAGCTGCCACTGCAGAGGGAGGAGAGCCTGCCCCTCACAGAATCACTTAACAACAGGGGTCCTACTTTGGTTCTCCTCAGCTCTCACGGCCTTGGTGCAAGTGGCCAACCACCACCCTAAACTTCTACAGAGCAGAGCCTCAGTCTTGTTGGTTGCGTCATCCCTGGTACAATGGATACATGAAGCTTAATATTTGTTCATTAAACTGAATCAGGTCAGAGCACTCTCTGTCAAAGAGAGGAAAGTCAGTAGAGTACTTCTAGATTATGGGCCTTTAACAATGCCTCATATTAGCTTCCTGCTTATCAGTCTTTCCTCCACTCCTCTGAGCTAACTTGTAAACTTTACACTGCTAAACCAAGTATTCTAATAATTGCTTACTACTGATGTGCTCAGTCATGTCCAACTTTTTGCAACCCTATGTTCTGTAGCCTGCCATGATCCTCTGTCCATCGGATTTTCCAGGCAATACTGGAGTGGGTTGCCATTACCTCCTCCCAGGGATCTTTCCCACCCAGGGGTCAAACCCAGGTCTCCTGCACTGGCAGGAGGCTTCTTCACCGCTGAGCCACCTAGAGTTAGGGCACTGTAACTATAATGTATATTTTTAAGTATCTCAGAGTAATGGCTATAAGACTTATTTTTTAAACTAAATTTAACTAATCTGAGCTTAATCTTCATGTTTTTCTCACTGTGTATGATCACCCCTACCAACTGAAACAATTAAAGCAAACTTATCCTTAATTGAACTAATTAGTTAGAAAGGGTTATAAAACCTTTTTCAACTATTGGGGAAAATGATTATAACCAGGTGGTTCATGACAGTGTAGTGTGAGGAAAAGCTGACCTCTACACTCTAAGGAGACAAAATTTTGAACAATTTGGCAGCTTCTTAAATAAGCGTAACAAGTAAATACACTCTCAAAAAAATTACTGGGTTTATTTTTGGACTAAGGATTTTTGGACTTTTTAACATTCCCAAACAGGAATACTAAAAACCAAACACAATTTTCTCCAAACACCTACTGTAATTGGAAGTGACAAATGACTTGTGTAGCAAATTGAGTTTAAAAGTGAAAAAATACACACTCATGTATACATACATCTTACAACAAAATAAAGTTCAACACTAACTTCCAAGTTACTCTGGCTTATAAGTTTAACTAAGAATAAATAAATGCCTTTTGTAAGGCATTTATTTGTCAAGCATTGTAACACAATAAAAAGATCAAGCAACTACAGAAGACAGAGACATGCAAGAGGTTATCTTCTGAGACAATTTAAGTGGACTGAATCCTGGATACAAATTATTAAAACCAGACTCTCAAACAGATGGTTAACCTCCAAACTTTATTTCTTGGTTGAATGAATGAAAAAGGGAGAAGGGAATAGAGAATACTACGCTGTCTGGCAATAAGTGTACATGTTGCTTAAGTCCTGAATAAAACAATACAGGCCATGTGGATGCCTCTAAGCCTCCAAGAGATCTAGAGGCTGTCTCAATTCCATCATAAGAATATGACTGTGACTTTGGATAAATCAATCGAAATACAATCTGAACTTAATTTCTCATGCATATGATGATTGGAGATCTAAGTTTCCTTATAGCCTGCTAACACTAACAAAGGAAATACAAATTTATTCTTTTTTAATACAAATTATACACAGTACTTGTCATCCCAGTCAAACCACCGTGAGCTCTCCTGTTAGTTCTAGGCACCCCTGGTTTAAAAAAAAAAAAAAAAGGAGCACTGAGGAAGACAGAGGACAATCCTAATCTTCAAGAAAAAGAAGCAGAAAGAACACAATCTCCCAAAATATTCCCCTCTGCACAAAGTTTTGCCCTCTTCACCAGAGCAAGCCCTGTCTATTATAGAGTATCACTTTATTTTAGGCTTAACAAATTATTGACAAAGCCTGATCCGCAAAATGTAACTCTCTGTGACAGTTAAAGATGAAAAATAATTTTTAAATAAATTAAAAATTTAAACTTTTAATCAACAGCTAATTCAATAGAATTGCTTGTCAAATAACCTTAGTAAAAAACATTCCACAATATGAATCATGTTCAACATCACATTACCTCTAATTCTTGAGGTGGGGGGGCATAACCAGACAAGAATGAAAGTGACAGCTGCTGTAAAAAATAAAGTTAATACAAACAGAATCAACCTCAACAAGAAAGGAGAAAATAAGAAAGGGCAACAACAACAAAGAAAGGGCACAAAAGTTCTTTACGAAAAAACAAAGGCCAATACAAACACTAGGGCTTCCCTGGTGGCTCAAACGGTAAAGAATCTGCAAACATTACCTTGTCATTTAAAATACATGTTTAAGTAAAACACTGAGGATAATTTTTTTAATGATCAAAAAAAGGCCAAAAACAAACAAACAAACAAACTACTCCAGTAATCAAAGAATGTCTAAAGTGCACTCTTCCACATACATTTGTAAATTTATTTTGAAAGAATAATGCTCTAATTCAAGCAGATATTTTTTAGTTAAGTTTTTCAGAATAAATCTACCTCAACATAAAAAGTTCCATGTTGAAACTTTCACCTATAAATCACTACAAATTTTAACTAAGTTTTCTGCTATCACCAGACGATACCAAATTAATTGTTTCACAAACTGACCTGCATACACCGTAAGAATGCTCATTTTATTGTCCCTAAAACTGCTAACATCTCTGACATACGTACAACCTAAATAAGTGTCCTTTCTAGCCCCCCTTTTTTTCACTTAATACCATTTTTATGTTTTTAACCATTTTATTTGACCACTCCATACGTGAGTAGGATCCTCTGGAGAAGGAAACGGCAACCCACTCCAGTACTCTTGCCTGGAAAATCCCATGGACAGAGGAGCATGGTAGGCTCCTACAGTCCATGGGGTCGCAAAGAGTCGAACACGACTGAGCGACTTCACTCACTCACTCACATACGTGAGTAAGGAAAATGCTCTATCTTGAAACTTCACCTACATGTGTTGAGAACAATGATTACACTGCCATTCAAGTTTTAAATAATTATGACTTATTTACAGCTCGTCTCATATATAAACACACTTGAATTTTTAAAGGTTATTAGGAAAACAGCAGAAGACCCCCAACTCACTCAAGACCGCAGACCCACCGTCTAAAGGCTACATCCAGAGTTTCCGAAATGGTTTACTAAACAGGGTTTATAGGGTCGTTCAGGACAGAACTGCCCATCCATCATTCCATAACACAAGTGTGAGAAGAGCGTTCAAGGCACGTTCTCCAAAATGAGATAAAGGGTTCCCTTTGGGGGTTGGCTAAGATGCCTAAAACGTGTGTTAACTGGTTAGGGACCTGCTCTTCCAAACCCTACCCCGAGATTACACAGAACACAAATGGAACGCAGGAAGAGGCAACTCTGAAGACGAGGAGGTGCCGGGATTCAGGGTTCAGATTCATTTGCCTCGAATAACTGGACGGCTGCTGAGCGCAGCTTTAACGCATATACCAAAAGGCAGCCAACAGCTAGAGAACCACACACCAAATCCTTCTCCCGATCAGAAACTTTTCAGGTTGTCACCCAGACAAGAGACGGCACGAACGTCAACTCCTACAGCCGCACAGGGCTGGCACGGGTCGTTCCGACTCGGAGGCTTCCTAAAGGAAACTCATCCCCGGGGAAGGACTCCTTCTCAAACCGGGTCCTCGGGTGCCCCCTGCACCAGCTGCGGGAGGCGCGGCGGGCGCGCTTTATACCTCCGGACGCCGGCAAGTAACTGTACGAAAATGTCACTCGGTCGGCCCACGGTCGCCGCCCGGAGCAGAGGAGCTGCGCGGCGCTGGGGACCCGGCGGCGGGGTCCAGGGCGCCGAGGCCCGCACAGCGCTCGGGGTCCAGCCGGGACCCGCGCTCCCCGCCCCTCGCCCGGAAGGGGGGATGGAAAACCCGCCCGCCCGAGAAGGATTCAACAGGAGCGCCGCGCCGCCCGCCTGCCGCCCGGGAAACAGCCGCCCGCCCGCCCGCCGGCCGGCCGGCCGGGCGCGGGGGGGAGGGGAGGGGAGGCGGCGGGGCGCGGGCGGCCGGCGCGGACCCCCGGCCGCGCGCAAGGTCACCGCCCCGCCGCCCTCGCCGCCGCGGGCGCCCCGGCCCGGCCAGGGCGGCAAGTTTAATTTCTAGTCGGCGGCGGCTGGAGCCCGCGGCGTGGAGGGAGCGCGCCCGCCCCGGGGCCCTCCCCACCCCCACCGGGCAGCCCCGGCCCACGCCCCCGGCCCGCGCCCCGCTCCTCCCGGCGCCGCCGCCGCCGCCGCCGCGCAGCCGGCGGCTGCAGCCCCCGATGCCGGGAGGCGAGTCGCGGCTGCCAGGCGGGCGCCGCTTTGAGCCCCGCCAAAGACACAGCCGCGGCGGCGGGCGCTGAAAAAAATGGAGCGCGGCGACTGGAGAAGAGAGAGGTTTTCTCTTCCCGTTAACTGAATTGTTTCCTACCTCCGGGTGCCCGACTCGCTACTCCTCTCACTCCGCCGCTCTCCGGGATCCGCCGCCGCTGCCGCCGCATCCAATCGCCTCCTCCCCCCCTCCCCTTCCGCAGCCAGCCCGGCCGTTCCTCCTCCTCTCCGCTTCAAAATGGCGCCAAGCGCTCTTCGGCGGCTGCTCCAATCGAACCGCCGCGGACAGCACCCGGGGGCAGGCAGAGCGCCGCGTTGGTGCGCAGCGCCCCCTACCGACCCGCCGGCCCCGCGCGCGCGCACGCGCGCCCCCGCTGGCCCGCCCGCCCGCCTCCCCTGTGCCCCGCCCCGCCCCGCCCGGAGCGCGTCCCCGCCGCCGCTCCGCCCCGCCCAGCTCGTCGCGCGCGCACGCAGCCACACGGGCACGCCGCCGCTGCAAGACCCGCAGCTGTCAATGCTTTCTCTGCCTCTTAAGACTTTCTTGACTTTTCCCAAAAACCACACAAATTGTTATATATTTCTAGCTTTATGGATAAAAGTTGGAAATTTTTCAAAACAGTGAAATTCAGTACGAATGTTGTGCTAAGTAAATAAAATTGGGGTTAAGTACTTTGCTCCTTTACTTTTGAGATGACGTAGTCATCTCAAAATGTCATAAAATAGCTTTTTTCTCCACTATGTATGTTATGTCTTTAACCCCACAGCTTCCCCATTTTCAGGTATTGTTTAGGAAGCGGGAGGAGGGAGGAACATAATAATTACATCTGTAACAAAGCATTCCATTCACTCCTCCTATGACAATTGTTATTGGAGAAATAATCTGAAGATCACCGGACCCCTTCCAGAAGGTGCCGTTCCTTCCGCCTTCAGCTGTAAGGTGGTATGTTAAAGTTGATCTATCGATTACTATTAGGATGGAGAGAGGAAAAAATAACTTTAAAGGCCTCAATGAAGCATAGTTGCTAACGAAACTGTTTTATGCAACAGCCAATAGATTTGAAGAAATTAGTAATATAAACTTTCATTTAAAGCAACACTTTGGGAAATTTTGAAAAGTTGGTGTTAAAAGAAAAATAAATTTCTGTGTTAAAGGCTTTTTAAAAAAACAACCAAATATGGCAGCAGGGTATAAATGGGAAATCTCTGTACCTTCCTCTGGATTTCCTGTACACTTACAGCTGATCTAATAAAAATAAAGCCCAAAAAATAACCAAGTTGTAATTTATCAGGAGCAATATAATTGAAAGTGGCACCTGTCGGCCCATGCTTCTATCAGCTTTCCACTAACACTCCACTAAAAGATTATTTTCCTTTCCATAGGGATTGGCAGATAAAAGAGACAAGGAGGACAAAGGCAGTGTGATTTCCACACAGGGAGAAGAGCTAGAAGGGAAAGGATGCCACAAAGGGAAATGATGTTAAGGGTTCCAAGGTGACTTTGCCTACAGTACAGCTCAAATGCCAAAGCCAGCAAACGTTTAAGCCAAGACAGTTTCCTGCTGACTTTCTTTTTAAACACTATCTTAGAGGTCTCATCTTGTTAAGCTCATTTGGTTAAGTCTTGAAGCATCTTTTACCTACCTAGTAACCAATGGTACTCCTGATCTCTGATACAGACATTAAACTGAAAGTCTTAACTTCTTTTATTCTGAAGAAATCTCTGGGATCTTTGGGAATATGTGTATATATGTGTTATCTACAGACTTGTAGAGTCTTCCAGATCTCCTTGGAGTTAAGTAGCATAGATCACCATTATAATTGAGGTTCTGAGCTGCTGACTGAGAATTCCTGATGCACTGGGCAGAACAGTCAAAGCAAAAACTGTTCACTCTTATCCAAGGTTAGCACTCAGCAGTGTGTGAAGTCAATGGGCCTGATCCTGGTTAATGAGAGCAAATTGCGCTTATTTACACTGTAAATCCACACTGTCCAAAAGAAATATGAACCATGTATGTAATGTGAAATCTTTTCATTTTAAAGAGAAAAGGAACCAGTGAAATTAATTTTAATATTTTATGTAACAGTATATCCAAAACGTTGTCATTTGTGTTTGTAATCAATATAAAATTTTGTTATTAATATACAATCACAGATAATTTACATTCTTTTGTTCATCTTGTGAATTTTACACTAAAAGCACATTTCAATGTTTCAAGTGCTCAATAAGTACTTGTGGTGGGTTTTCCTGGTGGTCCAGTGGTTAAGAATCTGCCTTGCAATGCAAGAGACACGGGCTCCATCCCTGGTGTGGGAAGATCCCACGTGCCATACACCCCCTCACACCTTGCCACAACTGGAGAAAACCAGCATGCAGTAAAGAAGACCTACCACAGCCAAAAAATAAATAAATCTTAAAAAATAAAAGTACATGTGGCTAGTGGCTTCCTATGGTGAAGGGTACAGCCTGTAGACTCTGGAATCAAAATGCTATTTTTTAACAACTTGTAATAAATATTCAACATTGTTTCATGGTGTATTCTTTGCAACTGTTGAACTCTGTTAAGAATTATGCCAGTACCAGTTGAAGTGCATGTATTTAAAATACATAAAAAGAAATGAGGATAATTTGAGACCTCTGGGACAACATCAAGAGCACTAATACTCACATTATGGGTCCCTGAGGGATAAGAGAAAGAGGAAGGGTCTGAGAACATATTTGAAGACACAATAGCTGAAAAATTCCCTGACCTATGAAAGGAAACATTCACCCAATTTCAGGAAGCACAATCCCATATGCGATTAAACCAAAGAGGAACACACCAACACACAATTGTATTCAAAATGACTAAAATCAAATACATATGAATAAGAGTATATATTCATATAGTATTATATATATAGTGTATATATATTATTTTATGCTCATGTTTTTCATATTGAACAGTGACTTACTCTAAATTTCCTATGGACATGAGTATGAGTGAACTCCAGGAGTTGGTGATGGACAGGGAGGCCTGGCGTGCTGCGATTCATGGGGTCGAAAAGAGTTGGACACGACTGAGCGACTGATCCGATCTGATCTGATCTGATATCATTGGCTTAGATATTTAAGACAGCAAATGAGAATTTATTTAAAGAGCATTGGATCACAATAAACTGTGGAAAATTCTGAAAGAGATGGGAATACCAGACCACCTGATCTGCCTCTTGAGAAATTTGTATGCAGGTCAGGAAGCAACAGTTAGAACTGGACATAGAACAACAGACTGGTTCCAAATAGTAAAAGGAGTTCGTCAAGGCTGTATATTGTCACCCTGTTTATTTAACTTATATGCAGAGTACATCATGAGAAACGCTGGACTGGCAGAAACACAAGCTGGAATCAAGATTGCCGGGAGAAATATCAATAACCTCAGATATGCAGATGACACCACCCTTATGGCAGAAAGTGAAGAGGAACTCAAAAGCCTCTTGATGAAAGTGAAAGTGGAGAGTGAAAAAGTTGGCTTAAAGCTCAACATTCAGAAAACGAAGATCATGGCATCCGGTCCCATCACTTCATGGGAAATAGATGGGGAAACAGTGGAAACAGTGTCAGACTTTATTTTTCTGGGCTCCAAAATCACTGCAGATGGTGATTGCAGCCATGAAATTAAAAGATGCTTACTCCTTGGAAGGAAAGTTATGACCAACCTAGATAGCATATTCAAAAGCAGAGACATTACTTTGCCAACAAAGGTTCGTCTAGTCAAGGCTATGGTTTTTCCTGTGGTCATGTATGGATGTGAGTGTTGGACTGTGAAGAAAGCTGAGTGCCGAAGAATTGATGCTTTTGAACTGTGGTGTTGCAGAAGACTCTTGAGAGTCCCTTGGACTGCAAGGAGATCCAACCAGTCCATTCTGAAGGAGATGAGCCCTGGGATTTCTTTGGAAGGAATCATGCTAAAGCTGAAACTCCAGTACTTTGGCCACCTCATGCGAAGAGTTGACTCATTGGAAAAGACTCTGATGCTGGGAGGGATTGGGGGCAGGAGGAGAAGGGGACACCAGAGGATGAGATGGCTGGATGGCATCACTGACTCGATGGACGTGAGTCTGGGTGAACTCCGGGAGTTGGTGATGGACAGGGAGGCCTGGCATGCTGCAATTCATGGGGTCGCAAAGAGTCGGACACGACTGAGGGACTGATCTGATGATTAGCCACTAGAATTAGTGATAATTCTCAGCAAGCAGTTAAATTTAATACCAGAAGCATACTAATAGTAATACATGAGCTCCTTTAAACACATCTCATTTAGAATAAAATTTCTTTATATGGTGTTAAAAATCATTAGTAATAGAACAATCTGGCCGGACGACTGAATGGAATAAAAATGAGCACTCTCTCCCTAAACGCCTAGTTATATTTTGACTTTTAATTAAGTGTCTGGCATTCAGGGCAGCTCCTGCTACTTGTTGACTACGTAGCTATGAGGCTATGAGGGCGCTACCTCTATTTATTCAACCAGATTCGCTTACTCAACTTAGCCACTTTACTCGTCATTACTCTGAACTTCGCTTCCCACAACCATGCTGCTTTGGCCCATGACTTCCTTTGCCTGTAGATTTACCCTTAATTTTAATTTTCTTTTTCTCTCCATAGTCTTACTGCCTATGTTATTTATAAATAGAAAATGTTTGCCTCACTATTTTTAAAAAGGGCAAAAAAGGAAACACTCTCTATCCTTTTTGAAAGATCTCAATCTTCTCCCCAAACAGGGTATGGATTCTATGTGTATGTGCTTTTTTTTTTTTTTTTTGGCCATGTTGCACAGCATGTGGGATCTTAGTTCCCAAGGAGGGATGGAACCCACGCCCCCCTGCGCTTGCAAAGTCTTAACCCCGGAACCGCCAGTTAAGTCCTTTTGTTTTTCTCTGTGGCGTGAGAACTCTGTATATGCATATTTTAAAAGTCTGTTCTAAGTTCATATCACATCTATCCATTGCAGAGGGGAGACTTCCTTTATATAGGATCAAATGAGATGTGATTTCTTATTAAAAAATGTACTTCAGATCAGATCAGATCAGATCATTTGCTCAGTCATGTCCGACTCTTTGCGACCCCATGAATCGCAGCACGCCAGGCCTCCCTGTCCATCACCAACTCCCAGAGTTCACCCAGACTCACGTCCATCGAGTCAGTGATGCCATCCAGCCATCTCATCCTCTGTCGTCCCCTTCTCCTCCTGCCCCCAATCCCTCCCAGGATCAGAGTCTTTTTCCAATGAGTCAACCCTTCGCATGAGGTGGCCAAAGTACTGGAGTTTCAGCTTTAGCATGATTCCTTCCAAAGAAATCCCAGGGCTGATCTAGTCCTTTATTTACTTGATGGTTGCTTTTCAGATTTTCGGTTTATATACATATGTATATGTATATACATATACACATATATAACGGTGTTAGAGCTGGTTAGGAAAGGGTGTCAGAAAGATGCCATGAAAAGATTTTGAGAAGTTTAGGGTTCATAGAGCATAGAAATGATCACCTCTTTCAATTTATTTTATATAAAGAGACTGAGACTCAAATAGATAAATGATTTGTCCAGGAAATCCATAGTCAGGGGAAATTTTTTTAGTGACTCTCATCATCTTCCAATTAATTTAGAAAGAATGTAATTTAAAGGGATTCCCTGGTGGCTCAGATGGTAAAGAATCTGCCTGCAATGCAGGACACTCAGGTTCAATCCCTGGATCAGGAAGATCCCCTGGAGCACAGAATGGCTACCCACTCTAGTATCCTTGCCTGGAGAATTCCACGGACAGAAGAGCCTGGTGGGTTACAATCCACGGGACTGCAGAGAGTTAGACAGGAATGAATGACTAACACATACAGACAAGTAATTTAAAAATCTCATTTCATCTCACAAATATGTAATTTCTTTTTAGATTAAGTCCCATGTAAGTCACAAACAAATATAAACTTGTGGAAATATTAATTGAATTTTGAGAGGATAAGAAAAATGGATCCTTAAGTGTAGAGTATGGTTACTTGAATATTTTCTCTCAAATTTGTTATATATATATATAGTATATATATATATTACATATGCAATATATGTATTTTTAGACTTTACTTTTTTATTGTGATTAAACAAATAATAAAATTTACTGTTCTAACACTTTAAGGTGCCCAGTTCAGTAGTGTTAAGCATATTTACATTGTAAAACAGCTCTCCAGAACTTTTTCATCTTGCAGAACTGAGACCCTATACCCATTAAGCAACAACTCCCCTTTTCCCCTTTACTCCCATTCTATCTTGTTTCTATGAGTTTGACTACTTTAGATACCTCATGTAAGTGAAATTATACAGTACCTGTCTTTTCATGATTGACTTCACTCAGCGTGATAGATTTTACTTTTTAAGAGTTCCAAAGCTACATAATTGAGAGATTTTTAAGCAAAATATAATATCTCCTGTAACCATATAAAGAGGAACTTTGTTTAGGAAAGCATTTATCATCAAGTCAACTGCAGGAAATTAAAGAGGTACGGCTGTGCTTAGTTCCTCAGTCGTGTCCGACTCTTTGTGACCCCATGGACTGTAGCCCACCAGGCTCTTCTGTCCACGCGGGTTCTCCAGGCAAGAATACTGGAGTGGGTTGCTACGCCCTCCCCAGGGATCTTCCTAACCCAGGGATGGAACCCAGATCTCCGGTACTGCAGGCAGATTCAAGATATAGAATTAAGAACAATTTCACTTGAAAATAATGAGAATGACACAGGATAGTTTAGAGTGAACCTCTGAATATGAGTGCCAGAGTATATTAGTTCCTATACTTCATATATATCAGTACTCAACCACCAATCTGTCTTTATTTTACATAGTCAACAAAATCAATGTGCCAGTGTAAAATAGCCAAAAGCACGAAACCAGTTCTTCGGTGTTATGTTTCTATTCGAGGCAGTCTATTTTTGTGCATGGGGTAATAGCCCACTGTATATCCAACCAAGTTTGTATCACTTTTCATTCTAGGTAAATTCACTTGACTCCTGATAGTCCTCTTCACAGATCTATAAAAAGCATACTTTGTTCTAATACAGGAATTCTCTTTCTTGTCCTGGTTACAGTAGAAAAAATATAGTAATATTTGAAAATTAACTTCCTTCAGCAGCCAGCAGATGGAGCTGTTGAAAAATGTTGCCGTTACTTTAAAAAACAAAACAAAAACTAATTTTACTGAAATAAAACCAGTTTTCAGTTCAGTCGCTCAGTCGTGTCCAGCTCTTTGTGACCCCATGAACTGCAGCACGCCAGGCCTCCCTGTCCATCACCAACTCCCAGAGTTTACTCAAACTCAGGTTCATTGAGTTGGTAATGCCATCCAACCATCTGGTCCTGTCGTCCCCTTCCCCTCCTGTCTTCAGTGTTTCCCAGCATCAGGATCTTTTCAAATGAGTCAGCTCTTCGCATCACGTGGCCAAAGTATGGGACTTTCAGGTTCAACATCAGTCCTTCCAGTGAATATTCAGAACTGATTTCCTTTAGGATGGATTGGTTGAGAGTCCAGGGGACGCTCCAGAGTCTTCTCCAACACCACAGTTCAAAAGCATCAATTCTTCCGTGCTCAGCTTTCTTTATAGTCCAACTCTCACATCCACACATGACTACTGGAAAAACCATAGCTTTGACTAGATGAACCTTTGTTGGCAAAGTAATGTCTCTGCTTTTTAATATGCTGTCTAGGTTGGTCATAACTTTTCTTCCAAGTAGCAAACATCTTTTAATTTCATGGCTGCAGTCACCATCTGCAGTGATTTTGGAGCCCAAAAAGCTATATTTTTGATGTGTAAATAATGAGTTTATGGTAAAGAAATCTGAAAATGCAGTAAAGATTAAAATGAAAAAGAAATCAATCATAATCATGCCACCACATGAAGTTACTTTTAATGCTTTTAATATATTCTATTCATATATTATATATGTTACAAAATATAATTTTATATTTTTAACATAATATATATTTATATATTATAAAATATAATTTCATATGTATTATATGTATATATAATGAATTTATTTTATATTTTATATATATTTTGTAAATTTAATATATCAAGCATACATTTATAATGTTTTATAATCTGCCATCTCTCCTTGAAAACATCAGATATTTGCTTATACAGAAATCTCCAGGGATAATATTTAAAATATATGTAACTATACAGGACAGGCAAGGATCAGTCAGACAGATACAAGCTGTAACTTGAGCAAGATGCTGAATACTCCCTGCTGTGCCAGGCGTTCACCCTCTAGTTGAGGATAGTGGGTAAAGTCTGCAGGGTGACAGGGAGGGGCTGGAGTACCCAAGGAGGAAGGAGAATACTCAAGGTGCCAGGAATGTGACCATATAACAACCTTATAGAAGTATTCTACTGATACAGCCACAGCATGGCACAACAGCTGAACTATCAGCTCTAAAACATTTGGCAAAATATACAGATCGTCCCCAGCCTATGGTTCAACTTATGATGTTGAGTTTGAATCTAATGATGTGGGTACGGTACTCTTGGGGTGCTATGCAGTGGAGGCAGGCCATAGTCATATGATCATGAGGATAAATAACCTATATACTTACAATCAGTCTGGACCCATACGATCATTCTTTTTTTCACTTTCAGTACAGTACTTAATAAATTAAAAGAGATAGTCAACACTCTATTATAAGGTAGGCCTTGTGTTAGATTTATTTTGCCCAACTGTAGGCTAATGTAAGTGTTCTGAGCACATTTAAGGTAAGTTAAGCTAAGCTGTGTTTACTGTTCCAAAGGTTCAGTTCAGTTCAGTCGCTCAGTCATATCCGACTCTTGCGACCCCATGGACGGCAGCACGCCAGGCCTCCCTGTCCATCACCAACTCCCGGAATTTACCCAAACTCATGTCCATTGAGTCAGTGATGCCTTCCAACCATCTCATCCTCTGTCGTCCCCTTCTCCTCCCATCTTCAATCTTTCCCAGCATCAGGGTCTTTTCAAATGAGTCAGTTCTTCGCATCAGGTGGCCAAAGTATTGGAGTTTCGACTTTAGCATCAGTCCTTCCAGTGAATATTCAGGACTCATCTCCTTTAGGATGGACTGGTTGGATCTCCTTGTAGTCCAAGGGACTCTCTAAAGTCTTCTCCAGGCTAGGGGTATTAAATTAATTTTCGACTTACTGATCTTTTCAACTAACAATTGGTTTATCAGGCTGAAACCCCACTGGAAGTTGAGGAAGATATGTACAAGAATACACAAACTTAGAGGACTTCTAGGAAGGAGTCTGAGTAGCTTGGGAACAGTGGTGGAAGAGAAATATATCACTACATTCCCTTTGGTACCATGATTGTGTATTTAACGTTAAAAAGATTTTAAATAAAGTATCGTGAAAAACTTTTAGGTGAATAAATATGCACTTATATCATTACTCTAGTGACCATATACCACTATTTCCTATGTAGCTATACCATAATTTACTTAATGAACCTCTGTTGTTAAACAGTTCAGTAATGAATTGTAACATAAAATATGTTTAAATTCATGCATTCACAATATATTTTAAAAATAAAAACACTTAGTAACTGCTGGAGGTTGCTAATGAACGAACTCATTATTTTGAAATCTAGCAAATAAAGAGGAAGAATCTGTCATTTAACCTGCCTGTTGTGTATAAACTATAGCAGTGGGTAATCAAATAGTTTTCTGTGAACAGAAGTAATCCAGCTAATAAATGAAGAAGGAATGACAGAACTAGAATATCATCATATTTTGAAATCAAAATGAAAATAATAGATCCAGACACTGAACAAATACCTGCTAACATCACCTAGAAAGACAACTGAACATTAGATGCTCCCTGACTGAAAACGTTAACTGTACCTATTCAGTAATATTGCTGAATAACCCAACCTGAATCTGATCAAGTCTCTAGATGCAAGAACCAGTTTACAAGAAGTATGGAGGGACATAACATGGTTTCTTAAATTCCAAGGGTTAACACCCAAACCAGAGGAAACAAAAACAAACAAATGGGACTACAACAAACCAAAAAGCTTCTGCACAGTAAAGGAAACCATTAACAAAATGAGAAAAGCAATCTACAGAAAGGGAGAAAATATTTGCAAGTCATATATCTGAAAAGGGATTAATATCCAAAATATATAAAGAACTCAGGCAACTAAATAGCAAAAAAACCCACCAAAACCTGATTATAAAATATGCAGGGACTTCCCTGGTGGTCTAGTGGTTAGGAATCCACCTACCAATGCAGAGGATGCAGGTTCAATCCCTGGTCAGGGAAGATTCCACATGCCGTGGAGCAGCTAAGCCCAGCAGAGCTACTGAAGCCAGCAAGCTCTGGAGCCTGTGCTCCGCAACAAGAGAAGCCACTGAAATGAGACACCCTCGCACTGCAGCTAGAGAGTAGCCCCCTTAGAGAAAGCCCTCTTGCAGCAACAAAGACCCAGGCAGCCAAAAAAAGAGAGAGAGCAATTCAGAAACATTGGATCCTGAATGTGAAGAAGTTTTATAAAGAAAAAAAAAATTAAAAAAAATAAAATAAAATATGCAGACGAACTGAATAGACATTTTTCCAAAGAAGACATACATGTGGGCAATAGGTACATGAAAAGATGCTCAACATCTCTAATCATTAAGGAACTACAAATTAAAAACACAATGAAATAACATCTCACACTTGTCAGAATGGATATAAATAACATGTTGGCAAGGATGTGGAGAAAGGAGTATCCTTTTGCACCACTGGTAGTAATGTAAATTGGTAAAGCTATTATAGAAAAAGATATGGAACTTCCTTTAAAAATTAAAAATAGAACTTCCATAAGATCCAGCAATTTCATTTCTGGGTATTTGTCCAAAGAAACAAAAACACCAACTTGAAAAGATATATGCACCCCTGTGTTCACTGCAGCATTATTTACAATAGCCAAGATACAGAATCAACTTCAGCGTCCATCAATAGATGAATGGATAAATAGTACATGGTTCATATATATACTATGGGATATCATTCAGCCGTAAAAATAATGAAACCTTGTCATTTGCAACAACACAGATAGACCTTGAGAGGAAAGGACAAATACCATATGATCTCACTTTTACATGGAATCCAAAACAAAACAGACGAAAAAGCTCCTAAACACAGAGAATAGATTGGGACTGCCAGGGGTGGGGATTATAGGGGAAGGTGAAACAGTAAAGAGGGTCAAGGGTACAAAGTCCCAATTGTAAAATAAGTTATGCGGATATAATGTATAGTTGATAATACTATATTGCACATTTGAAAGTTCCTGATAAGTTTTAAAAGTTCTCATCACAAGAAAAAAATTCTGTAACTATTTATGATGATAGATGTTAAATGAATTTACTGTGGTGACCATCTTGTAATACATACAAATATAGAATTGTTGTATTATCCACCTGAAACTAATATAATGCTGAATGACAATTACACCTCAATAAGAATATAAATTTAAAAAATTAATTCCAAGGGAGAATAAATGAGAGATGAAAAGGGAACCTAATACTAAAAGAGGTTAACTGAACGTTGTGGTATTTGGACTTACTTGGATTCAGATTCAAGAAAATAAACTGTAAAATGTAATTATAACATTTATGATACATTTTGGAATTATAAAACTGAATACTTAATATTATTGCTTATTTTTAGGTATAATAAAGTAATGGTATAATGGTGATATTAAAAAATTTAACTGATACAAAGTGTTCTGTTTCTTGATTAATTATCCAGTGTGTTTAGTTTGTAAAAATTTGGTAAGCAGCACCTGATTAAAAAATGGACCAAAGAATTTTATATAGATAACCCATTAGCATAGGGAAAGATATTCCACATCATATGTCATCAAGGAAGTGCAAATTAAAACAATAATAGGGTATCACTACACACTTTTTGCAATAGCCAAAATTCAAAATACTGACAACACTAACGGAGAAGGCGATGGCACCCCACTCCAGTACTCTTGCCTGGAGAATCCCATGGACGGAGGAGCCTGGTGGGCTGCAGTCCATGGGGTCGCTAAGAGTCGGGCATGACTGAGCGCCTTCACTTTCACTTTTCACTTTCATGCATTGGAGAAGGAGATGGCAACCCACTCCAGTGTTCCTGCCTGGAGAATCCCAGGGAAGGGGGAGCCCGGTGGGCTGCCGTCTATGGGGTCGCACAGAGTCGGACACGACTGAAGTGACTTAGCAGCAGCAGCAGCAGACAACACTAAATGCTAACAGGTAGCGGGGAACAAGAACTCTCCTTCATTGCTGGCTGGAATGCAAAAATGGTATGTTACTTCGGAAGACAGTTTGGCAGTTTCTTACAAAACTAAACATACTTTTGCCATAACATATAGAAATCCCACTCCTTGGACTTACTCAAGGGAGTTGAAAGTTCATGAAAACCTGACAAATGTTTTATAATGGGAACCAAGGCAGTTCCCTGATCTTGGAGGTCTTAGGATTCCACTAGACTCAAGGCAATGGCATGATCTCTTTTCTGATGTCTTACCTAGGCTGTTCACAGAGTCAGTCCCTTCCACCCTCTGATGATAAAGAAGACAATGCTTTCAGAGGAGCTCTTCCTCTTAAGTGTCATTCGAATGAGAATTTTAAAAGCAAGAAAAAAGATTGATAATAATCTTTCAGTCAGTTCAGTCTTTCAGTCGTGTCTGACTCTTTGCAATCCCATGGACTGCAGCACACCAGGCTTCCCTGCCCATCACCAATTCCCGGAGCTTACTCAAACTCACGTCCATCGAGTTGGTGATGCCATCCAGTCATCTCATCCTCTGTCATCCCCTTCTCCTCCCACCTTCAATCTTTCCCTAATAATCTTTAGTGAAAATGAAAGTAAGAATTATCATTTGACCAAAAGGCAAGCTATTGCAAGTCTCCTTCCTCCCATTATTGGACACCATAAAAAGGGCTGGCTTCGTGGATGTGGAGCCTGCACAGCAGTACAGGGACCTGTGCTCAGAAGGACTGGTACTTCATTTAATGCTCTGCTGTCTTGAATTATCTTGATTCTTTAACAAGGGGCCCTGCATTTTCATTTCGAGCTGGGCCCCACAAACCATGTCACCGGTCCTGCCCATGAGCTTTCTGCAGGTAACTCTTAGCCTCCTTGGCTGCCACTGGTCTGTCCCAGGTTCCCTTTGGGCCCTGCTGAGGACAGAAGTGCCAGCCAGTGCCAACCAACCCATTCTATCCATTGGCATCAGAAAGTGAAACTCCTAAATCCCCTCTTCCTCCTAGACAAATACACAAGTGCCTTTTGTTTATGGATTTTCCTGTTTACAAGGAAAACAGAATTACCAAAGGGACCACTCCAGAGGTTTCAGCTACACAGTGCCATAGTGATGGCCCGTGTGTCTGCAGTTACAGTGTCCCTTCTGCAGTGGTCACAGGATTAGCTCAAGTGACTGTGAGTGATAGTTGCTCAGTTGTGTCCGACTCTTGGCCACCCCATGGACTGTAGCCCAGCAGGCTCCTCTGTCCATGGGATTCTCCAGGCAAGAATAGTGCAGTGGGTTGCCATTTCCTTCTTCAAGGATTCAGTTCAGTTCAGTTCAGTTCAGTCACTCAGTTGTGTCCGACTCTTTGCAACCCCATGAACCGCAGCACGCCAGGCCTCCCTGTCCATCACCAACTCCCAGAGTTTACCCAAACTCGTGTCCAGTGAGTCAGTGATGCCATCCAATCATCTCATCCTCTGTCGTCCCTTTCTCCTCCTGCCCTCAATCTTTCCCAGCATCAGGGTCTTTTCAAAAGAATCAGCTCTTCGCATCAGGTGGCCAAAGGATTGGAGTTTCAGCTTCAACATCAGTCCTTCCAATGAACACCCAGGACTGATCTCCTTTAGGATGAACTGGTTGGATCTCTTGCAGTCCAAGGGACTCTCAAGAGTCTTCTCCAACACCGCAATTCAAAAGCATCAATTCTTTGGCACTCAGCTTTCTTTATAGTCCAACTCTCACATCCATACATGACTACTGGAAAAACCATAGCCTTGACTAGATGGACCTTTATTGGCAAAGTAATGTCTCTGCTTTTTAATATGCTGTCTAGGCTGGCCATAACTTTCCTTGCAAGGAGTATGCGTCTTTTAATTTCATGGCTGCAATCACCATCTACAGTGATTTTGGAGCCCCCCAAAATAAAGTCAGCCACTGTTTCCACTCTTTCCCCATCTATTTGCCATGAAGTGATGGGACCGGATGCCATGATCTTCGTTTTCTGAATGTTGAGCTTTAAGCCAACTTTTTCACTCTCCTCTTCCACTTTCATCGAGAGGCTCTTTAGTTCATCTTTACTTTCTGCCATAAGGGTCGTGTCATCTGCATATCTGAGGTTATTGATATTTCTCCCGACAATCTTGATTCCAGCATGTGCTTCTTCCAGCTCAGTGTTTCTCATGATGTACTCTGCATATAAGTTAAGTAAGCAGCAAAAGTAGGAAGTTAAGAAAGACCTGGAATAACAGGCAATTTTGGCCTTGGAGTACAGAATGAAGCAGGGCAAAGGCTAATAGAGTTTTGCCAAGAGAATGCACTGGTCATAGCAAACACCCTCTTCCAATAACACAAGAGAAGACTCTACACATGGACATCACAAGATGGCCAACACCGAAATCAGATTTATTATATTCTTTGCAGCCAAAGATGGAGAAGCTCTATACAGTCAGCAAAAATAAGACCGGGATCTGATTGTGGCTCAGACCATGAACTCCTTATTGCCAAATTCAGACTGAAATTGAAGAAAGTAGGGAAAACCACTAGACCATTCAGGTATGACTTAAATGAAATCCCTTCAAGGATTAGCTCAACCCTGTCCCATTTCCGCTCGCAGACCCAGGCTGCTGGGTTGGCAGGACTCATTTCTCCCCAGAGGCCCTTCTGCCCAACACAGGTATCAGAGGGAACTTCCACAGAGAAACTGATACACTACCAAAGTGAAATGCCCCCCACCAAAGGGGACGATCTCATTTTGTGAACAGAAGGAACAGAAAAGAAGTGGCAAGGAAGAAACCCATTCACGTGTGTATATATTTGCACAAACATTGAATGACGTGGAAGTGGACTTTCCACGATGTTAACATTGGTTATCTCAGAGTATTAGGGTTGGAATGAGGGCTATTGGGAGATGATTAGCTTTTCCTGTATATACCTCTGTAGTATTGACTTGTTACAGTGAATATATATACATTATGTACAGTTTTTACAAGTTCAAGTACATTTTATAGCATCCTTTTTACAATGATCAAACCAAAATTTTATAATAAGTTTTACATGAACACATTGAAATTCTCCTAAAGTTAAATTTGGGCTTCCCAAGTGGCTCAATGATAAAGAAGCCATCTGCTGAGCAGGAGACATGGGTTCATTCACTGATTTGGGAGGATCCCCTGGAGGAGGAAATGGCAACCCACTTCAGGATCCTTCCTAGGAAATCCCATGGACAGAGGAGACTGGTGGGCTACAGTCCATGGGGTCGCAAGGAGTCGGACACAACTTAGTGACTTAACAACAACAAAGTTAAATTCATTTACACATTCTCTACAAGACATACTTCTGCTTTAAGTTAGAGCCAACACAGTTATGTAGACCCAGAGGGCAGATTACATGGTTCCAAATTCCGGCCCTGCTGCTTACTGGCTCCTGACCCTGAACAAGTTCCAGTTATGAAACCCTCCAGGGCCTCAGTTTCCTGCTTTGTACCACAGGGATGATAATAGTATCTCCTTCATAGGACTGCTCAAGAGATTCAATGATCCAATTAAGTAATGTATGTAGAATAGTGTCTGGCACAGAGTTAAGTTCTATGTTAGTCACTTTTATGCTTTCTGGGTTGAGAACTTATCATTTATGAATGTAGATTACTGTACAAAAGCTGAGGGCTTTGAAATACAGTATTATTTATTGCCACAGCACTAAAAATCTCCATAGTAATATATCTGGGCAAATGCACATGCAAGTGCCAGGCAGTATGAATTTTAGGTGACATGCTACCTATATAACAATTTTACTAAAAGCCTTGACTATTTACTACGATGTTTAGATTATTATAAAAGGAAGGTTCTCAGGTTATAGCGTATAAATAGTAAACACGGAGTAAAGCAGGCAGCAAGAACACTTTTGCATGAATATCAAATCTGGCACAGAAAGCATCACTTGATGTTTCAGGATTATAAAACGGCCCGGCACTGTGTGATGGGCCGAGGGAGGACCCTGGTAGGTGCAGAGATGTGGATGTGCTGAGGAGGTAACAGTATGTAGGCTTGGTGATGCCTTCTGGAACACTTCTCCACATTTTCACAACCAGAAGGGTGGAAACAGGCTTTGATACAAAGAGGCAAAAGACACTGCCTGTAGACTGTCATCTGATATCGTTATTGGGTATTGTTCCCATAATTCCTTCTTAATCTGGCCAGAGTTGGTGTCTATGGCTAGCTCCAAGTAATGTAACTTCTCTATCCTTTCACTGTTTCCACTCTTTTTGTGATGACATTCACTGTAACAAGATGAGGAAAAAAATTAGGAAAAACACTACTGAACCATCCTTTAATCACTCTCCTCTCATCAGCCTTAGATAATGACTGAACTAAAAATAAATTCAGCTTCTGCATTTCTAGATTCTAAAAAAAATACTGTATTGATGTAATAAAATATCACTATTTTAAAAATAATTTTTACTGTATAATAACCACAAATATTTATAATGGAAAAATCAATAGATCACATCACTGATGGGAAATTAGTGAAACCATAAAAAGTCAAACGTGACATTTTATTGGAGCTGCATGTTCTTTTAAAAAGCAAATATATTGACTAGTTCTTCTGAAAGATTGCTTATGAGGTATAATTTCCAATGACTTTGGCACTAAAGAGTCAAGAAAGATGTTATTTCTGCAACTTTTAATTAGAAGCATAAAAAGCTTCATGAACAGAATCAATAAAAGCTGTGGGAATTAATTACTTTCCATGAAATAAAACTATAAAGTATATTACTGCAAAAGTAATATATTTCTTTTTACTTAAATTTCTTGTTCTGAAAATTTTTGTTCTAGATATAAAATTTAACAAATGCAGATTTTCTTTATGAAGGAAAAGAAAGTGAAAGTGAAGTCGCTCAGTCGTGTCCTACTCTTTGTGACCCCATGGACAGTAGCCTGCACCAGGTTCCTCCCTCCATGAGATTTTCTAGGCAAGAGTACTGGAGTGGGTTGCCATTTCCTTTTCCAGGGAATCTTCCAGACCCAGGGATTGAACCCAGGTCTCCCACATTGTAGACAGACGCTTTACCGTCTGACGAAGTCTTTATGCTGCTGTTGCTGCTGCTAAGTCGCTTCAGTCGTATCTGACTCTGTGAGACCCCATATACGGCAGCCCACCAGGCTCCCCCGTTCCTGGGATTCTCCAGGCAAGAACACTGGAGTGGGTTGCCATTTCCTTCTCCAGTGCATGAAAGTAAAAAGTGAAAGTGAAGTCGTAGGATTAAAAACTTATGTGGCTTTATAGCAAGATAGTTTTAAGGAAAGCTTCCTGAGTGATCTCTGAAAATAATTGCTTCTTCCATTTTTCATATCATTTTATTTGTGTGAAGTCTGGAATACCATATCCATGTTTGTTTGTTTTTTTTAAGACTGACAGGAAGTGGGGATAATAAAGAGAATGTACTGGATAGAAGATGCAACGGTGGGCAGACCAAAACCTGGACCAACTGGAGAACTAGCTGGCCCTTGCCTTGGTGTCTTTACCACCTTCCTCCCTGTCACTCCTGCTAGGGAAAAACTTTCTCCTTTGTTTCTCTGAAGGGAACAGTGTTACCTTAAGGGACTACTAAGCACCATTAATTCAGTTCAGTTCAGTCGCTCAGTTGTGTCCGATTCTTTGCGACCCCATGAACTGCAGCACGCCAGGCCTCCCTGTCCATCACCAACTCCCGGAGTCCAACCAAACTCATGTCCATTGAGTCAGTAATGCCATCCAACCATCTCATCCTCTGTCGTCCCTTTGTCCCCCTGCCCTCAATCTTTCCCAGCATCAGGGTCTTTTCAAATGAGTCAGCTCTTTGCATCAGGTGGCCAAAGGATTGGAATTTCAGCTTCAGCATCAGTCCTTCCAATGAACACCCAGGACTGATCTCCTTTAGGACGGACTGGTTGAATCTCTTGCAGTCCAAGGGACTCTCCAAGAGTTTGCGCCCAGCTTTCTTTATAGTCCAAATTTCACATCCGTACATGACTACTGGAAAAACCATAGCCTTGATTAGATGGACCTTTGTTGACAAAGTAATGTCTCTGCTTTTTAATATGCTGTCTAGGCTGGCCATAACTTTCCTTGCAAGGAGTAAGCGTCTTTTAATTTCATGGCTGCAATCACCATCTACAGTGATTTTGGAGCCCCCCAAAATAAAGTCAGCCACTGTTTCCACTCTTTCCCCATCTATTTGCCATGAAGTGATGGGACTGGATGCCATGATCTTAGTTTTCTGAATGTTGAGCTTTAAGCTAACTTTTTCACTCTCCTCTTTCACTTTCATCAAGAGGCTCTTTAGTTCATCTTTACTTTCTGCCATAAGGGTGGTGTCATCTGCATATCTGAAGTTATTGATATTTCTCTCCCAATCTTGATTCCAGCTTGTGCTTCTTCCAGCCCAGCGTTTCTCATGATGTACTCTGCATAGAAGTTAAATAAGCAGGGTGACAATATACAGCCTTGAAATACTCCCTTTCCTATTTGGAACCAGTCTGTTGTTCCATGTCCAGTTCTAACTGTTGCTTCCTGACCTGCAGGAAGCAGGTCAGGTGGTCTGGTATTCCCATCTCTTTCAGAATTTTCCACAGTTTATTGTGATCCACATAGTCAAAAGCTTTGGCATAGTCAATAAAGCAGAAATAGATGTTTTTCTGGAACTCTCTTGCTTTTTCAATGATCCAGAGGATGTTAGCAATTTGATCTCTGGTTCATCTGTCTTTTCTAAAACAAGCTTGAACATCTAGAAGTTCCTGGTTCACGTATTGCTGATGTTTGGCTTGGAGAATTTTGAGCATTACTTCACTAGGGTGTGAGATGAGTGCAATTAATGGTAGTTTGAGCATTCTTTGGCATTGCCTTTCTTTGGGATTGGAAAGAAAACTGACCTTTTCCAGTCCTGTGGCCACTGCTGAGTTTTCCAAATTTGCTGACATACTGAATGCAGCACTTTCACAGCATCATCTTTTAGGATTTGAAATAGCTCAACTGGAATTCCATCACCTCCATTGACTTTGTTCATAGTGATGCTTCCTAAGGCCCACTTGACTTCACATTCCAAGCTCTCTGGCTCTAGGTGAGTGATCACACCATTGTGATTATCTGGGTCATGATAATCTTTTTTTGTACAGTTCTTCTACATATTCTTGCCACCTCTTCTTAATATCTTCTGCTTCTGTTAGGTCCATACCATTTTTGTCCTTTATTGAGCCCATCTTTACATGAAATGTTCCCTTGGTATCTCTTATTTTCTTGAAGAGATCTCTAGTCTTTCCCATTCTATTGTTTTCCTCTATTTGTTTGCATTGATCGCCATGGAAGGCTTTCTTATCTCTCCTTGCCATTCTCTGGAACTCCACATTCAAATGGGTATATCTTTCCTTTTCTCCTTTGCTTTTCACTTCTCTTCTTTTCACAGCTATTTGTAAGCACCATAAGGAAATATATATATTGTTTTCATATACAAAATGTCTCGTGTCATTTTGGGAGCAGGGCAGTCCAAGTCAGACACGCAGGACAAATAAACTGGGCCCTGGCTTATGATCTTTTGTAAACTGTCTATAATTTATTTTCAAATACTTTAGCATAAATAATATATCACTGTGTATATGTTAGTTTAAATCTGTATCATAAGGATGCTCTGTATCTTACTGAGAAATATATATTTTAGAGATGGTTAGCTAACATTTAAAAAAAAGGTTACATTCCAGAGTATGTACTTGAGCATTGTTAATTAGCATATTTGGTGTTAGAAATGAATTTTTGGTGATGAAATTTCTGGTGTTTAAGATATTAAAAAGCAGAGATATTACTTTGCCAACAAAGGTCCATCTGGTCAAGGCTATGGTTTTTCCATTGGTCATGTATGGATGTGAGAGTTGGACTGTGAAGAAAGCTGAGCCCTGAAGAATTGATGCTTTTGAACTGTGGTGTTGGAGAAGACTCTTGAGAGTTCCTTGTACTGCAAGGAGATCCAACCAGTCCATCCTAAAGGAGATCAGTCTGTGGTGTTCATTGGAAGGACTGATGCTGAGGCTTAAACTCAATCCATTGGCCACCTCACGTGAAGAGTTGACTCATTGGAAAAGACCCTGATGCTGGGAGGGATTGGGGGCAGGAGGAGAAGGGGACAACAGAGGATGAAACAGCTGGATGGCATCACCAACTCAATGGACGTGAGTTTGAGTGAACTTTGGGTGTTGGTGATGGACAGGGAGGCCTGGCGTGCTGCAATTCATGGGGTCGCAAAGAATCTGACACAACTGAGCGACTGAACTGAAGATATATGTGTAACTTTACACATGGTTAAGTATGTTGAAATATAGGAACAGTCCTCACCCTCGCATTAACAAGGTATCCTTTGAACTGGTGTGAAGCTTTATTCTGAAAAAGTTTGTGTTCAGCCATTAATTTGGAGAGTTCCTGTTACTTGTCATCCATAAAGTAATAATTCACCTCTATTACATTGGTCTTAATGAAGTCTTCATGTAAGTTGTGTTGGTACATTTGTGTGTGTGTATGTGTGTGTGTGTGTGGTTGCACCTATGGGATCTGAGCTCCCCGACCAGTTGTGAGAGTGCAGAGTCCACACCGCTGGAACACCAAGAAATTCCCTGTGTTGGCGCATTTAAGTACAAAGTTGGGACTTTGAGCTTACAAAATAGGTTTACAATTGTTATTATTTTGTTCTGTGGCAGTTTGCTAATAAATGTCTATATGTGTGTCAGAATTTAGTCTGGGATTCACTTTCTTTATAACTGGTAGTAAAGCTGTGTCAAGGAGACATATACAAATCTCCTCCATCTCCAGACATTGCTGGCTACTTTTGGCAGAAAAGAACTTCGTAATTGCAATAGGCAACCCTGGCATGGGTCCATTCCTAAGACTTCTCTATCAGGATGGAGGAGGGGCAGGAATTCTCTGGTGGTCCTGCTGCTGCTGCTAAGTTACTTTAGTCGTGTCCAATTCTGTGAGACCCCATAGACAGCAGCCCACCAGGCTCCCCTATCCCTGCAATTCTCCAGGCGAGAATACTGGAGTGGGTTGCCATTTCCTTCTCTGGTGGTCCAGTGGTTAAGAATTGATACCTTCACTGCTGTGATGCAAGTTCAATACCCAATTGGGGAGCTAAAATTGCACAAGCCTTTTGGTGTAACCAAAGAAAAGAGTGGGGGTAATAGAAGAGTGGCTGGAAGAAAGGATATGGACTTAAGGTATGGGCCTACATATAAAGGTACAACCAGATGAACCAGTGTAAATATCACCAGAGAGTGTTCAGAAACCAGGAGAAAACAATCCTATCAATTTTGAGTTTGTAACAGCCAGAGATGGAAAGGTTAAACATAGGAACATGAACAAAAAATGTGAGGAGAGCAAAATATGGTAAATTAAGGATGTTTAGAGAAAGACTGGGAGAGACTGGGAAAGTGGGACTCCTTATCTATTTTGTTTCTAATTTCTCCATCAGTTACTATATAAACCTGATTCAGATATAATAAAAGAATTACAAACCAACATCACTTACAAATACTTTACTGGAAAAATCCTAAGTAAAATATAGTGAACAATTCTAGTACTACATTAGAAAAGAATGTACTATGAACAAGTGGGTCATATTTGAAGGTATAGTTCAAATTAGGAAATATTAATATAATACCCTGTATTAATATGTCTTTTAGATGGACTGACAAAGGTCCATCTAGTCAAAGCTATGCTTTTTCTAATAGTCATGTATGGATGTGAGAGTTGGACTATAAGGAAAGCTGACTGCCAAAGAACTGATGCTTTTTAACTGTGGTGTTAGAGAAGAATCTTGAGGTCCCTTGGACTGCAAGGAGATCAAACCAGTCCGTCCTAAAGGAAATCAGTCCTGAATGTTCACTGAAACGACTGATGGTGAAACTCCAATACTTTGGCCACCTGATGAGAAGAACTGACTCACTGGAAAAGACTCTGATGCTGGGAAAGACACAAGGCGTGAGGAGAAGGGGACGACACAGGATGAGATGGTTGGATGGCATCACCGACTCAATGGACATGAGTTTGAGCAAGCTCTGGCAGTTGGTGATGGACGGGGAAGCCTGGCATGCTGCAGTCCATGGGGTTGCAAAGAGTTGGATGTGACTGAGTGACTGAATTGAACTGATATTAATATGTCTAGTTGATGAAAAAATGCTTTAACAAAATTCAACACTCAGTTGAATAAAAATACTAAAAAATACTAATAAAAGAACAATAATAATTAAAAACTTTTACATAGAAAAAAACCCCTAGGTACAGGAAAAAAAGACAAATTAGGAGAAAATATCACAAGAAATATGCTAGATATAGGGGCTTTCCAGGTGGTGCTAGTGTAATGGATTCGCCTGCCAATGAAGGAGACGTAACAACACACTGGTTTGATCCCTGAATTGGGAAGATCCTCTGGAGGAGGGCATGGCAATAGACTCCAGTATTCTTGCCTGGAGAATCCCATGGACAGAGGAGCCTGGTGGGCTATATTCCATGGGATCACAAAGAGTCAGACACGACTGACGCAACTTAGCACACACACACATGCCAGATGTAAAGCTAATATCCTTTTTTCAGTTCAGTTCAGTTCAGTCGCTCAGTCATGTCCTACTCTTTGCGACCCCATGAACCGCAGCACGCCAGGCCTCCCTGTCCATCACCAACTCCCGGAGTTCACCCAAACCCATGTCCATCGAGTCAGCGATGCCATCCAACCATCTCATCCTCTATCGTCCCTTTCTCCTCCTGCCCTCAATCTTTCCCAGCATCAGGGTCTTTTCAAATGAGTCAGCTCTTCACATCAGGTGGCCAAAGGATTGGAGTTTCAGCTTCAACATCAGTCCTTCCAATGAACACCCAGGACTGATCTCCTTTAGGATGGACTGGTTGGATCTCTTGCAGTCCAAGGGACTCTGAAGAGTCTTCTCCAATACCACAGTTCAAAAGCATCAAGTCTTCGGTGTTCAGCTTTCTTCACAGTCCAACTCTGACATCCATACATGACCACTGGAAAAATGGGACCTTTGTTGGCAAAGTAATGTCTCTGGTTTTTAATATGCTATCTAGGTTGGTCATAACTTTCCTTCCAAGGAGTAAGCATCTTTTAATTTCATGGCTGCAATCACCATCTGCAGTGATTTTGGAGCCCAAAAGAAGACCTCTCTAATTTGATGTAAAAATGATATCCAGAAGATACTGTTAGCTGAAAAAAAAAATTGAAAATTGCATATATGGTATGTTCACTTTGGAGTAAGAAAAGAGAAGAAAACATACATATGTCTGCTTATTTTTTGCAAAAAGAGACATAAGGAGGATACATCAGAAAACAAGAAAATTGTATATATATAAAAGGTTGTAGGAAAAAGTGTTTAAGAGAGAGGGAAGAGAGTGATATTTCTCTGAATATACCCTTTTGGACGGTTTACACTTTGGGAAACATATTATTCTACATATTTCAAAAGTAAAATGAAATCATCAGTAATGGAAGGAAAAATAAACCAAAACTGGAAATAGAAAAAAAATAAACTCAGGTGTATTTCAAATAACATAAACCCATGGAAATGTAATAGGGTAGTGCAAGAGAAGTAATTCAAGTTATTTTTGTACCTAGTATTTTGACTTTCAACCCTCAATCTACAGAAGAAAAACTACAACCAAGGCTGAACCCTTTTTAGTAGGTTTGCTTAGGTAAATACGTGAATTTAGCAATTTTGATGTGTAATGTAGGATTTTATGTGTAATGCAGGATTTATGTGTAATGCAGGATTTTATGTGTAATGCAGGATTAGGAAAATGTGCTATGAGGAAACAAGGTTCTCACAGTTGAAGAAGGCAGACACAAATATGAAATGGGAATGGCAACAAAGAACACTGTAAAGCTACTATACATAGAATGGATAACAACAAGGTCTTACTATATAGCGCAGGAAACTATATTAAATATCCTGTGATAAACCATAATGGAAAAAAAATATAAAAAATGTATTATACATAAAACTGAATCTCTTTGCTATTTAGCAGAAATTAACACAACACTGTAAATCAGTTATACCTTAATAAAAAATTTTTAAGAGAACATTGTGGAATTATATTGGAATTTTAAGTATTAATATTTATGTTTTCTTAAATAAAAAAAAAAGAAATCTGTTGCCCTCTCCCCACCTTCTGTCTACTGAGATGACCTGAAAGCAGTAGTCCTCTAGTATCAATAAGCACTCTTAGGGCCAAAGTCTTAGCATCTAAATACCATTCTCTAAGGGGGGGGGGGCAGGGAAGAAACCAAGATTTGAGAAATTTTTGATTCCAGATTATGAGTAATGAATGAAGCCTGGAAAATCCTGTGCCACAAGATAAGGAAGTACTCAATGTGTAGGTCAAAAGGAGCCACCCCAAAGCTGGGCAAACCTCAGGTAATTTGAGCATCAAAACAAATAAGGATGGGGATTTCCCTGGTGGTCCAGTGGTTAAGAATCCACCTTTCAAGGCAGGGGATAATGGTTCAATCCCTGGTCAGGGAACTAAGATCCACATGCCAGAACTGAGTCCTAGCACCACAGTGAAGATCCAGTGTGACAAAATAAATAAATAAGGAAAGGAGAGAAGAGACATGTCTCCTATGCAGGAGAATTCACAGTAAATTACTTAAATACTCTAATGAATGGAGAGCACTCCAGAAATGTGTGCTGTGCACAATAACTTCCTTCCAAGGAGTATGGCAGGGCAAGCAGGGGAAAAAGAGTAACTTTACAGTGAAGAAACCTGACCAACACTACTCTGTTGATCAACATATACAATCACAAACTATGTTGGTAGTATGTACACCTGCTATAATGTTACGAAAATGACACTTTACCTCTGTGGTCTCCCTCTCAAAAACCCATAATTCCAGTCTAATCATGAGAAAAGAATCATATAAGTTCTAATAGAAGAGCATCCTACAAGGTTCCTGACTAGTTTTCCTTATAATTGCCAAAGTCATCAAAACCAAGTGGAGTTTGAGAAACCGTCACAGTCAGGAGAGACTAAGGAGAGATGACAACTCCATGTAATACTGCATCCTGGATGGAACCCTGGGACACAAAGGACATTAGTGCAAAACTAAGGAAAAACGATGGTCTGTCCTTGACCTCAGTGTATCAATATTGGTTCATTAATTGTAATGATGTACTATAATACTGTAATACTATATATATATATATACACACACAAAACATATATCAGATCAGATCAGATCAGATCAGTCGCTCAATCATGTCCGACTCTTTGCGACCCCATGAATCACAGCACGCCAGGCCTCCCTGTCCATCACCAACTCCCGGAGTTCACTCAGACTCACGTCCATCGAGTCAGTGATGCCATCCAGCCATCTCATCCTCTGGCGTCCCCTTCTCCTCCTGCCCCCAATCCCTCCCAGCATCAGAGTCTTTTCCAATGAGTCAACTCTTCGCATGAGATGGCCAAAGTACTGGAGTATCAGCTTTAGCATGATTCCTTCCAAAGAAATCCCAGGGCTCATCTCCTTCAGAATGGACTGGTCGGATTTCCTTGCAGTCCAAGGGACTCTCAAGAGTCTTCTCCAACACCACAGTTCAAAAGGGTCAATTCTTCGGCGCTCAGCCTTCTTCACAGTCCAACTCTCACATCCATACATGACCACAGGAAAAACCATAGCCTTGACTAGACGAACCTTTTTTGGCAAAGTAATGTCTCTGCTTTTGAATATGCTATCTAGGTTGGTCATAACTTTCCTTCCAAGGAGTAAGCGTCTTTTAATTTCATGGCTGCAGTCACCATCTGCAGTGATTTTGGAGCCCAGAAAAATAAAGTCTGACACTGTTTCCACTGTTTCCCCATCTATTTCCCATGAAGTGATGGGACCACATGCCATGATCTTCGTTTTCTGAATGTTGAGCTTTAAGCCAACTTGTTCACTCTCCACTTTCACTTTCATCAAGAGGCTTTTAAAATACTATAATCCTGTAAGAGATTTGTAACAGGGGAAACTGTATGTGAGGTGAATGGGATACATGGAAACTCTGTACTATCTACTCAATTTTTCTCTGAGACTAAAACTGTCCTAAAAATGGACTATTATAAACTAATAAACAAATAAGAGCAGCAATGGACTCTTGACTTCTTGAACAAAAACGAACATGTAAATCCATACTGATAGAAAGTAAGGGGGATTTTCCTTTTAGTAGCATCAAAACTTTCTTTTTAGTAGATCAAACCAGTCAATATTGAGGAAAATCAACCTTGACTACTTCTTGGAAGGACTGATGCTGAAGCTGAAACTCCAGTATTCATTGGAAAAGTCCCTGAAGTTGGCAAAGATCGCAGGCAGAAGGAGAAGAGGGCCTTCAGAGGATGAGATGGCTAGATGTCAATACCCTTGCAATGGACATGAACTTAGACAAACTTCAGGAAATGGTGAGGGACAGGGAGGCCTGGAATGCGGCAGTCCTTAGGATTACCAAGTGTTGGACATGACTGGGCGACTAAACAGCAACAAGCATCAAAACTAATAAATGTGGTGTTGAAGGAGATGGGTGAAATAAACACAACTAACATTGTAAAGAGCAGTTGCAGTAAGAATCATAAATGAAGGCAAAATCTTTAAGGTACAGTTTGATTAGGAGTGAGACATTTTCTTGGTCTCAAAGTATTTTTTCACAGATTGCTTAAGGGATGAAAGCAGAGGAAAACCAAGTGAAGAAACTACAACACCTTGATCCAGTGATAAAAATTAATACCACCTTATAATGGATAGACAGGCATTCTGTGCCTCCGGATGTACCACCTCGAAGAAGAACACAACTTCACCCGTGTGGTTGTTTCCACCAAGGATGCATCACTTCAGTTCAGTCAGTTCAGTCACTCAGTCGTGTTCGACTCTTTGCGACCCCATGAATCGCAGCACGCCAAGCCTCCCTGTCCATTACCATCTTCCGGAGTTCACTCAAACTCACGTCCATCGAGTCAGTGATGCCATCCAGCCATCTCATCCTCTGGCGTCCCCTTCTCCTCCTGCCCCCAATCCCTCCCAGCATCAGAGTCTTTTCCAATGAGTCAGCTCTTCACAGGAGGTGGCCAAAATACTGGAGTTTCAGCTTTAGCATCATTCCTTCCAAAGAAATCCCAGGGCTCATCTCCTTTAGAATGGACTGGTTGGATCTCCTTGCAGTCCAAGGGACTCTCAAGAGTCTTCTCCAACACCACAGTTCCAAAAGCATCAATTCTTCGGCACTCAGCCTTCTTCACAGTCCAACTCTCACATCCATACGTGACCACAGGAAAAACCATAGCCTTGACTAGACGGACCTTTGTTGGCAAAGTAATGTCTCTGCTTTTCAATATGCTATCTAGGTTGGTCATAACTCTTCTTCCAAGGAGTAAGCGTCTTTTAATTTCATGGCTGCAGTCACCATCTGCAGTGATTTTGGAGCCCAGAAAAATAAAGTCTGACACTGTTTCCACTGTTTCCCCATCTATTTCCCATGAAGTGGTGGGACCGGATGCCATGATCTTCGTTTTCTGAATGTTGAGCTTTAAGCCAACTTATTCACTCTCCTCTTTCACTTTCATCAAGAGGCTTTTTAGTTTAATTTGAATCTAATCACGAGGAAACATCATAAAGGTCGATGAGAGAATTTCTATTTGAAGATGAGTCTGTCGCTGTAAGGGGATGGATTGCTCTTGGTGAGCCCTCTCGGTCATAAGGCTGTTAAATAATCCAATGCAAACATTAGAGGCTGTGATTTTAACTATAATATTTATAAATTAAAACGCTATGGCAACGGGTTTACTTACATACGTATTTAAATACGTGTGACTACTACTACTACTAAGTCGCTTCAGTCGTGTCCGACTCTGCAACCCCACAGACGGCAGCCCACCAGGCTCCCCCGTCCCTGGGATTCTCCAGGCAAGAACACTGGAGTGGGTTGCCATTTCCTTCTCCAATGCATGAAAATGAAAAGTGAAAGTGAAGTCGCTCAGTCGTGTCCGACTCTTCGCGACCCCAGGGACTGCAGCCTACCAGGCTCCTCTGTCCATGCGATTTTCCAGGCAAGAGTACTGGAGTGGGTTGCTATTGCCTTCTCCGCAAAATACGTGTGAAGAGATAAGCAATTTCTCTGCAGGTGAAGGAGTGGGTCTAGAGAGAGTGGGGAGACGGTGGGAAGAGAAAAGGGGCCCTGAGCAGAGGACTGCCAATTGTTCGGTTTGTGGTTATTTCTAATTTAACAAACACTTACATAGCACTTACTTTTACCAAGCCCTGTTCTAAGCGCTTTCCACAAGTTGACTTTTAACGAGAAGGCTCAGAAAATGGTCTTTAGTTCCCAAAACAAAATACAGCTATGACATTTTAAGTTATTTTATCACAAGTACTTTTATCTGTATATCAAGGCTCAGCTGCAGTGATTCTCTTCTTGGACAGAAAAACATGAACCTAGAAACGATAGAAAGCCTAGTTGGCGAGGTGAAATGTTAAGACCCTTTTGAAAAGTTTTTGAGTATCCCTAAAAGCCTTATTTTGCGGAGAAGGAAATGGCAACCCACTCCAGTGTTTTTGCCTGGAGAATCCCATGGACAGAGAAGCCTGGTAGGCTGCAGTCCATGGGGTCGCACAGAGTCGGTCGGACACGACTGAAGCGACTTGGCAAAAGCCTTAAAGCATGTACTCAGAACAGTTTATGTATCTGCATATACTCAGAACAGCTTATGTATGTGTTTTGGATGTCAGGCACTCACAGTGTCTTTTCATTTAGGGGTGAACACCAGACCAGGTCGATGCCTATTTTAGCCGAAGTTGGTATTTCTAAACAACGTCCCGCCTCCAATCTAAGAACTACTTCCGGCCTTCGCCTTTTGTCCTCAGCGCGTATGTGAAGCAATGCATTCTGGGAGACGTTGTGATTTCCAGGCTGGGTGTGAATTCCGGACTTCGTTTCCCACAATGCCTTGGCGCGAATTCGTAATTCCTGCCGGGGTAACTGTGAGGTGGTCGCCATCTTGCGTACGGAGTCGCGGCTTGTTTCTCGGCTCCTGAGGTCCCGGCTTTCAGTCCCACCCGGTATCTGTTTGGGGAAGGTCTCTGCGGTTCTTTCACCTACTGTTTTGAGGTCAATGCAGAACTGTGGTATAAGGTGAGTAAACAGACCATTTTAAGCGAGGTGGGGTTGTGGTGGGGAGGTTTTTCAGTTTCTTTCTTCTTCCTTAAGTGGCTTGGCTTCTCGCCGGCGCTTGACTGAACCCTTTAGGTTAGCTGTATACAGAAGCCGGGAGTGAACCTTTGGGTCTCGGAGCTCTTTGGAATTCCTAGATAGAACCTGAACGTGTCTCCTTTGGGACAGAAAAATTGGGTGAAGCGCTTTTGCCCGGGCTGCCTTGTTTGGAGGTCAGGAGGCCTTAGGGTTCAAGTTGTGTATAGGCCTCTCTCCTTTCTCTTCCCTGGGTCTTTTCTGCTGTTTATAGTGAGGAAATGAGAAGCTGAGAAGCGGCCTAGGAGGGGCCTGTTTCTGGGAGGTTGGCGTTCTCTTCAGGTGTATTTTCTTTCAGTCCCCTTGGGGCCGTCTTGTCCCACTCGTGTTTTTGCCCTTTCCTTTTGCTCTCGTGTTAGAGAAAGGAAGACCAGAGAGCGGGCGGAATGAAGTATTGACCAAAACAGGCTTTTGAATTGTACTGTTGAGGGTCCCCCAAAATTTTCAGGGGAAGCAGAGTTTATTTATCTACGAGATGTACGAACCATCTGGAAAAGATGAGGGCTTTGATTTGGGGAGTTGCCAGATTTCTAAACATCACGTATTTCTGTCATTCTCAGGACAACTTAAGTTACTGTTTTTTTCTTTAAAATCAATGTAATCCACACACTTGGGGACACTTTTACTCTCCTCGCAAGAATAGGGCCTATAAAGACTGACATTTCAGTTAATCTGACGTTTGATTGCTAACACTTGTGGTTGTGTGAGGTTTGCTAAGGACCTAGTGGTTTTAAACAGGAAGACATTTATGATACAGTTTATTACAACCAGTTTGGATCTTTGTCATTTTGGTTGGCACACTTACTGTCCTTTTTAGTACACGATTGTATATCTGTGTCATTGAAATGTGTATTACTGATTGAGCTTTCCAAGCTTGCTTTAGTTTTTGCTTAGGTTCTCGAATTCAGAAATACATGAGTTAGATTAAATAGGAGATATAACTTTCTTTAAAAAAGGATGTTTATTTACCTTCAGTGAAACTCCTGCTTTAAATCACAATGTCATAACAGTAGTACGGGATTATAAAATTACAACTTTAAAATTTTCGTGTTTTGTGAAAATGGTTTTTAAATGCTTATATCAATTGTTTTCTTCTGTTGTTTCTGAGGAAATTTTTGTTTAGGTTTTTAAAGTATTAGTTGTGTGATTTTCTCCTCAGATGCCTTATGGTGAAGTTGAAACTAAATCCATGGGACGTGAAGAAGAACTACTAAGTGAACCATGCTCCAAGAAATTGAAGTCTACTGAAGAGGCATATGTTTTCCCCTATCATGGTAGTGGTAATTTTTACAGAAAGCAAGAGAAAACTGGAAGTGATTGGACCCCTGTAACCATCACTAATGTTAGAGGACATAGTTATCTTCAGGAGGACAAAACCCAAACTACAGATTTGCTGAAACCTGAGCATGATGGGATGCCTAGTGACAGACCGGATGTTATTGAGTCTGTTGATTCACAAGTTGTACAGGATATACATCCTCCATTGGTATCCACAGATGATGAGATATATAGCACAAGTAAAGCATTTATAGGACCCATTTACAAACCCCCTGAGGAAAAAAAATGTAATGACGGGAGGAATCAAGCAGACACTATCAATGGTAGAGACGGCAAAAATGGTAGAGACGGCAAAAGAAAACAAAACAAACAGAAATTTAACTCCAAAAAATCAGAGATTGACAATGAATTGTTCCAGTTTTACAAAGAAATTGAAGAGCTTGAAAATGAAAAAGATGATTCAGAAAGTAGTTGTAAGGAACCCGAACCCTCTGAGAAACAACTCATTGCATATTATCAGAACCCTAATAATGATCTGTTAAAATCTGAAGAAGAAAAGAAAAAATATCTTAGTAATGGCCTTCAACCACATTGTGGTTATCAACAGTGGGTGGGGAATGAGCCAGGTAAATATCCTTGTAATGGACAAATGATACCTACATTTTGTGATGATTCATTTACTTCCTTCAGGCCTGAGTGGCAAGCAATGGATTCTTTTGTAGTACCACAAGACCCTCATCTTCCCAGTTTTAACTATCACTTAAATATTGAAAGATTCAGTGTTCCACCAAATCCACCATCAAATATTTTCCATTCCCAGGATGACTTTGAGATGCAGAATGGATATTTTATAAATAGTTGTCATGCTAACTGGGATTGTTTGACTTTTGATGAGAACAATGAATATACTGACTGCAGTAGTGATCATCCCTCTAGAAATGACTACAGTGTGCAAGATGGGTATGCGAGTAATGGTTTCTGTGAAACCAGTGAAAGATACTGGAAAGATCCTTCTGTGGAGGAGTGTAATGGAACAGACAGGTTTATAAACCAGCAGTTTGAAGAGGAAAAGTTACATAAATTGCAGAAGTTACTTATTCTTTTAAGAGGTTTGCCTGGTTCTGGGAAAACGACATTGTCTCGGTAAGTAAAGGATACCAAGTGAATACTTGGTAATTTATTGCTTTAAGATCATGATAGTTGTAATCAATGGCAAATGCTTTTATGTGTCTTGTAAAAAATCTTTAATTTGTTATACTTGAGAATGGCATATGATGGTAAATATTTTAAAAGATGTTTTCTGATAGAGGAAAGGAGAATTGACATATATATTCTTATTAAGATCCTGTTAAGGACTTTAAAAATAGATTCACCATGTGAAATAATGGCTGTGATGAAAGCAAATGCTATTTGAGAACTGTGCTGCCCTTCAAGTCAGCTATTCAAGAAGAGTTGGATTCATAGGTAGAGAACTTGAGCTTTGACTCAGTTATTTCAGTTTGTGACCTTGGACAGGTTTCGCCGTTAATGAATAATACTTATTTTTCTGGAATTATGAGAAGCAATGAGATAACCCAAGGAGAGGAATTTTGAACTTGTTTTAAGAACTGTGTCGTGTTTGTACCATTGTTGATGGAGGGAACCTGTTTGCAGTTTCTTTAAGAGTTTGAAGTGAGCAATATCTGAAATTAGTGAAGTTAGAACTGATGATGTTTTATTGTGTGGTGAAATGTTTCAAATTCCTGTCTTTGTTTACATTTTTAAAATATTGATGCAGTCAAACACATTTGTGCAGCTATGAAAAGCAATACAGATTCTTTGTAGTTTATATAGGATGATTTCGAGGTTTATGCTAGATAAGAGGGAAAAGAGTTTATTTGATGTCTTTGTGTGATGATAAAAAAGTCAAGGAACTATTTTGTAAATGGTTTATATTTATTTGCAAGACAGTCTAAAAAACTTACACAGTATTTCTTCAGAAGCAAGAAATTAGAGAAAGATTTAAGTTATATAGACATTTCAAGCTAGATTGTAAACTGTTATTTTGTGAATGAATTTTAAGTCTGCATTTTGATTCCTTTTTAGTGAAAATTTTGTAGAGAAAATGATATTTCAACCCTTCTTTAGAAAGGATAGAAATTAGGAATGAAGTCTTAAAAACATGAGCGTTCTTCTAGATTTGGAATATCAGAAAAGAGATGGTTGGAAATTGGATGAATGCATCTTCTGGTGAGGACCTCTGGTATAGAATGCAAAAAGAAGGATTAGGTTTGGAACAACATATTGGAGTGTGTTGAAACTGAAAATGAATCAAGTGTAGTGGCAATTCAGTAGAAGTTCAAGGAGACGTAATTGTAGTGGGAGATGAGAGGTGATTATATTTAATATGTTGTTGTTCAGTCACTAAGTCATGTCTGACTCTTTGCGACCCCATGTATATTTCTTTATTTGAGAAATTAGGTGTAATAAGAATGGAAGTTACAGTCACAACTACCATTTATTTATGTTACTGTTTTTAGGTTATAGAGTACTTCCGTATATAACCATCTTGGGAGATGAATTAGCCTTTTCACTTTTTAGAAGCAGCAGAGGCTAATAAAAAATGAGTTCAGGTTCAAGGACTTGGGAGAAGTTGTAAAAACTGATAAGAGATCAAAGTGGGGATGTAAATGAGGGTGTGTATCTTACCTAATCCTTCACTTTAATATCTATCACATGGGTTGCTCTATACCTGACTCCTGGCTTTGAATAGCTTGGTTAAAGCAGCAGAAGTATCTCTTTAGGTCAGCACTTTTTTGAATGAAGTAGGAATGGTTATTTGGGATTGGATATGAAGCCACATATTCTCTAATGAGGAATGGTTTCATGTAGGATTTAGCTTTTCAAATGAGCTTTGAAAAAAGGAGTAAAGATTTGGAGGATCAGAGTTGAATTAATTTGGGGCACTAAATTAAAATATAACATTGTTTAGTATTGATATGTGGTAATGAGTTATAGTGAGTTAGATAAATTTCAAATTCTTTGGGGATAGTATTCAAGTCCCTTTCTTCCTTTAGTCCTTACCTACCTCTTTATCTTCATATCCTTGTGCACTTGAACTAGTACCCTGCCCTCCACTGCAGGAGACATAATATGTGTCCTTTCATTTTTCTCAGGATTTTACTTATTTAGAGGTTTTCTTACTTGCCTCCACTTTTGATGTTTTGGTTTCTCATCTCAACCCTCAAGACAGCATTATCTTTATTTACTGATAACTGACCTAAAAGCCAACTTGGTTACAAGTGGCAGACGCTTAGTGTTTACCACAACTTAATGAACAGATTTCGATGAAACCAGTCTTACATTAAGTTTGAATACAAGTACAGAGTTTAAATATTTACAAGTAAACCTGTGCAAACCAGTTCACACAACTTCTGTAAGTATGACAAGGTGCCAGCTCTTTATCCTCTTAGGTAAACTGACGGCCTTTTGATGAAAGGTTCATTTGAGGCAGAATTCAACAATATTCTAGAGATAGAATTTTGTTGCTGTTGCAGTTGGCAATCAGCCAAACTGAATCCTTTGATTCCATAATTGGTCTCAAGACCATTTAGGGATCAAGTTTGGGGTATCATTCTTAGGGGTGTGGGCTAAAGATTTTGCTAGATTCTTATACTGTGTTCTTGCAAGGAGGAGGCATAAATCGAAATTACTTCAGCAAATCCACATTCCTTTATGCTACAGATTTCACCAGAGTATTATCAGAAGCAGTAATTTCATCATATTAGCAAAATGTCTGGAGTTGATCAGGAGTAAAAGATAGTTGAAGTACTTGTCAGAAAGAGAAAGTCCTACTCTGCTGGCTTTGGTGATGAAGGGACCATGAGTCAAGATGGATATGTAGGTTGCTTTTAAAGGAATGCTAGTCTGACCACAACTGATATTAACCTAATGAAACTGATTTCAGACTTCTGACTTTCAGAACAGTCGGATAATAAACCTGTGTTGTTTTTAGCCACCAAGTTTGTGATAATTTGTTATAGCAGCTATAGAACACAACAGTTTGAAGAGAGGAAGAGATTTCATTTTTCCTTCCTTCTGTTGGAAAAGCTCTTAGTTTAAACTCCAGAGGAAGGATTGACTTTTTCTTATGTAGAGTAATTTTCTTCTTTCAAGGAGTATTTGGAGAATGAAGTGTCCCAGTAGTCTTGGGCCAGAGGATATGCAAGGCCACTCAGTACATAAGGAGGTAAAGAATTCATGCAGTATCAGTTTTACTCAGAGGTTTTTTTTTTTAATCACTTCTGTTTTTAAATATATATGATGTGTTATAGAAAACATATAGTTTTTAGAAATTAAAAAAAATAAAGCAGGAAAATTACAGTGATTCTATATATAGTAGACCATTTTGGGGAGTAGGACTCTCAAAATGACGCTTAAAGAATACAGCTCATTTGTTACTCAAGTGAAAGAGTGTAAGTACAGAGTAAATTTTTTATCTATGGTTGTGTTACAAAGTTCCCTGAAGCTGACTTGTTAAAGCAATAAACATTTATTGTCTCACAGTTTCTGAAAGACAGGAATCTGGATGCCTCTTGTTCAAGGTCTCCAATGATGCTGTGATCACCATGTTGCTTTGGGCTGTGTTTTGGTCTGAAGGCTTGTCTTGGGGGAAGACCGGCATGGAATCTCGCTCAGAATTGTTGACAAGACTCATTTCCTTGTGAGCTGTTGGATTGAAGGCCTCAGTTTCTTGCTATCTGTAGGCTGTAAGGTCCCCTCAGTTGAGGGGATTATCCAAGGGTGTGGACGCCAGGAGGCAGGGATGTTATGAGCTATTGGTTTTGGCTCTTCCACCATTGTTTATGTGATTTTGGTGGCCTGATTTCAGAAATTATTTTCATTTCTGAATTTGTTTAATACCACATTGTCAAGGTTGTTGTGAGGATTAAATGGAATCATAAAGGTATATATATAAAATGCTTGGCACATACTAGGTCCTCAGAAAGATAGCTATTTTGAAAAAATACGAATCAAGTGGCCAGTGGGACCACATCTGAAGTTTTTATTGTATACTTGATTTCTCAAAAGTCTCAATTTTGGCATTCTGAGAATCCATTTTAGTACCTGTCGTAACTTGGGAGGGTTCTAATAGAATCTAAGAATTTTGAAAATACTGATAGTCTTAAATAATTTACTTTTGGTTCAGATGGTTGATATGACATTAGATATATCTAGATTGATAAAGGTATTTTTGAGATAATTCAGGGAATTTTGAAACGATGCATGAGCAGTCTAGGAGGAAAAAGTCTCCCCAAGCTAAAATTATTTGCTGTTGTTATGATTTATACACCTAAGATATTCTTCATTGAGATTTGCTCATGTTTGATGTTGACATGGGTTAATGATATAAATTGATTTACTATCCCTTCCCTCCCCACTTTTTTTTTTTTTGGGAGGAGGTTAAGCATTTCTTGGGTACAGAAGATCCTATACTCTTGTAGTACGGTATTATTAAACCTAGAGGATCACCTGCTAGTAAAGTAGTAGAACAGATGGGGGGAAAAAAAAGAAACATATATGTTATCTAGGAAAGATAGTATCAGGTTTCTGGTACTTTGAAACATAACTAGGTATCATCTAGTTGGTTATGATCAAAATATTTTTAGACAATTGAGCTTTGGTTTGGAATGCTAATATTGTGGCATTTTTTATCACTTATAAACAAATAGGATGCCAAATGTGTTAGATGGTATATTTTGGGAAAATCATGGCCAGTTAAAAGAGAAATCTAGCTTTATCCTCAAACAATTTAAACCATTTACTTTTTTTTAAGATTTATTTTTTAATTGAAGGATAATTGCTTTACAGAGTTGTGTTGGTTTCTGCCAACTTCAACATGATAAACCATTTACTTTGGTTTGTTTAAAGTAATTTGAATCAGAATTCTATAAGTGGAAGTATACAGTACATTTTTTACATTTATATATGATTTTATTTTTGTATAAAATATATGCAGTTTTATCTGAGGAGAGGAGAGATGTTTGTTTTAATAGTTGAAATTCTTTGTTACTTTTATTAGGAAGTATTCTTGAATCATCCCAGGACAATATCATCCCTCCCACCACCTTCTACTCCCTTCCCCTTCTCAAAAAGAGATTATAGAATTACATATGCTCAGTTGCTTCAGTCCGCTCCATGAACTGTGACCTGCCAGAGGGACAGAATCCCTCTGTCCATGGGATTCTCCAGGCATGAATACTGGAGTGGGTTGCCTTGCCCTCCTCCAGAGGATCTTCCTGACCCAGGGATGGAACCCACATCTCTTAAGTCTCCTGCATTGGCAGGTGACCTTTACCACTAGCGCCACCTCGGAAGCCCAATACAATGATAATCCAACTGCCTAATGGTTGAAGGAGGGGAGATAAAGTGAAAGTCGCCTCAGTTGTGTCTGACTCTTTGTGACTCCATGGTCTGTACAGTCCATGGAATCCAGGCCAGAATACTGGAGTGGGTAGCCTATCCCTTCTCCAGGTGATCTTCATGACCCAGGAATCAACCAGGGTCTCCTGCATTGCAGGCGGATTTTTTGTTATTGTTGGATCCAAATTGTTCCTACTGTGTTTTCCCTTTTCTCAGCACATCTCTAATCTCTTTCATGAGTCGCTGGTTATGGGAATTCTCTTACACTGAACACTTGTCAATCTCTCTGTGCTTAGGAGTTAAAGGTGGTAAATCGTGAGAACAGACCTTGATTACCACTGACTTGTTCTGAGAGTGTGTTCTTTGTTCAGTATTTAGTAGTTAATTTCATTTAGTAATTTAATCTCTTAAAAGTTAAAAACATGATTATACTCTGGAGGATCATTGACTGTTTCACAGCCTTAAACCACAAGTCTCACTTTCAGGTCATGCATGTTTGTGCTTTATAGAAATAGTGTATCAAAGCTGTCAAAACTTATCTTTATCCAAATGTAGTTTTCCCCAGATGAATTGCTTCCTTAAGCTTGCTTGTCTTAGGTTACCTATTGTGTTAAATTTAGGCAATTTTAGACACCAAATACAAATTCACTAAAGTTAAAACATGGAAAGTTGACATCATTTTGAATTGAAGAATGTTTTTAAAAGTTGCAATATAAAAAGAAAAAAGTTGCAATATAGAAGCCACTTTAAATAGTTTTTATTACTGGCTATTATTATGTAGATTTAAGTGTGAAGTGATATTTGGAATCTGAAAGCTTTTAAAGGTTCAACTCTTGTGCTGTTCTGCCTCCAATATATTAACAAATATGTACCAGCTATTCATTTAATAATCTTTCCTATGTGGCTTATTTCTGATGGTTATAGATTTTATAAATGGCACCTTTATGATTTCTTTTATTAACAGAATTCTGCTTGGTCAGAGTCGTGATGGCATTGTGTTCAGCACTGATGACTATTTTCACCATCAAGATGGGTACAGGTATAATGTTAATCAACTTGGTGATGCCCATGACTGGAACCAGAACAGAGGTTTGTTTTGGGCCAAGTCTCCTGGGATAGAATATTTGACTAGGAGTCACAATACCTGAATTTTTATTCTTGACTTTTTTTCTTTTTACCAACTGGATGACTTTGACAAGCCATCGAAAGAGCTTTGAGACCCAGTTTTTCATCTCTTAGAAGCAGTGATAATCATACTTACTCTACCTGATTGAGGTGAAAATCAGAGAATGTAGTTAGAATATTTTTTAAACTGTAGATAGTGTACATAAGCCAGTACAATAAAAGTATAGGATGTTTTGATATAGTGCTTTATACCTCATGAACAAATTCAGAAAACCTCTGATACTACCTCATGAACAAATTCAGAAAACTTTGATATTTTTGTAATGTGTTACCAAAAGTTATTTCCTCGAATAATGCTAATATTTTCTAAGGCTTAATGTCCATGAATATTAAACATTTTTTTCACTGATACAAAAAAGTTACTTAATACACTTTTTAGAGGCACATGGGTCAAATTTGCTTTAATTTCGGAATAGTAATTATTAACCTTGGCTGAACATTTGAATCACTTGGGGATTTTTTTTTTTTTTTAAACTCATGCCCAAGTATTAGCCTCAGAGATTCTGGTTTAGTTAGTCTGATGTCCTTGTGTGCTCATTCACTTCAGTCATGTCCAATTCTTTACAACCCTGTGGACTTCCAGGCTCCTCTGCCCATGGAAGGATTCTCCAGGCAAGAATGCTGGAGTGGGTTGAGATGTCCTTCTTCAGAGATCTTCCTGACTCAGGGATCGAGCCTGCGTCTTCCCAGGCTCCTGCATTGCAGGTGGATTCTTCAACCACTAAGCCATTGGGGAAGCCCCTAGTTGGTCTGGAGTGGATCTAAATATTAGTGTTTTGTTTGTTGTTTTTTTTTTAAGTTTCCTGGATATTCTAATGTTACAATCAGAATGGAAAACTATTAATCTAGAACTGTGTAGGTACATGCTTACACTATAATCTGATTTCTTTTTTAAAAGATTAAGAATGCATTGATGATGAAACATTATTTAAACCTGGAGTAGAGCGATTACAGTGAACAGCCTATTTGCTTCCTTGTGGTAGTCATTTAACTTGTAGGATTTATTTGGTTCAACCTTTTTTTCTTTGTAAGTAAACGGTTGTCCCATTTTTAGTGATGCTAAGATCAGTAGCTTCAGAAGAACAGTCTGCTCCCTGGTTTATTCAAGAATGTTTCCTTAATCAGTTATTTCATTAAAGTTGCAAAATGATTTTTCTAGGTCTGTCATTCCTTCTGTGTTCAGTGGCTAGAATTCTTCTGTAATGAGGAACGTCCTCTTACCTAGAACTAGCAACTAGTGTTACCCTGAAGTACAGTATGTACAGGAAAAAGCAGCATAAATGCTTTTCTTTCTAATTCTCACTTTTCAAAGCAAGGAATTTCAGTGAGGATATTTTTGAATAAAAAGTTTAAATGTCAGATAAGTTTGATTTTAAGACTATTTTCTAGTATTGATTCTAGGATTTCTCCAAATATTTATTTTAGAAAAAAATTTTTTTAAATTAATTCTTTTTTATTTTTTAAACTGCTGCAGTGTTACTACCCAAGTCAAATAAGGATCATACTGGCAGTTCCCAAAAATGCTTAGAGTTATTGGCCCAGAGTTAAGAGGAACAGAAGTAGATGATAAGGGGAATGAGGCAGTATATCTTTGGTGAACTGGAAAGTTTGTGTGGGACATTTTTTTTCTTTCTGCAATACTAGACTATTTTATTAAAATGTTTGTGCCGTGTGACTTATACTTGCTGAACATATTGGTGTCTAGATAAACAACTGGTTTTATTAGTATAGTAAGTGTGGACTTTTCCAAGGTAATTTTTAACCCTTTCAAGGTAATGATAACTGGCAATTGCTGGACATTTTGAAAGTTGTGAGCATTACGTTTAATTTACACACATTTATTGAATACTTTTAAGTGCCAGTCATTATTCTGGGAATATCAGTCTGCCTCATGTTTATTAGAAGAATCTAAATTCACCTTTAACTGCTTATAAATTTAAAATATCTCTAAGATGTCGTTATTCTCTTTCTTAGAGTATGGTGGTTAATTTGTTTGAGAAAATGACTCTCTTTATTTGAGTATTCAGACATTGTTTTCTTAGGACCTTTATTTTCCTGGAGTGCACTGGAATGTGGTATTGGACGATAATTATTCATGGAAAGAGAATAATATCTCCATTCCTGCAAATCAGATATTTATTTGGTTAATAAGCTCCTTTTGTAGAACTTGACTCCTTAGAGGTGTAAGCCTGTCTATCAGACATTAGGAGAATTACTTTAATATTTTTTTTTAAAATGAAAGTATGATCACTGTTTGGGGTGAAGCAGTGGGAATTGATAGCATCTTGGTATCCTGTTTGTGACCCAAGTTGTAACTTTCTTTTAATATTTAGAGACGTCGTCTCCCAAATATGTATTTACATTCCACATTAGTCATTATTACTTAGCTTTTAAAATTCTATCTTCCCTTAGACATCTGTATAAATGTTTTCATTATGTGAAACTTAGTGGTTTGAATTCTAAATCCCAGCAAAACTTACATATCATTGCATTTTGCCTCAGCCTTTTAAATTTTATAGTGGGGAGAAGGAAATGGCAACCCATTCTAGTATTCTTGCCTGGGAAATCCCATGTACAGAGGAGCCTGGCAGGCTATAGTCCATGGGGTCTCAAAAGAGTTGGACATGACTTAGCCACTAAACAACAACAACCATCCATCCATAGCCCCACCTGTTAGAGGTAATTTGTGTTACTCTTTTGGAGTGATGCTAAATGACCTGTTTGTTAACATGTAAATTCAAAGCACTAACTGATTTGCTCTTGGAGCATCTGAAGCTTCCAATATGAGGAATTCTCAGGTTTCTCTAGGAAGAGGCATGATACATGAATCTGGAACAACAGCCAAGTCAAGAGGTCCCCCGAGGGCCAAGGTCAGAGAGGTCAGAACCATGAGAGGGTGATCCTTGAGCAGACGCCCAGGATGGAGAGAGAGCCAAAGGGTGGACACCACCCCTCCTCCAGCTATGGCCACTGCAGGAAGGTTTCTGAGAGTCACAGGTCCACTAGCCTCCTCCCCATCCAAGTGACTGCTCTTCTACAGCTTTCTGTGAGAACAGTCTTAAATGGAGTCTCTCTCATAAATGATGGAACTCTGTAAAATAAAATAAATTTTATAGTGGGCTCTTAATTGTCTTGCCTGTCATTAACAGGAATCGCTATGAAATAGTTCTCACCTCATACTGGAATCAATAGCTAGAGACAGGGAGATATAGTTTGAAAAGTTCTGTTTAGCTCAGCTCCCAATTTCAGAAATCATTGTCCTAAGAAATATCCACAAAGTCAGTTGAACTTTGGAATTTAGCTGCTTAGGATGTGAGTAGTGATAAATCCATAGCACTTTTTTTTTTTTTTTTTTTTTACCTAAGTCTCTTATTTCGAAAGAATTACTGGGAATTTTACCTATAGAAGACAACTTTTGGTGTCTTAGTAACTTTTCTCATCTTTATAGTTTGCCCAAAATGAAATCAGTTACATATTATCTTGTAAATTGCCATTTTCTGTTAAAAGTCTCCATCGTTCCATATCATTAAATGTTTGTCTCTTTTCATACTCAGACCATATTCACATGTAACTTGTCCCTACATTTTCTGTAAATGAAAGCTCTAGACTGAAGTCTTCATTAGCTGTAAGTTCAACAGAATATTTCCCCTAAAATGTCCTTTACAGCTAGTTTTTCAAAACCAGCATTTGGTCTGAAGAAAACCCATTACATATGTTTATGTCTCTTAATTCCACTTAATCTAGCAGAGTCCTTTTATTTCCATGCACTGACTCTAGAGATTGCACAGTTTTGTTTTTAAGTACAAGGATGTAGAAAATTGCTTAATGAATGTTTAAATTTTATTTTATATATTTTTATCTAATCATTCTGTTTTTTGCTTTTTAAATTTATTTTTTATTTCAGCAAAGCAAGCTATCAATCAGGGGAGATCGCCAGTCATAATAGACAACACTAATACACAAGCTTGGGAAATGAAACCATATGTGGAAATGGTAAATATGAGATATGAGAGAGTTTTTCTATTCTTTTCAGCTTTTTTCATATTCTGAAATTTCAGTTACTTTGATGTTTACTATTAAAACATTTGTCCTTGTTCTCTAAAGAGGTGTGTCCATTTGCTTAATTTTTTAAAAATTGAGAATGGTGCTTATTAAGCAGTATGTTCATCTTGTTAGTTTTGCCTGGACTTGAGAATAGTGATTGGAATTTGACTGTTAAGTAGCCTTAAAATTTTTATAAACCATATTATTTTAAAGATAAATTTGTCTTGGTTGAGCAAATTGAGAAGTATTGTCTAAGTGAAATTTGTATCTGTCTTCCATCTTTTTACTTTAAGAAGTGTTCTCTGGGTTTTTGTTTTCTTCTTTTCTTTTGTGTAGGCCATAGGAAAAGGATACAGAGTAGAGTTTCATGAACCTGAAACTTGGTGGAAATTTGATCCTGAAGAATTAGAAAAGTAAGGCACTCAAAAAATTTTTAATCTCATCTTTTTTTTTTTCTTTCTTCTTTTCATGATCAGTTTCTTTACTAGCTTTTGTTTGTTAAATCTTTGATACCTATGAATAGGACTATTACTACTACTACTCACTTTCTATTAAGAGGAGCATTGGCTTAAATGCAGCTTGTTTGAGGCTCTTTGCAGTATTAAATTTCCTTAAATGTTCTTTGTTAAGTGTGTTTGTCACTTCTTCTTACGTGACTTCCTGCATTGGTTCCCAGTTTATTGAATGCTAGTGGAGATCCAGAAAACAGAGAAAAACTAGGACTTTCCCTTCAGCTTTTTTGCTAGGCCACTTCTCTGCGTTGCCTTTCCAACTTCATCTCTTTCCCATTTTAGATCCCATCAGCTTTTTACCTGATGCTTTTCTCTGCAACGTATCCATTATCCGATAGCCAAGATCCAGGGAATCAGTGTGTTTAAGAATTCAGATTTTTTTTTTTTTTTTCAATTTTAGAAAGGTAATACAGAGCCTGTATCTAATTGTTAGCACTCCTAGCAAGATTTTGGGGCAGCATGGCATAATCAAACATCTCAGTGTTTCTGCAGCAGATTGTGAATGATCAGTCTATTCAGTTGAGAAAAATTTACATGGTTTAATGTTCGGAGTAGATCATGCTGCCATATGAGTACAGGCATGGTTAGACTTTGCTTCTTTATGAGTCAACAGAAAACTGAATTTTCAGAGTATTTTAGATTTCAGGATTTGTGAGGGATTGTGGTCTTGTATTATTTTCAACCCTGATCTTCCATTTGTGTTTACCTTTATCCATTTTCCCTGGTTTTCCTGACAGTAAATCATTTTTCATTTCTTCATTTTCACTCCTCCCACCCCATCTTGGGTGACAACTTTTAACTCACATACCTTACAGTTTACCCATTAAAAGTGTACAATTCAATGGTTTTCAGTATACTCACAGAGTTACACAACCATCACCTCTCTTTTTAAGACCATTTTTTTCTCCCACATGTTTCCCTCTTCTGCTTAAAACTGTTATTCTGTGTATGGTGTTCAACTGCTTTCTTTCCTCCTTGCCTTTTATTCTTTTTGTATCTTTGAATTTTTATTCCTTTGGTGATCTTTCTTTCCCTTTCTAATTTGCATGCCAAATCAAATTTATGAAGAGTTAAACTGGTAGATATTATTAATATCTGGTATTCTTTGCCTGCCCTCTGTGTAATTATTGCTCCTCAGGTAGAAAGAAGAGAGAGTTTAAAGATACTTGGCTTATGTTGAATAAGTGAGTTAATGAAATTGTTGTACATTTAGACTTTATTTGCATTTGAGACTGTTGAAACATTATAATTCTTTTTTTTTTAATTTTTTTTTATATAATTCTTAATATAAAATAACTTTACAAAATAAAGTCAATTTAACTGCTATCTAGTATAGTTTGACAGATTTTTATGTCTTTTTTTCTGGGAAGATGAGTTAGCTTTAGTAAGTCTAGAACTTAATAAATGTAAAATATGTTCTGTGTGTTTTGCCGTGTCCAACTCAAGTTACAGAAAACTACAAGGGTTAAATTCTTAAAAAATTTTTTTTGAGAGACAAGAATAATTCGTAAACTACTTTTTGCTGTCAAAATTAAACTCACAGAAAAGTATATAAAAAATACGTAGCTTAACAAATTTCATAAGTCAGATATTCATTTAACTATTACTCGTGTCACGAGAGCTTTACTAACACTTGAGAAGTTTTTTGAATTCCTTTTCCCAGTAACAGTTCCCTACAGTTACTTGCTTGCTGTTCCTTAAAGCTTTTTTTTTTTTTGCTTTTAAAAAAATCCTTCACTTTAGCACCATAGTTTAATTTCTTTCAAAGTTTATATATTAATAAATAGAATTACACAGTATATAGTCATTGTCTCTAGTTTCTTTCATTCGATACTATGTTTGTGAGATATGTAAAAATTGTATCTCTAATAATAGTTTGGTGTTGATAATAAATTTTTTAAATGCAGATGTGTTAAAAATAACTTTTATAAGTTAAACATATTTTATATTGATTTTTGTAAGTCCTAGAAACCCACGCGCAATTCTTCTGCAATTCTCAAAACGGTGTTGCATAATCTTTTTATTTTGTTGTTTAAAAGTTGGGGGTCATTAACTCAGTGGTTCAGTGAATCAGTAGTTAGTTCTATGTGAAGAAAGTATAATCAGTTAACATTTTGCTGTGATATATGGTATTTTAAGCCTTTTTACTATATTGTTTAAAACTGAGAGAGCCCTTTTTTTAGAGGTGTATCTTCTAGTATTTATTTGCAAAATGTAATTTAGACTCTATTCTGCTCTGTTACTCTAAAATAGGTTAATCCTGTACATTCTTAAAAAATAGAATTAAAATCCTTTTCTTTTTTGGTAGGAGGAATAAACATGGTGTGTCTCGAAAGAAGATTGCTCAGATGTTGGATCGTTATGAATATCAAATGTCCATCTCTATTGTAATGAATTCAGTGGAACCGCCACACAAAAGCACACAAAGACCTCCTCCACAGGAGAGACAGAGGTGGGGAGGCTCTCTAGGCTCACATAATGAAGTCTGTGTTACAAATAATCATTAAGTTGGCTATTTTCAGCTAACGCATTTGTTGCTTGCCCTTAAAAAAAATTAGTGAGCCTGTCTTGAAACTTAAGCAGTTTCAGATTTTAACAAAAGACCACGTTGCCTCACAAAAGATGTTCCCAGCAAGTTGTTTAAATTCTGAAGTGTAAATAAAAATTATATAAAATTGTATTTTAAATGTTTTTATAATCTTTTGTTGTAATGCTTTTGGTTATTATGAAGACCCCTGAGTAGAGTGGGTAGGAACCAGAATGTTTTTCTATAATTGAATTTTAAACTGATTTTATCTTTTGTAGATGTCAGACAATTTTATAGTTCATACCTAAATTCAACTTTTCATAAAACTTTAGTATTTTTCTTTGACTACCTTAAATATATAAGAAATACTGACTTGTTATAGGAACTGTAGTTGATTCCTCTATTCATAATACCGGTAAAATTATGTTTTTCTGCAAATTCATCTTTGTAAAGTATTTCTAAGCTGTAATTAGCATATCACTTACTAAAACAAAATTCTTTGTCAAATACCAATACAGTAGGTATATCAGTCACCAGGGGTTTTTTCTCCGTAATTTACGTTTTCATCACCCTTCTTCTTAAGGCATTCCCTGTCTCTCCATACTCCCCAATTCTGGAATGAAAAACAGGGCAATCACTATATAGTTTACAAAAGCTCTTCGTGTTATTCTGATAATACATTACTTTTCTCTATTTAAATTAACACAGGATAATTCTAGGGTAAAAAATATTTTAGACAGCTCCTTAGCATTAATTGTAGGAAGATTTGTCCTCTGGAATGTTTTACTTCTCCAGGTTTTAGCTTTTCTTTAAGGATAACTGTGTATCTCACTTTATCATTTTTATTAGATTGTGTTCCATCACTTAAAATTTTAAAATCGAGATGGAATTCATTTCAGAGATCTTGGGCAATTCATCCTAATTTTGCTTTGATTTATCCATTTTTAGGGAAAAAAAACACAAGCTATTTACAACGGTTGAAAATTTTTTATGTGTTTTATTTACATGGTAATAGTTCATGTCCTTTAAGTCTTCTTTCTCCTAAACCAACCTATCCTAAATCCTACAGTATATTTTTTTCTTTAATTTTATTTTAGATGGAGTATAGTTGATTAACAGTGTTGTGGTAGTTACAGGTGTAGAGCAAAGTGGTGAATCCCATAATCTTTCGATGTTGTTTTAAAACTTTTTAGTGTTTTTTTTTCAGCTTTAAATGTTCTCTCGCATCTTTATATTACTTTTTAACTAATATTAAATTATTAAGTAATACTACTTGCAAGGCTCAAAACTAAACATAGTACTTTTAACAAGGTCTTTATTACATTGCCTTTAATGAGATAATATGATTTTTATTTGTAGTCTCCAGTACTATTTACATTTAAATGAGTATTACTGTATTTTATTTTAACACATATGTATGTTTGTATATATTTGTTCATCCTAACTATGATACAGTAGAAATATACTAACTCATGTTTTATGTATAAATGTATATACAATTATGTGTTCATGTTTCCTTTATTCACTATTTTCATAATTCTTCTGTTTCAGAGTAGTACTTCCTGGTATTTGGGCTTGCTTTTCCCAGCATTTTATTATGTAAATTGACATTTTGAAATAGAAGGATTTAATTTTGGGACACGTGAAACAACTGTTAGGTATATATTGTGTGCTCCTTTCTCTTTGTCTTTATAAAACTTTATTTAGAAGTAATAGTACCATTAGGTTTTGAACAGCAGCCAGATTTATTTCAAGGATCTAGAGAATTGCCTTTGGAAGATACAAATGATGAAGCAACTTGTTCGTAATAGTAAGTCTGTGAAATAAATTTCCAGATTTTATTACAGATTAAATGTCATCTAATATTTCTGAGTAGTAAAGAGATCGTTAATCATTACCAAATATTTTTAAAAGTTATAAATGTTTACTGAGGCGAGGTGGTAACATTCTAGAAGACGTTTTTGTTGGGGCTTTTTGTGTGTTTTTTTGTTTGTGTTTTGGCCACACTACTTGGTAGTATGTAGGATCTCAGTTCCTTGACTAGGGATCGAACCTGCACCACCTGCATTGGAAACATGGGGTCTTAACCACTGGACCACCGGGGAAGTCCCAATTTTTTTTTTATTTTAAGACAGAGTAAATTAAAAGTTCCCCCAAGCATTCTGACTAATGTTATTTTTTACTTTTAAACGGTAACAGAACAGAGAAATAAATATACAATAAAAGATGAAATTCACCAATTAAAAGTTTTTTCATCCAAGTTTTTCCTTCTATTCAGACATCCTTTTTTTAAATTTAGATATTTTCTAATGGACTAGCTCCCTCTGCTGCTTCCTGCCATTCTGAGTTGGTCTCCATCACACAGAAAAAAATGGGCATTACTCATCATATTTAACTAAGGTGAACAATTTAAACAGTATATAGATTCTAGTCTGGTTCAGAAAGATTCTTTTTGAAAAGTAAATTTACAGTTTTCTATATGTCAATACTGTCAATAAAAATATTTGTGTGGTAATTAAGTTGAACTTTTGATGCTTTTTAAATTGATCTTTCATTATTCACTTTCCTAAAAGAAAATATTAGCTTTTTAATATGTGTTTTAAAGTAAGATTGTGTACAGAAGATTGGGTTATATTTTGTTGATGATATGATAGGGTGGATTTAACTATTTGAAGTGTGCTTATCTCTTACCTAATTAATATATATAAGTTATGAAATTTTCCAGTTTTATATATAGGTAAGTTTTGAAAGAATTTATGATATCAAAGCATATAAAATATTTGTTTCACCCATAATTGAGTTTTTGCTATGGTGGAAATGTCTGATTTTCTGAGCCTGGTTTTCTAAGTATTTTCAGAGAAAATTGGTGATGTTCTGTTTGGAAAATGTTGAAGAAATGTGGTTCATGTATTAGTACCTTGATGAGATAGGTGTCCCAGGGTTTATTGAAGTATCATATAGTAGTGTAACATAAATGCAGTCACTGAGGACTCAGTTATTAGGGCTGGAGTGTATGTTTGTCTGTGTTTGTCTGCAACCCTTTATAAATAGAGTAATACCTCTTAGTCTAGAATCATAACAAAATACAATGTTACTTAGTTTTGTTACAATGACCATTCAAAATAAACATTTGATGGCAGCAGAACAGCAGATCATTAGTGGGTTTTAGAGTTAAATTTTGTACATTACAATTTATAAATAAAACTTTTTTTCTCATTAAAATTGTTAGCTGTAATTTTTGTGAAAGGAAAGATTATATTAAGGGATTAATAGATATCCTCTTTGGTGATGGTTTTCTTTTTCTTTGCAGTTAAATAAGACTTGCATATTTTATTTTAAAAATTAAGGTATTATTAAAGCAATTGGCTTCCCTGTATGTATGCCAGATTTTTTTCCTTAAAATATCCTAAGGATGGCAAGAAGTAGTATTAAATGAATTTGTTGAAGTAGACTCTGAAAGGAGTAATTAGTGATTGTCTTGTGTGTATTTTTTATTCCTTTGTTTCCTTTGCTAAGCAGCATTTAAATTAATTCAATTCAGTTGATTCAAATTGTCTAAGTCTTAAGTCTAAACAAATTTCAGTTTTGCCTGGCTGTAAATTTCAGAGCAAATCTTGAAAAGTTTATAATTATGATTTTTGCAACTAAAATTAGAAAACTAAAAAAAAATAAAACTAAAAAAATAAAATAAAATTAGAAAACTTAGATTCAGTATCTTTATATAGATTGTACTGAATGGCCTAATTTTTGTAATGGAATATACAGTTTTGAATATCACCTATGGAAATTCTCAATACAGTATTGCTATCAATTTACACACAGAAACAAGGGGAAAGAGTAGCATAAAAATCTCTGAAAAGATCCTCAGAGAAAAAATGAGTTATTTTTGAAGCTAGAACTGTGTCAGTTTGCAATGTTTTGACTTTTTGTTATCTTTAGTAGAGGATAAATTTTGTTTATTTTGGTCAGTTAGATTAGAAATAATCTTTTTCTTCCCTTTCCTCCTAACAAATTTTATTCTCTGAATGATAACCCTGTCTCATTCCAGGTGTAAAAATTGCAGTCATTACAATGCACTTCCCAGCATGAAGTCCATTAACTTTAATAAGCTGTCTTAAGTGTGTAAAAAAGTAAACTGTTTTATCTAATATGGACACAGCCATACTCTAACCCCTAATCTTAGAATTAGATATAGTCACATTACCAAAGCATTGTATCTACTTTGGAAATGACTGAAGACTTCATTGGTATTGTGCAGTTGTTAATATTTCCTTGTTTGTTTTTTTTTTTCAATTGAACTGTTTGTAAATTAATGGGAAGATGGAGAGGTTTTTGAGACAGCCTATTGGGCTTTTTGCCTTTCAACTTTATTATAGGTAACTAAGGGGGAAAAAAACTAAGAATAATCTGTTCATTCGTGGTTAAAATTGTGTTCAAGTTCAGTACAGTCTATTAAAATACACTTTATTTGGATTATTTTTTTGTTTTGCAGTTTCATCTGTATCCTCAGATAGGACATGTAAAGATAAAGTTTTACCCTACAACAGTAATTATAATAATTATACAACTTTTTTACCGTCTCTTCAATTGTAGTTCTGGATTCTTCAGTCTTTTTTAGTATATCAGAATGAAAGAAAATTTGATTTGGAAAAGGATCATGAGTTCTTTCTTTTTATTTTTTTTTTCTTTTTTAAAAAAATAAACATTTTTTCATTTTCTTTTTTCTTCTTAATGGTATTAGAAATCATGTTTCTTTCATAGTCTTTTCCTATACATATTTTCTTTTTCTTCACTCCATTTTCTGCTCAGCTATCTTCATGTTAACTTCATAACATTTTTAATGAAGATGGTGGGATGGTAAGTTTCTGTCAAAAACAGAGGTAACTTTTCCCTTCTGTGTACGGTTGAAGAACTTTGATATGAAAATAGTTGGAAAGGTTTATAAGAATCTCAGTGTTACTCGTTTGTTGTTGTTGTTTAGTCACTAAGTTGTATCCTACTGTTTGGCCACCCCCTGTGACCCCAACCTGTTTAGCCCTCCAGGTTTCTCTGTCCTTGGAGTTTCCCAGGCAGAAATACTGGAGTGGGTGGCCATTTCCTCCTCCAGGGGCTCTTCCAGACCCAGGGATCAAACCTGTCTCCTGCTTGACAGGCGAATTCTTTATTACCACTGAGCCACCTGGAAAGCCCTATTCACTGGTTAGGAATCCCATAAGCATACTGTAGTACTTGGATGTATGTATTTGAGAAAAACTTATTTTATAGTACTCAAGCCTCTTCCTGATAGACTACTTGATAAAAGTAGTTGGAAACTCACTCTTATGGAATTCACTGTTGTCATGATTCTTTTATGTGGCCTTAACTGAATGCTTCTGAAAGAAAGCTGAAAGCTATTTTTGAGTTCAACTTTTACAGGTGATTCTTCATATTCTCCAATACTACTACAATGAGCAATAGGAATTTAGTACAAACAAGCCTTAATTTAATAATATTTAAGTTGCCACCATTTAGTTAACGCCTGTCAGTGCCAGTCCCTTTTCTAATTGTAGATGTGATTTTTATAAAATACCCTCACTGTAATTTTTTATAAAGAGGAAACAGAAACTTAGAGAAATTAAACAATTTATCTCCTGTGACCATAGTTTCTCTGGGAAGTGATGATAACTAGGAGTCATATCTAGTTCAGATGTATTCTTCATTGTAGCTCATTTTATCTTTTAAACCACGTAGTTATCTTTGGTTAAATTCTTGTTATTAATTTAGGGTCTTTTTCTAGGCAGCAAAGAAATTCCAGTGGAAAACTGAGTGCATCTTTATGATACATTTTTGAGTGTATAGGGTTAGAGGTATTTTGACTCACCAGTGAAGCTGAGTGAAGAAATCTGAAAGTGACCATTTATTTAGAATGCTTCAGTTCAGTTCAGTTCAGTTGCTCAGTCATGCCCGACTCTTCGCGACCCCATGAATCGCAGCACACCAGGCCTCCCTGTCTATCACCAACTCCTGGAGTTCACTCAGACTCACGTCCATTGAGTCGTTGATGCCATCCAGCCATCTCATCCTCTGTCATCCCCTTCTCCTCCTGCCCCCAATCCCTCCCAGCATCAGAGCCTTTTCCAATGAGTCAACTCTTTGCATGAGGTGGCCAAAGTATTGGAGTTTCAGCCTCAGCATCAGTCCTTCCAATGAACACCCAGGACTGATTTCCTTTAGGATAGGCTGGTTGGATCTCCTTGCAGCTCAAGGGACTCTCAAGAGTCTTCTCCAACACCACAGTTCAAAAGCATCAATTCTTTGGTGCTTAGCTTTCTTCACAGTCCAACTCTCACATCCATACATGACCACTAGAATGCTTATTTTAAGTCAAAATTGAAAGCTTGGATGCTATTTAGTGTACAATTATTTTCTGCAAAGTATACATTGATAGTTGATAATCATATTTCAGCAACATCTTTTGAATTGCATTTTTATATATGCTGTTGTGCTTTTTAATATCTCCTGATTTTAGCTAGCACTTGAAATATGTAGTATTTAATAAATGGATTGTTAAATTGTGTAAGCTATTTGTTTTGCTGATTAATTTTGAGAGAGTATAGGGCTTTCCTGTTAGAGGAGTCTTTGAGGGAGTTATTTCCTAAATAGACCAATACTGTTTTAAGTGATGTTAGTGTATTTTTCTTTTAATGGCCACTTATTTATTAAGTGTGCTAGCAGTAGCTGTCATGGAAATCACATCAGTTTTCTGAATTTCTGAAGAATTTATGTTTTTTTACCTTTTGTAATAGTGTCCTTTTTTCTTTTATGTTGTTTACATTAATTTTCTAAAAGAACAATAAAGGTGCCTGTTAAGTTTTCTATAGAAATAAAATATTGAATTAGATTCTGTAAGGAAAGCCTTTGAGTACAAAATGAAGGACTCTTACTGTTGAAAATGTGCCTTATTTTGTTTTAGTTAATTTAAAAAATAGAAGTGCTGGATCTTACTTGATTTTTCTTAATTCCTTAGAGTAGTTTCTGGATTTTCTTTTTGTTGTTGTTTCTAAATTGGAAATCAGAGGTAGAGTTTTTGTTAGAGTGGGGAAGAAATAGCATTGGTTTCATGAATAGATTAAAATAGTTTTTGGTTCATGAAACTGCATTATGAGATTAAGATTATTGAAATATTATATAATTAACACTGACAAAGATATGGTTAAAACATTTCATTTTGAATATAAGTAAATTGAAGCATTTATAAGAAATGTGATAGGAGACCTGGGTTAGACATTTTGAATTAATTAGAAAATAGTAAGGAAAAAAAATTTAGTTCTGGGGAGTGATAGGAAAGTAATTGTTAAAGCTGGAGAGCTAGTGGTCAAAAGTGGTAATTTCTCCTTCTGCATCTTCCATTTGCTGTGTAAAGACCAGTAGAGCCCAGGCATTATACTAAGAAAGATTATCTTTCTCTAGTGGCTCAGCTGGTAAAGTCTTTGCCTGCAGTGTGGGAGACCTGGGTTCGATCCCTGGGTTGGGAAGACCCCTTGGAAAAGGTAAAGGCTACCCACTCCAGTTTTCTGGCCTGGAGAATTCCATGTGCAGTTCATGGAGTGGCAAAGAGTCAGACACAACTGACTGACTTTAATTTTCACTTTCTTAAGGGCATGAAAGCATGGTCTTCCTTGTGTTGTCTTTGAAGCTTTGTCCTTTAAAGAGTCAATAAATATTTGTTGAATATTAGACGTCTTCTCCAGAAAATAATCAACCTCTTGATACTAAGGGCCCATTCATCTAATTAGAACAACTGTATAGGGCAGTTCATAATTTAGGAAACATGGAAATACAAAGTTTGAATTAGTTGTGTTTGATTGATACTTGCTAAGAAAGAGCGTCCAAGCAGAGAGGACGGCTCATCCATCTAACTTGTTTTATCTAACAGTATCAGAGCCTTTTGTTTGAAATTTTGAATCTTGTTAGTAGTCTTTAGATTTGTGATCTATGATCAAAAAATTAAATACTAGAATACAGGTAAGTAGGGCAGCCTTGAGACTTTGTTTCTTTTAAGATCATTTAGAGATTTTTTTTTTTTATTTTCTTTAACACTTCTATTCTTCCTCTTAACTTTCCCCATGAGACTTCATCATGTCTCACTTGGACCTAGTAGTCTCTCCACATTTATCTTTGCCACAGAGTATTTAGAGAAATGTATAACTTAAACTTCTTTTTAAGTATAAATTACATCCCTCCTGCTTAAACTCTATGTGATCCGTCCCTTGGCTTCTTCCCTGACCGTGTCTTGTATCCTCTGCTCTTCATTTACTACATTGTGTCTATAACTGGCCTTTTGCTGTTTTTCAGATATGCAAAGTTTGATCTTGCTTTAAACACTAAGCTCTTTTTTTCTTTCTGGAATGCTCTAAATTTTTTTTGTTGTTCCTATGCCTAGCATAATTCTAAGTATTTAGATCTCACCTCAATGTCACCTCCACAGAGAGCCCTAACTATTCCGATCTAAAGTAAAGTAGCCCCACCTCTGTCACTCTGTTAAACCGTCCTGTTGTTTTCATCACAGTACCTGTTAGTAGTTGAAGTTACCTTATTTAATACAATTTGTTGGGGGTCTTTTGAATTAGAATGTAAGTTCTATGATAACCTACTTGTTCTGTTTATAACTGTCCACAGAACCTAATCCAGTGCCTATAGTACTGCAGGGCCTCGTGTGTGAGTGTGCTCAGTCACTTCAGACTATTTGCGACCCTATGGACTGTTGCCTGCCAGGTTTCTCTGTCCATGGGATTTTCCAGGCAAGAATACTGCAGTGGGTTGTCGTGCCCTTTTCCAGGGGACCTTCTGACTCAGGGATCGAACCCAGGTCTGCCGCATTGCAGGCTGATTCTTTACCACTGAGCCACTGGGGAAGCCCTTCTTTTAATAGTATTACTCCCCAACGGTGTTTTCTTTTTAAACCTGTCCTCTGTGCTCCAGATTATATACTTAACTGCCTAGTTGAGATTTCTACCTTAAAGCCTGAAAAATTGAATCTGTGATCTGTCACATCTATGGAACTCCAGAATTTTCATTCATGGAGAATGGATCTACCATCCATCTGTTTTTGTAAACAGATACTTGAGAGTCTTCTTTGATGCCTTCTTTCCTCCTTCATATTCAATCCATCAACTGGGGTATTTGAATTTTACCACTTAATTATCTCGAGTCTCTTCATTTTTGACTGCCATCTTTGTATTGCATTGGCCAAAAAGTTTGTTTGGGTTTTTCCATGAGAATAGTTTGAATTATCATCTCTTTTGATGCTGGGGTCCCCACAGCTGTACTTTCTGTATTCTAGCCCTTTTTCTCCACAGTCTTAGAAGACTGAAATATAATGTATATATAGAAAAGTGCTTAAAGTTTAAGTATATAGCTCAGTAGATTTTCACAAAGTGAACATACCCATTAAACCAGAATCCTACTCAAGAAGTAGAACATTCCCAGCAAATTAGAAGTCCTTAGTGCCCCCTTTTTTCCAGAGTGATCTTTGTAAAATGAAAATATGATCATGAATAAAACCTTTCAGGTGCTTCCCATTGCTGTTAGGATAAAGACCAAAAACCATAATGTGGTTGATGTGGCCCCTACCTTCCTTTCCAACCTCATGTTTTATTACTCCTCATACTTTCTGTGTTCCAGCCCTACTGGCCATTTCTCAATTTCTTGAATGTACTGTTCTGTTCCTTTTTCCTGGAAAGTTGTGTGTGCACACACCCTTTCCATACTCACCCTTCAGATTTGAGCTCTTCAAGGAAACCTTTTTGGATGTAGCAAGCAGGCTTGGTGAAGTCCAAAATACATATTATATGTTCTCATGTACTTTTTTTTCATTAATTTGTATGAGTATATGATTATTTCCTCTCCCTTTTATTCTTAAGTACCATGTGTCGGAGGTTGTACCAGTTTTGTGTGCAGTTACATGGTCATCAGAACAATGAGAAAGAGTGGTATTCAGTGTTCATAGAATAAGTGAATATAGAATAAGTCTCAGCTTGTTCTGGGCTTAATTGTGTTCTCTCAAAATTTCATGTGTTGGAAGTCCTGAACCAGTATTTTATAATGTGACTATTTTCAGGATATAGGCCCTTTAAAGAGGTAATTAAGGTAAAATGAAGTCATATGATTGGACCCTGATCCAATATGATTGGTGTCCTTAAGAGGTGATTAGGATACAGACACACAAAAAGGGAAGACCTTAACAACACTGGAGGAAGACAGCCGTCTGCAAGCCAAGGAGAGAGGCTTTTGAAGAAACCTATCCTGCTGACATCTTGAACTTCTAACCTCCAGAATTGTGAGGTTAATTGCTGTTGTTTAAGCAACCCTGACTGATGCTTTATTTTGGTACTGGAAAGTGGGATGCTGCTCTAACAAATATCTAAGAATGTAGAAATCGCTTTAGAACTGGCTATTGCAGAGGCTGGAATAATTTTGAGCTTCATGTTAGAAAAAGCCAAGGTTGCCTTCTGTGATTATAGGTAGAAATATGAACATTAAAGCTGATTCTGCTGAGGGCTCTGAAAGAGGGCTATCAGGATTATACACTTAGCATGTATAATCATATTGATAGAAATAAGAAAAGGGTGCTTCTGATAAGGTCTCAGATGAAAGTGAGGAACATGTTACTAGAAACGTAAGGAAAGGCAGTCATGTTATATAAGGTGGCAGAAAGCTTGGCTAAATTGTGTTCTTTGGGTTTGTGGGAAATTGAACTGTTAAGTGATAAACTTGGATATTTAACTGAAATTTATAAGCAAAGTATTAAAAGCATGGCCTGGTTTCTCCTTGCTGCTTATAGTAAAACACGAGGACAAAGATAATTGCAGAAAGATTTATTAAGCAAAATGGAACCAAAACTTTGAAGATTTGGAAATTCTCAGCCTATGCATGTTGCAAAAAATTAGTGTGTACTGGAGACAACATCAAGGCTGTTGCTAGACAACCATTTGATAAAGGGAGTATGGACATGTGACTTAGGGATTCATAAAGCCATCTCAGCAGGACCTTAGATGGGGTTATGGCAGCAGAAACACTACCAGCTTGGACTGAAAGGGACAAAGACAGGATGAAATGAGGGAGGCTGTCAGACTTCTGAGATTCTATAAGACAAGTCAGTAGAGCTATCTGTGTCACCTGGCTGAAAGCATGTGTTTTCCTCCAAGAAAAGAGTAGCATGACCCTGAATGTAGTTTAGAGGTCAACAGGGCTGCCACTGCCACCATGGGATCAGAGCACCAAGCCTAAGAGGGTGGGGCTCCAGCCCAGTGGGCCCAGAATATTGGGTCATAGATTATTCTTTATTGTTGATTATTAAATATTATTCACATTAAAATCTTATGAAATTTCCCTTATTATAGACTTGCTTGGGACCCATCATCTCCTCTTTCTGATTTTTCCTTTTTGGAATGGAAACATTTTGAAAGCAGATAAGTTGTCTGCTGTCACATGGTTAAATAATAGCTGAAGAGAAATTTTGCCTCAGGATAAATCATATCTCAAGTTGACCCATAGCTGGTTTAAATGGTATTTAGATAAGATTTTTGGATTTAAGAGTTGCTGCTGCTGCTGCTGCTGCTGTTGTTGCTGCTGCTAAGTCGCTTCAGTCATGTCTGGCTTGTGTGACCCCACAGATGGCAGCTCACCAGGCTCCTCCATCCCTGGGATTCTCCAGGCAAGAATACTGAAATGGGTTGCCATCTCCTCCTAGAGTTGATGCTAGAAGGGGCTTATACTTTGTGGGCTCTTGGAATGGGATGAATGTGTTTTGCATATGAGAAGGACATTAGTTGATGGGAGGCAAGAGAGTGAAGTGTTGAATGGGCTGAATTATGACCCCTCAAAATTCATATGTTGAGGTCCTAATCCCCAGTACCTCAGAATGTAATTATATTTGGAGATAGCACCTTTAAAGAGATAAATTAAGATATGGATGGGCTGTAATCCAATATAACTGGTGTCCTTATAAGAACAGGAAATTAGGACACAGCCATAAACAGAAGGAAGACCTTTGAAAACACTGGCAGAATAAGGCCATCTACCAGTGAAAGAGAGAGGCCTTAGAAGAAACCAACCCTGTGGACACATTGATCTCAGACTTCAAGCTTCTAGAATTGTGAGAAAATAAACTGCTGTTAAAGCCACCCAGTCCGCATTTTGTTACAGTCCTAACAAACTAGTACACAGTTTTGTATCTGATAGTTGAGAGGTGCTTGTAAGGCATTTCTTCTGCAGTTCCTTTATGTGTAAAATGAGGGCATTTGACTTGGTCAGTGATTCTTAATTTTTAATTTAGTTCAAAACTTTCTGAAAATGGAATGTGTTTAATTAAGAAATGTATAGCGGGCTGCCTGCCCTGTGAGCTGTTCATTGTGCAACCTAGTTCTGTGTTTCAGACACTATCTTTGCTGTACCTCAGAAACTTCCACTTTTAGTGGAGCACAGAATTTCAAATTGCAGCTTGGGCAAGTCACTTAGTTTTATGAAACTTTGCCTCTTAAATGAGAACACTTTCTTAAATAGGATTCAGTTCAGTTCAGTCGCTCAGTCGTGTCCGACTCTTTGCGACCCCATGAATCGCAGCACGCCAGGCCTCCCTGTCCATCACCAACTCCCGGAGTTCACTGAGACTCATGTCCATCGAGTTGGTGATGCCGTCCAGCCATCTCATCCTCTGTCGTCCCCTTCTCCTCCTGCCCTCAATCCCTCCCAGCATCAGAGTCTTTTCCAATGAGTCAGCTCTTCGCATGAGGTGGCCAAAGTACTGGAGTTTCAGCTTCAGCATCATTCCTTCCAAAGAAATCCCAGGGCTGATCTCCTTCAGAATGGACTGGTTGGATCTCCTTGCAGTCCAAGGGACTCTTAAGAGACTTCTCCAACACCACAGTTCAAAAGCATCAATTCTTCAGCGCTCAGCTTTCTTCACAGTCCAACTCTCACATCCATACATGACCATTACTAGATGGATTATATGAGTATGTTAGAATTTCAGCTGAAGTAGCTTTTGTGTTAACCTTGAAACTGATTTTGTTTGCCTTTTGATGATTTCACTTCCTTATACACTAGAGATGGCAGAGAAGGAAACAAAGCAATTGGTTGAATTTTATACTAGTTATGTCTAAAGGATAAAGTCTGTTTTTTTGTTATTTAACAAAGATACTCATAATCCTCATTAGCAAGGCAGTCAGAAATTAAGCTGTGTAATACTTCAAAACAGTTTGGGATGTGTGCCTTTTTGTTGAGTGGCACTAATTTTTCATTTGTGTTATATTGACTCTTGGTATGATCGAGTCAGTTTGATATTCTCATCTTTATTGACAAATACGATATGATTAGTTTCACAGAGCAGTGTATTGGCCAGATCACACAAATCCATTTCTTTAACAGAAAAAAAATTTTTTTTAATGTCAAGCATAATAAAAATAAGGAGCTTTTCCCCACCACCCTTAGTTTTCATGAATACATTTTTTCGTTCTGTTTTTCATCACAACCTTCTGTGTCATGTTCGTGTGACAGTGAGATAGATATCAGCTTACCTGTAGTTATGTGAAACTTAAGTTAATTGTACGCTAGGCGTCTGTGAAATGAGTCATTCAGATGGGAATATCAATTTGACTGGATGTCAGCTTTCTATTTTGGTAGTGCAGTCCAGAAAGTGACAGAGTTGTCACAAGATTCAGTAGACAGGGGAAGAAGGCATTTTTTGGAGGGTCAGAGAGGAGTAATATTTTAAGGTGGTTTTTTTTTTTTTAATTTGTAATATTTTAAAGTTTTTTTAATTTGTAATATTTTAAAGTATTAATTACTAGTATCTTGTGTTTATTATTTTAAATGATAGTATTTTAAATTTTTGATAACATACCATTCTTTTTGAATCACTTCTTAGATTATTTTCTACTCTTAATAATGCAGTAGAAGAAATTATTATATATTTAGAAACAGTTTACCTATAGAAGAATGAGGTTTTCTAGGGGCAGTATAGATAGTGCTCAATGGAGAAAGGAAATCAGAAGAAAAAGCAGCTAATCAGGTTTTAATTAATTAATTTGCTGTTGAGGCTTTGTAAATAAGATGTTGGTTGTGTTGTGAAAATAACGTGGAAAGTTCAAGAAATGTTTGGTCATATGAATTCTTCCCTTATAGCAACTGGATTAGACCTGCTGAAGTCACAGAGTCTGTAGCAGGTCTTTCGGAATGAAATTCAGGTGAGCATCTTACCAAGCGTGGTTTAAAAGAGCCGAAGTAGGTGTTAACATAGTTTGAGAAAAAACCAAGCATAATTCTGAGGAAGCAATAAATCCAGTCAATGAATAAAAAACAAAAGCATAATAAACTGGGAGACAAAGAGGGACCAGAAACTGAAATGCAGCAGAGTAAATGAGTAAGGTTGAGTGCATGCAGGGGTGACACTAGGCCATTGGCAGGAGTGGTACTGAAGGACTGGAGGCTTGTTTTCCTGATTGTTTCAGTGTATCATTTCTTGGTGAGTGATGGACTGATACTTTGTGGGCCTTCTAGCTTCTGGCAGTCATGAGAACATGAAATACTGGCGGGGGTGGGGGGTGGGAATAGGGCTTCCTCTGAATTGTCCTGCTTGGTGCATATCAGAATGATTTATGTTTCTAAGAACATCAGGTGTATCTTGACTTTTGGGACAATCTGTGCAGATACATAGCAGAAGTACTCAGTGCAGTGAGAAAACATCAGGTGTAAGCTATAGTTTCTGGAGATGGAATGGTGTTTTCTGATTGAAGGAATGTGGTTGAGAAATAAGAACCAGTGGTGAGAAGGGTCAGTAGAATGATTTCTGGATGAGTGTGTTGCGGTGGAGTTAATTACTTTTCCACTGTTGATATAGTACATTGGTAGTCAGTGAGTGAAATGTGGAGGACTGGACATAGGAAAAAGTGGAATTTAGTAAGGGAAAATAAGTAAGGGGGAAAGGCTGTAGACAGTAGTAACTGAATGGTCAAAGGCTCAGAGATGGGTAACAGTATTGAATTTATTCATGCATATATGTATTCATTCAGCAGTGTTTCATGAGTGCTTACTATGTGCCAGGCATTGTTTTAATGATAGCTGCTGCTGCTAAGTCGCTTCAGTCATGTCCAACTCTGTGTGACCCCATAGACAGCAGCCCACCAGGCTCCCCCATCCCTGGGATTCTCCAGGCAAGAACACTGGAGTGGGTTGCCATTTCCTTCTCCGTTTAATGATAGATTGGTGAGCAAAGCAGACAAAACCTCTGCCCTTCCTACCTGAGTCAGGGTAGGGAAGCAGACTGAATCAATAAACAGGTATCTGGGAGGTCAAATGGTAAGTACTGTGGACAAAATTGAAGCAGCATAAGTGGTATAGGGAGGATGAGGCTTAGTGGAATGTGTACCACTTTACTTGAAGTGATCGATAAAGGCTGAATTGACAAGGTAACATTTGAGCAGAGACTTGAAGAAAATGAGAGTGAATTAGCAAAGAGAGAAGCAAGGATGGAGCATTCCAGACTGAGGGTCCTGCAATTGAGAGCTCTGATGAGGTGGGACTGTGCTTTGTGTGGTTAAGGAATAGTAGGATGTCAGTTTTCTTGGAGCTAAGTGAGAAAAGGGCAAGGTGGTAGAAGAGAGAAAGAGGAAAAAGGAACAAGATAATAATGGGCCTTGTAAATTATTGAAGAAATACAGACCTTTACTCTGCTTGAGATGGGAAGCTGTTGGAGAGTTTTGAGCAGGGGATGATGTGATCTGACTTGTGTTTTAAGTTATACAATGTCAGTTCTGGCTGCTGTCTTGAGAATCACTTTAGAGATATAAGAATGGAAGCAGGGACTAACTAGACAGCTCTTGGAATAATCCAAGTGAGAGGTGATTGAGACCTCAGCTAGGGGACAAGGGTAGAGGTGGTAAGAACTGGTTGAAGCTAGAACTGACAAGATTTGTTAAATACATCAAATAATGGGTATGAAAAGGATGGAGTTACAGTTTACTAAGATACAATATAGGAGGAGCACATTTAGAAGGGAAAACAGGTGTTTTCCTGTTTAGTTTTGGGCATCTTAAGTTTTAGGTGCTTTCTGGACATTGAGTGGAGATGTAGAATATATAGTGTGTTTAGAGTTCATGGGAGAGGTCTGGGTTGGAAATACAAATTTGGGTGTGGATGGGAGAGCAGGCTTTCTATTGTTGGTGGAGCATAAAGTTTAGTCTAAAGTGTAACCAGAAGTAACTCCAAGACATCAGCAGTTCTCAATCTTGTCTACATTGTAACACACACAGAAGACAAAATTTTTAGAATTTGCTGGAGTAAATGGACCAGGCTACTCTTCCCAAGGCTTCTGGTCCTGGAGCTCAGGAACTCCACCTGCCATGGGCTCCATTTAGTAGGCTTATCTGTCAAGCACACTAGTTAGGAAACTCTACTTTAGAGAAGGGGCCTGATAAAGGAGACTGAAAACACAGTGTTAATGAGCTAAGACTTACCTTGCTGACAGTAGGGATCACAGAAGAGATTTTTACCAGAAATATGACAGTTAATATTTGTTTTAATTGGTGTTTTTCAAACTTTTCGTGGTGAAAAGTTTTTTTTTTTTTTTTTAATTTTCCAATGCATTGCAGTCATAATTTAGTAAAGTATAATTCAGTTCAGTTCATTCACTCAGTCGTGTCTGACTCTTTGCAACCCCATGGATTGCAGCACGCCAGGCCTCCCTGTCCATCACCAGCTCCCGGAGTTCACTCAAGACTCACGTCCATCGAGTCAGTGATGCCATCCAGCCATCTCATCCTCAGTCGTCCACTTCTCCTCCTGCCCCCAACCCATCCCAGCATCAGAGTCTTTTCCAATGAGTCAACTCTTTGCATGAGGTGGCCAAAGTACTGGAGTTTCAGCCTTAGCATCATTCCTTCCAAAGAAATCCCAGGGCTGATCTCCTTCAGAATGGACTGGTTGAATCTCCTTGCAGTCCAAGGGACTTTCAAGAGTCTTCTCCAGCACCACAGTTCAAAAGCATCAATTCTTCGGCGCTCAGCTTTCATCACAGTCCAACTCTCACATCCATACGTGACCACTGGAAAAACCATAGCCTTGACTAGACGGACCTTTGTTGGCAAAGTAATGTCTCTGCTCTTGAGTATGCTATCTAGGTTGGTCATAACTTTGCCTCCAAGGAGTAAGTGTCTTTTAATTTCATGGCTGCAGTCACCATCACCATCTGCAGTGATTTTGGAGCCCTGAAAAATAAAGTCTGACACTGTTTCTGCTGTTTCCCCATCTATTTCCCATGAAGTGATGGGACCGGATGCCATGATCTTCATTTTCTGAATGTTGAGCTTTAAGCCAACTTTTTCACTCTCCACTTTCACTTTCATCAAGAGGCTTTTTAGTTCCTCTTCACTTTCTGCCATAAGGGTGGTGTTATCTGCATATCTGAGGTTATTGGTATTTCTCCTGGCAATCTTGATTCCAGCTTGTTTCTTGCATTCCAGCGTTTCTCATGGTGTACTCTGCATATAAGTTAAATAAACTGGGTGACAGTAAAAAGTGAATTGACTAGAGAAAATTTAATGTCAAATACTTTATAATTCAGTTCAACAGATACAAAAATTATTTTCAAATTCCTGCAAAAGTTACTGGTTTCTCATGGACTGGCATCAGTACGGATAACAATTTGAGTAGCATTGTTTGGGATGGAGCATACTTTACAGAGTAGTAATAGAAAGAAGAAAACTTCTATGGACATGTTACAGTTAGTTGGAAGAGCACCAGGTGTTTTGTGGTGTTTGTTGAGTGACCTAAGATAAGATAGCCTAACTGGATGATATTTTGGTAGAGGCATGAAGCTTACTGGTGGGGACTTATTCTACTGACAAGTGCCCTGGCCACTCTAGTGTAATCTCCTCCATTTCTCCTCCAGCATTCTACTCTTTGGGAGTCACCCTCGAGTGGCCTGTCCTTGGTCAAGTGTAGCTTATGTCTAACCATATCTTGATTGATAGAAGTTTGATTATTTGTTCTGGCCTCTTGTGAAGTGACTACCATGAAAGAAGAGTAGAATGGTTAGCCCTTCTGCACAGTTAGCACATGAAGCTACTCTTATCCTGGTAGAGCCAGTTTTCTTGCTTCTCTGTTTTTGTTCCCCTACTAAAAGAACCAACATTTATCAGGGAAAAATAAGAGTTCTCCTGAACTGCTGTTATGTTTTTCTTTTTTGTATTTTGGAGGACCTGAACTACACTCTGGAAGTGAATATACCTATCCCAACAGGGATGTTATTTACTTAAACTTCCTTTTTTCTTTCTTTAAATATTATTTACTTACTTGGCTGCACTGGGTCTTTGTTGCAGCATGCCAGATCTTAGTTGTGGCATGCAGACTCTTAGCTGTGCCAAGTGGGCTCTGGTACCCTGACCAGAGATCGAACCTGGGCCCCTCCATTGGAGAGTTCTAGCCACTGGACCACCCAAGAAAGTTTCAATTTTCTTTTTTTCTTGATTAAAAAAAAGAGCTTGTTTGTCTGTAATAAGCACCAATCTACCTCAGTTTGTGCAAACCACCCCCTACCTAACCCTGCCTACCTTAACTTACGCTGCTGCTGCTGCTGCTAAGTCACTTCAGTTGTGTCCGACTCTGTGCGACCCCATAGACAGCAGTCCACCAGACTCCGCCATCCCTGTCTTAAGTCTTGGGCAAGAATAAAGAGAAGGCACTATCAGGTTAGAACCCATATATTTAAGGTAGCTGATAAATTCACAAGTTGTTGTCCTTGGCATTACACTCTGAGTCAAGAAGTCATTGCAAAATGGCTCTTGACTATGAAGTCTGAATTTGGAATGTAGTGGCACGTCAGTTGACTGACCCACCCCTTCCTCACCAGGACTGAGTCTCAGATATGTCAGAAGGGTGGTCAAAAAGCAGAAGTAGCCCAGTTGCACACCCTTTTTGCAGAGGTAGTCAAATTATGTGGTTGGTGTGGTGGGGCCAGTCAACCAGCTGGCACATTAGCGTCTTCATAGCCTTCTCAGGGCTTCCTTTGTAACTCAGCTGGTAAAGAATCCACCTGCAGTGTGGGAGACCTTGGTTGGGAAGATCCCCTGGAGAAGGAAAAGGCTACCCACTCAAGTGTTCCAGCCTAGAGAATTCCATAGACTGTATAGTCCATGGGCTTGTAAAGAGTTGGACAAGACTGGGCGACTTTGACTTAGCTGTCTTCAGTTGAAATCCCGAGAGAAGCTGCAGTTGCCACAAGTAACCACGTGAGGGCAACTCGGGAAACAGTGGTAAGAGATCACAGCCTTCTCGTCAAGGGCTCAAAAGGGCACCAGGTGTTTGCTTGCTGGGGTGCCACTGCCACGACCACTGATACCTCATCTCCCACTGTTCCAGGCCATCTCGGGCCCCTTTGTTCCAGGGGACGCAAAGGAACAAGAGCTGATTGCCTGCCTGCTGAGGTGACTGGTGCGAGGTCTGTTCTTGACAAGAACCATTTGAATATATCCAGGGGTAGGAAAGGCAGGAAAAGCATAGGTTAGCCCTTGAAGTCCCTGAAGGGAGCCAGTGGCAGTGTTCAAAAGGCATGATTTTTGGGTGGTTAATTTCATGGGTACCAGTCAGTCATAACAGACTGGTTACTGTGCTAGAGAGAAAACCTATGGGTCCTTTGGGATCAGTCCTTAACCTGTTAGTTGATGGTAAGTGGAAGATGGGGTGGGGGGAGTGTCTGGAGAAGGAGTTGGTCAGTGAATTAAGAGGGAGTGCAGGGTACTATATGCAGAAGAATTTAAGCACTTTAACAAACTGTGTGGCCACAGAAACATACTAATTAGTCCTTTGAGATCTGAGACTCATGGTCTCCTATATCCATGGCAACTTTTACAAGCCTAAGAAAATTGTGTGGTTTCTCCAGTTTCCCCCTAATCTTTTGTAGGGTAGGTAGAAACAAACAGCATAATAGAATTTCTGCCATCCTTTTCAGTCACTTGATTTTTTGATGTATTGGGTATAAAGGTACAAGCTCTAACCCTATATATCGATGGATATAAAGATGGTCGTGACACACCTTTCTATATTTACTTGACATTTATATAAAAAATTAATAGAAATTAGACCGAAAATGTGACAAGTACTGTACCTGGAAACCTAAGACATATATATAGGAAGCAGATGAAAAAGTATCTTTGATAATTATGCTGATACAATTGAAGGAGAAAGAATGCTATGGAGGTTTCAGGCAGTAAGAAATTGAGCGGGGTAGGTTTGAGTATGTTGGAGATGGCTGAATGAGGGTGAGAAGGGATAAAACATTGCTTCCAAGTAGAACAGCAAAAAAGATAGTATAGTGAATAGAATACTACAGTCACAATCAAGAAATTAGAATCATTGCTCTCATACTGCAGTTTTGTGGCCCTGTACAAGTTGCTGTCCCAGTTTGTGACTCAAATGTTACATATAAATGTCCTTTTGTTTCCTCATGAATACTGTGAATATTAATGAGGTGCTATTTATAACATTCTGGATTCTTCAAAAAATACTAAACATTATACATATTACTGGCAGAGTATTTTGACATAGTTTTTTTTTAAAACCCAGTTTTCAAAAGTGGATTATTGGGGCTAAAAGGGATTTACAGGCCATCTAACTCAAATCTCACATTTTGTAAATGAGGTAATTAAGATCCAAGGAGGTAAAATAACTTACCACCTAAATTCAGTGGAAGAACTAGGACTAGCATCCAGCACTCCTAGTTTTCAGTCATTTTTTTCCTTTACCAAAATTCTTTCCAGTAAGTATATATGATGAGTAATATTAGCCTGTAGTGTTTGAATAGTTCATCAGTAAGTGAATCCTTGACAGTTGCAAATTGACTACCCAGAAAAATTCATGGAAATTCTAAGGCAATTTTATGAAAGTTGATTTCCTCCTTAATTTTTATATCAAAAACAACACAAAGCATCATTGAAGATAGGCTCAGTTTTAGTATTTTCTTGAGTTCATTTAACATTTTAACAAGAAACCTTGACGAGATATTGCTGTAATTTGAAGATAGGAATGGGGTACTTACCCAACTCAGCAATGCTTGACATCAGAGTTCTTTGTGAACTAATTTGTTGAATAATTGTGGGAATATTGGCTGATGATAAAAGCCTAAGACCAAAGTCATGTATCAATATAAAACCTGAATGCACTGTATATAGCTAAGGTTCTCATCGCTTTTACACAGTGTAAAGGTAACAGTTCTACATGTGCAACACAGTGATGCACAGGATACATGGAGAAGTAGAAACGGCATCAAAGAATTGAAGCTGTATGCTGTATGCTGCCTGGAAGTCAGCCAGGTGTGTTGTGAACCGTCTCTTAGAAAAGTAAAACTGTGGAAGAGTGTCATTTTCTGAACTCTTTGACCATAAACCTGAACCCACTACAGATTCAACTTTTTAGACAGTTTCTTCTTTGGAACATAATCTTAAAGGGGGAAAAAAATGAAACCGTTTTTCCCCCTTTAAGATGATGGTACAGGAATGCAGCCAGCCCATCACAAAGGTTATATGTAGTCTGCAACCCCACTGACACTGTATGTGCTAGGGTCCTCTTAATAGATAGTATGTCATGAAACAAAAGGAGCAACTGCAAGCTAGAAAGTGAAAGACCTATCGGTGTACTCTGAAGTATGACTTAAAACCATGCTACTGAGCTATGACATGAAGGAGGAAAAAGTGATGGTAAAGTTACTATGCTATGCAGCATTCACAGGTCCTTCTGAGCATTTCAGTAAGACAGCTCGCTCAATTGTGACTGACAGGTATGCAGTGAGGGCAGTCATCCCAACTACACAGTGTAGAAATGATCTTTTGTGCTTGCATTGCTTTTTTGGACACAGAAACCTGGATATAAGTTATATGTATAAATGATTTAAGCCTGACCTAAAAAATTTTCATACAAAAGGAGATGAAGCAAAAGTCAGTCCTTGTTATTCATGATGCCCTTCATAATCTAGTTAGACAGCTTTGTGTGCATCCTCCAGGCCCTTTTTGTGTCTGAAACGGACACACAACATGTACACACATGATGTGTATGTACATTGATTGAGAACCTCCTGTGTTCCAGGATCTGTGCCAGATGCTTTTTCACTCAAACACAATAGAATGGTTCACTCACTGGGGAGTCATTGCCTTGTGAACTTTGGCACATGGCTAAACTCTCAAAAGATCTAAGAGTTTACTGATTTGCTAAATAAATGTCATGTGCTCTGTACACCCACCAAGTCCATATGCAGTACCATTCAAAGACTTTTCTGAGGCAATTTACTTTTTTTTTTTTTTTTTTTGTACAAGACCTGAATGAGGCTATTTTAATGATTTCCCTACCACAAATATTTTAGCAGTAGCAGGAGGTAGTAAAGTTGGGGCAGTCCTAGAGAGAATAGGGCTGATAACCTGAAGACATCTGAGGATGCAAATGCAGGTAGAAGAACTCAAGAAGCTTAACTATGTGGGGTGGTTTAAAAGAGCCAGTGAGTAGCTCCCATCATTTTAAGTCATTTAAGATGTAACTATAGACCGGTATAGTAATGATAACTTATTTACAGTGATAACACGTGGAAAGCAAAAGTTTGTTAAAAACATCTAAGATCATCAACCATTTTCCAGTGAGTGAAATTGTTGTGTCTGTCAAATAGCTAAGTTGTGTATGGTTTGTGCTGGAAAATTAGGGCAACAAAGATGCACACATTTTGTTGCTGTCAGTGCTTTCTACTTGCATAAATGATGAGCTTAAAATACATCCACAGTTTTAAATGTATGAAGTTTAAAATTTATGCTTATGAGACCAGTTTTGAAAGTTTTTATTCTCAGAGGGCATGATTCTTTTTTCTTAATCTCATGTTTGAAAAGAATTTTCAATTTAGTTACTGTATTCATTTTAAAACAACAGCTGTGACTGTTAAATATGTCAAACATGTTAAGAACTTGAAAAGTTGTAGCAAATCAGGGCTGTCTTAACAATGCCAGCTACTAATGAGGTTTACTAAGTAGGTTTAAGTTTGTGATTTGAAAGGTTATTAGTATCCTTTTTATGCCTAGTATAGGGATGAATTCTTACTTTAATCATGTTAATTTCTAATAAGAAAATAAAGCTAGAGAATATGTAGGAAAATCAGTTTTGAAAGTTTATCTTGGTGTTTTGGAATGTTTATAAGATTGTGCATGGATATCACAAATAACATTTCAGTCTTAGGACAAGAAGTAAAATTAAACAGGCTTACCTAATGCATTTTTCTTTTCCTATAGTTTTCAGAAAGTCATTTAGTTTTAGTATTTAAACCATTGTATTTTAAATCTGTCAGGCCTTTTGTAGGGGTATGTGAAAAGACTTCTTTTGCAAAGCAGTATTTCTCTGTTCCATATATTCACATTCCATAATAAATGAACATTTTAAGTAGGAAAATTTTCTGATAATAACACTTTTTGCTGTGTTTTTGTTGTTATTATTGCGAACTTCTGGGATTTTTGTTAGTTTTACTTTTTCCCTACTGACTATTGGCTTAGCTGCTTTTGTAGCCTGAAATTTCTTTGATATGAATAGTCCCAGCAAGAGATATTGTTCATAATTACACATTACTAGAGCTTGTTCTGTATCCACGGAAGTTCTCCCTTTTGTATATGGTCTGTGCTTAGGATAATGTGGGCAGTATTAGGTAATAATAGTGATGTTGGAATCCATTAATTCTTGTATCTCATGACAAATTACATGGTCATGATGAGTGGGGGAGCAATATTTGCATAGTGTTTTTAAGATGCAAACTTTAAATGCCAGGGACCTCTACCACCCACCAGATGTTTGGGGAAAATATTTAAATCTCATTGTCTCTATAGATTGGTGTGGTTAATAGTAAATTTCTTCTGGGTCATTATGACAGTTACTAAATAAGGTAGTACATGGAAAGCATGTACAGTAAGCACAATGAGGAAGACTATTGATATGATTTATGGTTAATAACTGAGTAAGAAGAGTCATTTGAGACGCAAAGAATAGCAAAAAGAAAAAGAAGCACCCTGACCCTTTTTCCTGGAAGATTCCAGACTTCTGAATTCTCTCTGCCTGGGTTTATTGTACATTTTCAGGTTCTGAGCCACTATCATAGGGACATATGTTCATCTTCAACCGTGGAAGCATTAATACATCTCAGTTGAGGCTGTGAGAGTGTTTTTCAGCTTAAGCAGGGTGAAAAATGAGGATTTACTCTGATTACAAAATTAAATATTTCACTTCCCACATATTTGTGTAAGTCACCAACCTGTGACTCAGAGAAAAGCAACAGCCTCCACCGTTTATCTCGTGGTAAAATTTTCATTCAACAGCAGCTCTAAATCACAAGCACTGTGCTAGGGAATGAGGGAGCAGCTGGGAGCAAAATGGACAAAACTTCACAAGAAGTCAAAGAAGACAAGTCAGTTATACTGTCTGTTAGATGGAAATAAGTGCTGAGGAGAAAAAGGAAGAGACTAAGGAGGGCCTGGCCTGGGGTAGGGGTGTTTGGGCTGAGGGTTGGAAGGGAGGGGTGGCTGCCATTTTAAATACAGGGACAGGATAGGCCTTACCTGGGAAGTGATATTTAAGCACCTTAGTTTTCCTAATTTTGGTTTAAACAGCTATTAAGGGAATTTTTAAACAACATATGGTCCAAGCCTATGTTTTTTAGTGTTTTATTATGATGATATAACAAAATAAATTATATTTTTCTTTGTGAATAGTGGGTGTTTGTGAAGTAATGCCATTAGTATAAATTGTTGTTCATTAGCAGTGAAAATGAACCGCAAGTATTTTTAAAAAAGAACTAGAACTGCCCAAATCTTGGCAATTAAATTAGATTTGTAACAGAGAGGAGAAATGTAATTGATAGAATTGGAGTTAGTATCTTAGAATATTGAACTCATTTGCCTTATTAATCATGGATTTTATGCATGCAGTAGTGTGATCTTGTCAAGGGAAAATAAAAAGACTTTTCTGTATTTGAAGCAATCCCTTTGCCGTAATGAGAATTTACTTGAAAAGGTGTTAGAAGATTTGGAAATTAGCTACTTCCCTTGGAGAATTTAACTTTCAGGCAAATGTTATTTTAATCTGATATATCTTAAAATATATGCTGCTTTATATCGATACGTTTTTAAAGAATTTGACTAAGGGTGGACATAACAAAATCAATGTACTTAAAAAAAATTAGGTTTTAATTTTGAGAACTTACAGTTATTATTGGCAGTAATAAAAGCATGTCAAGAATTATCTCAGTGAAATCTTTGAGATAGAAAATGGAAATAGGAAAATTAATTTAATATACTATACTATAATTTGAATTGGAATTATTCTTGTTCATGACTATTGAAAATATAGAGAAATCACCAAATAGTAAAATAGCTTTTTTTTAAGAAGACAGTTATTAACAGTAATTGCTGAGTCTTACTAGCTAGAACTGAGTTTGCACACAGGCTTTTTTGTGTGTTTGTGGGGGGTAGATTAGATTTATGTTTATTAGTTAAAATATGTTCAGTAAATCCATAAATGGATTTGTAATTCTAGAGTAAGGCTTAAATATTGAGAAAGCACTTTTGTATGTTTTTTCTCTTTGCTTTGCCTAATTTGTTTACTGAAGAAAGCCTTTATTTTTCTACTACAAAAGTAGTACATCTTCAGTGTAGGAAATTCTGGACATACAGAAAATGAAAAATACAATGAAATCAACCTCCATAGTTCACCACCATTAGTATTTTGCATATTCCTGTGTTTTTAAACATATATGTGCATATTTAAAAATATGTAAATATGCAAATACATCAGACCTTTATCATTGTGAGATTTGTAATTTTGACAGCTGTATAGCATAATTTATTGTTTTTACACACAATAGTTCATACCTCTTAATCCTCTACTCCTATATTGCCTCTCCCCCTTCCCATTGCCTCTCCCCCTTCCCTCTCCCTACTGGTAACCTTTAATTTGTTCTCTGTATCTTGATTCTGCTTCTTTGGTTATATTCACTTGTTTGTTTTATTTTTTAGATTCCCCATGTAAGTGATGCCATACAGTGTTTGTCTTTTTCTGTCTGACTTATTTCAGTTAGTATAAGTCTCTCCAAATCCATTCATGTTGCTACAAATGGCAAAATTTTATTCATTTTTTATGGCTGAGTAGTATTCCACTGTGTGTGTGTGTGTGTGTGTGTGTGTGTGTGTGTGTGTGTATGCAGTATGTCCCTGACATTTGAATGGGCTCTGTTCTGAGAGTGCATTCATAAGTCCATTTAGTTTGTAAGTCCAACAAAGTTAGCCCAAGAACCCCACTAACACAATTGACTATATAGTACTGTACTGTAATAGGTTTATATTTCTCACAGAGTAATACAGTAAAAAAACAAAAAATTTTAATCTTACAGTAACTTGAAAAGATTAGTAGTACAGTACAATAGCTGGCATATAGGGGCTGCCGTTAAGTGAACAGGCAAGAAGTGTTATTGACTGGAGAAAAGAGGGTAGGAGGAAGATGTTCGAGCTGAAGGAGCATCAGCGATAGGAGATGGCGGGCAAGGTGGGATTGATGGAACGCACATATGCATCTTCTAAAGTTTGCAACTTGGAGGTTCATGTGCAGGGGACTCACTGTATATAGCACATTGTCTTTATCCATTCATCCGTTAATAACACTTAGATTGCTTCCATATCTTGGCAACTGTAAATAATCCTGCCATGAATGTTGGAGTGCATGTATTGAATTAGTGTTTCTGGTTTTTTTTTGTTGGTACATGACCAGGAGTGGAATTGCTGAGTCATGTGGTAGTTTTAGTTTTTTGAGGAATCTTCATACTGTTTTCCATGGTGGCTACACCAGTTTACATTCCCACCAACCAGTGTACCAAAGTTCCTTTTTTTCCATAGCATTGCCAGTGTTTGTTACTTCTGTCCTTTTTGATGGTAGCCATTCTGACAGGTGTAAGGTGATATCTCATTGTGGTTTTGATTTGCATTTCCCTCATGGTTAGTAATACGGAGCATCTTTTCAGGTGCCTATTGGCCTTTGCATGTTCTCTTTGGGAAAATGTTTATTCAGTTCAGCTCATTATTAAATTAGATTATTTATTTTTTATATTGAGTTATGTGAACTGTTTATATATGTTGAATATTAACATCCCTTATCAGTCATATCGTTTGCAAATATTTTCTCCCAATTCAGTAGGTTATCATTCAGTTTTATTGATGGTTTCCTTTGCTGAGCAAAAGCTTTTAAGTCTAATTGGGTCCTACTTGTTTATTTTTGCTTTTATTTCCTTTGCTTCAGGAGACAGATACAAAAATATATTGCTACCATATGTCAAAGAGTATTTGCCTTTGTTTTCCTTTAGGAATTTTATGGTTTTCTAGTCTTACATTTAGATCTTTAATCTATTTTGAATTTATGTTTGTATATGGTGTTAAAAAATGTTCTAGTTTCATTCTTTTGCATGTAGCCCTCCAGTTTTCTCAGCACCACTTAATGAAGAGATTGGCTTTTTCTCCATTGTATATCCTTGCCTCTTTTGTCATAGATTAATGGACCATAAATGTGTGGGTTTAAGGGATTTCCAGTTTCTGGTAATGTAAATTGGAGGAAGAACCCAAAGAAATCTTCAAAGCGATAGGAGTGCAAATTATAGGTTTTTGTGACTTTTAAGCAAAACTTTATGGTTATCCTGCCTAAACTGGATTTTATAACAATTGTTTAGTACTTCATCTTTATTGGGTCATTTATTTAAATTTAATTTTTTATAGAAACTTCTGTTCTTGTACTCATTCTACTGATTGACATAATGTTTAATCAAACTACATAACTGTAGTACAATTATGATTATTAGTGTAAACAGACTTGGGGGTAAATTCCTCTGACTCCTTGTAAATATGCAGCTCTAAATAATAGGAGGAGAAAGGTATGGTTGTACTAGAAAAGAGCCATCTAGCTGCAAACATTTTGTGTCATTGGTATTAGTTATTCTTTTCTGCAGAGGCAATGGAAGGAATCTGTCAGTTAGGTAGAGGTCATTTAAGGGCATGCATATTAATCTTTACAACTCTGCAAGAAGGTAATGTTATCTCTGTTTCAGAAGGGAGACCTGGTTTGCTCAAGATCCCCCTTCTAGCTTATTAATAAATCAAGACTAGAACCTGGACCTGGATTATTTCAACAACAGTCATTCCATAAAGCTGTGAGACCTCTCTTTTTTTTAACTGAGTTTTACTTCATGGGTTGCCCATGCTTCATAAATTTAGTATCTAGACTTCTGCAATAAGTAATAATCTTCCCGGCTCCCTTAATTATTTTCCTCATGAAGAACATGAAGCAATAACTTTTTTCTCCCCCAGCTTTGGCTATATCTGGATGTTCTCTCACCTTTGTCTTCAGGTCACAGTTCACTTGGTCAGGTTAACTTTCCCCTGAGCAAACATTATCTTTCTGATTCTTAAAAGGTACACTCCATCCCTACCCAGGAGCTTGAATTCTAAGCCATTATCTAAAAGCTAAATCTTATTTTCAGAGATATGTCACCATTGGTTCTTGTCTTATTTCTTCCATTCTTTTTGAAAGCTACAGCTCATTCCTCCAACTCTCCTGATTTCTTCTCCATAACTAACTTATATTTCATGATGCTTCTTTTCTTTTAATGGTGCCATTCATCCCTAAATAAATCAGCATGAGTGCAACATAGGTTTGATGAGCCTTTTACACTTTATAAATAAATGTGTATACTGACTAGGCACATGTAGTGCATATACATTCTTGAAGAAGTTATCCCCACCATTACCACTTCTCTTATCTCCCACATGCTTCACAAGTCCCTGTTACTGGTTTGTGTTTCTTTCCAGAAGGCCTGTTCCAAGTACTGGGACAAGTGTGGTCACTATACAGGTTTGAACCAGAACAGGTCTCTGACACACTTCCTTGTACAGTTAGTCTGATTTTCATACTTCTGGGCTTTGTATTTTTAATAAAAATTCCAGTCCTTAAGACTCCTTGGATTAAGTTTTAGCAAACTGCTTTAATAAATTGCCTGATCTGTCAGATTTTAATAGTCTTTTAAGCCACCTCTTTCTTTCATGATCCATGTTAAATTCTCTGCAGGTATCATGAGTTTTCATCATTGGTAGGTTTCTACTATCTTTTCTCTAATTAGATATCAGATTGTTCAGTTAGGTTGCTCAGTCGTGTCCGACTCTTTGTGACCCCATGGACTACAGCACGCTAGGCTTCCCTGTCCATCATCAACTCCCAGAGATTACTCAAACTCATGTCCATTGAGTCGGTGATGGTGTCCAACCATTTCGTCCTCTGTTGACTCCTGCCTTCAATCTTTACCAGCATCAGGGTCCTTTCCAGTGAGTCAGTTCTTCGCATCAGATGGCCAAAGTATTAGAGTTTCAGCTTCAACATCAGTCCTTCCAATGAATATTCAGGACTGTTTCCTTTAGGATGAACTGGTTGGATCTCCTTGCAGTCCAAGGGACTGTCAAGAGTCTTCTCCAACACCACAGTTCAAAAGCATCAATTCTTTGGCGCTCAGCTTTCTTTATAGTCCAACTCTCACATCCATACATGACTACTGGAAAAACCATAGCCTTGACTAGATGGACCTTTGTTGGCTAAGTAATGTCTCTGCTTTTTAAAATGCTGTCCAGGTTAGTCATAGCTTTATTATCAGATTATAATTCATTTAAAAAAACATAGGAACTCATGAGGAATATTAGAGAAACCCTTATCTTTTCTGCTTTCTATAGGGACAGATTAATTTGCTGATTAAGACTCTGAGCTGGAATTTGAGGCAACTGACTCAGCAGCACTCCCTCCAAATCCATACCTTGCACAGATTTCTTTGTATCAGCAAATGGCTTCTTCATCCTTTGAGTTGTTCTGGCCAAATCTTTGCAATCATTATCTTTTTTCTTACTCTCTAACCAATTGATTTTCAACTCTTACATGTCTTTCCTTCAAAATATGTCCAGAATAGGATTACTGACTCTACCCCATGACAAATGAATTAACTCCAGGAGGAGCCCCTGTGTTCATCAGCCTATCTGAATTATAAGCCATCTACTCTGGTCTTTCCATTTCTCATATAAAATCTTGAAATAAAGTCTGATTAGCAAGATGGTTCCTGCTTCACACTACCTTGTCTCACTTTCTGTTGTTCTTTATTTGCTTTGATAACAGAGAAAAAAAAAGTCTCAAGACAGTGTTAGGTTAGTGATAGCATGAGTTAAGACCAAAGAACTGCTTCGAAGAACAGGACTCAACTCTTAACCAGCTGGGTATCTCTGTGTTTATGGACATGTGAGAATTTAAAGATGAGAGGAGGATAAAGAGAAGCAAAGTGTTTTTGTAAAATTCTCTTTTTAAGCTGACGGGCAATTTTGTATAATGGGTAAAGAATATAGAATGGAGAGCCAGTGAGCCTTGGCCTGAATCCTGCCAGTAGCCATGTGACCTTGGGATTTTTTTCCCCTGGTTTTATTGAGAAATAATGACATCAGTTCAGTTCAGTCGCTCAGTCATGTCCGACTCTTTGCGACCCCATGAATCGCAGCACGCCAGGCCTCCCTGTCCATCACCAACTCCCGGAGTTCACTCAAACTCACGTCCATCGAGTCGGTAATGCCATCCAGCCATCTCATCCTCTGTTGTCCCCTTCTCCTCATGCCCCCAATCTCTCCCAGCATCCAAGTCTTTTCTAACGAGTCAACTCTTCGCATCTGGTATATCTGAGGTTATTGATATTTCTCCTGGCAGTCTTGGTTCCAGCTTGTTCTTCTTCCAGCCCAGTGTTTCTCATGATGTACTCTGCATATAAGTTAAATAAGCAGGGTGACAATATACAGCCTTGACGTACTCCTTTCCTATTTGGAACCAGTCTGTTGTCCCATGTCCAGTTCTAACTGTTGCTTCCTGACCTGCATGTAGGTTTCTCAAGAGGCAGATCAGGTGGTCTGGTATTCGCATCTCTTGAAGAATTTTCTACAGTTTATTGTGATCCACACAGTCAAAGGCTTTGGCATAGTCAATCAGTTCAGTTCAGTTCAGTCGCTCAGTCGTGTCCGACTCTTTGCAACCCCATGAATCGCAGCACGCCAGGCCTCCCTGTCCATCACCAACTCCCAGAGTTCACCCAGACTCAAGTCCATTGAGTCCATGATGCCATCCAGCCATCTCATCCTCTGGCGTCCCCTTCTCCTCCTGCCCTCAATCCCTCCCAGCATCAGAGTCTTTTCCAATGTGTCAACTCTTCTCATGGGGTGGCCAAAGTACTGGAGTTTCAGCTTTCGCATCATTCCTTCCAAAGAAATCCCAGGGCTCATCTCCTTCAGAATGGACTGGTTGGATCTCCTTGCAGTCCAAGGGACTCTCAAGAGTCTTCTCCAACACCACAGTTCAAAAGCATCAATTCTTTGGCGCTCAGCCTTCTTCACAGTCGAACTCTCACATCGATACATGACCACAGGAAAAACCATAGCCTTGACTTGACGAACCTTTGTTGGCAAAGTAATGTTTCTGCTTTTGAATATGCTATCTAGGTTGGTCATAACTTTCCTTCCAAGGAGTAAGCATCTTTTAATTTCATGGCTGCAGTCACCATCTGCAGTGATTTTGGAGCCCAAAAAAATAACATCTGACACTGTTTCCACCGTTTCCCCATCTATTTCCCATTAAGTGATGGGACCGGATGCCATGATCTTAGTTTTCTGAATGTTGAGTGTTAAGCCAACTTTTTCACTCTCCACTTTTACCTTCATCAAGAGGCTTTTGAGTTCCTCTTCACTTTGTGCCATAAGCGTGGTGTCATCTGCATATCTGAGGTTATTGATATTTCTCCCAGCAATCTTGATTCCAGCTTGTGCTTCTTCCAGTCCAGCGTTTCTCATGATGTACTCTGCATGTAAGTTAAATAAGCAGGGTGACAATATACAGCCTTGACGTACTCCTTTTCCTATTTGGAACCAGTCTGTTGTCCCATGTCCAATTCTAACTGTTGCTTCCTGACCTGCATACAAATTTCTCAAGAGGCAGATCAGATGGTCTGGTATTCCCATCTCTTTCAGAATTTTCCACAGTTTATTGTGATCCACACAGTCAAAGGCTTTGGCATAGTCAATAAAGCAGAAATAGATGTTTTTCTGGAACTCTCTTGCTTTTTCCATGATCCAGCAGATGTTGGCAATTTGATCTCTGGTTCCTCTGCCTTTTCTAAAACCAGCTTGAACATCTGGAAGTTCACGGTTCACATATTGCTGAAGCCTGGCTTGGAGAATTTTGAGCATTACTTTATTAGCGTGTGAGATGAGTGCAATTGTGCGGTAGTTTGAGCATTCTTTGGCATTGCATTTCTTTGGGATTGGAATGAAAACTGACCTTTTCTAGTCCTGTGGCCACTGCTGAGTTTTCCAAATTTGCTGGCATAATGAGTGCAGCACTTTCATAGCATCATCTTTCAGGATTTGGAATAGCTTAACTGGAATTCCATCACCTTCACTAGCTTTGTTCATAGTGATGTTTTCTAAGGCCCAGTTGACTTCACATTCCAGGATGTCTGGCTCTAGGTCAGTCATCACACCATTGTGATTATCTGGGTCGTGAAGATCTTTTTTGTACGGTTCTTCTGTGTATTCTTGCCATCTCTTCTTAATATATTCTGCTTCTGTTAGGTCCCTACCATTTCTTTTCTTTATCGAGCCCATTTTGCATGAAATGTTCCCTTGGTATCTCTAATTTTCTTGAAGAGATCTCTAGTCTTTCCCATTCTGTTGTTTTCCTCTATTTCTTTGCATTGATCGCTGAAGAAGGCTTTCTTATCTCTTCTTGCTATTCTTTGAAACTCTGCATTCAGATGCTTATATCTTTCCTTTTCTCCTTTGCTTTTCACTTCTCTTCTTTTCATAGCTATTTGTAAGGCCTCCCCAGACAGCCATTTTGCTTTTTTGCATTTCTTTTCCATGGGGATGGTCTTGATCCCTGTCTCCTGTACAATGTCACGAACCTCCATCTATAGTTCATCAGGCACTCTATCTATCAGATCTAGTCCCTTAAATCTATTTCTCACTTCTACTGTATAATCATAAGGAATTTGATTTAGGTCATACCTGAATGGTCTAGTGGTTTTCCCTACTTTTTTCAATTTAAGTCTTAATTTGGCAATAAGGAGTTCATGATCTGAGGCGCAGTCAGCTCCTGGTCTTGTTTTTGCTGACTGTATAGAGCTTCTCCATGTTTGGCGTCAAAGAATATAATCAATCTGATTTCGGTGTTGACCATCTGGTGTTGTCCATGTATAGAGTCTTCTCTTGTTTTGTTGGAAGACAGAATGATCTCTTTTCATTTCCAAGGCAAACCATTCAGTATCACATTAATCCAAGTCTATGCCCCAACCAGTAACGCTGAAGAAGCTGACGTTGAACAGTTCTATGAAGACCTACAAGACCTTTTAGAACTAACACCCAAAAAAGATGTCCTTTTTATTATAGGGGACTGGAATGCAAAAGTAGGAAGTCAAGAAACACCTGGAGTAACAGGCAAATTTGGCCTTGGAATACGGAATGAAGCAGGGCAAAGACTAATAGAGTTTTGCTGAGAAAATGCACTGGCATAGTCAATATATCACTGTAAATTTAAGATGTACAATAAGATGATTCCATTTACATACATTGTGAAATGATTACCACAATAGGTTTAGTTAACATCCATCAACTCGTGTAGATGCAAAAAGATGAAAAAAATTTCTCTCTTTGTGGTGAGAACTCCTAGAATCTACTCTCTTAACAACTTTCCTATGAATCATATAGCAACTATAGTTACCGTTTTACTATGTTAAATCCCCAGTGCTTACTTATTGAATAACTGTAAGTTTGTACCTTTTGATCACTTTCCTCCAATTCTGCCCAACCCCAATCCCCACCTCTGATAACCACAAATCTAACCTCTTTTTCTATGAGTTTTTCCTGTTCATTTTGTATTAGAGTCTACATAGAAGTGAGATCATACAGTATTTGTCTTTCCTTGTCTGACTGATTTCAATTACCATAAAGTCTTAAAGGTTCATCCATGTTGTCATAAATAGTAGAATTTCCTCATTTTTTATGACTGAATAATAGTCCATTGTATATGCCACAACTTCTTTATCCATTCATCTATTGATGGGCACTTGTTTCCATGTAATGCTTCTGTGAACATGGGGTACAGATATCTCTTTGAATTAGTGTTTTTATTTCCTTTGGATATATTCCCAGAAGTGGAATTGCTGGGTCACATGATAGTTCTATTTTTAACTTTTTGAAGATCCTCGATGCTATTTTCTATTGTGGCTGCAGTACAGAAAATCCTGAAGTTTCTCTTTGTTTTAGTTGCCTTTTTGAGATGGGAGTAAAACTGGCATTTGCCTTATTACATATGGTTGTTATGAAGAAGATTAGGTAAGTTTGTACATATAAAGGAGTTAAATAATCTTAATACAGAGTAAGTGTGCATTAAGTAGCTTTTTTTTTTTTAAAGAAAAAAAAACAGTTTTCAAAGTAGCATTGTGGACCTTAGAAATCCTGGTGGCATAAGGAGCTCTAAAAATTTTTGTGATGAACTATATATAGGAACCCAGTTCCTTAGTTTAGAGTTCTCCTTCCTTGTGCAGTAGAAAACTGTTTAAAGGGACAGTGGCTACACATTAAGTGCATTCAGCTCCACAAAGTCACAAGGCCTGGAGTGAATCTTAAGTCCATTTAGTCCAATAAATAAAGCAACAGCAAACACTCATTCTTTTATACCATTTAGTCTAATAAATAAAGCAACAACAAACTCGACTCATTCTTTTCCTCTTTGCCCTACAACAAGATGGTGCATGTTTGGACGAAGACAGTGGAGTTTGTTTTCAGAACAGCAGACCTGTCTGCAGTATGTATTTTACAACTGACTGCACCTTGGACTTCAACTAGACCTTTCATTGGAGTCTGCTAGAACTGACCATGAAGGAGAGTTCTGCCAAAATTGCCATTCTTTACTCCTCATCCTTTTTATAGAAACCCCATCTTAACTGCTTGTCAGAATTTGCTGTCCTTAATGTTCTTTTTTATGTTAAAATTTTTTTTTTAAATGAAGAATAGTTGATTTACAATCTTAATGTTCTTTCTAAACCAACATCAAGGAATATGTAAACAAAGGCAGCAGCAATTAGTTAACAACGAATGAGGTATTCAGGGGTCTTGCCTATTGAAAATTGCCCAGCAACATGGGATGGAATAAATCAGGCTAGAGGCTGGGGTAGTTTTAATAAGCTCTTCTGTCCAACGCCCAACCAATTTGACTGATTTCTCTTTTCCTCATTATCTTTCTCTACTTCAGTATTTGTTTGCTTGTCTAATTGTTTATTTTCCGTTCCTCTTCCTGGGATTTTTTTCCCTCAGCTACGTCTGTTGTCCTTCCTCCACTACATTTTAACTCTATCTGTACATTGTGGAAGAGAAGATAACCAAACCTTTATATTTTAAATTAGAATATTTCCTAAGTCCTCTGTTTTTCCCTCAGGATCTAAGATTGCTTTTAATTAAGGGACACTGTGAACTTTTAGTGTGCTTGATGTGAGCACTACTGCTCATTTGGGTAGAAAAATTTTCACTTGAAACTGTCCCTGCCATTGTAGGATAGTTAACACCCCTGACTACATTGCCAAGTGCCAGCGACCCAAAAATGCCTTCCCACATTTCCACACACCCCACAGAGCAGTGGTGGAGCCTCTGATTTAGAACCACTGCTTACTAACCTATTAGAAGCATATCATCCCAATACTGAATTTGGCTGCTCATCATCAGCTGTTCTTTACAATTTGATGGAGCATCTTAGTTGGCAAAATTTTTATGACTAGAGAAAATCTACTACTTGAGCCATTAAAGCTGTGTCATTTAGACTGTATCTGTCACTTTTCAAAATTCAAGATGTTGGGAAAAGTAAGTTGTTTATTGGTGCTTTGCAGTGCTTAGTCACTCAGTCATGTCTGATTCTTTGTAACCCCATGGACTATATCCCACCAGGCTCCTCTGTCCATGGGGATTCTCCAGAAGAATACTGGAGTGGGTTGCCATGCCCTTCTCCAGGGGATCTTCCTTACCCAGGGATCGAACCCAGGTCTCCCTCGTTGGAGGCGGATTCTTTACCATCTGAGTTACCAGGGAAGCTATACACACACACACACACACACACACACACACACACACACACTTCATATATATATATACACACTTCTTATATATATTAAACTTCATATATATATATATACTTCATATATATATGTATACTTCATATATATATATATATTGAGTATCTTAAGGAAAACATTAGATTTTCCTAAAGTTACTTGTTTATGAAATGAGTTGTAAGTTTCTCAAAGTGTATTCATTTTTAATTTAGAGGATTAAAGTTTATAGCTCAGTCAGTAAAGAACCTGCTTGCAGTGCAGGAGACGGGGTTCGATCCCTGGGTCGGAAAGATTCCCTGGAGAAAGAAATGGCAACCCACTCCAGTATTCTTGCCTGGAAAAGCCTATGGACAGAGGAGCCTGATGGGCTACAGTCCATGGGGTTGCAATAGTCGGACATGACTTAGTGACTAAACCACCACCATAGTACAAAGTGCACACACACTTTAGACTCTCTTGTACTAATGATTTGTAAATCTGCACATTGAGTATAATGTTTTAGTTTATATTGTTATAGAAGTAATTAAGTTATAATTTTCTTTTTATATTTCAGAGAAAGAGATTTGAAGAAAACTGGGCACAGGTTCAGCAAAGCCAGGAAGAGAAACAGAAAAAGAAGTAAAAAGCAGAACAGTCATAATAAAATCATGGAGGAAAACTCATTTGAAACCTTAAATTATCTTACACCAGGAGATCAGGACCCATCTCAGAGTGAAGAGGAAGACTTAGAAGAGACCAAAAGGGAATCAGAGTGTTCCTTAACTGTTAGTCTGAGAAATGAAGTGGGAGATTTTTTGAATGTCCATAAGGATAAAAGACAGGAAGACATAAATTCTGAAAACAGTTTGCCAGATGTTATGTCTGTTGTTGAGTTGGACAGTCCACCAAAGAATTACCTCCCTAAAGATAATGATGACTTGTTTCTAAGTTTGTCATTGATGCCAAATGAAAGTTCTGTTTCTTGTCCAACAGTGACTCAAAATATTTCCTGTGTAGCAAGTGATGACTGTTCTGTTACAGAGGTAGAAAAGCGTATTGAAAATAGGAATATCATGACATTAAACACCCAGGACAAATTTGCTGAAGCCCCATGCTTATTTATGCAGAAGGGAGAGATGGTAGATGAGAGTCTCCTGAATGAAACAAGTCTGTGCCATCAATATACATCTGGAACATCAGATAAAGTTTTAAGAAAGGAACAAGCAGTAAATACAACTAAAAACAATAATTGGGCTTTTTTCTCAAATGATTTGTCTGATGGTGATTTACAGTTGGGCTCTGATAGACAACCCTATTTTGGTAGCTGGCCTGAGGGGCCTCATAAGTTTATATGTGAACAGAGACCAAAGAAAGATAGACGGCAAAAGCTGGCTCATCCTGACAGCAGGGGGCAGTTGATCAAATTGATCTCCACTTCGGAAGGGCCGGGAGACAGTCCAGAAACATTGATAGAAGAGAAGCTATCGATAGAAAATGAAGACTTGTCATCTCCAACTGAGAATATAGATTCTGTCATAGAAACAGAGACAAATATCTTTGAAAGCCAGATCTTTAAACTGGATATCCTGAAGAGTACCTTACATTCAACAGAGAATAAAAAGAGGCAGAAAAGGATTTTCAGTCTGGCACCAAACTTTAACTTACTGGGACAGAGTCATACCAATGTAAAAGAAATGGGGAAATGTGACTTGTTAACAGAAAGCCAAGGACTAAAAATTATTTTGGAAGAAGAAAAAGATGAAATTTCAGAAATAAATAATGAAGAGAATAAGCAACACATTATGACCTTCGATTATCATCCGTCATGGTTTTACTTTGACATTTACTTTGACATTGTCAAAGATTCTCTTCTAAATGTTGGTGGACAATTTTATTCTCATTACCTGCTATTTAATAGAGTAAGGCATTCTGTGTATTTTTACAGAAACCCCATTCCTTCTCTTATGCTACAGTATCCATCTAGCTTTTGGAAGATATCTTTTTCAGGCAAGAAACTGTTTTCGACTTTCAACTCTCAGAGAAGAGTAGATGATAAACTAAATGATGTAAGGTTTACTTCTTCAGAAATTTTAAGTAGCCAGCCTGATACTTTGTACTCTTCTAGTGTCACCTCTGATCCTCACTCCTTAAATCAAAGTTTTGTTGAAAAGCTAAAGACATGGGAAGAACCTAGGCCTTTATCGTTCCTACAAACTCAGGATAACCAAGATTTAACAAGCCCTGACTACTTTGATTCTCTTGAGCTACCATTATCACAGGAGTTTGCCTTTCAACTAGTAAAGCTTTTTGGATCTCCTGGAGTTCCAGTGGGTAAATTGAGTTTATTTGGTACAAATAAAAAGTCCAGTTTAATATATGTGAGTAATTTTTGAGGTGTTTCTACCTCATGTTAGTGATTTCTTACAGTTAACTGATCTTGCGATGCTTTTCAGAGATGGAAGTGGAGGATGTATAGCAAATGGTGCTTGATGGAGTCAAGCCCCAAGTCCCACTGCCAGACCGACCAGTAGTCTGAAATGTCTTTGAGCATGTTGAATACTTGGACTCTCAATTTAAACAGACAGTAGGAAGAATGAAGAACGAGACAGGCTAACAGTGATTGGTAACAAATAGAGATGGACTGCTTTATTTTTGGAAAAATCTTTCT